>NC_091863.1:60615773-61240773 GCF_037783145.1 Equus przewalskii
TCAATACCAGTGGCACACTTCAGGCTTCTCCCAAGGGCCCTAATAATGTAGCAAGCCTTGATTTGCTGGGCTCTACCACTGTTTCCCTGCGAGATTAGGAAAGAATTATTCCTACTGTGCCCACAGAAAAAAATCTCAAATTGCAAATCAATACACACTAAGTGCTGTAATACAACACTAACACAGACCTGAGCATGTACTGGATGTTTATGTGCTATACCAAGTACCAGAGCAAGAATTTCGCTAAGCTCTAAGACAAGAGAGAGTATTCGGGAGGTCCTGAGATCTAGGAGATTCCAAATTTGAGAAGGGAGTCAAGATTACAGGATATATGCCTGGCAAAATCAGGCATATGGGGCTTAGGATAAAGTGTGAGGGAACTAAATATTATAATAATTGGTGGTATGTGAATCCTGAAGAGGATGCAGTAGTTAGTGGCTTCACTATTACTAATTTTTATTGCATAACAGAGTGATATCTAGGATTTGAAAATTAAGGTGGCATCTTTTGGTATAGTCATTGGAAGACAGTTTGGAGGCGAGAGTGTGCTTCAGAGTCATCACTTTCATTTGCAGTAACGACTGCATTAGCATCAGCCAGTAATCAAAATGCAGACAGAGTTCTTGAGAAACAATCAGAAGTACAGGATATTAAACAAAATCAAGTTTGTATAGACTCTGGAGACTTTGGTATGGGCCAGGAACTTCACTAACTCTAATTACCTAGTGAGGAAACCAAAGTTTAAAGTATTGGCCATGATCAGTATGTGGGTCACATCGAAGCATGACTTGTGCCCAGAGCATAAGCCAAGGCTGCCCATTTAGGTTCAGTTGTATCTGGGGCAGCATAATTACTCTCTCACTAGGGCTTACAATATATGCAAATATCTGCCACCAAGTCAAAAGCCTCTCAACTAGTTCCTTGCTTCTTGTCAATATATTTGTTTCTTCCAAAAGCTTTTGCTCAATGTCACACTCTATTGTTTTCACTCTTAATTTCATTGATATGGCAGACAATGGCAAGGTTTTTCCACATTGTCAGCAACAGAAGAAAGGCTTTAATACTGTTGTAATTATACTTACTTAGCTATTTTCAGCTTTACTTGGTAGATTAGATTCAGGTATTTCTTGTAAGCTAATAAAATGTTACTAGATATTTCTTGTAAGTAATGACATTTTTACGTGATAAAATAATTCTTATAAGTTATTTATAGGGTGACAGTAATAATAATGATTTACTGTTTGGAGTATTTAATCTTTTTAGGTGTTATAAGGTGACCTATGAGTTGGTTCTTTAAAACTAAACGTTTGTTATCCTAGGTGGCTACTCTATTTTAAAGTGTCAGACCAAACGGAGTGCTGGAGAATGAATTACGTGTAGGGGATAGACTTATTTATTATTCATCAGATGTATTTTTTTTAAAAAGCCATTCAATTCCAAAATTGCAAAAGGGAAATATTTTCCTGATGTTTGTGATTAATGTCGCATCAATGGATATAATAAAGTCACCCAGATTACAGAGGCAAATAAAGTAGTAAGACAGTGGCTCCAAATTACAGAAATAATTTCTGTTCTCAATTGACTATAAAAGTTGAAGAGCTATTTCTCTTCTTCCAGGAAAATTGAAGTTGTTGAGACTAATGCACATTTGGCCACTGCCATATATTGTGCATATTAAAGAATCAAGGATATGTGCTAAACATATTTGTAAGGAGTCTAAAAGAAAAGACTGGTCTTATCTTTAAATGTAATAATATGACAAAGTGGGATAAGGTTTACTAAAAACCTATCAGAGGTGCTCTAAGATGTGAAGTTATGTTTACACATGCTTCTCACAGTGGAAAGTTAAATGATTATCCAAATAATTCAGTTAATGTAGATAGAGGAAGAGCATAGCCCAGATCCAATAAACAAACTTTATTTCAGTAAGGCACAGTGTTGTTCTCTTACTGTTTTTTCTAATTTACTTGCATAGTTTAAACTTGTTAAGTGTAGAAATAATTTGGAAAATTCTATTTGTTTTTCTTTTTTGCTTGGGTGGTGGGGACCTGCAGAGGAAATTTTTAAATCTGAATTTTCCTGGCCCTTGTTAATTTTATGCCAAAGATTTTACTCATTTAATATTCTAAAGACATATTTCTTTGCTTTTCTCCCTACATTCCCATGATAAAAATAGCATCCTGCTTCTATCTTCTTGGGTACACTTTTGATTGAGATCTGATTTTTTTTATTGTTGTTGTTTAATGTTTTTTCCCCTTCGTCCTAACATTTTTTAAATTGGAAGGTACGAGCAGAGTTCTCTTTTTTCTAAGGATGCCAGAGTTAAAACTAGGCAGTACTGATTTTTAATACTTAATAAAACTACTTCAATATAAAGAAAAGTTCAGTCACTTGACCTAGCCCAGCATTAATCTCTCTGAGGAAGAACCACTGACAATAGAAATATCTAGTTTGTTGTTAAAAGCAGGCACAGTCCATATCAAGGCATCTGGTACACTATGTAATGCCTTTCCCTCTGAACGTCTATGACCTTCAAAAGCTTCTCAGGACTAAAAAGAGAAAAATTTGTGATTAATTTTATGTCGATGGATGTAATAAAGCCTTCCTGATGATAATCTAGCTTGCTGAAGCAGAGTATAAATATGACAGACTGTGAAGTGGCTAGTGTAGATAACCAATCCAAATTAATTAGGGGAAGTAGACTTGGGGCCCAAGTTATCCAGAGTGGGCGATCATCCATCGGATTTTGGGATACCCAGTTGTGCTCTGGCCACTTGCTGAAAGTGGCTTTTTGGTCATGGAGAATAGAGTAAACTTCCCTTGATTTAGGACCATGAAATTTGATCAGGCAAAGCACTATAAAGACATCTTGCAGTCTGCAGAGAGAAAGCGCTGTTTTTCAGAACTCACAGAGTATGACCTGGATCATATTTGACATAGAATTATCTGTTAATAACCATCTTAGCTCTAAATTACACTTGTAAGAATTGAACATTTAAAACTATTATCTGTGTATCTGTTTGAGTCTTTCATAGGGGAAAAATCACTCAGGAAGTTTAAAACTTCCTGACCTCCGAGAATCAGCAAATTTGAAAATTTCTGTGACGTGGTCCAATAGGGAAGAGATATTAAGATTGATTACCTTGGGTTATAAGTTATTCCTTCACTGAGACTTGGGCCGAACATATAAAGCCAGAGTAAAAACCCAGGCTAAACCAATATCTGGAGTACATGGGCATGACGGTGAATCATGCTGACGCCTCCCCAAATGCTATGGGATCTCCAATATGCAGGCTGCTTTAATGCACTAGATAGAGATGCAGTCTTTTCCCCAGTCTTTTCATTTAGTGACACATTTGGGAAATTGTTGGAAATATTTTGGATACATATAAAATGAAAATTGATGGTGAACCACTCTAATACACTCCCCTCTGAAGACTGTATGATGTTGCTTTGGAAATTTTAAGTCTAATTTAGGATTGTTTTGATGCATTAGTCCCCTTGCAATATTGGGCCAAAGAATATGAAGTACTTCTCAGAAATGATGATGAGTTCATTATCTTTTTATGTAAAATTTCAGCGTATTTATTAAAAATATGGAATTGATTTCTTTCCATGTATAAAAATTTGTCTTCAAAATAAAGTTTTAATTTCAGATAGCCCTTTTGTGGGCTATGTGAATTATTTTTAGGCGTGAAAAATTCATTTTGGAATGTAAATTAGTTTTGATTTGTTAAGTCTCACACCTATGCATGCTGACTTAATTTTCTTAATGGAGAATTCTGAGCCTTTGGCCTCGTCCTATTCTTACAGCTCTGGAAGGCCAGTTTGGTTTTTATAGCAAAGGGAAAATAACCAGAATTTTCCAATGTGATTTAGGGGCTTAGAAGTACATATAGTTTTTCCCAAATCCTCCTCAAATCTCAAGCTGTGGACTTTAAAGCAGGGCCTAAGTCCTCACCATGAACTAAGGATCAACATCAGATTCAGGCCATTTCTGAGCTGTTGATTTTCTCCACAAAAAGTATGCCCTATTCTAAATCAAGTATCTTCCTAGAAATGACTCCAGAATAAGCTATTAAATATTTAAGCACTTCCCTAAAGTCTAGGATTTACCAGATTTTTGAAGGCTATCTGCTACTTGCTCTAACTTTGATTTTGGGTTCTCAACCATCAAAAATAATAATGATTCCTCTTTATTGAGCACTTATGATATATTAAGCATTGGGCAAAATCTCTTACATTTTGACAATAACTCTATTATTTTCCTCATTTTATACATGAGGAAACCAATGTTAAAGAAATTAAATAACTTGCCCAAAGTTGTACAGCTGTCTTGGTTCATTTTCAAAACCCTTTCCATTATACTAGGATATCTATATGATAAAGCCACATCTCACTATTTTGTTCCTTTCCATTTGAGAATCAAGAGAGTTCATAATAGAGGGAGTCAAGATGTACTAATTTCAAAACACATTTTTCTTTTATTAGATTTAGCCTGGGTGAACTAGGAAATGGCGGGCAGATAGAACACATAAAGTAGGGAATAAAATGGGTAAAAAATGGGGATCATAGAAAGCGTAGATGAAATACTTTAATTCTCTTTAATCTTTATATCATGTTTACTATTTTTCCAGTATAGCATGGGCAACAATAAGAGTCATGTAAGATGTAGCCCCTGCCCCCATGGAGCTCATTTATTTGGGAAAGAAAAAGTAGCACATACTAAATCTAACAATACAAAGGGGATTTAGAAGAAGGTAGGTGACTTCATGACTTATTTTGCCTTAAACAGAGAGTCATCATCCCCATTCACACTTAAGCTGATGTGGTGCAAAAAGAAAATCACATCAGAGCTTTTGCAAAAGATCTGCTTTCTTATCCCTAACCTAATCTAAGTCATGCTAAGGTTGGAACAAAGGTTCTGAATTCCAGATACAAGGCTATATCGGAGACTAGGGCAGACTATGTAGTTTTAGATGCAGGTTAAAATAAACACAAGGGAAGGGCTCAGAAAAAAATTGTACGTAGAGACTCTCTAAACAAGTCTACGGGAATAGATTTATTTATATGTATACTTGTTTGCTGGCCTCATACTACACTCTGTATTGACTATGGGCATCAAAATTGGAGAGAAAACTTGAGATCTTTGACATACAAAATTGAAGCTACACACCAACCATTAGAAGAGAGGGTAGAGCTATATTTATATTTGCAAGTCAGGTTTTTCGTTAGGACCCACGACTTGGAGTAACCGGATACCTGTCTCAGGTTCAGAGCATAATCTATTGCTATGTTACAGAGAGCATTAACTGAACTCTAACTCACATACTTAAGTTTAGGAGCTCAGTGTTGCAACAATCTGACCCAACTAGCTACAGAATTCTGGGTCAAAAACGAAAACAAAAACACAGGAACAAGCTTTTAGGATAGTCTGTCTCCTGATAATGTTGGTTATTCCTGCTCTCTGCAACCCCCACCACCATGGCTGTGCTTCCTTATCCAAGAGGAAATAGAGAAAGTGCCTTGGGACATCCATCCTTGAACTCTGCTCTAAATCATACTTTTAGCAGGCACCGATCACAAGCTTGAGCTTCAAGTTGTGCTCCTTTGGGGCCAGCTAGGGGGTATAAACCTGAACAAGGCAGTATGCGTCCTCATTTTTCCGTTTCCCTATCTGTGAAAATGGTGTGATTGAGAGAATCTCTTTCTCAAGGGTATGGATCACTATGCTAATGCCTAATAGATATTTTGTCTCTTTTTGGTCAGAGTTCCTCTGTACAATTTGCAAAATGCCGTGTGCAATTGAATTGAAATCACACTGGGAAAATTAAGTTGCACCTCCCTTTCACCTGACAGATTTCCTTCAGCACATGGGAGCATTATGCTTGGTTAAGCTTCAGCTTGAAATTCTTGTGAGGAACAGAATATTTATAAGGCTTGAGCTGAATAAATGAGAAAAATTATGAGTTTTATGGATTAGTAAAATCACTGCTTTTAGAAATGCCATATAGAATGACACAGCCACAGTAAAGACTATTATGGATTTGTACCTTAAATATTTGGAAGCTTTCTATAGAGCTTAGCATTTGGCTTGCTCAGTTTAGCAATTGATTTTACTCATTATTCTCTGTTTTATCTGTTGTGTCACTGCTACCTGTCTACAAGTTTTCAAGGAGGGAGGCCATGTCGCTCCTTTCTTATCTCCAGTGACATCTAGCATAGTGACTTGATTTACAACAAGGTATTGCTCATCTCATCATTTCATTCCTTTGTCCTAGATTGATAATTTAGCAAACTCTAACAGCAGGAAAGAGGTCAAAGAGGAAAAAGGAACATTTGTCCCATTTTGGTTATTTTCTTCCAGTCTTGCATCTCAGCAGAAACGGATGTCTGCATGTCTGTGTTCTGTATGTGTGGGGGATGTAGGGAGAGAAATGGAGAAGAGGCAGGAATAGGTGTTGATTTTTTCTGCACATAATCAAGAACACTGGTTTCCATGCCATTGCAGAAAAAAAAATGCATGATGCTTGTTTCCAGTGATTTGTATACTAGTATTGATTTAGAAAATTGACAGCCCTAATAACATAAACAAAGCTTACATAAAAATTGTCTGACTATATGAGGGGAAGAGAAATATCCACACACATACTAGAGAATATGTAGTTTTGAGGAAGTGTGATGTGGATAAAGGAACACAAGTTTTTTGAATTAAAACTTAGGTTCTAGTCCTGGGTCTGCTATTAACTTGCTATGTAATTAAGGATGAATCCCTTATTTTCTCTAGCCCTCAGTTATCCTGTTTGTAAAGACTAAAGAATCAATAGAGACTAATAGATTATTAATATAGATTTAATGAAGATTAAAAAGTCTAGTATTTATTTAAAATGTTCAACCAGTTCTGCCAACAATTGAAAAATTATAAGGCTCATTGAATCATTATCTATGTTGACTTTGGGCTTATCAATGAAAACAGCTTACTGCCCCAGGTGCTCAATAAGTATGTGCTGACTGAACATTTTGAATTACTTACTCCATGTGTAGGCTACTGAGCAGGCTTCGGTGTATGATATGAGAGGTGAAACCTGTTTAAAACCTCTCCCCTACTCTCCTCCCATGGTACTGTGCTCCTTTTCGCTTGGGTTTTCAATGTTTCCCATGAATTACTTAAAAGAAATCTGCTTGAAAAATGCTTACATTTTCTCTGTGAAGGTCCTGGATAATATTTTCTAGTTCTCTGTCATTAATGCATTAGCTTAAACTCACTTATCAAATCTCAGTGGTTTTGAGCTCAAAATTAGAGACACTGGCCCTAAGGAATGATTTGATGGGAAGCAGTCCATGATAAGAACAAGTCTGTGCCAACCAGGAAAGTCTGCCTAACAGTGTGGGTCTTGGGTTGGATATAATCCAGGCAGTTACGGTTGTGGTGTGAGGACTCTTGGTCAGACCTGAGGTAAGGAAGCACTGGATAGGAAGGACAGCATTTCTTCAATTATGCCCTAATTTTTATATGAAGTTGGGCCTATCTGCCAAATCAAACTTTCTACTATACTTAGACTGTCAGAACTCAAAGGAACCTTAGGGATAATCTAGTCTAACTCTTTCATTTTACAGATGAAAGACTGAGGCCCAGAGATAGAAGAGACTTTCCCAAGGTAACACCACTAATTAGTGATAAGACCAAGACTAGAAGCCAGGTATCCTATGTCTCTGACCAGTGCTCTTTCCCCTACACCCTGCTTACTCTCAGCTTAAGCAGTCTGTCTTAGGAGTTGGAAAATCCAGCAAGTAAAACAGAATAGTTTTAGGGTATATGCTGTTCTAGGAGAAATTGATGAAGTGACCTCCAAACAAAAACCCACATTTTTATATCTTGCCTGACTCTTGTCCATGAAATATAATAAATTAAATGATTTTTATAAGAAAGCACCTGAGAATAGTCACCATTTCAATAGAATTTGCTTCTAGCCAGCTGGATTTGTCTAGTGGTGTTTACGATTAATTTGTGACCCTGCTCTGTCACTGAATTCTCTCCCTGTGGACTATGGCTCTAGTTTGTCCTCACACATATGCCTCACTCAGGTGGTACTTGGATTGTTCTGGTTCTGCCGTCACACACAAAAAAGCTACCGGTAGGGATCATAACGTTGTCAGTTTGTAACTTCCTATCTCAGCTTTCTTTCCTAGCCCCCATGACAGACTGCTATGGATCCTGGGGCCTCTGGGAATGCCTTTTGGTTACTCATCCTTTCCTCCAGTCTGTTTCTTACACACTGTTACCTTCTTTTAAAGATAAAGGAATTTAGAAAGAACTTCAGTCTGTTTTATCCTCACCACTAACTTTTCTTTATCAGGTCCTTTCAAAGCATTTATTTAGATGTTCCTGTGTGCCTAGTATCCTATTTACCAAGTGTTAGAGGCAAAAATATAAGGTCAGATAACATGTATTGAGTATCTATTACGTGCCAAGCACTCTCTTACTGGCTTTTACTTGGCATACCTTATGTAATCTTAACAATATACCCCAGGTGTAGGCGTTGTTTATTATACTTATGTTATAAGAGGAAAAGAGTGAGGAGGAGAGAGAGAAGGGAAGAAAGTATTTCAATATTCCCCAACTCAAGCTGGCATTTGAACTCTTTGAAAGGATCCCTCTCCCCAAGGAGCTTGCAGCCTAGATGAGAAAATGTCGTTAAAAGGACTAGCTTGAAGCGGATTTGTTTAAGTGACAGCTATTGCATTGGTTGTCTGCCTTCTATCTTTTCTGCCCTATCCTCCCCTTTGTAGAATTCTCTGACAACAGTTATGATGTAATCTGGCTTCTCAGGTTATCCCACCATATTGCACTACCTAAGACTGTCCCCTTCTATGTTCCTTTACTTCCCCTCTTCTACCAAGTAAAATGTATCTCTCATTGTATTTCATCTCAACCACTTTCTAAGGTGAAAAATAGCTTATCTGATTGATTACGGTTAATATGTTAATGTGAAAATCCTCCTTATAGTATTTTCATTTTATTAGGAGATTCTTGGGGACAAAGTGTCTTAAAGGATTGAATCTATAATGGGATATTTCAGGTAAGGTACCGAGCTTGGGTGAGAGATCATTGAGTAAAGTGGAGCAGAGAGGAGTGAAATGTGGTTTTTGATGCTCCTAAATCACCCCTGTAGGAAGCCATCTATGAGCATGGCAAGGGTACCTGTAAGTCAGTTTTCTGTAGAAATTAACCTATCACACCAGCTATGCTAACAGCCGGTGGCCAGCTGGGTCTCCCTCCATGTGTATCTACTAATCAATGAAACAGTTGGGATCATGAGAACCCAGAAAAGATCTCCCACTGAGAAAACCTCAGTTTCTACTTTCTAACTGTTGTGAGTTTGACTAGAAGCTGTAGGATTTTTCTAGGCTAGCTCATCATAGTTAAGAGCTCCTTGTGACCAGGGAGTGACTTGTGAACCCTTCCACTGATATTCCTACCTTCTCTCACCCTTTCAAAAGGCTGCCAAGTCAAGAAGAGATGTCAGATGGTAAACGTATTCCCACTAACTCTAGTTTGCTACCATGAAGGGCTGAGTGTAACTCTCTCTATAGTTTCTTTTGCCCATGGTAATCCACTTTGGGGGTCTCAGCATCTACCTGCTGAAACTTCCCAGTCCTCTGTCAGCATTTTCTTCATGCTGTACTTGAGCACTGATTGTCTATGTTCTTTCAGGCATAAATGAATTAAACCAGCCAGATTCCCCATGGCTTCCTCGGGAGACCCTATAGCTCTGAGTAAGAAATTCTACCAGCACTGGAGAAGTCAGGAGGTACTCAAAATGGTTTTGACATCATCTCTAAAAGAGTGCTCTTTCACTCTGTGGAACCTGGGCTGGTTCTGAGAGCCCTCACTAGCCACCTGTCCCACATTTGCTGGTCCACTTGATAGACTACCAAGTAATGGCCAGGTTCTACCAGTCAATGAATGTAATCTTATAGAATACACAAGGCTGCTGTTTCTGGAGTATTTGGTAGAACGTGACCTTCTTTTTCATAGTGCCATGTTGAGTCATATTGGAGCCTGAGACAAAAGGAAAAATCAATCATACTGATTCTGTCTTTATTTACTATTTTGATATTATGTTCACCATGGATTTGCATTCATTTTGATCTTTTAAAAATATTGCACTAAAATGTTACGTATCTTGATTACTGAGCTCTTTGGCAATCCCTGAAATTTTGTGTCCAAGGAGAGTCCCTCACTCACCACACCCTAATCCTGGCCCTGTTTTTTAATGGACTGTTTAATCTGCTTAGGCTTCAGAAGGGGAAACCAGGTTACCCAGTCTTTATTCCCACTTTGAAAGTAAGTCTATGTACAAATTACACAAATCCTTTCAATTCTAGACTTTAAGGAGATATCTATATCACTCAGAACTCAGCACATATTGGCCACTCTAGTCATATAGTAGAGAGTAACGTGTGTGTTGAGGAAGGGGATGATGTTTGCTGAGAAGGAAGATTACAGTAGTTGTAAGTGAATCACATGAATATTAGGCAAGTGTCTACTCACTGATTGGTAAGCTTAAAAGTCAACGAGTCTTTGGTTAAGAACATATTTGGAATACGCCGATTTCGGAGGTAAGGGGAGTGTTTGTTATGTTTGATTTTGGCTCCTTTGTCTGGTTGCCTATTCTTAGAAGAAGTGGATTACCAAAGCACCAGCCTAGATATCTAACCATTGTAAGAGGACATGTCTAATACTTCAGCTCAGTTTAAAAAATCATGAGCAAAATGACTACACAGATCACTTAAACATGGATAAAAAAATACCCTAAACATGGTTGCATTCAATTATATCACAAACTAGGAGGTCAGGGTTTTAATAACTAGTACAACTCCTTATAATGCACATACCCTTGTATGTGAATATGTGTTTGTTTAACTTAAGTATTTAATGTATCAGTTTATGGATATCTGGAAGCCAAATTGAAGCCACTTCATCTTTTCTTTCTAGTTGCACTTTCTCATAAAAGGGGAAAAGCCCCTGTTTAAGACCACTTGATATTTTTTTCCCTGATGTAATCAGGATGAGTATAGTTGGAGAGCTCAATGAGACAGGGAGAAAAGAATCAGGTAACTGTCCAAAACATATTATGTTTGTAATACTCGTGAATTAGTGACTAATAATAGGTGGTGGTAATAACATACTTCTATTGTCAAAAGTAATTATCCATTGGCTCGAGTAAAGTACTATACCTCCGTTGGAGGAATTAAAAAATAGAAGTGCTGGTTGAGTCTGAATCCCTATTGTGATATGAAATTCAAATTAACTGGGAAAAATTTTAATGCATTTTCATTTATTAATAGCCATGAAAGTCCCTAATCAAGATACAACCTCAGGCTTTAAAGAGAGAAAGAGTACTCAACCACTAGTATTAGCAAACAAACAGAAAAGCAAAACAAAACAAATACCAATAAAACTTTTTTATTAATAGGCATATAAAGATATCTATGTAATTTGTTTAAATAATTTCCTCCTGGAGACATTAGCCAGCATTCAGTCTTTGTCCACAGCATTTATGTGTGCACACAGT
This sequence comes from Equus przewalskii, assembly GCF_037783145.1. Lineage (NCBI taxonomy): Eukaryota > Metazoa > Chordata > Mammalia > Perissodactyla > Equidae > Equus > Equus przewalskii. The sequence continues at coordinate 60,627,353 of NC_091863.1, forward strand.
TATTTTATACTGTTTAAAATGCTAACAATTTGTTCATTTTATTTGTTATATTTATATAGCGCTTACTATAGAAACTCAGAAACGTTAACTTATTAAATACTCATAGAGATAGGTAGGCACTGTTACCATCTCATTTTACAAATGAAGCAATTGAGACACAGAAATGTTTAAGTAACTTGCCCAAAGTCACACGGCTACTCAGTGGCAGAGCCGGAATTTGAATCCAGGAAGACTGGTTCCAGAGTCCATGCTCTTGCCCACTACAAATAATGCCTCATTATTTATAAAAAATTGCATATTATGCAATAATTAAATGTGCATGCACATGAAAACATATATATGGCATGGAATACTAGGGTATTTAAAACCCAGATGGAAAATGACTAAATATTAGAGCTAGAAGAGCCCTTAAAAGTTCTTTGGTTTAACCAACACATTTCAAAGAAGAAATGGATCTCAGAGAAATTGACTTGCCCAAGATCACACAGGAAGAGGTGTAACAAGAACTCAAGACTTCCCACTTGCAATCTAATATTACTTTCATTACACCAAGTTGCCTTTGCTATGACTAATTTAAATAAATACATCACAATTTATATTTTCGAATAAATGTTACTTTCAAATGGTCACTTTGAAAAGCTATATACTTACCCTACTGATGCTTCATTTCACCAAATATTCTCATAACTTGTTCTTTGAAATTATCTTTGATACTGGTTTGAGCTAATCAATAAAAATGAGTCTTAACACAGTATGGTCATACCTTATCATACCTTGCTTTTGACCAAAAATGGCATTTTTAAATTGAAACTTAACTTCATCTTTCAGACTTGGTTCCGAAGAATGGCTTTTGAATATTTCCCAAAATTCAACTACCCTTAAAAGACAAGGATTTGTCACCACGGGAATTATTCTAAAGTATGTAATGTAGAAACTCTAAAGGAGAATTCCAAAATTTTCCTGAACAGTAGGAGTATAATTGAGATAATCATGTAGCCTTTCAAAGTGACAGCTTAGGAAAGGCAAACTCATTTGGATGCTTGCTTTCTGATAAGTTCAATTTTTTATATTTTAAAATTTTTGGTTTTTGCGAGGAAAATTGGCCCTAACATCAGTTGCCAATCTTCCTTTTTGTTGAGGAAGTTTGTTGCTGAGCTAACATCTGTGCCAATCTGCCTCTATTTTATGTGGGATGCCACCAGAGCGTGGCTTGACTAACAGTGCTACCTCTGTACCTGGGATCTGAACCTGTGAACCCTAGGCCACTGAAGCGGAGAGCATGAACTTAACCACTAAGCCACTGGGCCAGCCCCAAGTTTATGTTTTAAAAATTGTCACTGTGGGGAATCCCATGTTCTAAAAGTTTCAACTCATTGATGGAGTCTAGAAAGGTAGTGTGTGTGTGTGTGTGTGTGTGTGTGTGTGTATGTGTGTGTGTTGTGTTGTATTTCTTGGGTAACTTTTCCCAGATGTAGTGGTTCCAAATGGAGAGTACCATTCATCCTCCTAGGCAAAGAAGATTTCTTGGGGATGAATACCTTGGTATGGTATGTAGGATACGTTGATGGCATAGTCGGAAAGGTTGTGAGAATAATAAGAAAGTCAGATAGACAGAGATAGAACTAAGGGAAAAATAAGGTAGATCAGAATAATGTTGCAGGGAAGGTCAGATGAACCCTGTAGCACTCTAAATAGCAGGTAGAGAATGGAAGCCAGGACGAAGGGGGAGGAATGGGATTAAAGAAGACTTTAAAGTTGAAACTTTGAGTTATCAGTGATGTTCTCAATAGTGAGAATAGTGAGAATAGAAATAGTGAGAAAAGAAGGGTCTCGGTTTTAGATAAATTTATTCTTAGGATTGTTATCCATTTGTTTTAAACTTCCTCTTATCTTGTCTATGAAGCCTTGTCTAAATGACTGATGAATGGATGGATGGATAGGTAGATAAATAGATAGATAGATAAAGAGGCCAAATACATAACAAATGATGGAAGTACATAACCATTTGATGGTCATTTTAAAATAAAAATAACCAGACTTCACATAGTTGCAATTACTCTGCCACTGAATTACTCATTCGCTGAAACCAGCGAATGGCCCTCCAAACTGTCAGAGTTATTTCTCCAAACTCTTTGTACCTGACATATACTTAAGTTGGTAAGTACGGGGCATCATCTGAATTCAAGTCATTTGCCATCTCTTAGAGCTAAACCTCATTGCTCTAACGCTTGTTAAAATGTTACAAAGTAAACAGGTGGAAAATGCAATGAATTCAATCTAAACAAAATCTCAAGAAGTGGCCAGTTGTTTAGTTTTCATTCTAGTGAAATAGTCATCAAAAACCAACCAAATATTGCAAATAATGCCATTCACTGAAAAAAAAAAAGCCTTTTAATTTATTGTTTCTAGTTTTGATTTAGAAATGCCTTCTCCCTTTAGCCTTTCACAAGATGTATTTAAGTGAAAGGAATTAGAAATAAATAAATAGCAAGCTTATGCTTAAATGACTTCTAAATTCGCCCTAGGCCAGATTAATTCCCTAGGCCTACAGGTGTCCAGAAGTACAGTTTTACTTGGAGTAGGTAATGACATAGAGTGGTAAGCAATTGGCTTGTGTCAGAAATAAAAGTGAGCAAACCAGCAGGTTAATTTAATAAGAAAAAAATATTATCTTTTCTTAATTGCAGATTTTGGAGACCAGTGCCTGTCCAACACACTTTCTGGTACTGAGTGAGTCCCCTGGCTATGGTGGGGAGGGACTTGTCATTTCCTGCCATAAGAACGCAGCAGGCTGTGGTAGAGAAAGTAAAAATAGCACCACATTGCCACAGACAAGTGAGCTCTACTCCATTTTGGGAGGGGTGTGTGTGTGTGTGTGGTAGGGAGGTGATACTTTTTAAATTTGACTTGCTTTCATTTGTACTTCCTTTGATTGTAAGACAATGTGGCTGCTTAAATTTCTGTTCTCAAAAGTTGGGATTTTTTTTTTTAAAAAGCCAGTCAGGGTGTTTAGAGTTGTGTACTCTGCCTTAGCTTATAGCTTGCAGATAAAGACGGTAAATTTGTATTTGGATGATTTTTTAAATGTTAAATGGACATGGAGCTTGTGGGGGCCACTGGTGCTGTGAAGGAGGTGTTTTCTTTTTGATCGTTTTTGAAGTTTCTTCAATTTGATTCCCAAACACTTAAGTTAATATACTGTAATTACTTTGGAGAAACCATGGAGAAAATCCTAGTCAGTTCAATAGGGTGGCATTTAGAACACTTAGTTTATGCTTTGGCAGATGACCAATAAGGAAGAGCAAATTTTACTGTTGTGAGAAAAAAGACAATTCTTTAAAGAGAAAAAACCAGACATAGTTGTCAGTAAATAAAAAAGTTTTTTAAAAGTGGCTTTTGTAATCTCCAAATGCTTTACAGTGCCCAATATCAATGATTAAAACAATAGCTCTAAATTATTAAATTTGCTTTCAGATTTTATAACTTGATGAGCCTTTAAATAACATACTGAAACAATTATACAGAGCTAGATAGTTGAAAAAACGGTTTTACAAACATGCAGGGACATTTGTATTATCCATTTAACAGACATTTCCAAAGGGTCTGCTAATGGACATTTATTTAGCACAGGTCTATTCTAATTGTTCTGAGAGATACACAGATGATCAGGACAGAGTCCCCACTCGGAAAGAGCTTACAATCTAGCGATTATGAAGATAACTAATTATACCATCCGATAGGATGAAACACATCAGGCTATAATAGAGGTACAAGCAATATGCTGTGTGAAGTCAAAGGAAGGAGAGCTAATTCAAATTTAAGTGAACCAAGGAAGTGTTGGAGGAGGAAATGAGATTATCAAAACTCTCCTTTCTATCATGAATTTTCCTTTCAATGTTGGAAGGTAGGGATGAAAGACTGGACTATAAAGACATTCAGGCTAAATTAAAAGACAGAGACATCAAGGTACATGATGTATTCAAGGACAGCCTGGCATGGTGGAAACCTAGGGCATTTGTAAGAATTTAAGTGATTAGTCTAAAAAGAGAAAATAGAAGTTTGTCAGATTATTAGGCCATCACAGTGTGGACACTTAAAGGATTTTGTACAAGTGATATGCTTCAACCTGTGTCTGATAAAGATAGCTGAAGAAATATGTCAGTCTAAAACAAAAAAGTTATGCTGTTTAACATAATAAAAAGGAAGTAAGGCTATTCCTCATGTCAAAATGTTGTAAACAGAGATAAAATATGATTGCCTGTTCCTCCTTCTGAAACATTGGTGGAAAAGTACAAACAGTGCTGGAAAGGTACAAAAAGTTTGCATTTGCCAGTGGGGATTCCTTATTTGCTCGCCTATTCATTTTAGGTAAAAGATGCCACTTTCTCCCTTGAATCAACCCAGAATAGAAGTTCATAGTCCTTCTGTAAGGACCTCTGTCAAAGATTTTGGAATAAGGGATTTTCTGAGCTTCTTAGATACTTGTCAACTCATGTTACATACTGCAAGAAAAGAGTGGGTACTGTATTTCTGCTTTTAAAGCCAAAAAACAAGATCATACAACACTAGCCTGTCCAGTCCTCCTTCATTATATCCCAATCTTGTATTACTTTTCACTTCAGTGAAATAAGTAGTCATCAAAAATGAACCAAATATTGCAAATAATTCCACTCACTAAAAAATCACTTTATTTAGTAATAGAGTGTTATGCAGTGAACACAACTATGGAAAATTCCAGTCAAATATTGCCCATTCACTACTCTTCAAGGACTGACATGATCCCAGGCTTCACTTGGGGTGGGTTCTGTGATCCTTTAGGACACTTCAGCCCTGTCCTAAAGAAGAGTAAAATTTCTGAGTTTTTGTGAATCTAGTACCTAAAAGATTGATGTGGAAAGAAGAGAGGGTGTCATATGAAAGGGTCTCATCTGATTCAATTTTCCTTTCAATCAATATATATGATGCCATCTCAGACAAACGTGACAACAGTTCTGATGAGGATCCATGATATAATTTGATGTTTGATGTTTTATACCTGGGACGTCCTTATTCCAGACTTGCGCTAGAGTGACCTTCAAGTGAATATGTCATTACCCGTGTTCTTGGATCATGGGTGCAGTAGAGTTGGCACAAGGTCTTTGAGGTTAGTCTAAGACTCTCCGTATCTCACCCCTGTAGCCCTCCTTTTCGAAATAGATCCAGGGCAGCAGATACCTACCCCTCCAGCACTTTACAATTATAAATCTTTTCTCAAATGTGTTGGCTTACAAAGGAAGAAGAGTCTGAGAAGGAGATGTATTAGCAATGATGCTTCTACCTAAGCCAGAGGGCATGTACATATCACAGCGTTCCCATCACTGGTGGAAGACTAGTCAAGGAATTCAGTCATCTTCTTTTTCAATGACACTTCCGTGTCGGTAACTTGAAAGATGCCTTTAGGAGCCAAGAGTTTCCAGAAGATTCAGTTTTCTTCTACTATCGGGGGTGTGCTGCTGGATGGAGAAGTGTAGGAACACAATAATGGTTCCTGGTGTGTGGTCACTCCTTGAACAGTGACTCAAGGAGTTTGGAGGCTTATTTTTTGAAGTGAGAGACAAGGTAAACTCTTTTAGCGTCTTGCCTAATTTATAAGATCCACTTTCCAAGCATAGAACACATGGTAGAAGATTAAGAAGTAACCAACCAGAATCTTGTTCAGTTGGAGTACCACAGGAGACATGCTACAAAGATCAAGAAAATCAGACAGGTCCAACAAAGACAAAACTGCCACGACAAGAGACTTGCATTCAATCATTTGAGATAACAGTGTTCAGTGTCTTATACCCCTCTTCCATGCCTCCCTCAAAGCCTGATCTAAGGACAGGATCCATTATCTGTCATTTAAAATCCAGGAATGAGATCCCTGGATCCATTCTAAAATCCAAGAATGAAGTCTAATATTTTAGATTAATTGCCTTGCTCTTGGGATATCAAATGTTCCATGTGCATATTTTAGAGTAATTACTGAGAGCTTCACGGGTAGTTTCTAGGGTAGTTACTGAGGGCTAAACAATTCCTTTTATGTCATTTGCATTTTTAGTATTTAAAACCTTAAATTTTAAATCATTTTCCATCAGGATTCTTTATGCAGTTTCTGAAGATCCCAGTGTCTGCTGAGAGGATTCCATATTACCCTTTTGTTCCTTAAAATAAAATGTGATAGGTTTTGGATAATATAGTGTGGAGAAAATGGCCCAAAAATATAAGTAAAACACAAGAAATTTTTTTGGGAAAAACTACTAAGCACCAAGAGCAGAAAAAGCTGATACACTAACTGAGCTGAAAGGCAAAGGATGCAAAAGCTCTGGGACCAATTACACATGATCCAAAAATTCTGAGTTTATGTGAGGCATTGACAATCCCCAGGAAAAGTTGCCAAGTTTAAGTTCCTAGACTCCATCTTTAAAGGTGGGAGTCTGGCATTCCAAGCCTAAACTATCTCTATAGGGCAAGAGTCTTATCCTTAAGAAAAAGGAGTTTGGGCCCCAGCCAACAAGTGGGAAGGTATTTTTCCTTTTTTTTCCTTAATGGAGGGCTTTTTGGCAACCCTTGAAATTACACCACATTAGGTAGCCACCTACACCCAAAATCAAGGCCAACCGTGGGGTAAGGCCCTGAAGACTGGTTTAATTTTCCACTACACCCTTGCTCTTTCTACCAGACCCTATAAGGTTGGTTTACTCCTCCAGTTTAGCAGCCTATTAATCCTGTGAAGCAGTGGGTAGGGCATACTCTCAAAGAGAAAATTGCAAGAAAGTGCCTGCAAAAAAGTGAAAAGGGCCAGAAGGACCTGATTATCTTGGACTCTGGTTTATTTTATGTAAGCTTGGAAGCTCAAAACTTTCCTTAAAAAAATCTCCTTTCTTGTCCAAATGCTCATGTCTGGTCTGAGACACAAGGTGAACATTCAGAAAAGCCAAGGAAAATCCCCACAGCTATGTCAGAGCTGAGAAGAGGAAATACATACAGCCTTCCCACCGTAACATAACTTGTGATCTTCTCATCACTTCTACAGAGTGAAAATATTTGAAATTTAACATGTAAAATGGAACTTTGTAAAATGGTGGCTTGTATTTTAAATAGAGAGTTGGGATACACACATCCAGAGTAGTAAAAAAACAGGAGACACTGATAGCCAGATATTTGGCCACGTGTAATTCTAAACTGTCTTTTCAGTATTTTATAGTACCTATCAAAAGTTATTTACTACTTTCTCTAGTAATTTAAACATGTATAAATAAATATTTGAGATCCACTATGAATCACAAATTAAAGTCAAAAAATGGAGATATATTCAAACTGAATATGTCTTCATATTTACAAAACAATGTAGCATATATGAGACATAAAAGGATCTTCCCATTGTATTAAACTCTGGTGTAGATATCCAATAAACTTGGTCGAATCTAATTGAGTTCTTACTACATGCAACGTAGCTGGGCACTTTAGGGGTGGAGGATTATAAAGGCCAATAAAACACAGACTTTGCTGGTAAGGAGCTCAACATTTTGTGGAATGGATAAGAAGGAAGCATATTTCTAATACATATAAAGTGCTATGGGAGTTCACAGGTAGGTATGATCACAACCAGGCAGAGGATAGTGAAAGCCTGTATGAAGAAGGTAGCATTTTTTAATAGTTTCCTTGGAGGACAGGCAGGATCTCAAAAGGTAAAAATGGGAGAGAGCATGTTAAACAGAGGGAAAATCAAGAACAAAGGCAATGGAGATAGGAAAGCACAGTAAATACCTGCAAGAACCTCGTTTGGCTATGGAGCTTAACAAAATGTTGGAATTGATATTGATAATGCCTTTTATCACTCAAGGAAGGCTCTCAGATTTGCAGGCTCTCAGATTTGGTTCTCTGGAAAGCTTGCTAAAATGTAAATACCTTGACACCATCCTTTGGCAATTGAGATTCAGTCAATCTGGGAATATTCATTTTTAACATGCACTCCTGTTAGCCCAGGGACAACATTTTGTGAGACCCTGCTTTATAAAAAGGGAAAGAATAAAAATAGACACATATCAATCATGTGGATAAAAGCAAGACCCTGAGAGGTGGGAGCTGTATAAGAAAAAACTGACTAACATTTTTTAATGGATTGAAGGGTGAGGAAGTAATAGCGGCTCAAGTACTTGTTGATTATCAGTACAGATTTCAATAACCTCTGAAGTCACTCATCCCCAATACCAATTGGTGTGCTCTGCTCTCCAGGATATGAAATTATTGCAAACTAGGATATATGAGAAAAGGCAACATGACTGGACATTATTCACTAGTGAGGTGGGGTTGAGTGATGACCTTTTTGCTGTTTCCAAGTAATTAAAAGAGTACTACTCAGAGCAGAAGAACAAGATGCACTATCTGCTGAAGAGGAAATGGGCTTTAGATCTCAGCAGAGACATTTAGACTCAGCTAAGTGAAAGAACTTCCTGGCAAAATGGCAATGCTCACAATAACTGTGTTATCCACACATAAGTATTTCCTCCCTTCATGGACTTGGCCTATGGGGGAATCATAGAAGGTGTCAAAGATAAGGGGGCTTGACTGGATGTGATGCTATCCAGGCAGAACACTCTCTTTAAAATAAAAATTCTGATGGAATATATAGTACGGAAAGAACTGGTGAGTTCCCTTGGGGAATTAGCCAGGCAAAGACTTACCTTAACCTTTGCTGTCTGCATTATAGTCAGCTCTTCACTTAGATGCAGTTGCTGAATTGGTTTCCTGGAAAGATTGTAAGCTATTTCACTTTGAAGATTTTCAAAAGTGACAAAGAAGCCCCGACATTTGCTATGTGTGCTGATCAGAATCAGAAAGAAATAGTTCTGCTCTCTTCTATTCAATATTTGTGGTTACTCATATATCGTAATGGTACCATTGCCTCTCACACACATGTACACAACTTGTTCAGCCCCACATAATTTGCAGTCCCTTGCAGCACTAGGTCTGCTTTTTCTTGGCTTACTAAAGCACATATGTAACCAGAACTCTAAAGTGAAGTTGGCTTTTGAGCAGTTGGTTGCCTGTGACCTATTAATGGTTGGTTGCCGGGCAAGGCTCCACACTCCGAAATATAGTCTCAACTTTCCACTAATAAGTCTCAAAGACCACGATTAAAAATTAGGTCATTTGGTGATCTGGTATTTTTAATAATTCACTTTCCTTTGTTAAAATACAGAAACACATTTCTAACATCTAACGTCTTCATAGATAATAAAAACTTGCTCAGAGGAAGTCTTAGTAAAATGACATGGAAAGCTACCTCTGGTATTCATTTGAACCAGGTTTTCCATGGATAAACAACCAAAGATATAATGTTGCTGGAAAATACTCTTGAACCCATATCATGAGTAAAATTTAGTGAGGCTTCAGTTTCAGATAAACATAAATAAAGACAAATAAACATTAATAAATAAAGATAATAAAATAAACATATATAAATATAATAAAACAAACACAATAAATTAAACATAAATAAAGATAATAACTTCCCATGAGATCTTCATATGGAATTGTTTCTAACCTCTAGATTTCTGGAAATCAGGCTAAATTCAGACTATCAGTTTCGTTTTTTCTCTTCTTTTTTCCTCTTCCCAAAAAAGTAAGAAAAATTAAGGAAGAATAGGCTCCTGAAGCAAGAAAAAATTTGCTAAAGGAGGCCGGCATTTTCCTTGGAGTAAATATCACATTCAAAATTGGAGACTGTTCCAGTGTCTGTTACAATATGGATTTTTTTCCTGAGAAAGGAAAATCTCAAAAAATAGTGGTATGCTCTGAAAAAAATGCTTCCTTCATCTTTTGCCTCCATCACTCCTAAATCAAGGAGTATTTATATTTATTACAGCACAGCTGACTAGGGGTTTTTCTATGTTTGAAAGCCTTTTCAATCATCCCAGGCAACTTTTCCTGCTAGAAAATAACGTTATCTAAACAAAGGGAGAGTATCATCAGCTCTCCCAGGAGGAAGCCAGAGAAATCTTAAGGGAGCTGCTCTATTCAGAAGCATTTCAAGGCTACAGGCTGGGATATACAGATGCAAATGCAGTAATATGTGGCCACTGAGGGAATGAGCCACAGGAAAAGTACACACTTCAGGAGGGTAGTATTGACCTTAAGTTCATTTCACTTAAGCAAATATGTCCTTAATATTTTAGTTGATTCCCCTCATTTGTGCTTATAGAGCACACTGTACATTGCCTATGACCACATATATTGTGGCAATTATTCTCCCTCACTAGACCATGGCCCAAGAAGACAGTAATCATGTGCCTTTTTCCATAGTCTATATCCCCAGTACGAAGCATCGTGCCTGGCAAATGGTAGTTGGTAAATAAATATTTGCTGAATAAATACTAGATGAACCCACACATTCCAAACATGGTTCTAGGTGCCCCAGGGGATATAGAGGTGTATGAGACCCAGGCCTTGACTTCAAGGAGTTTCTGGCCTAGCCGTGGTGGGGTGGGGTAAGCAGGGGAGCAGGGGCATAAATAAGACACAGACACAAATTACTAACCAAAAGCAGAGGAAGTTAGGTGTTTTAAGAGAGGTATAAATGGAGTTTTAAAAAAGGAGCTATCATAACAGTGTTGAGTTAACCACAAAAGTTTTCATGAAGAACAGGAAATTTGAGAAAGGCCTTTACAAATAGGTAGGACTGATATATAAAGAGAAGATACTCCAGGCTGAGGTAGCAGAATAGCAAACACTGTTTATGAAAAAACAAAAAAGCTCAGTTTGAACAGCAAGGAGCTGAGCTTTGCAAGAGTGCTGGGCATGTTTGGGGAGTAGTGGGAAAAAAATGCTCTAAAGGTAGATGCACTGTATTTAAGGAAGCCACTGACTGCCAGACTATGTACTTTGTGACTTGTTGGGCAATAGGGAGCCATTAATGCTCTTTAGAGACCTCATCCTAGAAAAAAAAAATACCTGACAACATTATGTAGAATAGAGTAGGAAAAGATAAGGGATAGGGAGACAGATTAAGTAATAAGGGCCTGAACTAGGGTAGAAACAATGCAAATTTTAAAAGTGAGATGATTATCAGAAATAATGCAGTTGCAGCAAATAGTAATAATATCAGTTATAATAACTGTTTATCGAGCACTTATTATGTACCAGACACTATGCTAAATGGATTACATACAGCAGCTCAATTAGTTCTCACACTGACTCTATAAGTTAGGTACCACGATTATTCTCATTTTACTAGTGAGAAAATTAAGGATCAGAGAGGTTTAGTGATATATCCAAAGTCACACAGCCATTAATTGAAAGAGAAAGAATTTAAACCCAGGTCATTCTGATTCCTAAACATACATTAGTTCCCCCATAGTATGCTATCTTTCCCTTAGGCACTTGTTTGTATGTGGACATTAAGGGGCAAAGAGTCAAAGTCTCCAAAACTTTGAGACAACGTGGGAAAATATTGGTGAACTTAATAGCGAATAAGGAAGTCTGGAGCAGAATCTGTTTTGAGGTCTTGAGAGATGATTTTTGTTTGAGATGTTGATTTTTACAGTCAAATAATTTATTTTTAATTATTTTATTGAGATCATATTGGCGTATGACATTGTGTAAATTTCAGGTGTACATCACTATATTTCAGTTTCTGTATAGACTGCATCGTGTTCACTACCAACAGTACAGGTTTTATCCATCACCATACATATGTTACCGCAATTATTTCATTCAAGAAATACTGAGCACTTACTTTGTGTCTTGTACAGCCCTTGGTTCGAGTATACAACAAGTAAACAAAATACACAAGAATCCTTGTCCTCATGGACTTTACATTCTAGTAGAGAAGATATATAAAAACAAAATAAATACCTAAAAAACATAAAGTATATTAGTTATGATTGATAGTGGATAAAATAAATACTGAAGGGAGATGGAGAGTATAGGAGGAGAGCTACAGTTTTAAATAGGAAGATCAGGGAAAGCCTCATGAAAAGGTGACATTTCGGTAAAGATCTGGAGGAAGTAAGGAAGTGAAACAAGTAAATAACTGGGCTAAAGCATTCTAGGCACAGCTAACTGCCAATTCAAAGGCTTCGATGCAGGAGCGGACGTGGTTTGTTCACTTAACAGCAAGAATGGCAAAGTGGCTCGAGCAGAATGCAAGGGGAGAGTCTTAGGAGGTAAGCTCAGAAGTAACTGGAGGCCAGATCACACAGTATGATGTAAGCCATTGCAAGGACTTTGATTTTACCTCTGAGATGAAGAGTCATTAGGAGATTTTTATCAGAAATAACATGATTTGACAAGATGTGACATATTTTAATAAAATATAAAAGATGATTTCAGTTTCATATGCCACATTTTGAGGTGATGATGAATCATTCAAGAGAAGTAGTCTTATATATAGTTGGAAAGAGAGCTACAGCTCAGATGAGATACAGATTTAAGAGTCATTGGCTGTGACAGGAGAGGTGAAGGTTCAGTAGAGGTTGATTGGATGTATATTTCTAAAATTCTTTCTAATCAGTGACATTAGCAGGCGATGACTTTTATATAAATAGTTAAAGGGAAGTGGAAAACCCAGGGCTTTTGACTTTTTATCTGCCACCTAACCAAAATCACTATCTGTGAAAATATTTCAAAGAAGTATTTCAGTTTGGGAGCTGAACAAGCTCTAATGTTAACCACTCTTTCAATATTGATGTTATTATTTACAGTTGTGCTTCCCTATCTTTATAACACCATCTCTCTACTTCTTCCTTCTCTGAGAAATCTCAAGTATTTAGCCTCTTCAATCTGAATCCATAGTTCATATCATTCATCAGGCCTTTTAATTAAAGTGAGCACCATATCTCTTAACAAAACATACTATTTTACTTACCAGGCAATTGAGGCAAAATAATAACAATAAAAATTCCTTCAGGGGCTAAATCAAGTTCTTCAAACCACATGGATTTGATAATCCACATGGATTTGATATTCTAAAGCAGTGTGTTTCATAATTTCTATTTCAATTTTGTTCTTTCCACATATCTTTAAAGTCAGTTAAGTCCTCCTGGATTTCAGCAGCCTTGAGGCAACTATCCAGGTCCCTAAGCAAAAATTTGTTTACCTCAGAACAAAGGTCATGGACTCAGCTGAGGCAACTTTCTGGGGATTTTGATTCTCTGTACTGGTGCTATGGTCTGTTTCTTGGATAACTGAGAGGTGACTAAATGACCCATGTAAATAGAAGTATTTAAAGAGAGGCAGGTTGCCCACTTATTTTCAGACATCTGGAAAGTATTTGGATCAAATGGGTGGCCCCTAAATGATGGTTCAAGGACAAATGCTGGGTTGGCTGTATCTGAATCATATGGGGAGCTTTTAGAAAAACAAATTTCAAATTTGGGCCCTACATGCTGAATCAGAATCTCTGGAGGAGATACTGGGAAAGCTATGGAAAGCTGTGTTTTTTAAAAAAAATCTTCTCCAGATGACTCTGACAATCCACAAGGGCTGTGAAGCAAAGATCTAAATCAGAGCATCTCAAATGTTAATATGCATAAGAATAACCTATCATTCTTGTTAAACTGCAGATGTGATTCATCAGGTCCCAGGTGGGACATGAGATTCTTCTGCATTTCTAACAAGCTCTCAAGTAATGCTGGTTCAGAAATGGCATTTTGAATAGCAAGGGGCTAGATTACCTCTCAGGTTCCTTCTAGCTATATGTTCCTGATTCTCAAGTTTAACTGTGGCATGTCACCCTCACTCACATCAGAACTTTCCATTTAAACTAATAGGTTTTTCTACACATAGCCTTTTTTTGTTTGCAAAATGTGCCAGATAATAATTGGCTTTTTTTTTTTTCACTTGCAGCTCTGCCTTTGCTTTCCACTTTTTAGCTTTGGACATAACTGAAAACATCCCCAAACACTGATCTAAGTTAATCATCTCTGAAGAGTTGCGGATCCACTGAGTATTAAAGCAAACCTTCCTTCTATGTGAGCCAAAAAAGAGAAAAACAGCCTGCCAAGCACCTGTAAAGAGATGGCTATCATCATATGGGAATTTGAAGAGCTGCTATATGGCACATTCGTGATCCAAATGGGAGAGGATCAACTGTTGTGATGTCCCAGAAGGCTTTATAACAGAGTAAACAAGAGGGGAAAATTTTAACAGCTTGTTGTCTGTGCTTGCACACTAGATTTCCTTGTAGTTACTGTAGAGAAATCCAAAACAAACATGCAGATAGTTCTTTGAAAAGCCCCCAAATCAGGTATAGAGGCTCAGACCAACGCAGTAAAAAGATTATTTTAGTCTCAGATTCTCCAACCTATCGATGGTCAGTCTTTTAGAAAGAGCAAGCAGTTGATAGTGAATTTAGGTTCTGAACCACCATTTGGCAAAGACAGTTTCCCCAGAAAGAAATATGCCTGCTAATGACACATGTGCTGGACCATATGCAGACAATACAGATTTTCGATACTTTATCTATGCAGTGACATACACTGTTATTCTTGTGCCGGGTCTCATAGGGAACATATTAGCCTTGTGGGTATTTTATGGCTATATGAAAGAAACCAAACGGGCTGTGATATTCATGATAAACTTAGCCATTGCTGACTTGCTACAAGTTCTCTCCCTGCCACTGAGGATCTTTTACTACTTGAATCATGACTGGCCATTTGGGCCTGGACTCTGCATGTTCTGTTTCTACCTGAAGTATGTCAACATGTATGCAAGTATCTACTTCTTGGTCTGCATCAGTGTACGACGATTTTGGTTTCTCATGTACCCTTTTCGCTTCAATGACTGCAAACAGAAATATGACTTATACGTCAGCATTGCTGGCTGGCTGATCATCTGTCTTGCCTGTCTGCTCTTTCCTCTCCTCAGAACCAGCGATGAGACCACAGGCAACAGAACCAAATGCTTCGTAGATCTTCCTACCAGGAATGTCAATCTGGCCCAGTCTATTGCCATGATGACCATTGGCGAGTTGATTGGGTTTGTCACTCCTCTTCTGATTGTCCTATATTGTACCTGGAAGACGGTTTTATCACTGCAAGATAAATATCCTGTGACTCAAGACCTTGGAGAGAAAAAGAAAGCCTTGAAGATGATTCTAACTTGTGCGGGAGTATTCCTAATCTGCTTTGCACCTTATCACTTCAGTTTTCCTTTAGATTTCCTGGTCAAGTCCAATGAAATTAAAAGCTGCCTAGCCAGAAGAGTGATTCTAATATTTCATTCTGTTGCCCTGTGTCTTGCTAGTCTGAATTCCTGCCTTGACCCAGTTATATACTACTTCACCACTAATGAGTTCAGAAGACGGCTTTCAAGACAAGATTTGCATGACAGCATCCAACTCCATACAAAATCCTTTGTGGGCAACCATACCACTTCTACCCTGACAACTGAATTATGCTAAATAAAAATTAAAAAGTGAATGTGGTCTGAAATGCAAGTATATCAGAAAACATTTGCAATACCCCAAGCCACTGGGAAGTAATCACAGGAAGCACTCATAGCTTTTCAGTTATGTTCTATCTTACCTGTATGAGGAATTCACATCGTCATAACAGAACCAATTTAGAGCATTATACTCCACCATCATTGATGTTGACATGTTCATGTAGTAATTTGTCATCAAGTCTTTAAGATGTAAACTATAAAATTTCAGTGGCATCCTATACACATGTGCTCTCAACTAAAGTCAGCAGTTTTATCTGTGAACCTCAGACACAGAGAGACTGTTAGCTTGGGATCATAATAAGTGCTTAGGTTTGTTACAACAGACAATGAGTCTCTTTGCATTTTAGAGGCAATACAGTTGTCTATTTATACTAGTAATCACGGTTTATTTTCCAATATGACATTTTTGGTTTGATTTTAAGTAGGATGGACAATATATTATTCTGTGAAAACAAAAGCGTTATAAACATGGGACCATTTTTATCTCCCATGTGTGATTATACTCTAGGGGTTTGAAGACTGGAATAGCTATTTCCTTCATTTCAATGTCAGTATGAAACATTATCTGTCACACCTATGCTAGAATAAAAATCTGAACTCAGGCCTCTGCCATGTTTAAAGTAAGAACAAGAAAGAGATTCACATACAATAACTCTCTGTGACTGTATAATACGCCGTATTAAATCTACCCAGGGCAGTTAGCTTGTCAAAGTCCATACAAGGTGACCCAGATTGCCTCTATAGGTCCAGGAGACAGCAGATAGATGAAATCACAGCTCTGGTTCTTTTAAACTATTTCCTAAGAACACCTCTGGAGATGTATGGACCTGCCTAGAAGAGAAAGTTTCCACTAAGCTTCTAGAGTGACGTTGAGGTACCTCTGACAGGTTACTGTGCTTTCTGAGCCTATGAAAGAAGTAGTGCACTAATTAATTACTAAGCTTAGGCCAAAGTGGAAAGATGAAGTAGAGTCAAGTACACCTCTTAAAAGCCTCATCACATTGTATTTCTTACTTTAAGTTAGGTGGCAACTGTCAAGCCACCTTCACATGCCAGAATAGGGTTTGGAGGCAGCTACGCATGTGGACCCTAGAGTCTTCAGTAATTTTTCTGGCCCACCTTTGCCCCAGTCATACCATTCTGCGGCCTGCACAGCCTACCTCCCAGCAGTTGGAGAAGACAATTCTTTCACTGTTTGAGAAAAGTGCAGAAGATTAATTTTGGCAGCATTGGAGACCGCTAACAATGCCTTGTCTGCTACATTCTTGGTACTAGTATGCAGGAAACAGACCCAGGATATGAATAGTAACTAAACCTGAGATCTTAAATATTAGAATACTTTGAAGCATGTTTCAGCAAAAAGCTCTAAGATAAAAAATGCTCTATTTAAAATCTATGTGCTATATAATGAAGACACATGCTACTTCTCATCTGGAAGGAATGTGAAAATCAACCAAGAGCTCCATCGTATTTAGAGGAAGGGAGTTTCTTTAGGCACACAGTTATGATACTAATATGTTTGGAGGAAAAAATGGTGAAATCAAAATGAATTCTAATATCTAAGATGAATGGAAAATTTTCTAATGTTTTCTCTGGACAAGTGTTGATTTTGCTTGTACTTTGTTATTAAAATAATACCCTACTAGAAGACTGATTTTGTGCTGCTAGCAATAGTGTATTTATCTCCTAATTATTCATTGTAAGATACATATTTTATGTGTTAAATAAGTGTTAAATTGTGTTTTTAAAAGGGCAACTTGTAACTGTGTCTGGTCTGTTTGCTTTGAAGTTATTTGTGTCTGAATATAATTTAGTGTTGTAATGGGATCACAAGTAATAATTTTGTGGGTACTTGCATGAGTCTTGTCTATACTATATGTGTTTCCTAGTTTCCAGATTAGCATGAATTACACTTCTTAGGGGTTGTTTTGAGAGACCAGTGATTTATTTTTATTAACATATTAATTTCACTTTAAACATACCTGTTTTTAAAAGGGGAGATTACTGAACTTCTTAGATGAATGGTTGAGGTTAGAACCCGTTTACTAGGCAGTCCAGAAGCCCTTGCAGATCATTTACATCATTCAAGGAGAGGACAAGTGTCCACTATTCTTATGCTGCTTAGCTAGGACCACCCCTTCTCCTCAGGCCAGCCCATCTAGGTTTGTATTCAGTTCTGTGATTTACTTTATCTACCCCTCCTCTCCATCCATATATTTTTGTTTTCTGTCCTATTCCCTTGTTCGTCTAGTCAGTAATCTGTCCAACTTATTCACACTAAGGTGCTAATGACTAACGTTAGCTTAAAATTAATTTACCAAGGATATCTGAAATCTAGGCTTTAAGGGTAAACCTTAACTCAAAATGTTAATCCCTCACTTTTAATAGTGGCATTAAAGACACTGAAGCAGACTGGAGGGGAAGATATTTTGAAGAAAGTAGGTCTTACAGCAGTGTCTTTCAGATTGCATATAGTAAGTGATCGCCTACTTTGCTTACCGTAATGGGGATGCTAAATTCTAAGAAATATATCCACAAGCTCAGCTGTCAGTTTCTTAGATCTCTGCTTGTTTTCTTTTACTTTTTGATTTTCCTCTTCCAACTCTGGACCTAATTTCTAGAGAAAGGTCTAAACTAGGAGAGAGGTACTGCTGCAGCTGCCATCCACACAGCAGCCTCCTCTCGGAGCTTCTCCTTTCTTTGGAGAATCTTCTCTCCAAACCTTCCATTTATCACTCTCTGGATTCAATGAAATCAGGGTGCAAAAAGTAAACACTCTCAACTACAGCAACATGCAATTCAAGATAAATAAACTTACATTTCCTATATAAGGTTATTTGAGTTCTGATTCCAACATACACACGTAATTATTCCAACAAGAGAGATTTTGAATATGGAGTGATTTCCATATTATTGTCATATTGTTATTGTTATTATTGTTATATTCAAATATTTTATATGTTTTATTGTCATTCAGTTAAGCAGCTAATTCTATTAACCTGTAATTCCAGAAAAAGGAGCCATCTGCCCTAGGAACAACAGGTCAAGCTACCTTGGTCTAAAAGGGTGCATAAGTGGAACTCTTGTGCAACTTAATTTTTATGTAATCTCTTTGTTTTTACTTCCAAAATACTGTGAAAATGTTGCACTTGGAACTTATTTACATCTATAATTTATAATATGCATTTTCATAATAAAGATGGTCTCGGTAAAATTACACAGGAATTTTCTGCCTCCAGAAGTCAATGTATATTTAGTAGTCATTTTTTCAGCAATCTGATATTCTTGACGATCTTTGTCAGTGTTCTCACACACATGGATGAAAGTCCCATGATGCTCTACTCTCCCTGGAGGCGTGCACTCTATTCTCAGATGGAGAGATGAAGCATTTCTCCCATCCTACCCCATCCCTGCCATCTACTCCGCCCATAGATAGACTCATTACTGTCCTCATCCTACTAAGATGAGTCCCCAACCTCACTTGTTGACCGGGTTTATCTGAATGATTTAAAGCCTTATATTTACTAGAGTATGGTCTGTGGGCAGAAAAGGAGATGAGGTGAAAGACGGAATGTTTCTTCTTTAGTCTTAAAGGTTGTTAAGATCTGACAGTCTGATTTTTACTGTTGATTGGCAAGGAAAAAATCCACCGTCCACCACCTCCCTCTGCTCTTCCCAAAACGGATCTACTTCAACAAAAACATGTGAGTCAGGACCATTGTCTCTGGCTCTCCTGTCATCCTAGTTCTCTTTCTTCCACTTTAGCAACTCCCTCCTCATCTCACCTATATCCCTAGTAATTTCAGGAAGCCCAGGTATCTTCTGTAATAACCAAGTTGTTAGGAATTACACATTTTGGCTGTTGCAGAAAGATTTTCCTAGGAAGTGGTAAAGGCTTTCCTAAGGAGAAATTTCTGATGTTTCAGTAGACCTGAAGTAAATAATGGGATGTAAATATGGATCTGCCCCATGCATCAAATGTCCTCAAATAATATATCTGCCTCCCTTGTGCCTTCCTGAAACCAACTCAGAAGTAACTTGACTGCCTTCACTACCATATTTTGAGAGAAAGGAGTGAGAGATAAACTCTCAAGTAAATGTGGCTCTTTTAATTTACTTATTCCTCAGTTATTAAAGGATGTGATGTGTGAGTGGAGTACAGGCAGTGAGTTGTAACTTTCTGGAACTTCCCAGACCATTTCCTCAGCAGAACTTCCTCAGTGTTAACCATGTATTTGATTTTGCTAAGACCATATTTCTTTTTCTGTTGTTTGTTGACTAAGTTCTCTACATCTAACTCCTTATTGCACATCTGAAGATTAATCTATAGGCAAAACCCTTATTTAAGTCCTTACATTTGCCTTCTTGGATCTCTTCAAAGAATAATAGAGCAACTGCTCCTTGGTGAGCTGTGAGAGGAAGGCTGTCATTAGGCCTATTGGCCTGACCCCAGTGTCTTCTTTTTTTGCAGAAGCTTCAGAAGCAGTGCTGAGAGGCTGACCTAAGATCTTTGCTTTTCAAGTTTGATTCTGGCCCATAAGTGAGAGAATTTTTTCAGCCTTTTCTAAGCAATGTTGAATATCTACAATTTGTACAAAGACCAGTATTATTTACACCTTTTAAAATGCCAATCTAATAATGAGAAAAAAACAAATAAAAACAGCTTGAAAGCATAATAGCCCAAGTTTGGGTCTCAAGAAATGAAAGCATGAAGGAAGTAGTCTTACCATAAACTCTGCACATCATGCTTGCATAAAGTAAAACATGTAATACTGGGTTAAAAATGATATGAAGTCACATTACTGCCTTATGTCATTAAATATGTTTAACTTTTTCACTCAGATGCGCAAGAACCTTTACTATGTAAAAGTTCAAATATACTCAAAAGAAGAGCAATTAGTATAATGAACCCCCATGTACCAATTATTCAGCTTCAACCAAATTCAATACATGGTTTATCTTCTTTCCTGTATGCCTGCACTCACTCTCCTTACCCCAGATTATATTAAAGTACATTCCATGCATTATATAATTCCATCTTTATTTTAATAAGTTATAAAGCCATTTAAATGAACTATTCAATATATGATCAAAAGAAAGTAAGGAATAGGAACTGATTTTAGATATGTCACAGTAATGACATCAAACACTAAATTCCAATATGTATAAGAATTTTATTTTGATGAATCTGAACAAGTTCCAACTTAGATAAAAACATCTATTTACCTGACTCTGTTTTCCTTGGATGAGCCTTCCTTCTACTGCAGAAGTGTGATGGAGACTGATGTTGAATTCAGTTCAAGGATTCCTTGGTCCAAATTTATTATGGCTCCCATGGGAAGGAGTCCAGTACATTCAGCTCCACTCGATGTAAAAATACCACTACCGACAGCTTGCATTTTTACATTTTTGTCAAAATGGTCCACTAAACAATACTCCTAGAGCAGTGTTAGAATGCATCGACGTAAATGTACACTCTGAAAGTTTTCTGAGACCTATGTCATAGTTATGTGAACCCTATGAATACTGCTCATAGTTAGGTGGCTAGATTTCTCTAAAATTTCCCTTGAACATTTCACATTTTCTTCCTTTGAATCTATCACGACAAGTTGTATTAGTTACACTATGGGTTCAGCTGTGACTAATAGAACTGTGGCTTAAACTAGATAGAAATGTATTTCTCTTTCACGTAAACATCTTAGCCAGTTGGTGGCTATTTTTGCAAGATATTTGGATATGTAGGCTCTTGTTTTGTAACTCCAACATTTCTTGGGTGTTTCTCTAATCTGAATGGTGCAAGGTTTCTTATAACATTCACATTATAGGTAGTAGGACTGGGGAAATGAGAAGGAGACACATGCCTTTTCCTTTTAAAGGGATGACTGGAAATTGTGAAAATCCTTTCTGCTTGCAACTCATTGGCTAGAAATCAGCTACATAGACCTGCCAAGCTGCAAGGGAGACCAGAAAATGTTTTCATTATTCAAGGTTTACGCATGCTAAGCTAGAAATTCTTTTATTATGGAAAAACTGGAAAGCAAATATGGGGTAACATGTATTCTCTATCATTCTGTGCATATCAGAAGTACTAAGGATGTCATGTTGCCCTAAGGATTCCATATATACCAGAAACTCAAGCAGTCTCTTGCAGGCTCATTCCATTTCATAAAACTATCACCTCCCTTTAATGGAGCAGCAACTTCTCTTCCCTCTTGGGGTCATCTAAACCATCAATGACACCTATGCCTATAGCAAAAAGAGCAGCAGACTTTAGAAAAAAGTTATAGTGGTGGTGCCCTGGGAGTGTATGGACAAAGCTTAACACCTGCTTAACATGGGGAATCAAAGAGGAGGATATGGGAAGTGATTGCACTGGTCAGTGTCCCACCTTTACTTTCTTTACCTTGTTCCCAGAGAGGAAGAAACACTTCCCTTTTCTGACCTCCCATCAATGAATCAACTCACGTGCTGCACATAGGCTTACCCTCAAAATTGATTTGACCAAAGAATTAAAATCACTCCAAAAAGTTCTTTGCAACATCTGTTCCCTCTGCCTAGAATGTTCTTTCAACTGCTATCTTGCCCCTTCCTTCAGTTAAAATCCTTCAGTTCTCAAAGTTGACCACCCTAAGAGCTTCCCACCCCTCCAGACACAAGTTCATTTCTAATGTTACTTTGATTTTTCTCCACATGGCTTCTTATAATTTGTAATTATTGTTTTTATTTGTTTACTGTATGTTTTCCCTACTTGAATATAAGATTTGTTCACTTTTATGTCTGTAATGCCTACCTCACTACCTGCAACATAGTAGGAGCTCAAAAAATATGTTGGGAGAGTGATGTCAGCAACATGGCAGCATGATGTTCCTCCTTTTTAGTAACAAATTAGGCATCCATACACCAACAGGAGCTCCTTTGTTGGAGTTCCTGAACGTTTTACTTTGCTGCAAAGTACCTAAGATGAATCTTGTTCACTAGTTCAGATGATGGGAGATAAACAAACTTCCATATGGGTTGCAGAACCAGCAGGGCCAGCACAACTGCCTGGACTCCTCTTGCTGCTGTCAGGCAAGACTTGGGTGAGTGCTGAATTGGGCAGACACTCACCAACAAGAGAGAACATGCAGAAGTTCAGCTTTTTGAAGGGAGAATCCAACATGACTTTGGAGAAAAAAAATATGAGTTTGGTTACAGCAGAGGTGGTAACAGAAACTTTCCTGGTGCTGCTCCATCCCCAAGAAGGCACAGATCAGGGCTGATTTATCTGGCATAAGAGGTGACTGCTCCCATGGGGAAAGAGGAGGGCAGTGATATAGGGCCCACTACCCCAGCTGAGGGGGATGCTGCTGAGGAAACCAATTTCTCTCCACCAACACCTGGAGTACTAAGTTGGGAGCCCTGCAACTGGAGGGAGGGAGCATACTGAGAAAGAGGCAGATTAGAATTTAAAAGGGCTTTGAAGAAATTGCACTCAGCAGAAAGTCCATCCATTCGCCTTTGGAGGAGCCACGCATAGGGATTTACCTGCTGGTTCTACAGGTGCCCCAAATACACCAAGTGCTATACCCAGACCTCCCCACACTCTGCTACTAGATCCTTGTGTGTGCTCCCAAGTGTTTCAGGGAGAGTGAGCTCCAGTGCACAGAGAGCACGCTCAGAAAATACGCAATGTTGGGGGCAAGGGAGAAACTGTAAACTTTAACTATAACACAACCTTCTGGAATACAAAAGAGAGGTTTCTAATAGCTAGGCTGGTGAATGGTAAGAACCATAGAAAATAAAAGCTTAGTTAAGGAGCTATCCGCTGCTTCAAATGCCAAAGCAGAAACACATAGGTACAAACAATAAAAAAAATCAAGAGGGGCTGGCCCCATGGCCGAGTGGTTAAGTTCGTGCGCTCCGCTGCAGGCGTCCCAGTGTTTCGTTGGTTCGAATCCTGGGTGCGGACATGGCACTGCTCATCAAACCACACTGAGGCAGCGTCCCACATGCCACAACTAGAAGAACCCACAACGAGAAATATACAACTATGTACTGGGGGGCTTTGGGGAGAAAAAGGAAAAAATAAAATCTTTAAAAAAAGAAATCAAGAAAATATGACATCACAAAACAAAATAATAATTCCACAGCAACCAAACTCAAAAGGCACAGAATATTGTGATCTAACTAATAAATAATTTAAAATGACTGTTATGAAGAAAATTCAACAAGCTACAAGAAAACTCAGACAGAATTCAATAAAGTCAGGAATAAACTAAGGAACAGAAGGAGCTCTTTACCAAAGAGACAGAAATTCCAAAAAAAGAGCCAAACAGAAATTCTGGAGCTGAAGAATTCAATGAATGAGATGAAGAATGCAATAGAGAACATCTGTAGCAGGGCAGACCAGAGGAAAGAAAGAATAAGTGAATTGGAGGACAGGGATACAGAAATAATACAGTTAGAATAGGAGAGACAATTAAGATATAAAAAGAGTGAAGAAAGCCTACAAGAGCTATCAGATTCAATAATAAAAGCACATATTAGAATATTTGACCTT
Organism: Equus przewalskii; assembly: GCF_037783145.1. NCBI lineage: Eukaryota > Metazoa > Chordata > Mammalia > Perissodactyla > Equidae > Equus > Equus przewalskii. The sequence goes on from NC_091863.1 coordinate 60,651,360, forward strand.
CAAGATGGAAAATCATGGTAGAAGGGGGCAGAGGTTTATTTAAAAAATAATAGCTGAGCACTTGCCAAACCCGGAGAAAAACTTGGACATACAAGTCAATGAAGCTAATAGGACACACTATAATCTCAATAAAAAAGACCTTTTTCAAGATACATTTTAATGAAACTGTCAAAAATCAATGATAAAGAAAGAATCTTAAAGGCAGCCAGGGCGGGGAGGGAGTGATATACAAAGGGAACCCCATTAGGCTATCAGATTTCTGAGCAGAAACTCTACATGATAGGAGAGAGTAGAATGACATGTTCAAAGTGTTGAAAGATATAAATTGTCAGCCAAGAAAACTTTATCTGGCAATGGCATCCTGCAGATATGAGGGAGAAATAAGATTTTTTTCCAAACAAATACTGAGGGAGTTCATCACCATCAGACCTGCCTTGCAAGAAATGTTGAAATTTCTTGAAGCTGAAATGAAAATATGCTAATCAGTGACAGAAAAACCTATGAAAGTACACAACACACTGGTAAGGTTGAAAATAGTCAGACTCAGACAACTGTAACTCTATATTAGGATGGTGCATTAACCACTCAACTACAGTAAAAAAGTTAAAGGCAAAGAGTAGTAAAAATAACTATAGCTTCAGTAAATTGCTAACAAATACATGACATAAAAAGAAGCAAATTGTAACATCAATAATATAAAAAAGTACTAAAAAGATGAAGCCATTATAGACATTCAAAGATAAGTTCCTATCAACTTAAAATGGACAGTTTTATCTATATTTTATGTAATTCACAAGGTAACCACAAAGCAGAAAGCTGAAATAGATCCACAAAAGACAAGAAAAGGGGAAACAGAATACCACCATGGAAATTAACCAATTTATGAAAGTATGCAGAGACAGAAGGAAAAAGAAACAATGGGAATACAAAACAGCCAGAAAGTAATTAATAAGATGGCATTAGTAAGTCCTTACATATCAATAATTACTCTAAATATAAATGGATTGAACTCATCTATCAAAAGGTACACAGTGGCTGGATGGATTAAAAAAAGAAGACCCTGGAGTCCAGCCCAATGGCATAGTGGTTAAGGTCACTACTCCATTTCAGTGCCTGGGGTTCATAGCTTCAGATACTGGGCGTGGACCTAACACCAGTTGTCAAGCCATGCTTTGGTGCATCCCACATAAAATAGAGGAATATTGACACAGATGTTAGCTCAGCAAAAAATCTTCCTCAAGCAAAAAGAGGAAGATTGGCAACAGATGTTAGCTCAGGGCCAATCTTCCTCACAAAAAACAAAACAAAACAAAACCAGACGCTGCCTAAAAGAGGCCTATTTAAGATTTAAAGACACACATAAACTCAAAGTGAAGGGAGTGAGAAAGATATGCCATAAAAATGGAAACCAAAAGAAAGCATGAGTAGCTGTATTTATATCAGACAAAACAGACGTTAAGCCAAAAATGGTAACAAGAGACAAGGAAGCTCATTAAAAAATGATGAAGGGATCAATACACCAAGAATATATAACAATCATGAATACATACACACCCGACGTTGGAGCACCTGAATATACTAAGCAAACACTAACAGACCTAAAAGGAGAAATTAACAATACAATAACAGTAGGGGACTTCAATACCAGACTTTCAACAATGGATAAATCATCTAGACAGAAAATCGACAAGGAGAAAATGGACTCTAACCATACATTATACCAAATAGATGTACAGACATCTATAGAACTACTATCCAACAGCAGCAGATTAAACATTCTTCTCAAGTGCACACAGAACATTTGCAAGGATAGAGAATATGATAAGGCACAAAATGTGTCTTAGCAAATGCAAAAGGAGTGAAATCATACTAAGTATCTTTTCTGACCACAATAATGTGGAACTAGAAATCAACAACATGAGGAAAGCTGGAAAATCTACAAATATGTGGAAACTAAACAATGTTTTCGTGAACAACAAATGGGTCAAAGAAGAAATCAAAACGGAAATCAAAGAGTATCTAAAAGTAAATGAAAATAGAAACACAACATACCAAAATCTATGGGACTCTGCAAAAGCAGTTCTGAGAGAGACATTCATAGTGGTAAATGCATATATTAAGAAATTATAAAGATGACAAATAAATGACTTAAATTTACACTGCAAGGTACTAAAAAACAAGACTATATCAAGCCCAAAGTTAGGAGAAGGAGGGAAATAATAAAGATCAGAGCAGAAATAAATGAAATAGAGATAAAAAAAAAAAGAAAAGATCAATGCAACTAAGAGCTAGTTATAAATAAAATCGAGAAATCTTTACTGAGATCAACTAAGAAGACAGAAGACGAATAAAATTAGAAATAAAAGAGGAGAAATAATAACTGACACTACAGAAAAACACAGGATCATAAGAACTTATTATGAACAATTATACACGAATAAATTAGATAACCTAGAAGAGATGAATAATGTCCTAGAAACATACAGTCTATGAAGACTGAACCAAAAAGAAAAATTCTTAATAGATCAATAATGAGTAAGGTGATTGAGTCAGTAATCAAAAACCTCCCAACACAGAAAAGCCCAGGACCAATAGGCTTCACGGGTGAATTCTACCCATCATTTAGGGAAGCCTTAATGCCAATCCTTCACAATATCTTCTGAAAGATTGACGAGAACGCTTTCAAACTCATTTTACAGGTCCAGCATTACCCCGATACCAAGCCAGATAACGACACTACAATAAAAGAAAACTGTAGATAAATATCTGTGATGGACATAAATGCAAAAATTCTCAATGAAATATTAGCAAACCAAATTTAAGAACTCATTCAAAGAATTATACACCATGACAAAGTGGGATTTATCCCTGGGATGCAAGGATGGCTCAAAATACTCAATTCAATGAATGTGATACAACACATTAATAGAAAGAAAGATAAAATTCATTTGATCATCTCAGTAGACGCAGAAAAACGATTTAACAAAATAGAACCTCCCTTAATAATAAAAACTCTCAACAGGTTGGGTATAGAAAGAACATACTTGAACACAATAAAGGTCATATATGACAAAGCCACAGCTGACGTTATACTCAATGGAGAAAAATTGAAAATTTTTCCTTTAAGATCAGGAATAAAACAAGTGTGCCCACTCTCTCCATTCTTATTCAATGCAGTACTGGAAGTCTTAGCTGGAGCAGTCAGGCAAGACAAAGAAATAAAAGGCATCTGAATTGGAAAAGAAGAAGTAAAATTATCTCTATTTACTGATGATATGACCTTATACATTGAAGATCTCAGAGCTCCAACTATAAAACTGTTGAATCTAATCCATGGATTCCATAAAGTTGCAGCATATAAAATCAATACAGAAAAATCAAGCGTTTTTCTATACACTGACAGTGAAACATCTGAAAAAGAAATAAAGAAAAATATCCCATTCACAATAGCATCAGAAACAATAGAATAACCAGGAATAAATTTATCCAAGGAAGTGAAAGATCTATACAACAAAAAGTATAAGACTTTGCAGAAAGAAATAGAAGACACAAACAAATGGAAGGATGTCCTCTTTTCATGGATTGGAAGAGTTCATATTGTCAAAATGTCGATGCTACCCAAAGCCATCTATAGATTCAATGCAATCTCTATCAAAATTCCAACGGCATTTTTCAACATAGAAATAGAAAAACACAGCCTAAAATTTGTGTGGAATCCTAAAAGACCTTGAATAGCCAAAGCAATCTTGAAAAGAATAACAAAACTGGAGGCATCACACTTCCTGATTTCAAACTATACTACAAAGTTCTAGTGATTCAAATCATATGCTACAGGCATAAAAATGGACACATAGACCAATGGAACAGAAGAGCCCAGAATTAAACCCCTGCATATGTAGTCAACTAATATTTGACAAGGGAACTGGGAATATCCAGTGGGGAAAGGATAGTCTTTTCAAGAAATAGTGTTGGAAAAACTGGACAACCACATGCAGAAAAGTGAAACTGGATCCCTATCTTATACCACTCACAAAAATTAACCTGAAATGGATCAAAGACTTAAATATAAGACATGAAACTGTAAAATCCCTAAGAAAAAAATGAAGGGAAGAAGCTCCTTGACAGTGATCTTGGCTTTTTTGGATATTTCTCTTTGGAAAATCACCAGTTCTCTGCCAATCCATTGAGCCTGGTAATTGTTCCCATGGGACTTTGCCAGAGGCATCTAAAAACCACTAAAAAAATCCAGCCAATGCTGGATTTTAGGTAAAGATCAGGAACATTCTACTTCTTTCTTTACCAGCCATAATTCCAACCCTTCATTTTTGAAAGGGTATAACATACTCCACAGTTTTTCTCCTCTTCTCACCTATCACAAGGACGTTGTGTTCAGGGTTTGGGGCCTGAACCTTACCTGGTAGGGGTATGGAAATTCCCACTACTAACTCTGCCACTGCCCAATTTAGGCTTTGAGTTAAACAAGACAATCTTTTTCTAACAAATCATCTAAACTGAGATCGTTTACTCCAAATCAGTAGCTTGTATATAAGTCTTGGAAATATAATTTGGATTCTACTCAGCAGTATGATGAAATTGTTCACACCTAAAATGAGGTTTGGGAAAGCAAATGTAGTGAAATAAGATGAGACTGATGGATAAGCCCTTTTAAGTTTTCTTGTCTCCTGCTTAGTCTCATCCCAACATGTGTCACTGACTGTATTTTAGACCTTTTAGTTGAAAAGCCCTCTGAGAATGAATAAACAGGTTCTTCTAAAATGGCTGTCCTAAGTATGAAGATGTAGGGGAAGAAATGTATGTTTGTGAGGTTAGAGAAGTAAGGATGATTAGGGCTGCTGGAGAAGCATAAGTATTTAGAAAAGTCATTTATAATAATGTAATATACTTAATATAAACCATTTGCACAGCTCCTATTTTGTTCTTTCTCTAGCTATGAAAATAAAACAAAGCCATAAACGTGGTATTTAAAGTGATGTACAAAGTGCTGTATCTTCAACATTTGCTAGGATAAAAGAAGTTCTGGAAATCTACTTGTCTTAATAAATTGTAATTAAATTGTTAACTATTGCATGAATGCTGTGTAACATTCTTTTTGTTAGGCACTAGGGATGTGAAGAAAATAATGATAGAGTTATCTTAAACGAGTTGTCTCCAACTCTTTACCTCCCATTTGCTTCTCAGCCCATCTCAGCCCAACCTGATTTCTTCTGTCATTGTTTCATTATTCATCCACCAATTAACCAATATTTTTTGAGCACTAACTAGTACCAGGTACTAGCTAGGTACTGGGAATTTACCATCTAGATAACAAGTGGTCAAAATTAACTATAGATGCAATTCTGTGTTTAATTTTCAAGGTAAAATATATTTTATTCTAAAATCACTATTGCTTTTATTAATTTATAACCATAATATTTAATCTATTTTTAAATTTTAGATAACATTAAGAAAGAACATGAGACTGCTTTTGTCTATTTATTAAAGAGAGGCATGGGTTTAAAATGAGGTTAAGAAAGATATCACTGAAATGGGTTACTGAGTCTCTGATCCTGAGGGTAAGTTTCCTTAGGAGTAAAACGTCATTCTATCTGTCCTTCTAGGCTTGTGTCTAAGCAAAAATGGAGATTTATTCTAGTCATCTGGATCACTGTAGTAAGGAACAGGCTTATCTGAAAAAATTAGAACAAGGCTTAGTTTTAGCATCTCCCTTTCACAAGAAAGCAAACTAAGATTTAGGAAAACCTTTAAACTATTATTTACACTTCAATTATCTTTAATATAATACTTTTGACCTGGGACAAATAAATTAATCTTTCTGAACTGCTATTACCACAATCAATGGCTTTACTCTTTATCCTTAGAAAACCCAACTCTCTTCCTTTGAGGCCTCAGTTTCTTCATGTGTATGCTCAGGTTATTGGATTATGATTTCTAAGGACCCTTCCAGTCTTAACGTTTTTGTTGTTTTACAAAATTACCTGTATCACCTGTATAACTAGAAATCTTACTGAAGGTCTTCTCTATGCCATGATGTATGAGGGTAAAGACATTCCTGTCCTCTAAAGCCTCACTGATTGAGGAAACCACAAAGTTACTCTAGATTGTAAAACACAAGTTCAAAGTAAGGCAGTGAAGGCAAAGCTCTCAAGACAGGCATTTCAGAGTTTAGTGTTTTATGTCACGATCAGCACCTTGTTTTGCAACATGTAACTACTTCTAACAATTTAGGGAGAAGAAATGCAAAAAGCTGCAATCATCCCTGGGTATCCACAGGGGATTGGTTCCAGATCCCCTTATGGATACCATAATCTGCAAATGCTCAAGTCTCTTATGTAAAATAGTGTAGTATTTACATATAACCTATGCACATCCCCCTGTATACTTTAAATCATCTCTAGATTACTTATAATACCTAATACAATGTAAATACTATGTAAATTGTTGTTATACTGTACAGTTTAGGGAATAATGAGAAGAAAAAAAGTCTGTGCATGTTCAGTACAGATGCAACCATCGTAGGCCTTTTGATTCGTGGTTGGTTGAATCCACGGCTTCAGAACCCACAGATGTGGAGGTCTGACAGTACTATGTTTACCTCTGATTTCCTTCCCAATTAAAGGTTCTCAAAGCTATAGAATGCACTCAGGCAAACTTGAATAGGTCATCACAGCAAGGGTGCCCCAGACTTGGGTTTTACAGTCCAGAGAATATCCCATGTACAAAAAGATAGGTGGAGTGACATGAGGTTGTGTTTTGCCAAGTACATTAAAGCAAATCACCAATAAATTACATCTACTATTATTATTATTTCATTTTTATAAAGGGCATTTTAATCTTCCAACCTCCTGTAAGGAAAGAACTCAACCTCAGAATAAAAGCTCATTGTTTAAATGGAATACATTTAGCCTTGTGAAAATGTTCTGTATTATTTATATTTTTCCAATTTCTGTGAAAACGTTATGGTCAATTGGTATTTGAGAACCACTGCTCCATATGCCTAAGTGATTCCATTTTCAGGTTTCAAGCAGAGTAGTGATGGGATTCATGGCTTATTATTAGTTCTCACAAATTATCAAGAGCCCTAGGCTCAGTGCCCAGAAGAAATTTGTTTTCTAAGAATATTTAAGCACAAATTGGAAATAACATATTGTATAGACAAAAGGGGACTGGGTAGGTGTGAATCTTATCTTTGACATTTATTAGCACTGTCTTCAGAACCCTCATTCATCAAATGAAGACAGTAATAACTTTCTTAGGTTAAGGTTAAGCTCACACCGCTATTTACAGACGAGTAGTGAGCTTCCCTCTAACTCTACCTCTTTCATACGACATTTCTGGGTGCATCCTTCATCACTTCTTTCCACTTCTTTCAAATTCAAACTCAGCCATGCCCTTCACCCTTCTTCCCCTTCTGGTGCATCACTTCCTTTTAGGAGTATTGTGGGGGTAGGTGAGGTAATTTCTATGAGGTGCCTGGCATGTAAATATTTGTCTCCTTCCCCGTGAGAAATAGAGAAATCTAAAATAATTAAAAGCATCTCACTCTTAGCCCCATTACTACTGAAAAATCTTTTTCCTTCTTTCCTTCCTTCCTAATTCCCTTCCTTCTTTCTTTCTTTCCTTGCTTCATGCCTTTCTTTTTCTTGCTTTCTGTCTCTTGCCACCCCGCCCACACACACCCCAACCCAGCTAGTGATCTGAGAAGGAAGTATTTGCAGTTAGTTGACGTTCTCTAGAGATGATCAGAGAGACTCTGCCCATATAGAGAGAAAAATGTAAGACCTTTCAAATCTAAGACTATTGACTCAGTTTTCAGTTAAATAAGATTAATAACTGCATATCCAAATAAGATCTTTTTTGGCCTAGCTGACTCATCAAAGGCAATTTCCCTCTCTGAAAATCTTACAGAAATCTTCCAGTGGATCTTATTTTTCTGGGAGCTAGGTTGGAAGTATTGTCTTCCAAGATATTCCAACTTCTTGGTCCCTAAAAACTCATCTCTGCCCTTAACATATAATCTGTCTTTAGTTGTAGTGTGCATTTTTTTTCAGTTATTTTGGTAGAAAACATCAAAAGGGCTGGGTTTTCAATATCTTTTCATAGCTAACTCACGCAGGGCAGGGTTTAGGGGTGAAAGGCCTAATAAATCATTTTTTATTGTGATCTATGTCTTTCCATCTTTCCTGTCCTTTTCTGTTTTCCCAGATACACATTGCCTTTTTGATTCCTGGAATTGCCAAAAGCCCACTGAGCTGCCTCATTCTCTCAGTACCAAATCTCTAAAGCTTATTTAATCTGATGGAGTAATCTGTGCTAATGGATATGAATGTATTAATGGTGGTAATAGGGTGCAAACCACAGATAGCAATCTAGATAAAATGAAAGATTGATGGGGAAATTTCAGGAACCGTGAACAGCCAGTAGACAAAATTGATTCGTATGATTTTAGAGCTACAAGAACCCCCAGATGTTGTGGTAGAGTTTTTCTCAATGTGTGGCCTATAGCCTACCAGCACTATAATTATCTGGTAGTAGTTGTTTAAAATTCATTTTAAAGATCCCCTTCCTCAAGTCAATGAACATCACCTCTTGAGTGGGGCCAAGTAATTGGCATATTAACTAGTACTCTGAAAGATTCTCATGTAAATTAAAGTTTTGTTTATTTAAATTCCTTTATTTTACAGATAAAAACCTAAAGCCCATAGAGGAGAAATTATTTACTAAACTATGGAATTGGTTAATGACAGAATCTGATTTGGAACCCAAGTTGTGTACTCATACCACTCACTATCAATACTTGATGACCTACCTAGTGAAGTGTCTGGAATAATATAGGTTCTTTGTAAATATTAGTTGAATAAATGTTTGAAGATGTTTATACCTATTTTTTATTGGGAAAATATATACATAACATAAAGTTTATCATTTTAATAATTTTGAATCGGCTTTAAGTACATTCACATTGTTGTGCAAACATTACCATTATCCATCTCCAAAATTTTTCACCATTCCAAATGGTAACTCTGTATCGATTAAATAATAACTCCCCATTCCTCCTTTCACTGGCCCCTGAGAAACACTATTCTAGTTTCTGTCTCTATGAATTTGCCTATTCTAGGTATTTCATATAAGTAGAATCATACAATATTTTCCATCAGTGTCTGCTTAGCGTAATATTTCCCTATGCATAATATTTCAAAAGGATTGTTTCTACCTTTTGGCTACAGTGAATAATTTTGCTGTGAACATTGTTGTATAAATATCTGTTCAAGCTCCTGCTTTAAATTATTTTGGATACGTACCCAGAAGTGCAATTTCTGGATTGCATAGTAATTCTATTTTTAATTTTTTGAGTAACCACCATACTGTTTTACACAGTGGTTACACCATTTTACATTCCCACAAACAATGCAGAATGCTTTCAATTTCTTCATATCCTCACCAACATTTGTTATCTTTTATTTTTGGTAGAAGTAATCCTAATGCATATAAGGTGATATCTCATTGTGATTTGGACTTCCATTTCCCTAATGGTTAGTGAGGTCGAGCATCTTTTTATGTGCTTACAGGACATTTGTATATCTTCTTTGGAGAAGTGTTTATTCAAGTCCTTTGCCCATTTTCAATTGGATTGTTTTGCTGTTGTTCTTATTGTTGTTGAATTGTAGGAGTTCTTTATATATTCTGAATACAAATGGCTTATCAGGTACATAATACGCAAACATTTTCCCCAGTGTCACATTTGTTTTCAAAATCACAATTTTTTATATTGTGTATCCATTAAGATATTGTTATAGCTATAGCTATTATTAATACTTTTTTACTTTAACCTTTATGCTAGAGTTACAGGGATAGCACACCACCATATTACAGTATTAGAATATTCTGAATCTGACTATATGCTTACCTTTATTAATGTGTTGTATATTTTCATATGACTTCATGTCACTAATTGATGTCTTTTCATTTCAACTTAAAGAATTCCTTTTAGCATTTCTTGTAAGGTAGGCCTAGAGGTGATGAAGTCCCTCGGCATTTGTTTTTTTGGGACAGTATTTTGCCTTCCTTTCTAAATAACAACTTTACCGGGTAAAGTATTCTTCATTGGCAGTTTCTTTCTATCAGCAATTTGAACACGTGGGTACACTCTGTCTTGGCCTGCAAAGTTTCTGCTGAAAAATCCAACGATAGCCTTGTGGCAGTTCTCTTGGATGAGAACTTATTTATTGCTGCTTTCAAAATTCAGTTTTTGATTTTGATTTTTTGCCTTTGATTTTAGATAGTTTTATTTTAAAGTGTGTTGGAGAAGATTGTTCTGGTTTGAAAATATGAGGTGACCTCTTATCTTCATGAACTTGGATGTCAAAATCAACCCCAGGTTTAGGAAGTTTTCAGCCATTATTTCTTTAAATAAGCTTTCAACCCCTCACTCCCTCACTTCCCCTTCTGGGACTCCAATGATTCACACATTGTTTCTGTTAAAAGCGTCCCCTTAGTCCCATAGGCTTTCTTCATTCCTTTTCATTATTTTTTTCTTTTTGTTCCTCTGGATAATTTCAATTGATCTGTCTTCAAGCTCACTGATTCTTTCTTCTTCTTGGTCAAGTCTACTGCTGTTGAGCTCTCAATTGAATTCTTCAGTCATTTTATTCTTCAGCCCCAAAATTTCAGTTTGATTCTTGCTTATGTTTTCTATCTCTTTGTTCTACTTCTCATTTTGTTCTTGTATTGTTTTACTGATTTTGTTTAATTGTTTATCTTCATTCTCTTGTAGCTCTCTGAGCAACTTTATAACAATTATTTTGAATTCTTTGTCAGGCAATTCACGGATATTCATTTCTTTGGGTTCAGTTACTGGGAGTATACTGTGTTCCTTTGGTGGTGTCATGTTTTCCTGATTCTTTATGATCCTTGTGGCCTTGCCTAGGTATCTGCACATTTGACGAATCAGTCACCACTTCCAGCCTTTATGGAATGACTTTGGTAAGGAAAAACCTTCACGTGCAGTTTGAGACATGCTAGAGGATGCTGTGACTCAAGGTCTAGTGGTGCAAGGCACCAAGTGTGGGAGTATGTGCTAGTTCCAGGTCCAGGGCAGGGGATGATGTCTCTTCTCTTAGGCCACTGGGATCCACATCATTGGCAACTGCATGGTCCTTGACTAGCACTTTGCAGATCCTCAGTGGCTGCAAGGGCTGTTCTAGTCCTCAAGCATCTCAAGGTCCAGTAGCTAGAGACCAAGACAGGCAGAATTGGTGGCTGAAGCCAGTGGTGTGTGCATACTCAGCTGCAGGTACCAGCTGCAGGTGCCTGTGTAGTGGCAGGGGCCAGTTATAACTCACATGTACTGGTGGAGTCCAGGGCAAGCAGCAAGGGCTGGGCCCAACTTTGGCCACACTGACAGCTATAGTGGTTCTGAATGTTGATGTGTTCTATCATGGCTACTGAGTCTTGCCAGCAGTGGAGGCCAGGGACATGCAAGTGTACAGCTGGAGGTGCTAGCTGTAGGTTTACCCTGTGGTACCAGCCAGTGAGAGAAGACAGGGCTGGATCAAGGCCCACAAGCAACTGTGGTGTCCCTGGCTGTGAGTGTACACTCCTGTGTTTGTAAAGTCTCCCTACAGGCACATGGCAGTAGAGGCCAGTGACAGGTGAGGTGTAGATGCAAAGCTGGAGGGGCTAGCTCTGAGTGCATGCACTTTGATAGGGTACAGCTGCAGGGGCCTAGGCTAGTATCTTGCATTCCTGAAGCCACAGAGTCTTGTATTCATTGCCAGCGTGGGTTACAGCTGCAGTGGAGGTTCAGGGTGGGGGAAGCCAGGAGGGACTCAAGTGGTTGGCTTCTAGAAGAAATGTTAATACCTGTGAGGTGAAACCCAGTGAAATCTGCTGGGGGTCCACAGTAGCTTCTGGCTGTTGGTTTCCTCAGTGGCAAAAGTTGCTGGGGTTATCTGCAGAGAAGGTCACTGGGAACTGCGTTTGCCCCTGCTGTGTGGCTGATATCAGTAGCTCCTGCTTTTCTTCCTTGTTCCTAGCCACTCTATATGCCTCAGCCTTCCTAGCCACTCTATATGCCTCAGCCTTGCTAGTCTCTTGGTGGAGTAAAATTAAAGTGCCTCCTTCATGCAGTGCCCTGAAAGGCTGGGGAAGCTTGTCCCTAACTCTACTTTTCCTTTCTTTATGAGAAGGACTCTTTCTAGCTGGGGGGATTTTTTTTTTCTTGGTGCTGAGAAATGATAGTCTGGAGAATGGGACGATGCAGGCAAAACGAAGCTGTTTTGCTTCTCTTTTTGTGCAGTTATTCTCCAGTTTTTTGTCCCACTATGTTGCTGAAGTTTCTTAGATTGACTCCAGATCTCTCCCAGAGCTGTTTTTGTTTGTCGATAGCTAATTGTTGATCTTTGTGGAGAAACAAAGACTAAGGTCTCCTACACTGCCATTTTGGTGACATTGCTTAGGTTATTTGTTTATTTGTTGTTGATTTGTAAGGGATTTTTATATATCCCAGATATTAACTATTAATCAGATATAGGATTTGTAAATAGTTTTCTCTTATTCTATAATTTGCCTTTTCACTATGTGGATTGTGTCCTTCAATTAATAGAAGTTTTAAAGTTTGATGACATCCCATTTGTTCATTTTTGCTTGTGTTTCATATGCTTTTCTTGTCGTATCTAAGAAATAACTGCCAAATCCAATGTCATGAAGATTTTCCCCTGTGTTTTCTTCCAGGAGTTTTGCAGTTTTGAGTCTTACATTTAGGTCTTTAAGCCATTTTGAGTTGGTTTTTGTGTATGGTGTAAGACAAGAATCTAACTTCATTCTTTTGCATGTGGATATCTATTTTTCATAACACCATTTGTTAAAGAGGCTGTCCTTTCCCCATTGAGTGGTCTTGGCACACTTGTGGAAAATCATTTAACTGTATATGTAAGGCTTTATTTCTGGGCTCTATATTCTTTTCCATTGGTCTATATATATGTGTTTAACAGTACCACAGTGTTTTGATTACTGTAGCTTTGCAATATGTTTTCAAATCAGGAAGAGTGAGATCTCCAACTTCGTTCTTCTTTTTCAGGATTATTTTATCTATTCAGGGTCCTTTGCGATCCCATATGAGTTTTAGGATAGATTATTCTATTTGTGCAAAAAATTAGGATTTTGTTAGGAATTGTGCAGAATCTGCATTGCTTTGTGTTACAATGATTTAATTTTGTATGTCAAACTATCCTTGCCTTCCCAGAATAAATTCCACTTGGTCATGGTGTATAATCCTTCTGATATACTACTAAAGTCATTTTGCTTATATTTTATTGAGAAATTTTACATTGATACTCATGAGCATTATTGCTCAGTAGTTTTCTCTCCTGTAGTTTCTTTGTATGGCTTTGGTATCAAGATAATACTGGTCTCACAGAATGAGTGAGGTTTTTCCACCTCCTCTATTTTTTGGAAAAGTTTTAGAAAGATTGTTGTTGATACTTCTTTAAATGTTTGATAGAACTCACCAGTGAAGCTATTGGTTCAGGGCTTTTCTTTGTTGGGAGGTGTTTACCAGGTCAATTCCTTTGATAGTTATAGGTCTATTCAGAGTATCTATCTTTTCATGATTCAATCTTGCAGGTTTTGTGTTTCTAAAAATTTGGACATTTTATCTAAGTCGTATAATTTGTTCATTTACAATTGTTCATATTAGTCTCATGATCCATTTTATTTCTGTAAAATAGATAGTAATGTTCTCACTTTTATTTCTGATTTTAGTTATTTGTGTTTTTTCTCTTAGTTAATATACCTAAAGGTTTATTAATTATGTAAATCTTTTTAAACAATCAACTTTTGGTTTTATTTTCTCTATTATTTGTCTATTCTCTATTTTATTTACCTCTACTATGATCTTCATTTTCTTCCTTCTGCTAGGTTTAAGTCTGATTTTTCCTTCCATTTCAACTTCCTCAATGTGTAAATTAAGGTTGTTGATTTGATAACTTTCTTCTTCTATTTTTTTTTTTTGAGGAAGATTAGCCCTGAGCTAACATCTGCCATCAAGCCTCTTCTTTTTGCTGAGGAAGAGCTAACACTTGTGCCCATCTTCCTCTATTTTATGTGGGATGCCTGCCCCAGCATGGCTTGCCAAGTGGTGTGTAGGTCCACACCCGAGACCTGAACCGGTGAACCCTGGGCCACCAAAGCAGAACATGCAAACTTAACCACTGCACCACTGGGCCAGCCTCACTGTCTTCTTTTTTTGATGTAGGCATTGACATCTATAAATTTCCCTATTAACACTACTTTCTTTGCATCCCATAAATTTTAATATTGTGGTGTAAATGACACACAACATTATATTAGCTTATGGTGTAGGACATAAGATTTAATATTTGTATTTATTCCAAAATGATCACCACAATAAGCCTACTTGACACCCAACTCTGTACACAGTTACAGAATTATTTTTTCTTCTGATGAGAAATTTTAAGATTTACTCTTTGCAACTTTCAAATATGCAATACAGTATTATTAACTGTAGTTGCCATATGGTACGTTACATCCTCATGACTTATTTATATTATAACTGGAAGTTTGTAGCTTTCGACTTCCTTCACCCCTTTGACCCACTCTCTATCCTCAGCTTTAGCAAGCACCAATCTGTTCTCTATATCAATGATCTTATTTGCTTGTCTGTTTTATATTCCACATATAAGTGAGATCATATGGTAGTTGTCTTTCTCTGCCTGACTTATTTCACTTAGCATAATCCCCTTGAGTCCATCCATGTTATCACAAATGGCAAGATTTCATTCATTTTTATGGGCAAATAATATTCTTTTGTGTATATATATATATGTATGTATGTATGTATATATATATGTATGTGTATGCCACATAGATATAGATATAGATACAGATATGCCACATTGTTCTACCCATTCATTTGTTGATGAACCCTTAGGTGGTTTCCATATTTTGGCTATTGTAAATAACGCTGGTATGAACATGGGGGTGCATATGTTTTTTTGACTTATGTTCTCTTTTTCTTCAGATAAAGAAGTGGAATTGCTGGATCACATGAGTAGTTCTATTTTTAATTTTTGACAAAACTCCATACTTTTCCCATAGTGGCTATACAATTTACATTCCTAACACCAGAGCACAAGGGGTCCCTTTTCTCTGATACTTGTTATTTTTTGTCTTTTTGATAATAGCCATTCTACAGATGTGAAGTGATATCTCATTGTGGTTTTCATTTGCATTTCCCTGATGGCTAGTGATGTTGAGCACGTTTTCATGTACCTGTTGACCATCTGTATGTCTTCTTTGGAAAAATGTTTATTCAAATCCTCTACCCATTATTTAATCAGGTTGCTTGCTATTTTATTCTTGAGATATTGGGGTTCTTTATATATCTTATGAGATATATGACTGGGAGATATTTTCTCCCATTCAGTAGGTTACTTTTGCATTTTGATCATGGTTTATTTTGCTGTGCAGAAACTTTTTAGTTTGATGTACTTTCACTTGTTTATTTTTGCATTTGTTACCTTTCCTTTTGGTGTCAAAACCAAAAATCATCAACACTGAAATCAAGGAGCATACTTTCTATGTTTTTTTGCTAGAAATTTTATGGTTTCAGGACCCACATTCAAGTCTTTAATCCATTTTGAGTTAATCGTTTTGTATGATGTAAGATAGTGGTACAGTTTTATTCTTTTGCGTGTGGCTGTCCAGTTTTCCCAAAACCATTTATTGAAGAGACTATATTTCTGCATTGTGTATTCTCAGCTCCTTTCTCATAAAATTGACTGAATATATATGCATAGGATCATTTCTGGGCTCTTTATTCTGTTCCATTGACCTATGTATCTGTTTTTATGCTAATACGATACTGTTTTGATTACTATAGCTTTGTGATACAGTTTGAAGTCAGGGAGCATGATGCCTCCAGCTCTGATTTTTTTTTCTCAAGATTGTTTTGGCTATTCAGGGTCTTTTGTAGTTCCACACAAATTTTAGAATTGTTCTAGTTCTGTGAAAAATTCCATTGGAGTTTCGATGAGGATTGCACCGAATCTGTAGCTTGCTTTAGGTAGTATTGACATCTTAACAATATTAATTCTTCCAGTCCATGAGCACAGAATATCTTTCCATTCATTTGGGTTTTCTTCAGTTTCTTTCATCAATGTCCTATAGTTTTCAGTGTATAGGTCTTTCACCTCCTTGGTTAAATTTACTCCTGGGTATTTTACTCTTTTTGATGTAATTGTAAATGGGATTGTTTTCTTAATTTCTCTTTCTTGGGGCTGGCTCCGTGGCTGAGTGGTTAAGTTCGCGTGCTCCCCTGTGGCGGCCCAGGGTTCGGATCCTGGGCGCGTACATGGCACCACTCGTCAGGCCACGTTGAGGCGGCGTCCCACATCCCACAACTAGAAGGACCTGCAACTAAGATATACAACTATGTACAGGGGTGGGGTTTGGAGAGAGAAAGCAGAAAAAAAAAAAAAAAAGATTGGCAACAGTTGTTAGCCCAGGTGCCAATCTTTAAAACAAAAATTTCTCTTTCTGATAGTTCATTATTAGTGTATAGAAATGCAACAGATTTTTGTATATTGATTTTGTATTTTACAACTTCGCTGAATACATTTGTTACTTCTAACAGATTTTGGTGGGGTCTTTAGGGTTTTCTATATATAGTATCATTTCATCTGCAAGTAGTGACAGTTTTACCTCTTTTCCAATTTAGATGTTTTATTCTTTTCTTACCTAATGGCTCTGGCTAGGGCTTCCAATACTACATAGAATAAAAGTGGTGAGAGTGGGAATTCTTGATCGTATTTTCCTGATATTAGAGGAAAAGTTTTCAACTTTTGACTGTTGAGTATGATGTTACCTGTGGGCTTGTCATATATGGCCTTCATTATGTTGAGGCACATTATCTGCATCCCCGTTTTGTTTAGAATTTTTATCATAAAAGGATGTTGAATTTCATCAAATGCTTTTTATGCATGCCTTGAAAAGATCATATGATTTTTATCCTTTATTATGTTAATGTGGTGTATTATTTTGATTGATTTGAGAATGATGAACCATCTTTGTATCCCTGGAATAAATCCCACTTGATCATGGTGTATGTTCCTTTTGATGTATTCTTGAAATCACCTTTCTAATATTTTGCGGAGGATATTTGCATGCATTTCATCATGGATGTTTGCCTGTAATTTTCTTTTCTTGTGTCATCCTTGTTTGATTTTTGTATCAGGGCAATGCTAGTCTTGTAAAATGAGTTTGGAAGTGTTTCTTTTCTTATATTTTTTATAAGAGCTTGAGAAGTATTGGTAATAATTATATATAAATATTTGGTAGAATTCACCAGTGAAGCTGTCTGTTCTTGCACTTTAGTTTGTTGGGAGTTTTTTGATTACTGATTCAATCTTCTTACTAATCAGTCTATTTAGATTTTCTGTTGCTTCATGATTCAGTCTTGGTAAGGTGTATGTTTCTAAGAATTTTTCAATTTCTTCTAGGTTGTCCAATTTGTTGGCATATAATTGTTCATAATAATCTCTTATGATCCTTTGTATTTCTGTGATACTGGTTGTAGCATCTTTCCATTTCTAATTTTATTTATTTGAATGCTCTTTATTTTTTTCTTGGTGAGTCTAATTAGTGGTTTATCAATTTTGTTTCTTTTTAAAAAATCAGCTCGTAGTTACATTGATCTTTTCTATTGTCTTTTTAGTGTCTATTTCATTTATTTCCTCTCTGATCTTTGCCATTTCCTTCTTTCTACTAACCTTAGGATTTTTTCGTTCTTTTTCTAGTTCCTTGACGTGGAAAGTTATGGGGTTTTTTTGAGCTATTTTGTGTGTCTTGAGGTAGGCATTTATCACTATGAACTTCCCTTTTAGAACTGCTTTTGCTGCATCCACTAAGTTTGGTATGTTGTATTTACATTTTCATTCATCTAAGCTATTTTTTGATATCTATTTGATTTCTTCTTTGACTCACTGGTTGTTCAGTAGCATGTTGTTCAATTTCGACTTAATGGTAAATTTTCCAGCTTTCTCTTGTAATTGATTTATAGTTTCATACCATTGTGATCAGAAAAGATGCTTGATATAATTTCAATCTTCTTGAGTTTCTTAAGTCTTGTTTTGTGGCCTAACACATGATCTATCCTGAAAAATCTTCCATATGCACATGCGAGAAATGGTGTATTCTATTGCGTTTGGATGGCATGTTCTGTATAAATCTGTTAAGTCCATCTGGTCAAATGTGTTGTTTAAGGCCATTTTTTTCTTATTCATTTTCTTCCCAGATGATCTATCCATTGAGGTAAGCAAGGTAACTAATCTCCTACTATTATTGTATTGCTGTCTATTTGTCTCTTTAGGTCTGTTAATATTTGCTTTATATATTTAGGTGCTTGTATGTTGAGTGTATAAATATTTACAAATGTTATATCCTCTTGCTGGATTGATCCCTTTATTATTATGTAATGCCCTTCTTTGTCTATTCTTACAGTTTTTATTTTGAAGTTTATTTTGTCTGATATAAATATAGCTTTGCCAGTTTTCTTTCGGTTTCCATTTGCATAGACTATCTTTTTCCATCCATTCACTTTTAGTCTATGTATATCCTCACTTCTGAAGAGAGTCTCTTGTAGGCAACATATAGATGGGTCTTGTTTTTTATCCATTTAGCCACTCTATGTCTTTTGATTTGAAAATTTAGTCCATTTCATTTAAAATAAATGTTGATATATATGTATTTATTGCCATTTTGTTGTTTTCTTGTTGTTTTCTACTTACTCTGTTCCCTTCTTCTTCTATTGCTCTCTTCTTTTATGGTTGCATGACTTTCTTTAGTGGTATTCTTAGAGTCCTTTCTCACTAGCTTTTCTGTATTTACTATAGGTTTTTGCTTGGTGATTATCATGAGGCTTATGTATAACAACTTATATTTATAACAGTCTATTTTAAGTTGATAAAAACTTAAGTTTGAAGGCATTCTAAAGCTCTACATTTTTACTCTACTCCCTCATGTATTATGTTTTTGATGTCAGATTTTACATCTTTTTGTCTTGTGTATTCCTTAACTAATTATTTCAGTTACAATTATTTTTACTATTTTTTAAACCTTCATACTAGATTTATAAGTGATTAATCTAGTGCCTTTACTATACACTTACTTTTACCAGTGAGACTTATACTTTCATGTGTTTTCTTGTTACTAACTAATGCTCTTTATTTCAGCTTGAAGAACTCCCTTTAACATTTCCTGTATGACTGGTTTAGTGGTGATGAACTTCTTTGGCTTTTCCTTGTCTAGAAAATCTTTATCTCCCCTTCAATTCTGAATGATATGTTTGCTATATAGAGTATTCTTGGCTGGACATTTTTTCTTTCAGCACTTTGGATATATTGTGCCACTCCCTTCTGGTCTGCAAAATTTCTGCTGAAGAATCCACTGACAGTCTTATAGGGGTTCCCTTGTATGTACAAATTTCTTTTCTCTTGCTGTTTTTGCATTCTTTCCTTGTTTTTAAAATTGGTGTGGGTCTCGGGGTTCCTCTACTTTGGAACTCTCTGGGCTTCCTAGGTCTGGATGTTTGTTTTTTTCCCCAAGTTAGGGAAGTTTTCAGGTGTTATTTCTTCAAATAGGTTTTATGCCTTTTTCTCTCTCTCTCTTCTCTTATGAGACTCCTATCATTTGAACGTTAGTCTGCTTGATGTTTTCCCATAAAGTCCCTTAAGCTGTGTTCAATTTTTCAGTTATTTTTTCCCCTTTTCCTGCTCTGATTGGGTGAATTCCTCTGCCCTGTCTTTGAGTTCATGGATCTTTTCTTCTGATCCATCTAGTCTGCTGTTGAAACCCTCAAGTGTATTTTTCAGTCAAGTTAGAATCATCTTCATTTCTGTGACTTCTGTTTGGAACAATCTTGTATTTTCTCTCTGTTTGTTGGAATTCTCACTGTGTTTATCCAGTCCTATCCAAGTTTGGTGAGCATCTTTATGATCATTACTTTGAACTCTTGTTCAGGTAAATTATTTATCTCTGTTTCATTGAGATATTTTTCCCTGAAGTTTTAACTTATGTTTTTATTTGTAACATATTCCCTTTTTCTTTATTTTTCTTAACTCTCTGTGTTGGTTTCTATGCATTAGATGAAACAGGCACCTCTCACATTCTTGAAGAGTTGTCCTTGTGTAGAAGATGTAGCTTACTGTTCAATTCTGCCCTAGCTCGTGGTTTTCTCTCAAACTTTGTGATTGCCCAAGTAGCTTATTTGATTCGATTTTTTTTAAGATTGGCTCTTAGCTAAAATCTGTTGCAAATCTTTTTTTTTCTTCTTCTCCCCAAAGCCCCCAGAATGTAGTTGTATATTTTAGTTGTGGGTCCTTCTAGTTCTGCTATGTGGGATGGCACCTCAGCATGGCTTGATGAGTGGTGCTAGGTCCATACCCAGGATCCAAACTGGCTAAACCCTAGGCTGACAAAATGAAGTGTGTGAACTTAACCACTCAGCCATAGGGCCAGCCCCTTAGCTTATCTTAGTTTTAATAGGTCCCAGTTGTTGAGAGTGTGCCAAGACCAGTCAGTGTCCCAAAGGGGAGGATCTCAGTCAGCACCTAGACTCAGGATGATTGGAAGCCAGATCTCAGGGAGCAGCTTTCAAAGAATGCAAAAAATACCATCCTGTGGGACTGTAAGCATAAGCCCCACTGGGCCCCATAGCCAGGCTATCTGGAGGTGTCCCTTAAGCAGCAGTTACAAACTCTGCGCCTCAAGTTATGTATAATCACCTTTCTGGGAAATATTGGTGACCTGTAGTGACGTAGACAGAGAGAACAAAGATCTTGTCCTCTGGCCTATGTTTTCTGATAGCACATCTGTACCCTCTAGATGTGTGCAAAACTTGTAGCCAGCCTCTAAGGCCATAGCTCGAGGACCAGCAACCAGGTCTTTTTCACAGAAAAGCTGAGGATATGTTGCAGTCTTTTGTCTGTGCAGTGCCCTGGAAGTGGTAGCCTTCCAAGAACTGTTTCTCTGATTGCTGCAGTCCCAAGGGCCTCAAGACTACAAGCTTCCATGGCCATCAGAGCCAGATGATCAAGGAGTATTCTCAGAGCAGGAGTCAAAAAATTAGGGCTCCAGACATAAAAATAACTGGGACACCAGACACATATAAAAGCTCCTCTCTGAAACATGCTGTTGCTCTGAATTGCAGCAAAGGGAGAGTGCAAACATAGTGCCTCCCTCCAAGGTCTCAGGAAAGGTTTACAGTCAGTCCTTAGAAATGTATTTAATTTGAAGCCTGCCCCTCGGGCTTCAGCTATGACGATAAGTTAACAAGACTTTTTCACTAAAAGATTGAGGTCCTGGGTCTGTTACCTCTTGATATGCACTGGAGGTGCTAGCTTTTTAAGAATTTTTCCTTCATTAGTTATAGTCCTATAAGACCTGAAAACATGAGCCCCACTGACCAGCAGACACAGGTAATATAGATGTTTTTCCTGGCAGCAGCCGCAAAAATGAGAGCACTAGAGAAGACTGTAAGCTCCTTTCTGTAAGATATTGGTGAACTGGAGCAAGGTAGAGGGAGAACACAAAAATTGAATCCACTGGCCTCCATTCTCTGAGAGTACCTCCATAGGCCCTTATAAGTGTGCCAAACCAGAAGCCTGGCCCTGAAGCCAAATATCCTATACAAGCAAATATGCCTCTTTCTCAGAAAGACTAGGGGTGTGTTTCATTCTGCTATCTGTCCAGTGCTCTTGGAGTGGTAGTCTCCCAAGAGTTCTCTCTCCAATTGTAACAGCCTCATGGAACTGAGGAAAGCAAGTCCTCCTAGCCTCCAGGGCCAGGTGATCAAACTTAGTCCCCTGAGTGACAGCCAGAAAATTTGAGTTACCATATGTAGTGACCATGGCCCCAGATGTGTAGAAGCTCCCCTCCAGGAGATACTGTGCTTCTGGAGTGTGGCCTAGGCAGAGCACAAAGATGGCACCCACTGGCTAGAGTGAGGTAGAGGAGGAGTGCAAAACTGGCTTCTGTTGAGAAAAGAAGAAAAAAAAAGAAAGGAAAAGATGGGATTGGACTGGTGGTGTAGTGGTTAAGTTCACATGTTCTGCTTCAGCAGCCCAGGATTCACAGTTTTGGATCTCAGGCATGGACCTACACAGCACTCATCAAGACATGCTGGGGTGGCATCTCACATAAAAAATAGAGGAAGATTGGCGCACATATTAGCTCAGTGACAATCTTCCTCAAGCAAAAAGAGGAAGGTTGGCAGCAGATGTTAGCTCAGTGCCAGACTTCCTCACCAAAAATAAAGAAAGAAAAGAAAAAAAGAAGAAAAAAAGAGAAATGAAAAGTAAAAAGATAGCCTCTTCCAGCTTGAGCAAGGCAGAGGGAGAACAGGAAGATGGCACCCACTAGCCTCCATCTCTAGAGACTATCCCAGCAGGCTCCTGCCCCTCAGACCAGTGCTTAAAGCAGGTAGCAAATGAGTCTCTTTCACATGAATTCTGGGCATTTTTCAAAGGGCTTCTCTTATGCTGGGGCCTGGGGTGGGTGAGTCTGTGAGTGGGCCCTTTAAACTCTGTTCCTTAGTTTGCCACAGGCCAGTGGGTCTTGTGGTTGTGAGTTTCGTGGGTATTCAAAGCCAGATGTTTTGGGGACTTATCTTTTAGGTACTGGTCTTGAAAGGTGGAGTGCTCAATGTGGGGTACAAACCTTTCACTCCTCAGGCAGAAGCTCCTGGGTTTGAGTTCCCTCCTAATTGTGAGTTGAGGCACCTGAGGTGGGGTTAATGGTGAGATTGTGTCTCAGCCCTTCCTACTCACTTCAATGTGGTTTCCCTCTTGTTTGCCTCATGTGAAGGGGCCACTCTGCCAGTTTCTAGGGGACTTTTGGTGAAAATTATTCCATATATAGCTGTAGATTAAGTGCGTCTGTGGGAGGAGATGAGTTCAAAATCTTAAGTCACCACCTTGAACCAGAACCTCAAGACATTTTCTAATTTCCTGTGTGATTTCTTCTTTGACCCATTGGTTTAGAGTATGTTGTTTATTTTCACAAAGTTTTGGGTTTTCTAGGTTTTTTTCTGCTATTAATTTTTAAATTTATTCCATTTCAATCAGAAAATATATTTTATATGACTTTAATCTTTTGAAATTTATTAAGACTCATTTTGTGGCCTAACATATGGTTTAACCTGGAGAATGTGCATGCTTTGCACTTCAGAAAAATGTGTATTCTGCTGTTGTTGGGTGGAGTGTGCTCTATATGTCTCTTAGGTCTATTTGGTTTATAGTTATTCAGGTTTTTTGCTTCCTTATTCATCTTCTATATGGTTGTCCTATTATTTAAAGTGGGGTATGGGGTTGCTGTCAAAATAGTGATGAAGGCAGACTATGAACTCACCTCCTCCCATGAACAAAACAAGTTTACAAATACTCTTATACCAATTACTCCTGAGAGAGAAGTGAAAACTGGATAAAAATTACCCCTGCAACAAGGGACAGTCCTGAATGAGGTGGAAGAGGCAGAAATTCCTTTCTGGAGAGAAAAACGTCACCTTCATGATTTGCAGTGCTTCACAGCTGGCCAGGAACAATACTAAGATATGCAGCCTTCCCTGGAGGAGCAAGAGATCTAAGTGGGGGAGCATTACCCCTATAAGTATCCTTTGGACTCAGTATGACTGAGATGAGTGTCATAATATCTGGCTTTGCTGGCTACAGTATGACTGAGATGAGTGTCACAATATTTGGTTTTGCTGGCTTTGGGAATACCTAAAGAAGAGCTATCAAATATAAGGGAAAAATAGCTGCCTCTTAAAGGGCCCATGCACAAATTCACCTGTATTGGAAAGCAACCTAAAATCACCAGTAAGAAAAGTGCACAGTCTTTTTGTGAAAAGAGAGTCATCTGATAGGCTATCAGTGCATCCAGGTGAGAGGTGAGACCTTTCTATGGTTGAGACATTGTTGGCAGCAATTATGGTGACCTAGTACAGGTGTGCTGACAAAGATGCAGGCAGAGGCCATTGGAGTTCTTCCACTGGCCAGTTAGTGCAAGTGTCTGCCCCACCCACTACAGTGTTGATTTAATCCAGCTCAGGCAGTGCGGGTAGTCTGCCATAGGGACTGGCACCACCCAACAGCAAGCCCTCAGGCAACATGTGGGCCAGCATAGGCTGGGTGCCTGGATCCCCTTAAATTGGGTGAGTGGGTCCACCTCTGCAGGGCAGGGCATGCTTGAAGAATGGGTGGAGTGTGTGAGGTATTGGTGGAGTGTGTGGGGCCTCTGCAGTGGGGCAACTAGGTCTGCTTCAGGTGGGCAGAGCATGCACGTGGGGCAGGACTGTGTTGAGAGACTGTGTGTCCCTGTGGGCAGCGGGGCTTGTCAGATGTGGAAGACCTATGCTTCTCAGACAGCCACATAAGGAATCAGCCCCAATTTCCAAGGTCTGTAACAATTGGATGCTCCCATGCCTGGGACCAGCCCTAATCAGCTGCCTTCCTGAGAGAGCTGACAAGAACCATGCAGGGTGGAGGCCTACAGCAATTGTAAGCCCCTGAGCCTAGCAACCATCCATGCTGGAAGCCTACTCACCTAACAGAAAATCTGCAACATGATTGTGCCATTAGACCTTGCAGCCAACTGGACTGGGGCTCCACATACCTGATAAACTGGCTGAAGGGTCCATAGAAGCCACACACAGCTGAGCATTACAAACAGCTGATGAGGGGGACAGCCTACCCTCCCTGGGCATCTGCAGCAAGAGCAACTCTTCCCCAAGAGAAGGACAGATGTAGCACATAGGGGACACTAATGGAACATATGAAACTGGTGACAAAAGGGAAGCACACTACTGGGCCTCATAAGGCATCTCTTACATAAGGACACCTCTCCAAGATCATGAGCTGTAGCTGACCTACCTAATACACAGATATAGGCACAGAGAAAGAGGCAAATTAGGAGGCAAAGTAGCACATTCCAAGTAAGAAAAAAGGACAAAACCACAGAAAAAGGACTAAATGAAGCAGAAATAATCTACCTGACAAAGAGTTCAAACAAAAAGTCATAAGGATGCTCACAGATCTTGGGAGAAGAAGGGATAAACTCAGTGAGAACTTCAACAGAGAATTGCAAAATGTAAAAAAGAACAAATCAAAAATGAAGAACACAATACTGGAAATGAAAAATTAACTAGAAGGACTCAATAGCAGAGTAGATGATACAGAAGAAGAGATCAGCAAACTGCATGAAAGACTGGAGGAAATCACCCAAGGTGATGAAATAAAAGGAAAAAGAAATTAAAAGAATGACAACAGTCTAAGGGACCTCTGGGGCAACATCAGGCACACTGATATTTGTGTTATAGGTGTCCCAGAGGGAGAAGAGAAAGACAAAGGGGCAGAGAATGTATTTGAAGAAATAATAGCTGAAAATTTTCTTAACCTGAGGAGGAAAACAAACATCCAGGTACAAGACGCTCAGAGAACACTAAACAACATAAACCAAAAGAGGTCCACACCAAAACACATTATAATTAAAATATCAAGAATTAAAGATAAAGAGAGAATCCAAAAGCTGAAAGAGAAAGGCAACAAGTGACATACAAAGGAAATCCCATGAGGCTGTCAGCTGACTTCTCAGCAGAAACCTTACAGGCTAGAAGGGAGTGGCATGATATATTTACAGTGCTGAAATGAAAACACCTATAGCCAAGAATACTCTACCCAGCAAGCTTATCATTCAGAATAGAAGGAGAGATAAAGAGCTTCCAAGACAAGCAAAGGTTAAAGGAGTTTATCACCAAGAAAATAGTTCTACAGCAAATGCTGAAGGGAATTATTTAAGTGAGAAAGAGAAGCCCACAAATATGAATAAGAAAATTATTTTAAAAAGCAGTAAAATTACTGGTAAAGGCAAAAATACAGTAAAGGTAGCAGAGCAACCACCTATAAAGATAATATGAAGGTCAAAACACAAAAGTACTAAAATTACTTATTTCCAAGATAAGAGGGTAATGGATACACACATAAAGAAACAGGTTAGATATGATATCTAAAATAAAAAACTGTGGGAGGAGGGGAGTAAAAGAGCAGAGCTTTTAGCAAGAGGTCAAACTAAGAAGATCATCAACTTAATATAGATTGCTATATATGTAGGTTATTATATATGAACCACATGGTAATCACAAACCAGAAACCTATAATAAATACACAAAAAATTAAAAGAAAGGAACGCAAACATAATACTAATGAAAATCATCAAACCACAAGGGAAGAGAGCAAGAGAAGAAGGAACAGAGAATAACTACTAGAACACCCATTAAGAAAGTAATGAAATAGTAATAAGTACATGCTTATCAATAGCAACTTTATTTTTAAAATTTTTTTATGTTTTTTTTTCTGGATGTACATCATATTTCAAATTCTGGATACATTACATCATGTTCACCCCCAAACACTAATTATAGTGCATCCCCTCACATGTGACCCTAATCACCCTTTTTGTCCTCCCCCCCTTCCCCAATGGTAACCACCAGTCCAATCTCCAATGCTATGTGGGGTTTTTTTTGTCGTTTTTATCTTCTACTTATGAGTGAAATCATGTGGTATTTGACTTTCTCCCTCTGACTTATTTCACTCAGCATAATACCCTCAAGGTCCATCCATGCTGTCACAAATGGCTGGATTTCGTCATTTCTTATGGCTGAGTAGTAGTCCATCGTGTATAAATATCACATCTTCTTTATGCATTCGTCCCTTTATGGGCACCTAAGTTGCTTCCAAGTCTTGGCTATTGTGTATAATGCCACAATGAACATAGGGGTGCAAGTATCTTTATGCCTTTGTGTTTTCAAGTTCTTTGGAGAAATACCGAGCAGTGGAATAGCTGGATCATATGGTAGATCTATCCTTAATTTTCTGAGGATACTCCAAACTGCTTTCCATAGTGGCTGCACCAGTTTGCACTGCCACCAGCAGTGAACAAGGGTTCCCTTCTCTCCACACCCTCTCCAACATTTGCTGTTTCCTGTCTTGTTAATTATAGCCATTCTGACTGGAGTGAGGTGATACCTCATTGTAGTTTTGATTTGCATTTCCCTGATAGCTAATGATGTTGAGCATCTTTTCATATGCCTGTTGGCCATCTGTATATCTTCTTGGGAGAAATCTCTGTTCAGATCTTTTGCCCATTTTCTAATTGGGTTGTTGTTTTTTTGTTGTTGAGCTGTATGAGTTCTTTGTATATTTTGGATATTAACCCCTTATCTGATATGTGGTTTGCAAATATCTTCTCCCAATTTTTAGGTTGTCTTTTCATTTCATTGATGGTTTCCTTTGCTGTGCAGAAACTTTTTAGTTTGATGCAGTCCCATTTGTTCATTTTTTCTTTTGTTTCCCTTGCCCGGTCAGACATGGGATTTGAAAATATGCTGCTCAGACCAATGTCATAGAGCATACTGCCTAAGTACAAAAATCCGTTGCGTTTCTATACACTAACAACGAAGTAGCAGAAAGAGAAATTAAGAATACAATCCCATTTACAATTGCAACAAAAATAATAAAATACCTAGGAATAAACTTAACGAAAGAGGTGAAAGATCTGTACACCAAAACTATAAAACATTGTGGAAAGAAATCAAAGAAGACACAAAGAAATGGAAAGATATTCCATGCTCTTGGATTGGAAGAATTAACATTGTTAAAATGTCCATACTTCCTAAAGCAATCTATAGATTCAACGCAATCCCTATCAAAGTTCCAACAACATTTTTTACAGAAATAGAACAAAAAATCCTAAAGTTTATATGGAACAGCAAAAGACCCTGAATAGCCAAAGGAGTCCTGAGAAAAAAGAACAAAGCTGGAGGTATCACACTCCCCGATTTCAAATTATACTCCAAAGCCATAGTAACCAAAACAGCATGGTACTGGCATAAAAACAGACACACAGATCAATGGAACAAAATTGAGAGCCCAGAAGTAAACCCACAGTTTTATGGGCAGCTAATATTTGACAAGGGAGCCAAGAGCATACGATGGAGAAAGGAGAGTCTCTTCAATAAATGGTGCTGGGAAAACTGGACAGCCACATGCAAAAGAATGAAAGTAGACCATTCCCTTACACCATGCACAAAAATCAACTCAAAATGGATTAAAGACTTGAATGTAAGACCTGAAACCAGGAGACTTCTAGAAGAAAACATAGTCAATAGCAACTTTAAATGTCAATGGAATAAATGCTGCAAACAAAAGGCATAGGGTGGCTGATTGGATAAAAAAAAAAAAGACACATATATATGCTGCATACAAGAAGACCTAAAGACACTCACAAACTGAAAGTGACTGGATGGAAAAAGATACTCCATGTAAACTGTAATGAAAAGAAAGCTAGGTAGCAACACTTATATCATGGAAAATAGACTCTAAAACAAAAACTGTAACAAGAGACAACGAATGGTACAAGATAATGATAAAAGGGAACAACCCAAGAAAGGGATATAACATTGTAAATATATATGCACCCAACATAGGAGCACCTAAATATATAAAGCACTTATTAACAGACATAAAAGGAGATACATACAGTAACACAATAATAGTTGGGGACTTTAACACTCCACTTACTCCAGTGGATAGATCATCCAAACAGAATATCAATAAGGAAACATTGGGCTTAAATGACACATTAGACCCTATGTACTTAGTAGATATATATAGAACTTTTCATCCAAAAACCACAGAATACATATTCTTTTCAAATGCACATGGAACATTCTCTAGGTTTGATCACATATTAGGCCAAAAACGTCTCAATAATTTAAAAGAAGATTGAAATAATACCACGCATATTTTCTGACCACAAAGATATGAAACTAGAAGTCAACTATAGGAAGAAAATGAGAAAAGCCACAAATATGTGGAGATTAAACAAAATGCTACTGAATAACGATTAGGTCAATGAAGAAATCAAAGGAGAAATCACAAAATACCTGGAGACAAATGAAAATGAAAACGTGATATAACCAAATTTATGGGATACAGCAAAAGCAGTTCTAAGAGGGAAGTTTTTAGCAATACAGGCATTCCCCAACAAACAAGAAAAAAATCAAATTACCAATCTAACATTGCACCTAAAGGAACTGTAAATAGAAGAACATACAAAGCCCAAAATCAGTAGAAGGAAGGAAATAATGAAAATGAGAGCAGAAATAAATGAAATAGAGACTAAAAAAAACAATTTAAAAATCAATGAAACAAAGAGCTGGTACTTTGAAAAAATAAACACAATTGACAAACTTTGCCTAGACTCACCAAGAAAAAAAATAAAGAAGGCTCAAATAAATAAATTCAGAAGCAAAGGAGGAGAAACTACAAAGAACACCTCGGTAATACAAAAGATTATAAGAAACACTATGAAAAGCTATACTCCAACAAATTGCATAATCTAGAAGAAAAGGATAAATTCTTAGAATCATACAATCTTTCAAAATTGAAAGGGAAGAAATAGAGAATTTTAATAGACCGATCACCATTAGGAGCTCAAAACAATCATCAGAAACCTCCCAAAAACTAAAAGTCCAGGGCCAGACAGCTTCCCTGGTGAATTCTACCAAACATTCAGAGAAGACTTAATACGTATCCTTCTCAAACAATTCCAAAAATTTGAAGAGGAGCAGAAGCTTCTAAGTCATTCTAGAAAGCCAACATCACTCTGATACCAAAACCAGACAAGGACAAGACAAAAAGGGAAAATAACAGGTCAATATCACTGATAAACATCCATGCAAATATCCTCACCAAAATACTAGCAAATCGAATACAACATTACATTAAAAAGATCATACACCATGACTAAGTGGGATTTATTCCAGAGATGCAGGGATGGTTTAACATCCACAAATCAATCAACATGAGACACCATGTTAACAAAATGAAGATTAAAAATCACTTGATCATCTCAATAGATGCAGAGAAAGCATTTGACAGGATACAACATCCATTTATGATAGAAACTCTGAATAAAAGGTGTATAGAACAAAAGTATTTCAACATACTAGAGGCTGTATATGACAAACCCACAGCTAATATCATTCTCAATGTAGAAAAACTGATAGCTATCACTCTAAGAACAGGAACCAGACAAGGCTATCCACTTTCACCACTTTTATGTAACATAGTACTGGAAGTCTTAGCCAGAGCAATTGGCAAGAAAAAGAAATAAAGGAATCCAAATTGGAAAGAAAGAAGTCAAACTGCCACTATTTGCAGATGACATGATTTTATATACAGAAATCCCTGATGAGGGGCTGGCCTGGTGGTGCAGGGGTTAAGTGTGCACGTTCTGCTTTGGCAGCCTGGGGTCTCTCAGTTCAGATCCCTGGTGCAGACATAGCACTGCTCATCGAGCCATGCGTGGCAGGTGTCCCACATATAAAGTGGAGGAAGATGGGCACAGATGTTAGCTCAGGTCTAGTCTTCCTCAGAAAACAGAAGGAGATTGGCAGATGTTAGCTCAGGGCTGATCTTCCTCAAAAAAAGAAAAAGAAATCCCTGATGAATTCACTAAAAAAAACCTTTAGAAATAATTGATGAATACAGTCACGTTGCAGAATACAAAATCAACATGCAATAATCAGTTATGTTTCTATACACTAAGAATGAAGTAGCAGAAAGAGAAATTAAGAATTCAATCCCATTAACAGTTGCAACAAAAAGAGTGAAATACCTAGGAATAAACTGATCCAAAGAGGTGAAAGATCTGTACACCGAAAACTACAAAGCATTGTTGAAAGAAATTGAAGAAGACACAAAGAAACAGAAAGATATTGCATGCTCTTGGATTGGAAGAATTAGCATAGTTAAAATGTCCATACTTCCTAAAGCAATGTACAGATTCAATGCAATCCCTATCAAAGTTCCAACAACAATTTTTACAGAAATAAAACAAAGAATCTTAAAATTTATATGGAATAACAAAAGACCCCGAACAGCCAAAGAAATCCTGAGAAAAAGGAACAAAGCTGGAGGTATCACGCTTCCTGATTTCAACATATACATACTACAAAGCTATAGTAACCAAAACAGCATGGTACTGGCACAAAAAATGGACATGCAGATCAATGGAACAGAATCCAGAGCCCAGAAATAAACCTGCACATCTATGGACAGCTAATTTTTGACAAGGGAGGCAAGAACATACAATGGAGTAAGGAAAGTCTCTTCAATAAACGGTGTTGGGAAAAGTGGACAGCCACATGTGAAAGAATACAAGTAGACCATTATCTTATACACAAAAATTAACTCAAAATGGATTAAAGACTTTAACATAAGACTGGAACTATTAAACTCCTGGAAGAAAACATAGGCAGTGCGCTCTTCCACATTGGTTTTAGCAGCTCATTTTCAAGTACCATGTCTGACCGGGCAAGGGAAACAATAGAAAAAATAAACAAACGGAACTACATCAAACTCAAAAGCTTCTGCATGGCAAAGAAAACCATTAACAAAACAAAAAGACAATCTAACAACTGGGAGAATACATTTGTAAACCATATATTAGATAAAAGGTTAATATCCAAAATATGCAAAGAACTCATACATCTCAACAACAAAAAAACTAACAACCCTGAAAATAGGCAAAAGATCTGAACAGACATTTCTCCAAAGGAGGCACACAGATGGCCAACAGGCACATGAAAAGAGGTTCAACATCAGTAACTATCAGGGAAATGCAAATCAAAAGTACAATCAGATA
The DNA here is from genome assembly GCF_037783145.1 of Equus przewalskii. NCBI lineage: Eukaryota > Metazoa > Chordata > Mammalia > Perissodactyla > Equidae > Equus > Equus przewalskii. Next base: position 60,683,157 of record NC_091863.1, read on the forward strand.
TCACCTCACACTCATCATAATGGCTATAATCAACAAGACAAGAAAGAAGTGTTGGAGAAGATGTGGTGAGAAAGGAACTCATAAACTGCTAGTGGGAGTGTAAACTAGTGCTACCGGTATGGAAAACAGTATGGAGATTCCTCAAAAAATTTATCCAAAGAACAAGAAAACATGGATGCATAAAGATATATTCACCCCTATTTTCACTGCAGCATTATTCACAATAGCCAAGACTTGGAAGCAACCTAGGTGCCCATCAAGGGATGAATGGACAAAGAAGATGTGGTATATATACACAATGGTATACTACTCAGCCATAAGAATTGAGGAAATCCAGCCATTTGTGACAACATGGATGGACCTTCAGGATTTTATGCTAAGTGAAATAAGTCAGAGGGAGAAAGTCAAATACCGTATGATCTCACTCACAAGCAGAAGCTAAAAACAAAGAAACACATAGAGACAGAGATTGGATTAGTGGTTACCAGAGGGGAAGGAGGGAGGAAAGGCAGGCAAAAGGGGTGATTAGGTCCATGTGTGTGGTGATGGATTGTAATTAGTCTTTGAGTGGTGAACATGAGGTAATCTGCACAGAAATTGAGATGTGATTATGCACACCTGAAATTTATAGTTTTGTAAACCAATGTTACTGCAGTTAAAAAATAAACAAATTAATTAATTAACTAATAAAGTGGGGTATTCAAGTCTGCAGCTATTGTTGTAGAACTGGGTATTTCTCCCTTCAATTCTGTGAATATTTGCTTCATATTTTGGGGCTCTAATGTTTGGCGTATGTATGTTTATAACTGATATATCTTCTTGGTGAATTTACCCTTTTTTCAGTATATAATGTCCTTTGCCTCTTGTAACAAATTTTGACTTAGAGTCTGTTTTGACTGATATAAGTATAGCCATGCCAGCTATCTTTTCATCACTCTTTGCATGTAATATCTTTTTCGATCCTTTCACTGTCAACCTGTTTGTCATTAGCTCTAAAATGACTCTTTTAAAGACAGCATGTGTTTGGATGGTGTTTGTTTTTTCCATTTGGCCAATCTATGCCTTTTGATTGGGGAATTCAATCCATTTATACTTAAACTAATTATTCATAGAGAAGGACTTATGTTTGTCATTTTCTTCTCTTATTTTTCTGTATGTCTTATAGATTTGTATCTCATTTCCTCCATTACTTCCTTTCTTGTAGTTAGTTAACTTTTTTTGCAGTGACACATTTTGATTCCCTTCTTACTTCCTTCTGTGTAAATTTTATAGATATTTTCTTTTATTTTACATGGGCATTATATACAGCATCCTAAAATTGTAACAATCTATTTTGAATTGATACCAATTCAACTTCCATTGCATACAAATTCTTTATCTTTATAGATCTATCCTCCCACTTTATGTCATTGACTTAAAAAATCACATTTTATATGTTGTGTACCCAATAGTATGTGTATAATTATTATTTATAAATTTGTCTTTTAAATACCATATAAAGTTTAAGTGGAATTATAAACCAAAATTACAATAATAGTGGTTTTTATCTTTTCCCATACACTTACCTTTACTGGAGAACTTTATATTTTCATATGTCTTTGAGTTATTATCTAACATCCGTTTATTTCTGAATCCTGAAAGTCACCCTTTAGCACAATTTGTAGGGCAGGTCTAATGGTAATGAACTACTTCAGCTTTTGTTTTTCTGGGAATGTTTTAATTTCTCCCTCATTTTTGAAGGACCTTTTCACTGGATATAGAATTGTCAGTTAACAAAGAATTAAATTTCTCAGAGCTTCAGTCTCCTCATCAAACTTTTCAGATCCTCAGTATCCTCACCCAAAGAATAGGGATAATATAAACTTTGCCATGTTTTTCTTCAAGGATTTTTGTACTTATTACACGTGAAAATGTTGTTCAAAGCACTTCATAAACTTTAAAGTGATATACTAGCTAAAAGGATGTGTTTTTTTACTGCCAGTCATTTTTCACCAGTCCTTCCTGGTACCTTACTACCATGAGAATTTATAAGATTATCAGGTGAAAATTTTTCAATTCAAAGTTGCTTTATCATTTGTGGTACATAAAAATGAGACTCTATTCTTCGATTGTCCTTTTGAGAATCCTCAAATATACAAGTGGTAATGTATTAATTTAATTTTTTCAGAACTCAGTTTTCTTGGAAAGCCATTAGTCAGGGCTACTATTGATAGATTCTCGGGCATTTTTTGATCTCTTGTATTGCAACCATGAGAACAATTTTTAGAAGACCCAGGACTTTCTTCTTACTCTGCCAAGACAACACAGCTCTGCCATATAATGCTGCCCAAGGACAAGATATGGGTCAGACTGGGCAGAGCTGTACATATCCTAGTTCATTAGGTGGCAGTTTGCATGGGAAGCTGGGCTGAAATTAGAATAAAGCTTATAACTGGAGAGTTACTAATCAATAGATATAAAGTTGCAGTCAAGCAAGGTGAATAAACTCTAGAGATCTGCTGTACAACATTGTACCTATAGTCAACAATAATGTGTTATACACTTGCAAATTTGTTAAAAGGGTAGACCCCATGTCGTGTTCTTACCACAAAAATAAAATAATAAAACGACGTAGTTATGACAGGGAATGGGGAATTGTGGAAGAGAATAGAATTGTGGAAGAGAGGGAGTTGTGGGAGGTAAAAAAAGAAACTTAGACTATGCCACAAAAGACTTTTCTTCCTTGTTGAAATCTTCCTAGTTTTCTATAAGGAGATTGCCTAAACCTACTTCCAATGGCAGAATATTGCTTGTGATTAAGGGTGTTTTATTTCTCCTTATTAAAAATGCTTTAGTTTCATGTTTACTTCTCTCCTTCTACCTCCAACCAAATAATATTACATTTTCACTATCTACTATGTAGCTACTTCTTGGGGGGATTTTGGCCGTGATACTCCCTCATAAAGTTTGTTTTCAGAATTTGAGAAGGTGGTCAGGAATTGTCACTTTAGGAATTGAAATAAAACATCACATCAGTTAATAGAATTAGCTATGATTGGAGGAAAATTTTGTTGAAAGTAGCCCACACAAAAGATGACTTTTAATGTGTGGCTGAGTTAATACCTTACATTAGAATAGCACTTTAAATAAAATATTTTCACATCTATTGTTGAATTAGTTTGTCATAACAACTGTTTGAAGTAGTTACATTACTGCCATTTTACTAGCAAGAAACTTAAGACTCCAAGCAGTTATAAGGTTCCCATAAGGTGGCCAATTAAAGGAAGTACAGGGCCTAAAAATAGTTTTCAGAATCTAAGCCCAGTTCACATTCCACCACATCATGTTGCAAATTAACATAATTTTTCAAGAGTGTACCTATGATTATGCATTCATTCACTCATTTATTCATTTTTTCTATTCAACAAGCAATTACTATGGGCAAGGCGTTATGACAAGATATTGTCAGAAATATAAAGAATATGAATCAATATAATGCCATCAAGGAACCCAAAGTAAAGCTGACCATGAAAGATTGATATATATTTTATATTAGACAAGGTGTAATTTTGAAATCATAAAATGGAGAGACACATACCAATTGGAAAGGAACAGCACTATGTAACTGGCTGCCTGCTGTAATTATTACTTTCAACTTTTTATTGAAGTATAATAGATATATGTATATAATTAGTATATGAATTAGTATATGAATTTTTATAACAAGAACAGATTAATATAACTTGAACTCATATAAGAAGAACACCATTTTTACCATTTTCAGAATCTCTGAATCTCCCTGCATACTTGTTTCAATTGCTACCCTCCCAAGGATAATCACTCTCCTTACTTCCAATATCATAGATGACTTTGGCTGTTTTTAAACTTTATATAAGTGGAATAATATAGTATGCATTCTTTTGCATCTATCTTCTTTTGCTCAACATTGTGAGATGTATCCATGTTGTTGTATGTAGCTGTATTTTGTTCATTCTTATTGATGTTGAGTATTCAATTATGTTAATATACCATCATTTTATTTGTTACTTATATGTTGATAAGAATCTTGTAGTTTCCAGTTTGGGGACATTATGAATAATGTTGTCTTGACCATTCTTTTACGTGTCTTTTGATGAACATTCATACCCATTTTGTTGGGTATATACTCAGGCATGATATTTCTGGTTTAAAAATATGTTTAGCATTAGTAGATACTGTGAAACAATTTTCCAGGGTGCTGAATCAACTTACACTTCCACAAGTTGTGTATGAGAGTTCCTATTGCTCTATGTACTCATCAACAATTGATATTGTCAGTGTTTTTCATTTTAGCCATTCTGATGTCTATTTTGCCATGACTACCTGCCCTAATTATTGAAAGTGATTTAATAAAATAGCAAGAATACTTTGATTTTTCCTATCTATACAAATCACATTCATCCTTCAAGGTTGTATAAAGGGAAAAACTTCCCTTACTCTCACATTCACAATACTTCTGATACCAGATGTATGGGGTTTTTTCCCCTCACTGACCAATTCTCTGACACCAGCTGGGTGTCCTTAAATTCAATTCAGTTCTGCTACTATCTGCCTGGAGTTAGCATCAGATTCCACAGGATAAAGGCTCAATCCTGCAAGACTGCCTCCACTTCAGATGCCATCACTAGTCCTAAGTTGTCACCTGTACTTCTAACTGACTATCTATAAATGGGGATTCCTACAACTCTCTCCTTGGTTTTAATAATTTGCTAAAGCAGCTTACAGAACTCAGGGAAACACTCACTTATGTTTACTTGCTTATTATATGATAATAGATATGATAAATGATACAGATGAACAATCAGATGAAGAGATAGTTAGGACAAAGTCCAGAAGGGTCTCATGCAGAAACTTCTATCCCTGTGGAACTGGTGTGTGCAACCCTCCAAGCATGTGGATTTGTTCAGCAAACCAGAAGCTCTATGAACTCCATACCTTATGGATGGGTTTCAGCATTCAGGCATGATTGATTATTAATTTATTTTCCAGCCACCCTCCCCACTCCAGAGGATGAGAGGCAGGGCTGAAAGTTGCAAGCTTATAATCATAGCTTGGTTTTTCTAGTGGCCAGACCCCATCTGGGAGCTTACCAAGTGTAAACTCATTAAAAAAAAAAAGAGGCTCCTATCTCCTACGAAATTCCAAGGAATTTAAGGCCTCTGTGTTTGAGACTCTTATCACTTAGGAAATTACGTCTTTTAGGAGCTCTACGTTAAGAACCGGGGTCAAAGAGCAAATGTTAATAAGAACCGGGGGCAGAGGCTGGATATATATAAAATATATATCTATTTCTTAGTATTTCACAGCCTGATTCAAAGTATGCCTCATCCATGAACTTTTTTTCAATCCCTCAGTCATGTTTACTCACCTTTTCATACTCATATACTATCTACACTTATTATGATACTTACCACCAATATTACATATATAATAATAGCCTCTGTCTATATCTCTCTCTCCTCTTTCATACTTTCACTCCATGAGGGCAGAGACTGGGTCTTACTAATCAATATATTCCCCATAGTGCCTAGAACATTCACACACTGGGCCAGAGATGGGATATATGTGGAATACTAAGTAATTATGACATTCTTCTTAGCCTGAAAGTAGGCAAAGAATTTGTCTTAACACAAAACACCAGGTAGCAATTATTAGTCAATTAGAGTGAGCATACAATATGACCATTATATGCTTCCCCAGAAGTAACTGTAATACTAATAGGCAACATTTTGACCATTTATTACATCCCAAGTACCATGCTAAGTGTTTGCATCATATACTTACTTAAACTCTACAGCAATTATATAAGGTGGATACCATTATTGTGCCCACTTTATAAGCAATGAAACAACATCTAGGTGGGAAAATAATTTTTCTCACAGACAGTTAATAAGACGTGAAGATAGGATTTGAACATGGTTCTATCTGAATCCAGAACCCATACTGTTCACCACTATTCTGTGTTATCTCCCCAAACTGAGTACAGTAGACCTTTAATATAAATTTGTTGAATAAAAGAAAGAAATATGGAAAGAAGCTAAGAAGGGGGAAAGGGAATGAGAAGGACTCAAACATTGATTGAATCTTCTTTGTTTTTATGTTTTTAAATTTTTGATTAGTCTTTACACTTAAATGTGTATAAATAGCTGAAACTTGCAATTTGAGTATAATGAAGTAGTAATGCATTTAATAATGTCTCAGAGCTCTGTAAGTGTACTGAGGATCTACTGCATGCAAGTCACTATTCTAAAATCTATGGAAGACATAAAGATGGACAAGCCAGAGTCTCTTGTCTTAAAGAATGTATGGATGGTGTAGTAGGATGAATAATACTTCGTCAAAGATATCCATGTCCTAATTCACAGAATCCTTCCATGTTTCCTTGCATGGTAAAAGGAATTTGTAGATGTCATTAAGTTAAGGGTCTTAAGAAGGGAGATTATCCTGGATTATCCAAGTAGGCCCGGTGTAATCACAGGCGTTCTTATAAGAGGGAATCAAAAGGATTAAAGTAAGAGAAGGTGTAAGGATGGAAGCAGAGATCAGAAACCAAAAAGATGCTATGCTGCTGGCTTTGAAGATGAAGGAAGGGCTCATAAGCCAAGGAATGCAGATGGTCTCCAGAAGCAGGAAAAGACAAGGAAATGGCTTCTCCACTAGAACCTTCAGAAGAAATGCAGCCCTGTCGACATCTTGTTTTTAGTCCAATGAGAATTTTGACCTCCAGAACAGTAAGATAAGTTTATGGTGCTTTAAGCTACGAAACTTGTGGTGATATTTTTTTGCAGCAGTCATTGGAAACTAATACAGATGTTCTGAAGGAAGTTTCTTAGAAAGTATTCTTCCATAATAGTGCATATAAAATATTTCCTTGAAAGTTTTGATGTTGCTTATTTATTCATTCAACAAGTATTTTTGAGAAACAAATACACACGAAGCAATAAGATGCATCTAATCAGATTGTCAGGAGAGAAAAGAGAGGCAGAAGGAGAAACAATATTTGAGAATTTACTAGAACTGATGAAAGACTTAAATACTTACATGCATAATAAGGATAGTACATAATACTCCAAGCAAGGTTAATTAAAAAAATCACAATTAGGTATGTTGTACTGAAACTATAAGACACTAAGACAAAGATCTTAAAAGTAATAGGAAAGAAAATATAGAAAATCTGCAAAGGAAATCTAAACCGAGAGCAGAGTTCTTAACAGACAAAAGACAGTTTCCTTCAAACTGACGAGAGAAAGATAAATACAAATTTATCATCCCAGAATTGTGTACCCTGTAAAATTATATTTTAAGAACAAGAGTGAAATAAAATATTTGAAATAAACAAAACCCAGAGATTAGCACCAATAAACCTAAATAATGGAATTCAGGAAGAACGTAAATTATCCCAGAAGGAACATTAGAAATCCAAGAAATGGCAGGCAAAGAAATTGGTAAAAATGAATATAAATTAAAATGACAATTGTCTCTATAAAATAACAACAACAAATATAATTATATGATACTGTCTATAATACATGCTTGAAAATACAAAAATTAAATTTTGGACAGCAATAACGTAAGTCAGCAGAGAAGTCATTGCAGTTAAGGTCTTTGTACTCTTGGGAATGTGTTAAGATATTAACTTCAGACATTATTAAGCATACATGATGAAATTGCAATAATGATAATTAAAACTATAGAAATAAAATGTTTAACTTTGAAGCCAGGAGAGGGAAAATATTTCAAAAATTTAACTTTTAAATGTAAAGGAGAATAAAGATGCATAGAAAAAGCAGAACTAAGAGAAAGCATAAAGTAAGATGTAGAAATAACTTCAAATGTATCCATAATCAAAATAGGTGTAAATTAACTAAACTCATTAGTTAAAATGTAAAAATTGACAACATTGAAACTTTTAAAAATATGGCTATATGCCATTTACAAGAGATTATATGAAGCATAAGAACATTGGGAGGTTTAAGATAAAGAAATGGGCAAAGATGTACCTGACAAATACTAGCAAAGGCAAATATAGAGTAGTTATATTAATATCTTACACAATGTTAATATTTAAGGAATTCTACAATTTATATGAAAGAGAAAAGACCAAAGAACAGCCTAGACATTCCTGAAAAAAAAAAAAAGGACTGGTCGAAGAGAGTTGCCCTATCAGATGCAAAGTTACTGTTCAATTCTGATAATTATGACAATATAGTTAGGGCAGAGGACACTCAGACACCTGGTTTATTTACAAAAGTGATGTTTCAGATCATTAGGGATAGATTATTAAATAAGTGACACTGGAATAATTAGTTATCCATATTGGAAAAATGAATCTCTAAGTGGCACAACTAATAAAACTTAATTCCTAGTGAATTAAAGATATAAATATGCAAAGTAAACATTTAGAGGTTTTAGAGAAAATATAGATAAATGCTTTTGTGATCCTGGCGTAGGGAAGGATTTCTTAAATAAGACAACATTAAAAAACACCATTTTGACTGTATCAAAATTAAGAACTTCTTTTTAGCAAAAGATACTATAAAGTAAACAGATAATATTGGAGAAAGTATTTGTGACACATATAAAAATAAAAGGTTAATATCCAGAATGTGCATGTATAAAATTACTTAAAATCAATAACAGAAAGACAAACAGCCTAATAGAAAGATGTGTAAAATAAATGATTGGAAGTTTATTTTCATCAGACAGATGAGAAAACAAATGGAGAATAAACAGATGAAAAGAAATTTACCCTTATTAGTAGTTTAAGAGATAAAAATGATGACTGTGGAATTTCCTGGATTTGCAAAAAAATTTCCTAGTTTTGCAAAAAAAAAAAAGATCTTATCATACCAACTTTCGGCGAGGATTCAACCAGCTGAGTTTTCAACAACAAATAGATCATAAACTGAAATTGAGTAGCAATGAATAAAAATTCCTAGACTCTGGCCACACTTTTATAAAAAGTCATTTATTAAACTCTTTTCAGATAACCCTGCAAAGACTTATCTGCAATGGGCATTAGGAGACATGTAACCTAATGTTTATATTGGTGTTTTTGGAAATATCCAAAAACTAAAACAACTCAATTTTTTTGGACAATGGAATGGAGAAACAAATTGTGATATATTCATATGATGGACTATTATACAACAATGAAAAACAATGAACTACAGTGATTATATTAAATAATATGACTATATTAGATGTTATATTAAGTATATGAAATATAATACTGAGTTAAAAAGTAAAGTTGCACAGAACCCAATCTTACACCACTCACAAAAATTAACTCAACATGGATTAAAGACTTATATGTAAGACCTGAAATCATGAAAATCCTAGAAGGAAACATCGGAAAGAAGCTCCTTGACATGGGTCTTGGCAATGATTGTTTGGATATGACACCTGAAGCACAAGCAACAAAATAAAATATAAACAAATGGGACTACATCAAACTAAAAAGCTTCTGCACAACAAAAGAAACAATCAACAAACTGAAAAGATAACCTATAGAATGGGAAAAATATATTTGCAAACCATTTATCTGATGAGGGATAAGTATACCTTTGATATAAAGAACACATACAACTTAATAGCAAAAAAACAAATAATCCAATTAAAAAATGGGCTAAAGACCTGAGTAGACATTTCTTCAACAAGATACATGAAAGGTCAATGAGTACATGAAGAGATATTCAGCATCGCTTGTCATTAGAGCAATGAAAATCAAAACCACAATGAGATATCACCTCATGCTTGTCCAATAGGTCATCATCCAAAAGACAGGAGATAACAAATGCTGGCAGGGATGTGGAGAAAAGGGAACACTTGTGCACTGTTGATTGGGTTGTAACCTGGTATAGCCATCAAGGAAAACAGTATGGAGGTTTCAAAAAAGTTAAAAATAGAACTACCATAGGATCCAGCGATTCCATTTCTGGTACTATAGGCAAAGGAAATGAAAATACTAACTCAAAAAGATACTTGCACTCCCATGTCACTGCAGAATTATTTTCAATAGTCAAGATGTGGAAACAACCTAATTGTCCATTGACGAATGAATGGATAAAGAAAATGTGGTATAAATACACAGTAGAATATTATTCAGCCATAAAAAAGAATGAAATACTGCCATTGGTGAAAACGTTGATAAATCTTGATGGCATTACACTAAATGAAATGTCAGACAGAGAAAGACAAGTACTGTATGATCTAGTTTGCATGTGGAATCTTAAAAAAAAAAAAAGAAAACAACAAGGTCATGGATACAGAAAACAGATTGGTGGTTGCTAGAGACAGGCATTGGGGAGTGGGAGAAATGGGTAAAGGGGGTAAAAATGTAAAACAAAGAATAATTAAAATAAATTTTAAACATTTAAAAAACATTGTAGAAAAAAGGATCAGATTTGTAGCTACCAGAGGTGAGGGGTGGAAGTAGGGGGAATAGGAGAAAGGTGTTCAAAAGGCACAAACTTCCAGTTACAAGATAAATAAGTACTAGGGATATAATATACAGCATGATTACTATAGTTAACACTGCTGTGTGATATATATGACAATTGTTAAGAGAGTAAATCCTGAGAATTCTCATCACAAGGAAAAAATATTTCTTTTCTTTTTTGCTTTCTTTTTTTATTGTACCTATATGAGATGTTGGATGCTAACTAAGCTTAAAGTGGTAATCATTTCACAATATATTCAAGTCAAACTATTATGCTCTACAGCTTAAACTAATACAGTGATGTATGGCAATTATATCTCAAAAAAACTGGAACAAATCAAGCTGCAGAAACTTCATACAGTATGATATAATTTTTGAAAAGTTCAAAACAGCCAAATTAAACAATGTTATTGAGCAATCGATACATACGTTAAAAAATTATTTAAAAAGAAACACGGAACTGATAAACAACAGTAAGGATAGTGTTTACCTTTGCAAGGATACAGGAAAATGAGATTGGGTAGGTATGGTATTAGTAATTGTTAGTTATTCATTTGAGCAACGGATTCATGGACGTCTGTTTTACGACATAACTGACATATATTTTAAATATATTCTTGTATATGCTTCAAAGGTCTTATAAAATAACACTACAAATTGTTATTTGCTGTAATAAAACTATAAATAGAGGTAGGAGTATTTAACAACGCTAGGTCATGAAGGAGGGTAAGATAGAAGGATTTAAAGAAGTTTATTCAGAGGATGTGGTACCAGAGTAGAGCCTTGACAGATGAAATGAAGATTGCTAAGTGGCATAGAATGAGGAGGCTATTGCACGCATGAAGCACAACATAGCCTAGGGCCCGCATTGGCAAGAAAGAGAATTGTGCATTAAAGTCCATATAGGAAACAGATGACACATTCAATTTGATTAACTGGAAAAGAGTTTAGTAAAAGGATCTATTTGCGAAGGTGTGGGTAGGATGTAGGAAAGTCACAAGAGAGAATGCAATACCCTAAACCTAAAGGATTGAAGAGAGGGAGTCGTTACTGAGACCCAGAAAGAGCGAGTCCTGTGGAGAAGGCCACCTTAACAGAACTGTGACCTTTGGTTGAACAATGCAAACAGCCAAAATAGCAATTACAGCCAGCTCATATCTTCATGGAAGAGCCAATAGTTAACACCCCTTCAAGTTCCATGTTCAATGACCTTATGTTGGTATCTTGAATTCTGTGATGATAGGAGTGGCAAATGCTACAAATTAGGGCTGTTTTTTTCGAAGAGACAGTTGTTAAACATTTTACCAGCATACAACTAAACCCAAAGAGAATTTCAGGAAGTGAAGTAAATTACATTCCTGGACCAAATTCTTCACCTCTCTCTGTATCCATTGCATTCTTGCAATTTTCCAGGACCATCGACTAAAGTTGCAGCATGTTTCCTTGCCCTTTGACTTTGGGCACAGATGTGTGACTTGTTTTGGTCAATGGAATTTTAACAAATGTGATGTAGAGGCTTGAAAACACTTGCATGATTGAGCATGCTTTCTTGTGCTTCTGTCATCAGCATAGGAAAAACATGCCCTGATTAATCTGGTCTGCTGGTCCAAGGAAGATGAGAGAAACATGGAGTTGAACTTTCCCTGATGATTCACAGACCTTCACTGAGAAACAAAGCCACCCAGATGCTGTCAGCCCAGATCAGCTGAACCCCAGCTAACACGCAGATATGTGAGTCATAATAAATGATTGTTATTTTAAGCCACTATGTTTTGGGGTAGTTTGTTACACAGTAAAAGCTAACCAAAAAGAAAAAAGCTGGAAGAATATATATCCTGATCTCACTCTCCCTCCTTCCTCTGATCTGCTGGTTTTGCACACTGGCTAAACCCAACAGGAAGTCAAGGGCAAAGATTCCCATCAATGTACTTCATACAGGGAGGTCTGTTGGGCAAAAAGCAGGGTGGAGAAGAATGGAGATTGGATCTTGAGGGGCAAATAGAAGATATACAACACATGTTAAGGTAACCATTAGTAATTTTGCATGGCTTGAATTTGGGTTGCAGAGAGGAGTGATAGAAGATAAGAACAGAGTGGTCAGCTGCAGCCAGATTTTGAAGGGCTTTGTGCTAGGCTAAAGATATTACCCTGTAGATGATACCTGTTACCACTAAAAGTCTAGTAATTCACAGAGACTATAAAGATACTACGAAGAATAGAAACATATAGTTGAGAACAATGAATTCATGTACATTCCTCTGTTTGTCCAGCCTAGGCCAGCTGACTCTCTGAGAGACCCCTGGCATCTATAGCTTTAGATTCAAATTTCCTTATCCTCTCTTTTATGTCTCAGGTTCTCTGCAAGAATTTGCTTATTACAGAAAAAATATGCACTTCCTCACTTTCACCCTTGGCCTCTCCATAGATAACTTGTAAATGTCAGGCTTTCTGGTTACTCCTACGAAGCCCATTTTGTGTTGCTTTTGACAATGTTTACTCATATTAAAATGAAAAATGAAACCCACCTGCCCACATTTCAGTCATTTTTACCATTTCTTTTCTAACAAAGAGCTAGTTCTCCCCTTATAGTACTTGTATCCTGACAGCCCTGTGGTAGGCAGAGGAAGAGGTCTCCTCTACTATAAAATTCATGGTTTCAGGGACGTGTAAAGGAGAACTCAAGTCCCACTCTGATCAAATCTCTTCTCTAGAGTTCTTTCAGCCACCTATGAAACAAAGAAGGAAGTATGAAGGTGTCAGGGTGAAACGAAGGAATAAAAGGAAATGATATATATCTAAGGAAAGTCTTTAATGTGAGATATCTCCGGTAGGCTAAAAGAGAAGTTTTTTTGAGCAGAGAGAGCTTTCTCAAGGGGCAGGTTCAAATAACAGTAGATGACTGTAAGCTGTCTTCTCAAGAAGGTGGATGTATTAGCACTGCAACAGTTATTTATTCCCACATTAAGTGGCTAATGTGGGTTGCCAGTCGTGGTGGGGTACGAAGGTTCTGCTCCACAAAGTCAGGGGCCCAGCCTGATGAAGTCTCTGTTATCATGTAGGTGCACCATCTGGAACATGTTTCTTCTAAAGTCACCACAGAAAGAAGAGAAGAGGATGGAGTAGGCACACTGGTTATTAACTCCCTCAGCCCAGAAGTACAAGATATCAACTCTTGTCAGAGTCAGTTGTCCCAAACTAGTCCCATAACCCAACCTAATAATAAGAGAGGTTGAAAAATGTAGGAAAACAGATTTAATATTTATTGAGCACTAATCTCTCTGTCATGGTGGGCCTGGTTCGCTGAAGGCCTTTTGTTTTGCTAAATAGTATTTACAAGTTTGGGGCTACAGTTGAATTACTGGAGATAGTAATTAATTACTGGAGAGGTTAAGAGGTGTTGATAATTGTCCTCCTTCACTTTCCCCTATGCAGAGGTTGACATCACCATTAAATATATTGAAACACAGAGAGTGTTATTTCAAAATGCTGGCACATTAATCCTGAACAGTCACCTACATGTTTTGGTACAAACTTGATCCATCTCTGGTGGTAAGGAGGCATCCAAAGTGAAGTGAGACATTAAACAAAGACATGGAGGAGATGGTGATTCAGAACTGTGGCCCTGAACACTGAGCATTTACTAAATTATTTCTTTTTGGCTGGTCTTGTTGGGTCTAACTAAGCTAACAAGCAGGGTTTTAAGAGGAACGTACAGGAAAGGACATGAATTCCCTCTTGCCTTGGGAAAAGAAACATGCCCTAACCTACTTTGTGTTAAACCTAAGGAAAAATGGCATTAACCCTCAAGGGTATTTGCATTTTAAGAGGATCTCAGAGAGGGGCTAATTCTTAACACACATTTTAAACTAACTAACAGTGACATTTCAGGCAGCAGTAAGAGAAAGGAGGTTGTTAGTTGTGGACATCAGGGGAATCGTAGCACCCTTCAAATTTCATGAGTACACAATCTCCTGTGTGTGCAAGATAGCCCTTGCTTAGTGTCGTTCAAATCACACTACGTTAAAGGCAACCTGTACTGCCCATGTGTGGTGCCAGCCTTTCCTATCCGCAGTTTCCTTTCAGAGCACCTGATCTTTGGTCCTCATTAAGGAAAGATATAAAAACGTTTATGCCAGAGAGTACACTATTCCTACACATTGAGGAAATACCCAAAGTTAGAGACTTGAAAGAGTTAAGGGGTAACATTACTACTTGACTTAGGGGTAATAGTCTAAAATAGTCTAAACTTAAGTCACTAAATTCTTCACTTCAGCATTTTGTATTCCTTTCATTGACCTGGGCTTGTCCTCTTCCTTAGATAGGCAAATGTAGTAACAGACCATGTAGTAATGGTACTAGTTTTTTATTTATAAGCCATCTAGTTGCCAAAAGGACTAAAGCAGCTTAAAATAAAATGGACACCACAAGACATAACACTATAAAATCACTAGTCAAAAGATAATAAGTGAGTGTGTGTTTTTGGCAGGGATGTGTGAGTGGCTTGCTCAGTACAGTAAAAGGGAAGAAGAACTGCAAATGTCTAGGCTAAGTGTTGAATTATAGCACGAAGCCTTGTCCTCAGCTTTCTGGAAGTCAAGACAAAAGATGAAATATGATGGATCCTATAACTCATTTTATGATGAAAATAACCAAACTAGATGTTGTCGGCATATTTAAAACCCTAGCACCATTGCTCGTTTTTATATGAGTACTCTGATTTTTAGTTTGAGAAACACCACTTCCATTCTTATTCTGTGTTTTGAGTGTGGCTGCTTTCTACTATTTTCAAGAGTGAGTATGAATCCAGTTTTGGTTAATGCGTTTATTCTATCCCTGGGCTACAGTGCTTAGTTCAGAGATAGTCACATTGACAAGCCAAGTCAATGAGATTCAATATTGACACTGTTGTTGGAACTTTGTTCTGGACTTGAAGCTGGGCAAATATGAGCTTGGAGCTTGTTGGGGCACAATGGCAACTTACAATTGTGTAATGACTAAATTATGGGAATAGGGCAGAGAAAATCATATCAGATATGTAGCTTTCAGAAGTCTTATTCTTATCTAGAGGTAGAATTGAAGGTATCTAGACGGATGGATTCTGAGCATGCCCTTTAAATCGGACATCTTCAAAGTAGAGTATGTACACCTAGAAGAATACATGTGATGGTCCTCTTGGGTATGGTAAGGAAATATTAGAATTTCCATGTGTATTTTTTATTTCAAAATAAATAAAATAGGTTTTACTTATATTTAATATAAGAATTAGCGATATTATATATGTAACAAATAAATATAATCCAATGGAGGTACATATTCAAATGTTTTTAACTGATAGGGGTATATGATCAAAAAATTTTGGAGACTCCTGATTTGGACTATCTTCTTAGCAGAGCACTTCCTAAAGTATGTTTCCCACTACACTACTACTCCCCTCCCCTTATGAAAGTGTTTTGAAGATCCAAAGAGGAAACTGTAGCGAGGAAATTTTGCAAAACTGATTAATGCATTATGAGTATAAGGTGTTACTTTTAGGGATCAGTCTAGGACATTGATGTTCATGTTAGAATATGTTGACTTAGAAAATAATTTTGCTACAAATTTTGACCCCACACCTTTCCCTTCCCACTTTCTTTCTGAACACACTAGGGGAATGTGTATAGCTGAATTAGAACAACCCCTAGGATTCATCCCTCTACCTTTGCCACATTCCACAGAGAATGACCCTAACTTTAGACGCTTCTGTCTCTGATCTAAAAGTTTTATGGATGCAGGAAGCCATAGAGTGTCACACTTGTATGGGTTCTTAGAGATTGACTAGTTTCACCCAACATGATTTAAATGGGGCATCTGAGGCCCAGGAGAGGAAAGTAATACTTGGAACTAAATTATTTATGCTTTAGTTGATCATATTCTTGTTTAAAAATCTTCCCTAAAGCCTAAAGTGACCATCACTTCAACGTTTAGTCAATAAATATTTACTGATTGCATGCTTATTCTCAGCCTATCACTGCTCTAGATACTGAGGTTACAGGAGTGAACAAAATCCCCAAAACCACATCTTCATGGAGTTTACACTATCACATTTCTGATGGACAGGATAGCAGGAAGGTGGATTTTTTTTCTTGCATTTGCTTTGTTTTGGTTTGATGAATAACAAAACACCAACCAGCATTAACTAAGCTATTCCTAATGTCCCAACTCTATCTTTATATTTACATTTGAAAGCATAAGTTCACTTTTTTGGTTGTTTTTTCAGTGTAAAATTCCAATATTTTTTTCAAGGTGGAAAATAAAATCAAGAAATGCTACAAAGACTTCAATTATACTATCTCATGAAGACAAAATGCTTGCAGCTCATATGACTATCACAAAAATACGAGGCCACCAGAGTGGAATAGGGCAAACAAATATTGAAGCAGAAATATACCTCCACACACCACCCCCATGGGTTTTAAGTTGAACAATTAATTTTAATAGCTGAACATTTTATTGGTAAATAGGTAAATTTGAAGAGAGAGTGATTCTATTATAATACAAACCTATCCCTGCATCCCTTTAAGTAGCACCTTCTCAAATTCTTTTTATAGATTATTAAATACTTCACAATAGGAAAAAGTAAAAGTTAAATTGTTTCATGCCATTTCTGAGTATGTACAAATCAGAAATTAATCAAGAAAATCTGAAATTATGATAATGAAAAGAACACTTAAGTATGTTTTATTTTGTTTTACTAGACACAAAACCAGGAAAGACTGGGTCAACACAAATCAGCTGGCAAACCTATTACGTTTTTATGAGCCTACACTGTGCTTGCATTCCTTTAACCACCAGGCCAGAGAGCTTTCTCCTCTGATGTTTCCTCAGCATCTGGCGCAGAGTTGTCAGAAGACTGGATGGGCAGCGCAGTAGTAATGGGAAAAAAGGCATAAGCTTGGGAATGTGACTTTATCTACCGTCACTTGAAGATAATGACTCTGGAGGTTATACCAAACAAAATTGGCTTTGCATCTCTTCAAAATCAATTTAAGGTCCAAACATCGTGCTCACTAATGCCTGAAATGCACTTCAGGGAGCCATTTGATTGAGTTACCTCTTGCCTTTTCCCAGATGTATCTTTGCAAGCATCAGTCACCTGGAGGAGAAACACTTTCATTTCTGACCCATCAGAGTAACTGAGTTTTTCAGGGCACTCTCTCTTATTATGGAGGCATATAGAAAGCATATTGGAGGTGAGCCCTGACCTCAAGCTTGAATTCTTTCAGACTTTCCCTCAAGCTGGGGAGCCCTAAGAATGCCAGGGCTGTAAAATCCTCTCTCCCCAGTGTCAATTTGCCTCCCTGAGCCCACAGTATCTATTGTCTACCATGTTCTTGGTAAACTGTGTAATCTCAAATGTGAGTATCCAGCTCTGTTTTTCATGCTTTCATAATAAATTTCTCCACAAGCACTTGAGCAGCAGAAACATGCAAATCCTGTATATGTCCACCTGGATCTTGAGGCCATGTGCCAAAGCACAGAGATGTTCTGTGAGCCGTGTTATATTGACGTATGGAAATGGAAGCAAAGAGGAATAAGAGCTGAAAGCCCAGCAGACTATCACATAATGTGGGTAGCTAAAAGTTTCATTTTAAACCCAACACATATACCACACCCATGATGTCTAGCTTTCAATGCAGCAGAAAACAGGGCCAAAGTGGATTTTGAGTCTGAAAGTTGAATGCTGGAAACAGTGGTATTTTTATGCCTTAGAAACATCAAGATCACCCAGGTTTTTGCCTTTGTCTTACTAGGTGATCTTATAAAAGCCCTTTCACCACTCTGGACCTCAGTGTTGCCATTTGTAAGTTGAGGGGAAGGACTAAATGATCTTGGGGCCCCTAGAGCTCTGAAAGTCTCTGGTCTTACATAAATTCATCAAATCAAAATTGTGACTATGTCATTTTATTGATCTTAACAAGTCATTCTGAAACAGTTATCTAACCTACTCCCCTCCTGCTGCTCCTGAAAATGTGATTTAAAAGCCAAATTAATCTATTCAGGGCTTTTAAGACCCTATCTAAGAAGTATAATCTGCACTGTTCTTATTGTCCCCTCCTCAGAATTTTGTCACCGCTTTCTGCCTCTGATAGAATCTAGTTAAAACTTCTTAAGCCCCCCACCAAAGTTCCTTTTCAGTATTTTTGCTTACTTTTTGTTAAGATATTTTACTCACCCCTCATTATCACTAAAATATCTCTGACTTTTTCTATTCTGCTCCCATGATCTCTCCTATCTTGGATTACTATCTTAATCCTCCCTATTCTATAAAATGTACTCCAGTGGGTGTGATGTCAGAGGGAATGGCAGAATAAGTATCTCCAACAATCCTCTCCTCCATAAAAGTATCAGTAACATTGGCAAATGCTGTCAAAATTAACTTTCCAGAACTCTGGAAATTCACAAAAATCTTGCAACAACCCCAGTCATATTTATTTAAGAAAAACAGGTGAATCAGAACAGTGAGCTTTGCGGCCCTATGTCTATTCCCATCTACTCAACTCCATGGTAGCCATAAAAACCAACAGCCTGCAATTACGGCGAAAATCAGTAGCCTGGCTGCCACCAGAGGAGTCAGAATGGAGCTCTTCCAAAGCCCTATTCTCAGAAAATTGACATTGTTTGACCTGTCTGGCAGTTCCCTGGAAAGCCCACTGGCAAGGCTTGTCTTTATTTTACCTGGCTCAGAGCTCACCCAGGGCATACAGACTTTTTCCAGGGGCATTTGTTGAAATAAATCAGTGGCAATTGTGTTATAATGCAGCCACCTGAGGCAGAGATACCAGTTGGAGGAAATAGAAACTGATTGAAAAATATAAAAGGAAAACCTGGGAAATAAGATATCCAAAGGAGGATTTGAAACACTTGGACATATTCTTGGGAATCTAAAGTCCATGTGCATGTGTAGGACTGTACACATGCCCAGTGATGTGTGCATGCCCAGGAGAGACTGGTGAAGGCGCTAAGCTCTCACCTCTGACTGATCTTCAGCCTATCCAAAAACAGAAAGTAAAGGCTAAGGTAGAGATATAAATGATCTGTTTGAGTGTTGAAGGCATGACCTAACATATTCAAGAAATTGGATAAACTTTAAGTAGCATAAACTCAAAGAGATTCACACTGGGACACATCATAATCAAACTTACAAAAGCCAAAGTGAAGGACAGAACCTTGAAAGCAGCAAGAGAGAAGTAACTCATCATGTACAAGGACTCTTCAAAAGGTAACTAGCTGGTTTCTCATCAGAAACTAGGAAAGCCAAAAGGCAGTTGAATGGCATATTCAAAGTGCTGAAAGAGACTAAGTCTGATAAGCAAGAATTCTATATCTAATATAGCAAAATTATCCTTCAAAAATAAAGGAGAATTTATGCCATTCCCAAATAAATAAAATCTGTAAGAATCTGTTACTAGCAGACTCACCTTACAGAAAATTCCAAAAAGGCTGCCATGAGATTAAGTGAGATGATGCAGAGATGACATCAGAAAGATGTAGAATAGAAGTTTCCCAGCTTCTATTCCCTATACAAACAGCAATCTAGCAGCCATCCATAGACAAAAGTATCTTTGTGGGAGCTTTGGGATCCAAATAGGAGATTGTAAAACCACAGTAAAGCTCAAGACCAAGGAAATCTGCTTAAGGCAAGCCCACACCCTGGTGGCAGGCTTGCCAAACATAGTCCCACATGCAGACAGGAAGCAGTTTCATCCTCCTTTGGACTTGGCTCCATCACCACTTGGCCACAGTTCTACAAGCAGCCCCATCTGCCAAAGGAATCAGGTGTAGCCACACACATCCATGTGCTTGGTAATAAGCCCATCAGCCACGTACTCACTTGCAGATCCTGAAACAACACTAAGACTCAGCTCCAGTACAGCTCTATTGCCAGTCAAGAGTCAGTCCTGCCTACATAGGGACCTGGTGGGAAACATGCTCTCAGTTGAAGAGCCATCAAACTTGCTTCTGACTGTGAATCTAAAAGCAGCTCTGTGACTTGGCATCAGCCCTGTTCTCAGTCTGCCCTCCCAGGGATCCAGTGAGACCCACGCCCCTGGTAAGAGACTTGTAAAACCTAGTCCCAGCTGTGGATCCTGAAGTTAGTCCTGGCAGTGGATTCTGAAGCTACTCTAAGACTTGGTTACAGCCCAGCTCTGCTGGAGTGCAACGGAAGTCTTGCCTAACCAGGGAACTGGTGGAAAACATCTCTATTCAAGCCCACAATGGCAGGCTCATTGACCTTGGTCCTGGCTACATACCTTGAAGCAGCCCTGTGACCCAGGTTCAGCTCCATCCTGCTGTGGTACCGGAGGCAGTTCTGCCTATCCAGGGACCTGCCCAGGGGCCCAGTGCAAGCCACGTCCACCACAACAATAATAGGCCTACTGTGTGCAGACTCAACCACAGCCCCAGAAGGAGTCCCATGACCAGCCACAGCCTTGTTCAACTACAGCCAGAAAGCAATTGCATCCACATGGAGATCTGGAGAGAACCATCTCTACCTGTGATCCCAGTAACAGGCCTATCAACAGTGGACCCAATTGCAGAGAAGTAAAAGCCACATGGCTTAGCACTAGCCCAATTTTGCTGTGATAGCAAACACAGTCCTAATAGTCCAGGACTCAGCAGAAGAAGAACATTATCTGCCAAAATGATTCTGTAAAGACGGGAAGAGGTGTTTGCTTCTTCAAATGCACAGAAATCAATGTGAGTTTACACAGATAATGAAGAATTAGGCAAACATGACATACAAAAGAAAACTAATAAGGCTCCACAAACTGACATAAAAGAAATGAAAAGGTATTCAAAATATTTATCATAAGAAATCTCAGTCAGGCATAAGAGAATACAGGTGGACAACTCACTGAAATCAGGAAAACAACACCTGAACAAAAGGAGAATTTTGACAAAAAGACAGAAATCATAAAAAACACATAATTCTGAAGCTGAAAAATACAATAAGTGAGACAAAAAATAATCCAACAGAGGGCATCAAAAACAGACTTTGATAAAGCAGAGGGAAGAATCTGTGAACTTCAAGAAGGTGGTTTGAAATCATCCAGTTAGAGGAGAAAAAGAAAAAAGAATGAATGAGCAGTGATATCAGCATCACAGGGAAGTGAATTGTTCCCTTTGTCTCTCCCCTCTAAGTTACAACTAAATGGACATCCATTAATCAATGGAGGATTCCCTACACAACACAACAGGACACCTGAGAGGTCCACGCAGATATACATCTGAAGGTGGGTGGAATGGATCCTTGAGAAGCAGTGAAATTATGTGAGCATACCCATCCCCCTCCCTGGCAGCAGTGATCCAGGCCACAGATCCTCCCACAGCAGGCAGTGCAACTGTGAGTGAAGGTGGGGGCAGCCTGCCAGCCCGTTAGCACTTTTGCAGTGGTAGCCCGGCCCACAGGAGCACTCACCTACTGAGGTGGCCCCGCTAATATAAATGCTCCCTATTGAGTGGCAGCAGCTCAACCCTTATAAAGGCACCCTGCCCACTGAATGCAGCAGCGTGACCAGACTTCCCCACAAGTACAGCACACAGCTTGTGTGAAGGTGCCACACACACAGTGCAGCATCTTGGCTGGGCCAGACTGCCATGTGCAATGGCTTTGCCCACACGAGCATGACCCACATGTTCTGCCTGTGCAAACACAGAGCAGCCTGACTGACACAACAAGCCAATATAACAGCAAAATACAACACAGCCCCTGTCCCTCCCCAGTGGTGGCTGGTGGAAGCTGTGACATGATACTACCAAAATGCACTGGCAGAAGATCAATTCACTGAACACCATGAAGAACTACAGTTACATTGCAGAACAAAAGGAAAATGGCAAGTCTCCAGAAACCAAACCTGAAGTCACAGAAGATTACAATCTAAATGACAGAGAATTCAAAATAGCTGTCATAAAGAGACTCAATGAGTTACAAGGAAACACAGAAAGACAGTTCAATGAGCTCAAGAATAAAGTCAATAAACAGAAGGAATACTTCACCAAAGAGACTGAAATCCTAAAAAAAAAGTACAGAAATACTGGATATGAAGAACACAGTTAACGAGATAAAAAATAATCTAGAAACCATGACAACTAGAGCAGACCTTATAGAGAACAGAATTTGTGACTTAGGAGATAGAAACATAGAAGTGCCTCAGGTGGAGGAAGAGAGTATTAAGATTTTTCAAAGAAATTCTTTGAGAAATATGTGACTGAATTAGGACAAGTAACATAAGGATTATAGGTATCTCAGTGGGAGAAAGGAGGGAGAAAGGAGCAGAGAGTTTGTTCAAAGAGATGATAGCTGAGAACTTCCCAAACCTGGGTAAGGAACTGGACTCACCAGTGCATGAAGCCAATAGAACTCCAAATTATGACAGTGCAAAAAGACCCTCTCCAAAACGTATAATATTAAAACTGTCAAAAATCAATGACAGGGCCAGCCCCATGGCCAAGTGGTTAAGTTCGCATGTTCCTCTTTGGTGGCCCAGGGTTTCGCTGGTTCAGATCCTGGGCATGGACATGGCACTGCTCATTAGGCCATGGTCAGGCAGCATCCAACATGCCACTAGAAGAGTCCACAACTGAAATATACAACTATGTTCTGGGGGGATTTGAGGAGAAAAGCAGAAAAAAAAAAAGAAGAAGATTGGCGACAGTTGTTAGCTCTGGTGCTAATCTTAAAAAAATCAATGACGAAGAAAATATATTAAAAGCAGCAAGGAAGAATAAAATAACCTATGAAGTAAACTCCAACAGGCTTTCAGTGGATTTCTCTGCAGAAACCTCACAGGCTAGGAGAGAATGGAATGATATATTTAAAATAATGAAAAACAAATGTTTCAGCCAAGAACACTCTATCCAGTGAAATTAACCTTCAGATATGACAGAGAAATTAAAGCTTTCCAAGATAAACAAAAGCTGAGGGAATTCATTACCACTAGATCTGCCTTATAAGAAATAATGAAGGGAGTCCTCTTACCTTAAAAAACAAGATAAAGGTTTACAAAGCTTTGAGCAAGGACTTAAGTAGAAAAAATCAGAAAATTTCAGCTTTCTATCAAAACAGGTCAGCAAAACTTAGTTATGACATAAAAGATAAAGGGACAGAGACCATCAAAAATAACTATAAAGATTTCGATTTAGTCACAAACTCACAAAACAAAAACGACTAATTTGTGACAACAATAACAGAAGGAGAAAGGGAAGGGATGGAATCTAATTAGGCGCATGAAGATAAGAGGCTATCCGAAAATGCACTAAATGGTCTATGAGATCTTTTATACAAACCTCACAGTAACCACTAAGCAAAAAATCAGAGCAGAATCACAAATCATAAATAAAGAGAAACGTATCAGAGAAAACCACCAAACTGAATGGCAGTCAGAAATACAAGGGGAAAGAAACAATGGAAATATTAGAACAAACAGAAAACAAGAGAAAAATGTCAGTATTAAGCCTTTATATATCAATAATCACTCTAAATGTAAATGGATTGAATTCACCAACCAAGAGACACAGAGTGGCTGCCTGGATTAAAAAATAAGACTCAACAATGTGCTGTATGAAGGAAACAAATCTCAGTTCTAAAGACAGACATCGGCTCAGAGTGAAGGAATGGAAGAACATACTCCAAGCAAACAGCAAGAAGATGGAAGCAGATGTTCCACACTTACATCAGACAAAGCAGACATCAGGATAAAAAGATAATGAGAGAAAAATAGGTGCAGTGTAAAAAAGATAAAAGGCCCATTCTACCAAGAGGACAAAACTTATCAATATATATACACCTAATACAAGAGCACTAAAGTACATAAGACAACTATTTACGGACAGAAACGGAGAAATTGACATCAACACAATAATAGTAGAGGACCTCAACACTCCTCTTATATCAGTGGATAGATCATCCAGACAGGAAGTCAACAAGGAAACAGTGGTCTTAAATGAAACAGTAGACCAGATGGACTTAATAGATATACAAAGAACATTCCATACAAAAACAGCAAAATACATATTCTTTTCAAGTGCACACAGAACATTCTCAATGATAGACCATATGTTGGGCAACAAGGCAAGCCTCAATAAATTTAAGAAGATTAAAATCATATCAAGCGTCTTTTCTGACCACAATGCTATAAAACTAGAAATCAACTGCAAGAAAAGCATTGGGAAAATCACAAATATGTGGAGAATAAGCAACATGCTACTGAGCAACCATTGCATCAATGAAGAAATCAAAGGGGAAATCAAAAAAATACCTGGGGACAAATGAAAATGAACACATGACATACCAACTCTTGTGGGATGCAGCAACAGCAGGAGTAAGAGGGAAATTTATAGCAATACAGGCCTACCTCAACAAATAAGAAAAATCTCAAAAAAGTAATCTTAAACTACACTTAATAGAACTAGAAAAAGAAGAACAAGAAAAGCCAAAAGTCAGTAGAAGGAGAGAAATAATAAAAAGTAGAACAGAAGCAAATGAAATAGACACTAACAAAACAATAGAATGGATCAATGAAACTGAGAGCTGTTTCTTTGAGAAGATAAACAAAATTGACAAAACTTTAGCTAGACTTACCAAGAGAAAAAGAGAGAAAGCTCAAATAAACAAAATAAAAAAGGAAAGAGGAGAAATTACAATGGATACCACAGAAATACAAAGGAGTATAAGGGAATACTATGAAAAAAATATATGCCAACAAATTGGATAACACAAAAGAAATGGATAAATTATTAGAACTGCACAACCTCCCAAAACTGAATCAAGAAGAAATAGAGAATCTGAATAGACCAATCATTACCAAAGAGATTGAAATAGTAATCAAAACCCTCCCCCAAAACAAAAGTCCAAGACAAGATGGTTTCTCTGGAGAATTCTACCAAATATTCACAGAAGATTTAAAACCTATCCTTCTCAAAGTATTCTGAAAAATTGAACAAGATGGGATGTTTCCTAACTCATTTTATGAGGTCAACATTACCCTGATCTTGTGTATAGAAAACCCTAAAGAATCCACCAGAAAACTGTTAGAAATAATCAACAACTACAGCAAAGTTGCAGGGTATTAAATCAGCTTACAAAAATCTGTTGCATTTCGATATAGTAATAATGAACTAGCAGAAAGTGAAGTCAAGAATACAATCCCATTTACAATAACAAAAAAAGGAATAAAATATCTAGGAATAAATTTAACCAGGCAGGTGAAAGACCTATACACTGAAAATTATAAGACGTTTTTGAAAGAAATCAAGGAAGTCATAAAGAAATGGAAAGATATTCTGTGCTCATGGATTGGAAGAATAAACACAGTTAATGCCCGTATTACCTAAAGCAATCTACAGAGTCAATGTAATCACAATAAGAATCTCAGGGACATTCTTCACAGAAATAGAACAAAGAATCCTAAAATTTATATGGAATAACAAAAGATGCCGAATAGCCAAAGCAATCCTGAGAAAAAAGAACAAAGCTGGAGTTATCACAATTCCTGGCTTCAAAATATACTACAAAGCTATAGTAATCAAAACAGCATGGTACTGGCACAAAAACAGACACACAGATCAATGGAACAGAATTGAAACTTGGAAATAAACCCACACACCTATGGACAGCTTATCTTCAACAAAGGAGCCTAGAACATACAATGAAGAAAGGAAAGTCTCTTTAATAAATGGTATTTGGAAAACTTGCCAGCCACATGCAAAAGAATGAAAGTAAACCATTATCTTACACCATACACAAAAATTAACTATGTTTTAGGAAGAATTAGACCTGAATGTAAGACCTGAAACCACAAATATCCTAGAAGAAAATATAGACAGTCCACTCTTTGACATTGATCTTAGCAGTATCTTTTGGAATATCACGTCTACTCAGACAAGGGAAATAAAAGAAAAATTAAACAGAGCCAGCCCTATTGGCATGGTTGTTAAATTTCAGAGAACTCCACTTTGGTGGCCTGGGTTCAGTTCCTGGGAGCAGAACCACACCACTCATCTGTCAGTAGCCATTCTGTGGTGGTGGCTCACATAGAAGAACTAGAAGGACCTACAACTAGAATATACAACAAGGTACTGGGGCTTTGGGGAGGAAAAAAAAAGAGAAAGGAAGATTGGCATGTGACGTTAGCTCAGGGCAAATCTTTCCCAGCAAAAAAAAGAAACGAAAAAGTAAAAAAATGGGACTATGTCAAACTAAAAATCTTCTCCAAGGCAAAGGGAATGATCAACAAAATGAAAAGACAACCCACCAACTGAGAGAAAATATTTGAAAATCATATATCCAACAAGAGGTTAATTTCAAAAATACATAAAGAACTCATACAACTCAACAACAACAAAAATTCCAGTCAAAAAGTGGACAGAGGATATGAAGAGATATTTTTCCAAAGAAGATATACAAATGGCCAATAGGCACATGAAAAGATGTTCAACATCATTAATTATTAGGGAAATGCAAATCAAAACTACAATGACATATCACCTTACACCTGTCAAAATGGCTATAATTAATAAGACAAACAATAAAAAATGTTGGAGAAGATGTGGAGGAAAGGGAGCTCTCATACACTTCTGGTGGGAATGCAAACTGGTGCAGCCTCTATGGAAAACAGTATGGAGATATGTCAAAAAATTAAAAATAGAACTACCATACAATCCAGCTATCCTACCACTGGGTATTTATCCAAAGAACAACAATTCAAAGAGATATATTCAACCCTAAGTTCATCACAGCCTTATTCACAATAGCCAAGATGTGGAAGCAACCCAAGTGCCCATCAACTGATGAATGGATAAAGAAGTCATGGTGTATATGGTTACAATGTAATACTACTCAGCCATAAAAAAGACAAAATTCTGATATTTGCAACAACATGGATGGACTTTGACGGTATTATGTTAAGAGAAATATGACAGACAGAGAAAGATAAACACTGTATGATTTCACTCATATGTGGAAAATAAACAAACACATGGATAAAGAGTACAGATTAGTGGTTGCCAGAGGGGAAGAGGGTGTGGGGGAGGGTGAAAGAAGTAAAGAGGAACATATGTATGGTTTCGGTTAAAAACTAGACTATTGGAGTGAGCAAGACACAATCTGTACAGAAACTGATATATGATGATGTACACATGAAATTTCATAATGTTATAAACCAATATGACC
Organism: Equus przewalskii; assembly: GCF_037783145.1. Lineage (NCBI taxonomy): Eukaryota > Metazoa > Chordata > Mammalia > Perissodactyla > Equidae > Equus > Equus przewalskii. The sequence continues at coordinate 60,710,828 of NC_091863.1, forward strand.
TCAGTAAAATAATTAAATGAAAAAAGAAAAAAAGAGTGAAGAAGAATCAAGAAACTCTATGGGACTTATGGGGCATTACCAAAAGAAATAATATAAGCATTATGGGTGTCCCAGATGGAAAAAAGAAAGAGAAAGGGACAAAAAGCTTATTTAAAGAAATAATGGCTGAAAACTTCCCAAATCTGAGGAGAGATGTGGACATTCAGGAACATGAAGCTCAAACGTCCCAAAAAAGTTGGAACCCAAAGATGATTTCACTGAGACATTATAATCAAACTGACTAAAATAGAAGACAAAGAGATAATTTGAAAGTAGTGAAAGAAAAACAAATTACCACATACAAGAGAATACCCCATAAGATTATCAGTGGGTTTCTAAGCATAAACCTTATAGCCAGGAGAGAAAGATGATATATTTAAAGTTCTAAAATTAAAAAAAAAAAAAAACTTGCCAACTAAGAATGTTTTACTCAACAAAGCCATTGTTCAGAAAAGAAAGCGAGATAAAGACCTTTCCAGACAAAGGAAAGCAGGGGAAGTTCAGTATCAGAAGCTTTAATGTACAATACTAGTAATACTAGAGAGCCCTTCAAGCTGATATGGAAGAATGCTAATTAATAAGGAGAAACATATGAAAGTATAAAACTCACTGCTAAATGAAAGTATATAGTCAAATTCAGAATACTTTAATACTGTAATGGTGGCGTGTAAATAATATCTCCAGTACAAAGATTAAAGACAAATGACTTATAAAGATTAAAGGACAAAGGTATTAAAAAGATCTATAGCTACAATAATTTACAAATGTAGACACAATGTAAAAAATGTAAATTTTAACATAAAAACATAAAATGTGGGAGTGGAATAAACATGTATAGTTTTTGTTTGTGATCAAGGTTTAGTTGTTATCAGCTTGAAAAGACTATTATAACTTTAAGCTGTTTTATGTAAGTCTCATGGGAAATATAAAGCAGAAACCTATAGGTAGATACACAAAAGAGAAAGAGAAGGGAATGAAAGCATACCATTACAGAAAATCATTCAATCGCAATGGAAGACAACAAGAGAGGAAGAAAGAAACACAGGAACTGAAAAACAGCCTGAAAACAATTAACAAAATAGAAATAGTATGTCCTTACCGATCAATAGTTATATTAAACACAAATTGATAAAATTCTCCAATCAAAAGACATAGAGGTTATGACAACATGGATGGAACTTGAGGGCATTATGATAAGGCAAGTAAGTTAGAGAAAGAGAAATACTATGTGATCTTACTTATATGTGGAATCTAAAAAAAAAAGAAGCAAGCTCGTAGATACAGAGTACAGATTGGTGCTTGCCAGAGCCAGAGGTGGGGTTTGGGGGTGGGAGAAATGGGTGAAGAGGATCAAAAGATACAAACTTCCAGTTATACAATAAATAAATCATGAGGATGTAACTTACAACATGGTGACTATAGTTAATAATACTGCACTACATATCTGAAAGTTGCTAGGAGAGTAGATCTTAAAAGTTCTCATCACAAGAAAAAAAATTGTGACAATGTACAGTCATGCATTGCTTAATGGCAGGGATATGTTTTGAGAAGTACATCATTAGGCCATTTTGTCATTGTGTGACCATCATAGTGTACTTACACAAACCTAGATGGTATAGCCCACTGCACACTGGGGCTGTATGGTACAGCTTATTGCTCCTAGGCTACAAACCTATACACCATGTAACTGTACTGAATACTGTAGGCAATTGTAACACAAATGGTATTTTTGTATCTAAACATAGAAAAGGTACAGTAAAAATACAGTATAAAAGGTAAAAAAATTCTAAACCTGCATAGAACACTTACCATGAATGGAGTTTTCAGGCCCCAAAGTTGCACTGAGTCAGTGAGTGAGCGGTAAGAGAATTGAAGGCCTAGGCCATTACTGTACACCATTGTAGACTTTATAAACATTCTACACTTTGGCTACATGAAATTTATTTAAAATTTCTTTCTTCAATAATAAATTAATGTTAGCTTACTGTAACTTTTTTACTTTATAAACTTTTTAATGTTTTTTAACTTTTGACTCTTTTGTAATAACATTTAGCTTAAAACACACATTGTACAGCTGTACAAAAATATCTTTTTCATTTATATTCTTATTTTATAAGCTTTTTTCTACTTTTACATTTAAAAATTGTTTTTTACCTTTAAACTTTTTTGTTAAAACCTAAGACACAAACACACAAATTAGCCTAGGCCTACACAGGGTCAAGATCATCAATATCACTGTCTTCCACATCCAGATCTTATCCCACTGGAAGTTCTGCAGGGGCAATAACACTCATGGAGCTGTCATTTCCCATGATAACCATGCTCTCTTCTGAAATACCTCCTGAAGGACCTGCCTGAGGTTCTTCCTGAGGAGGTGTCACTCTTTTGAGAAATATGTCCATGGTTGTTTGCTTGGTTGTTTCTTTTATTCATCATAGATTTAGATGTAAGCAGAAAATGCGCCATGAACATTCCTCCCTATTAATGAAAACCCTTCAGTGTTGGGGTCCATATTTTCAAATGTTTTAAGGAGCTTGTTGAGGTTTGAAAAAGCTTCTGTTTAACCTTTCACTGTGAATTTTCTTGGGGGTTTTCGTTTTCTTCTCCTGCAGTTTCCTTTTCTTTTGCCTCGTCTTCAGCTATGTATTCTTGTTCCAGTTCCAACTCCTCATTATTCAATTCCTCAGGAAACACCTCTAGGAGCTCCTCAATGTCATCCTCATCCACACCCAGGTTAAAGTTGTTTGCCATCTCAACCACAGCCTTGTTGGCTTTTTGTAACCTCTTCCTCCTTCACAAATCCTTTGAACTCATGGGCAAAGCTCTCGAGTGTTTTCTTCCAGATGCCATCCATCCACTCCTTGGTGACATCACCCCAAGCCCAAGCAAGGTTCCTGATGTAGTTATAGATGTTGTAATCCTTTCAGAACTGCATCAGTGTCTTCCTTAGGTGCAGCAATAGCCTGGGAAAAGGTCCTTCATGGGTAATAAGCCTTAAAAGCTGCTATAACTCCTTGATCCATTGGTTGGATCAAAGAAATGGTGTTTGGAAGGAGAAACACAAAATCTTGAAAGGCATGTTATGCTCCAAACAGTACTTCTCCATTTTGATGGCATAGCAATTTCATGAGGGCATCTTGGAAAAGGAGGTAGGTTATCCATGACTTTTTATTGCTCCTGTGGTATACTGGAAGTGTGTGCTTATTGATACAGTTGAAGGTCCTGGGGTTCTCACTGTGCCAGTCCACAAAAGGTTTCAATTTGTAGTTCAAAATTGCCCCCAAGCAAGATTATTGTCCTGTCCTTAAAAGCCTTGAAACCTGGCATTGATTTGGCCTCCTTATTGATGAAAGTCCTTTCAGGCATCCATTTACAGAAAAGGCAGTTTTAATCCATATTGAATATTTGCTCTGGCAAGTAATTTTCCTCCATAATCAGCTTATCTAGACTTTCCAAACTTTCTTCAGCTGCCTTCACATCAGCACTCCCAAACTCACCACTCACTTTCACACAATTTCATGAAAACAATTCTTGAATAATTCAAACCACCCAGAGCTACCAATAAATTCAACATTATAGTCAGGTCCAACCTTTTCTTTCAACATCAAAAACAACCTTTTTGCTTTGGCTGTAATTGTCATGATGCTGAGAGAGATATGCTTCTGTGTCTATTCTTCAATCCAGGGCATTAGAAATGTCTCTATGCCTAATATGGGCCCTTTCAAATTTTTGTTAGTCTTGTTGCCTTAAACGTAGCAGGTCCTTTAACAGTTTCTGTCACTTTGTACTTGTTCTTCAAGATTATAGCTATGGTAGAATGGGACATGACTGACTGGCAAGCAATAATCATCGCTGATTTTCCACCTTTGTAGTCTCTAATCACTTTTAATTTTATTTCCAGGTCAATCACTTGACAAGGCCTCTTGCTGGCAACCTTGGTGATGGATTTTGCATGCTTAGGGGCTGTGAAGAACAAAACAATAAGAGCTTTAATTAAGCAGAAGAGAAAATGATGCAATCAAGAGATGTGGTAAACACGAGATGGATGAGGCTGCTGCTGGCCGTAACATGACATCCTGTTTTATGGTAAATATTTTTTTTTATAACTTGAAAGAGCACACTCTAAAATAGCAATAAAAATATAGTATAGCAAATACATAAATCATACTTTATCAATATAAAGTATTATTTACTGTACATAATTGTATGTACTGTACTTTTGTATGACTGGCAGCACAGTAAGTTTCTTTACATCAGCATCACCACAAACACTTGAGTAATGCATTGTGCTATATTACAAAGGTTACAGAATTAGGCAATAGCAATTTTTCAGTTCCATCATAATCATGTGGGACCACCATCTTACATGTTGCCCATCATTGACCAAAACATTGTTATGCAGTGCACTATTATATGGTGATGGATGTTAACTAGACTTATTGTGGTGATCATTTTGCAATGCATACAAATATCAAATAATTATGTTGTATGTATGAAACTAATATAATGTTATATGTCAGTTATTCCTCAATAAAAAAAGACAGACTGGCTGAATGGATAAAAAATATGAATTAACTATATGCTATCTAAAAGAGATTCACTTTAGGTTTTAAAACACGCATAAACTAAAAGAGAAGTGTTAGAAAACTATATTCCATGCAAAGTATAACCAAAATAGAAGAAGAATAGCTATATTTATATCAGACAAAATAGAATTCAAGTGAAAAACTCTCTATAGAGAAGTAAGGTCATTATGTAATAATAAAAGAGTCAATTAAGTAGGAAGGTATATCAATTATAAATATATATGCATCCAACATCAAAACAGCTAAACATACAAAGCAAACATTGACAGATTTGAAGGGAGAAATAGATATCAATACAATAAAATTAGAAGACTTCAATACCTGCTATCAATAATGGGTAAATAATCCAGCCAGAAAATAAACAATGAAACAGCAGAACTTAACAACACTATAAACCAAATGGAGCTAACAGACATATACAGGATGTTCCAATAAACAGTAGAAGAATACTCTTTCTTTTGAAGCACACATGGAACATTCTCCAGGATAGATCACATCCTAGGACACAGAACAAGTCTTAACAAATTTAAAAAGACTGAAATCATTCCAAATCTCTTTTCCAATCACAGTGCACTGAAACCAGAAATCAACAGAACAAAACTGGAGAAATTAAAGAACAAGTGGAAATTAAACAACACACCCTTATACAATCCTTCAGTCAAAGAAGAAATCAAAAAGGAAATTAGATAATATCTTTAAAGAAATGAAAATGAAAACACAACTTGCCAAAACTTATCGGATGCAGCAAAAGCAGCACTGAGAGATAAGTTTATAGTGTTAAATGCCTATGTTAAAAAAGAGAGATTTCAAATAAGCAACCTAACTTTATACCTCAAGAAAGTAGATAATAATATACTATGGTAAAAATTAAAAATTAGGAAGGAAATAATAAAGATGAGAGCAGAAATACATAAAATAGAAAAATTGACAAAACTGAGGTAGTTTTTGAAAAGGTAAACAAAATAAAAAGCTAGCTAGTCTTAGACTTAGCAAGACTAAGAAAAAAAAGATAAGATTCAAATAAATAAATTCAGAAATGAAATAGGACAAGTTACAACTGATACCACAGAAATAAAAAGAAACATAAGGGACTAATATGAACAATTATACACCAACAAATCAAACAATCTACAAGAAATTGATAAATTACTAGAAACCTACAACCTATCAAGACTGAATAAAGAAGAAATAGAAAACCTGAACAAATAATTAATAAGGACACTGAATTAGTAACCCAAAACCTCCCTAAAAAGAAAAGCACAGGATCAGATGGCTTTGTTGGTGAATTTACCAAACATTTAAAAAAGAATTAATGCCAATCTTTCTCAAACTCTTCCAAAAAATTGAAGAAGGAACACTTCCAAACTCATTCTATGAGGCCAGCATCACAGATACCAAAGCCAGACAAAGACAACACATGAAAAGTAAACTACAGGCCAATATCCCTGATGAACATGGATGCAAAGTCAGTGAGAAAATAGTAGCAAACCAAATTCAATAGCACATTAAAAAGATCATACACCATGATTAAGTAGGATTTATCCCTGGGATGCAAAGATGTTTCAAACTATGAAAACCAATCTCTGTGATACACCACATTAACAGACTGAAAGATAAAAATCATATAATCATCTCAATAGATGCATAAAAAATTCACCAAATTCAACAAAATGTTATGATAAAAACTCTCAACAAATTAGGTGTAGAAGGAACATACCTCAACACAATAAATGTCGTTAATGCGAAGCCCACAGTTAAAATCATATTCGATGGTGAAAAGCTGAAAGCTTTCCCTCTAAGATCCAGAGCAAGGCAAGAATGCCCATTCAGGCCACTTCTATTCAACACAGTTCTGGAAGTTCTACTCAGAACAATTAGGTGAGAAAAAGAAATTAAAGACATCTAAATTGGAAAGGAAGAATTAAAACTTCTCTGTTTCCAGATGACATAATCATACGGTAGAAAATGCTAAAAACTCCACCTAAATACCATTAGAACTAATCAACAAATTTAGTAAAGTTTCAGGATACAAAATCAACATACAAAACTCAGTTACATTTCAATACACTAACAATGATATATTCAAAAAAGAAAACAACCTCATTTAAAATAGCCTCAAAAATAATAAAATACTGGGGCTGTCCCCGTGGCCGAGTGGTTAATTTCACACCCTTCACTGCAGGCAGCCCAGTGTTTCGTTGGTTCGAATCCTGGGCATGGACGTGGCACCGCTCATCAAACCATGCTGAGGCAGCATCCCACATGCCACAACTAGAAGGACCCACAAAGAAGAGTGTACAACTATGTACTGGGCGGCTCTGGGGAGAAAAAGGAAAAAAATAAATCTTTAAAATAATAATAATAATAAAATACTTAGGGATAAACTTAACCTAGGAAGAGAAATACTTGTACACCAAAAACTATAAAGCACTGATAAAATAAATTAGAGAAGACATAAATAAATGGAAGGACATCCCTTATCAGTGGAATGGAAAAATTAATATTGCTAAAATGTCTGTGATACTCAAAGCTATCTACAGATTCAACTCAATCCCTTTTAAAATTTTAATGACATTTAAAAAATTTTTTAAATCTTAAAATTCATTTGGAACCACAAAAAATCACGAATAGCGAAAACAATCTTGTGCAAGAAGAACAAAGCTGGAGATATCAATCCCTGATTTCAAAATACATTAGAAAGGCACAGTAATCTAAACAGTATGATATTGGCCTAAAAACAGGCGCATAGACCAATGAAACAGAATAGAGAGACCAGAAATAAAGCCACGCATATACAATCAACTTATCTTTGGCAAGGATGCCAAGAGTATACATTAGGGAAAGAATAGTCTCTTCATTAAGTGATATTGGGAAAACTCGATATCCACATGCAAAAGAATGAAATTGGACCTTTATACCATACAGAAAAATCAACTCAAAATGGAGTAAAGACTTAATTGTAATACCTATGACAACAAAACTCTTAGAATAAAGAAATAGAGAAAAAGCTTCTAGAAGTTAGACTTGGCAATGATTTCTTAGATATAACACCAAAAACACAGGCAATAAAAGCAAAAATTAACAAGTGGAGCTACATCAAACTGAAAAGCTTCTGCAGAGAAAAGAAAACAATCAAAAAATGTGAAGGTAATCTTTGGAATGGGAGAAAATATTTACAAATCATATATCTAGTAGGGGTTAATATCCAAAACATATAGCAACACCTATAAGACAATAGCAAAAAAACCCACAAAGAACTCGATTTTGAAATAGGCATAGACCTGAACGGCCATTTCTTCAAATAAGACATACACATGGTCAACAGATATATATGAAAAGGTGTTCATGTTCACTAATAAGCAAGGGAATGAAAATAAAAGCCACAATGAAATATCACCTTGCATCTGTTAAGATGGCTTTTATCAAAAAACAAAAGCTAAGTCTTGGTGAGGATGTGGAGAAAATTGTTAGTAGGAATGTAAATTGGTACAGTTACTATGGAAAACAGTATGGAGGTTTCTCAAAAACTTAAAAATGAACTACCATATGATCTGGCAATCACATTTCTGGGTATATATCCAAAAGAATCAAAATTGTTACCTTGAAGAGGTAACTGTACTCCCATGTTCATTGCAACATTATTCACAATAATAAAGGTATGCAAACAACCTAAATGTCTCTCAATAGATGAATGGATAAGGGAAATGTGGTATATATATACAATAGAATATTATTCAGTCTTAAAAAGAAGGAAGTCTTGCCTTTTGTGACAACATAGATGAACCTGGAGGACATTATGCTAAGTGACATGGGCCAGACAAAGATTGATACTGCATAGTATCACTTTTATGTGGAATCTAAAAAAAAATTAAACTCATAGAAACAGAGTAGAAAAGTGGTTGCTGGGGATGGGGGATTGGGGAAACTAGGAGAGTTTGGTAAAAGTTTAGAGAATTTTAGTTATAAGATGGATAAACTCTGAGTATTTAATATATAGCATGATGATGATAGTTGAAACACCATATTGTGTAACTGAAATTTAATGAAAGTAGAACTTACACGTTGTCACTAGAAAGAAAAGTAAGTATGTGTAGTGATGAATATCTTGATTAACTCAGTGGGGGGAATCCTTTCACAATGTATACATATACTGAATCATCACATTGTACATTTAAATATCTTACAATTTTATTTGTCAATTGTGTCTCAATAAAGCTGAAAAAACTATCAATGACAACAGAACAGTGCACTAGAGGTTCTGGGAAGGGTAACTAAGCAAGCAAAAGAAAAAAAGTCATCCAGATTGGAAAGGAATAAGTACAGCTACTTCTTGTGGATGTCAAAATCTTGTATGTAGAAAATTCCAAGGAATAAAAAAGAAAACCTATTAGAGCTAATAAAATATTCAGCCCACTTGCAGATTACAGGATCTATGTGTAAAATTTAATTTTCTGTCTATACACTAGCAATGAAAAGCTCAAAAATAAAATTTAAAAAACAATTCAGAGAGCATCAAGAAGAAAATACTTAGAGGAAAATTTAGCAAAAGAATTGCAAGATTTGTACACCAAAAACTAAAATATATCATTGAAAGAAATTAAAGAAAACCTAAATAAATGGAAGCATATCTCATGGTCTTGAAGTAGAAAACTTAAACTTGTCAAGATGGCAATACAATTCTTTTTCAAAATCCTAGTCCGCTTTTTTTTTTTTTAATTGTTAAGCTTATCCTAAAATGAATAAGGAAAAGTCAGGGACCAAGAATATCTAACAAATCTTGAGAAAGCAAGATTGAAAGTCTCACACTTTCCAATTTCAAAACTTGGTACATAGCTAAAGTAGTAAAGACTATGTGGTGCTGGCATGAGGTTAGACATATAGATCAATGGAATAAAATTGAAAGTAGAAATAATCCTACACATTTATGGTGAACAGATTTTCAAAAAGTGTGACAAGACAATTAAATAGAGGAAAAAGTAGTCTTTTCAAAAAACGTGGTGGGACAACTGAATATCCACATACAAAAGAGCAAAGTTGAACCCACACCTTATGCCAAATAGAAAAAAATAACTAAAAATGGATGAGACACTTAAATGTAAGAGCTAAAATTATAGAACTTTTAGAAGAAATCATAGGAGCAAATCTGTTTGATCTTGTATTAGGCAATAGTTTCTTAAATATTACACTAAAAACACAAGAAACAAAAGAAACAGATAAACTGTGCTTCATCAAAATTAGAAACATTCATGCTTTGAAGGACAGTATCAAGAAAGAGAGAAGACAATCCAAAGAATGGGACAAAATAGTTGCAAATTGTATATATGACAAAGGATTAGTATCCCAAATATTTAAATAACTCCTACAAATCAACAATAAAACATTTAATAGCCTACTTAAAATGGGATTATTTGAATAGACATTTCTCCAAAGGAGATATACAAATGGCCGATAAGCATAAGAAAAATCCTCAATATCATTAGTTGTTTGGAAATGTAAATCAACCACAATGAGATAGTACTTAATATCCACTAAAATGGCTATAATAAAAAAGAGATAATAACAAGTGTCCACAAGGAGGTGAAGATGTTAGAACCCTCTTGTTTTACAAGTTGGGATGTAAGATGATGCAGCCACTTGGAAAACAATTTGACAGTTCCTCAAAAAGTTACCCATAGACTTACCATACAACCAAGGAATTCCACTCCTAGATTTGTACCAAAGAGAATTGAAAACATATCCCCATGCAAAAACTAGTATATGAATTTTCATTTCAACACTATTGATAGTAGTCAAAAAGTAGAAATAACTCAAATAGCCTTTAACTGATGAGTGAGTGGATAACCAAAATGTAGTATATCCATACAATGGAGTACTATTTGGCCAAAAAAGGGAATAAAATACTGATGCTTACTACAACATGGATGAACTTTGAAAACAGTATGCTTAGTGAAAGAAGCCAGACTGAAAATGTCACATTTTTTACATGTCCAATTGAGATGTCCAGAATAGGCAGATCCTTTGAGACATATATATAGTCTAGTATATATATTTATATATATGAGTATATAGATACAATATATATTAATATATATTAGTGTATAGATTATTATAGATATATAGACATAATATAGATTAGCAGTTTCTAGAGCCTGGAGGTATGAGGAAATGGGGAATGACTGCTAATGGACATGGAGTTTCTTTTTGGAGTAATGAAAATTTTCTGGAATTAGATAGTGGTTACAGTTGCACAGCTTTGGCTAAAACTAAAACTAAACTAAAAACCACTAAAAAGTAAATGTGAAAGTGTAGACTGTAGTGTTACTTACAAAGTAATTGATTTATTATCAGAGTCACTGAACTCTGTTTGGCCCTCCCTCATTCATTTCCTGCATAAAGATTTTGTGAAAATTTACTAAATCTCTGACAGTGTGCTAGACCTTGAGATTACTGAGTCTAGGTGAATTTGAGCATCCACACAAATCCCTCTACAGTAGATACTGCAAATTGACAGAGGGCCTCATTTACTAGGCTACTTTTTGGGTGGTATGATGAGCAACAGATTCCCTGACTAAGATATCTACAGGAAGAATTAATATTTGAGTGGCCTTTTCAGACTACAGGTTCATCTAGCATTCAGAAAACAAGAACATCTTCCTGTAACTCTGTAAAAGCACTTGATTACATCAAAGAGTTTCCCTGGTTATTTTTGTTATATAAAATGAGTCCTCTTTCGTTTACAACTTTATGGTTCACAAAATGCTTTCTTAGATGTTTTCTCACATAAACCTCAAAAAAAAAAACCCCTATGTAGTCAGCATAATGGTGATTATTCCATTCACAGATGATGAAACTAGAGCCCTGAGAAGCTAAGAAGCTCACCTCAAGTTGTCGCTTTACTAGGAAGTAGCTTATATGGCACTAGAATCCAGGTTTTCTGATTCCAAAATCATCATTCTTTTCTCTATACCAGAAACTCCTTTTTCTCCTTGGACTTGATAAACTAGTAAAATGGCCACAAAAAAGTGAGGATTGATACAGGTTTGCCCATATTTTATTTTGTCAAGTTAAGAGGTTAAAAAGCACCAATAAACTATTTCCTACTAATGCTAAAAATTAAGACGATAAACAGAGAAGATAGGACAAGCCGTTAAGTTAAATACTTTTAACTTTATAAAACACTTGCCACATTGTCCTTCCTGATTTTTGTATTTTTCTCTGGATTGACAAAATCTTCCTCATGGGCAGTTACTAGCCAACTACATCTGGGAGACAGCTAGTTTCATGTTTGAGGAAGACTTGCTGTGTACTTCCTTGGTAGAATGACGAATGAAGCTCCTTTGTCTCCAGTGTTATCCTGAACTCAGGTAGCAATCATGTTCACGTCTTCTCCAATTCATTTACCCTGATTTGGCCAAGCATGATCACTCCTGTTTGCGGGTAAAAAGAATATTTTAAGTGAAGCAAACTTAATATACAAACTATCTCAGACAACTAAAAGAATAAATTGCTACAAGATCAGTCATAAAGTATGCTTCCAACTTCCTGGAGGGTTCACAATAATTGAGAATGTCTGAGACACATGTTTATCTTGTATGCTATACCGAAAACATGATTACTTCTGCTTTCCTCTCAACAGAATTTTGGGCCATTTTAGATTATGGTTGCATTTACAGGACATCAAGACATCTGTAAGAAACAAAAATACTCTATTTCATCATTCAGATTACTTGACTTCATGATTCTCAATATCTGGATGACTGCAAACATCTGGGTGATTGAAATTATCACAATCTATAAAATGTGCTTGTGTTTAACTACAATGATGAATGAACTCATGTGACGTTAATTTAAAGTTGAACTCAATAATTTTTAGATAAATGTTGGCTGGCTGCTGGGCTAAATGGATGGATGAATGAAAGGATGGATAGATAAGTTGCTGGATGAATGAATACTCTTTTAGTACAGGTTGAATAAATGCAATTTAATGTTTAAAACATTAATAATAATACCATGTTCAGATTCTATAATTCATATTATTTTATATTGTTTGAGTTTTACCCATAAAAACTATATTTATCCAGTTTTTAACAGTTTCCATGTAAATAAACTTGCCAGGTAGCGACACTTTAAGCACTGTATTAGTTTTCTATGCTTAGAGTAACAAATTACCACAAACTGGGTGGGTTAAAACAACAGAAATTTAGTCTTGCACAGTTCTGGAGTTCACAAGCCCAAAATCAGTGTTGGCAGGGCTGCCACACTTTCTCCAAAGGTTCTGGGGGAGAATCCATTCCAGGTCTCTGTCCTAGCTTCTGGTGGCTGCAGACAATTCTTGGCATTCCTTGGCTTCCTCCACATTACTCCAATCTCTGTCTCCATCTTCATATTGCCTCTTCCTCCGTGTGTCTGTATCTCATCTTCTTCTATCTTACAAGAAACTTGTCATTGGATTTAGGATTCATCCAGATAATTCAGTATGATCTCCTCATCTCAAAATCCTTAGCTTAATTACACGTGCAATCACTCATTTTCCAGATAAGGTAACATTCACAGGTTCTGGGAATTAAGAAATGGACATATCTTTTGGGGGGCCATTATTAAACTCACTACAAGTTGCAAAAGATTTTTAAACAGAGCTGTTTCTAAAGATTGTTGTGTGTCTGCCTTATTAAATAGAGGATATTTAACATAAGAGTGTTCTATAGTGGCTCAGGTCCTTTACTGTGTAGTCTAAAGATACAGTGAAACTTTTATGAGGTGTGCAGGGCTGTTAGCCCTATATGGAGTGCTTCTGGACTAACATTGCTTCTTTGCTTCTTGTGCTTGTTGTTTTGTGTCTTGTTTTTCAACGATTGGCACCTGAGCTAACAACTGTTGCCAATCTTCTCTTTTTTTTCCCCTGCCTTTTTTTTTCCCTCACCATATCCCCCCAGCACATAGTTGTATATTTCAGTTGTGGGTCCTTCTAGTCGTGGCATGTGAAACACTGCCTCAACATGGCCTAATGAGAAGTGCCATGTCCATGCCCTGGATCCGAACCCTGGGCCGCTGAAGCAGAACACGTGAACTTAACCACTCAGCCACGGGGCCAGCCCCGTTGTGTTTGTTTTTTAGAGTGTTTCTGTCCCTTCTCTTTTTGTCAGCTCTAATTTCTTGATCCTGTATTAGTATTTACTCTTCTTTCCCTATCTAACAATGCTTCTGATACTCTGTAATAACAATGCTTGCTAGAAATATTTGTAAAATAGGGGCCAATTGGCTTGGAATTATTTACATATTGTGAAACTAGGTAAAACAAAAAAATATACAAATTTTAACTAAGGCAAATATAGCATTTGGGTTCAACAAGATAATTAACACAAGTCAGATAGAAAGAGACTTGACATGATAAAAATTCATGTTTAAGACAGCTTTAATTGAATGCAATGTGGTTATCCAAAAGCTAGCAAAATCCTTTAATATATTAAGAAATATACATTTTACAGAATCTGGGAGGTGTGATTTTTGTTCTAAGCCACATTGGTCAGATGAGTTTTGGATGTCACATTTTAGGACAGACTTAAATAAATTCAAGTACCCAGAGAAGGTTATCAACATAGTGAGAGGCTGAAAAGCACAGCTAATGAAGACTATATGATGAAACTAATCATGATTATCCTGGAGAAGTGAGAACTTTTATGCTGGAGAAGGAGAGGGAAGAGTATACTTTCTGTCTTCTGATAGAAAAAAATGACTGTCATGTGTAAGAGTGGAGGAAGCTAATCTTTCAATGTAAGAGAAGGAAGAAACAGGACCAATAAGTGGAAGGTAGATGGAGGGAGATTTCCATTTATAATATAGAACTTAGGAGCAGTTTTTTAACAAATGGAGAGCCTGCTTATGAAAGTGGAAGTTTCCCATCACTGAAGAGGATTCAACTGAAATTGACTTTTACTTACTTTATGAAATAGAAATTATGCTGAAGAAAGTTTCTTGCTATGAAAAAAAAATACATCCATAAGGACTATTAGGTCTGTGAAGATTCTCCATTAATAGGTTAACCTATTACCAAGGTGAAATATGTATCTAAATGCCAGGGAGAGAGCTCTGAGGTTATGGCCATTGGCTTTCTAATCCTCCAATGCATATGTGTCTTTTTCTTTCTGTTTTTCTTTTCCTGTTCACTTGCTCCCCTTCCCTCCAGTCTATGCCTTAAATCACTAAGAACTTCCATTTGTAACCATCATGGGTAAAGAAGACACTAAGACTTGACATAGACATTATTCCCAGCCTAACTCACCTAGTTCTATTTCCCTATTAGCTATGTGATCATAGGTAATTTTAAAACCTTGTTTGGATTTTACTTTCCCCCATGTGTAAAATAATTTAAATAACACTTGCCCTTGCCCTCCTTTTTATTGAGACAGTGTGCATTGTGTGTGTACACGCATGTGCAAGAAAGACATCAAAATCGGCATTCAATGGCAAGGCATTATTGTGAGCTCACTTTCTTAGACATGAAAAAAGTTTTGGAAGTTGAAAAACTTTTTTTCGTGGGAATCCTTCCACAGGTGTATATATACGTGTAGTGGGGCTGAGAGAGTGGACTTACCATCCCTAACATTCTAGAAGCTGTCTCCATTGGAAATAAAAGGCATTTTATCTTCCCTGGAACCAGAAATATTCTCCAGAGGCAAATGAAATATCATGCTGGGGTCTGGAAAACAAACATCCTCAGAAGCCTTGCCAATATGTCTTTGTAGCTGTTCAGGAACATGCTCAGTTTTTCTGTCCGGTAACTCCTGTGAATGAGAATAACGGCAGTGACTTTCAGAGACCTACTCCATGGACATGAGACAAGGACAGATTTGTTAAACAAAACCAAACAAAAAGTCCTACCATGGACCCTGAGCTTTCTGAAGAACCATAGAATACAATTACTGGCCCCCTCTGCTGGCGAGCTGCAAAGGGCTGAATAAGAAATGGTGGCAAGTGATGTCTAGCTCTGGAGTGTTGGCAGCAAAGCCTTAAGTAAGGCTCTGTGAGTAATCATGAGGGTGATAAGTAACATTTCTCAGGAGATTCGTGCAACTGAAGATCCACTTAAACATTGAAACATAACCCCACACACAGCTGGCTAATTCAGGCTTGGACAAAGGTTTATTAGAAACAAAGAAAAACAAAAAGCTGACAGCCTTCAAACCTCACCCCACAGACTGTAGAAAGCTATATTGGAGTTTAACCTCAGGGTCTTTGAAACTATCACCTAACTCTGCTGGTGAAGAAACGCTACAGAGAGAAGCTAAAATTGTATTCAAAGGCAACCAAGAAGGGTGCCACAAATTTTCTAATTCCTTTGAGATCCAACAGAAAAATGTGGAGCTTAACTAATCAAAGGACATGAAGAACAATCCGTCCCAGATTTCTCTCTGATAATATATCATGCCAAGAACAGAAAAATCTGTTATCAAAGTCCTGTATGCCCTAGGACAACTGAACTGATACTCTAAAAGCATCACTATTTCTGGCATCTAGTGAGTAAGTATGCATGAATCATTGAAGAAATGCCAGTGAAGGAGAGAACTAAGATTAATTTACCCAGAAATAGCTGGGAAATAAGCATTTGTCCTCTCACTTTCAGAATTAACTTCACTCTAGAAAAGGAGCCTTGAATATGGCATATAGTCACTTGCTAGGTTCTGTATTTTATAACTATCAGTAAACAATTATTATAACCCTTCAATTCATATGGCACTTCAGAGACTACCATGTTTGCTTAGAGTCAGTAAATTTTGGGATTTTTCTCAACACCCTTAGGTCATGATTGCCAATTTATAGATAAGTCCACTAAGGAGAAGCAAGGTTATTTGGTTTTCCCTGGATAGTAGTATAGACTTGATGATGATGATGATGATGGTGGTGGTGGTGGAGGTGGATTATAATGTTTATTAAAGTCTTACTGTGTTTCTTTAGACCTGGCATAAGTATTATGTTATTAAATTCTCACATAGCCCTGTGAGATATAGGACTTATTACTATAAGCATTTCATAGATGAGAAAATTGAGGTAAAAAAAGGTTAAGCAGTTTTCCCCAGGTTAAACAATTGCTAAATTGAGGAGTTGGAATTAAGACCCCAGGAAGTCTGACTTGCACAAGCTATAGAGCCTTTTTAGATACCGCTAATAATTGGATGAACTAGAACTTGAGAACAAGTTCCTAACTACAATGCTAATGTTCTTTCCATTCTCTGTTATGACCCACCACAGAAGGCTCCTCACACCATCAAAGAAGTTGAGAGGCTACACTTACAAGGATGATGGTCAAAGGGGTTTTGTCTCTGTGGAAATAGGTAGGTAGCTGGAGCTTGCAGCCAGCAAAATTGCTTATAGCCCTGAGTACTCAGAACCACCCTTTTAAACCAAGGGAAATGTGGTAGCCCAGCAGCTGAGTCTGTTTGAAGGAAAATTTGAAGGTGGCCCTCCTAGCCTCAAATGCAATTTGACAAATGCAAAGAGTTATCATTTGCTAGAGGAGGCTGGAGTTAGCACATCCCCTTTACAAGGTGGTTTCTCTATGTCTCATCTCATAATCACTTGAACGGCTGTTTCCATAGACACCCACGCTTCAGTTTCCCAGCTTAACCACATTCAAACAAGAATGCAGGCCTTGGTTGCAGCAGCTGTGAACTGTTTTACCATGTGTCTAACAGGCATGGCTTATCTACTTTCCTCTATGTGTGCAATACAGACAAGGGGTTTCAAAAAACAGTAATAAAACATTATCTGAAAGACTCTTAGGAGTTTCAAAGCTAAAGAAACATATTTTGATCTAGACGAAAGAAGAAAAGATCAGAAAAGAAAGGAGAAGCAACTCTTTTCTGCTCTTGGCTTTTGGGGGTGGGGGTAGGGCAATAGTGGCTGGTGCTGGGCTGTTTCCCAAGTGCGAAATGAAAGCACACGCCTTTCTTTTCTGTCTGAACCATAGCTATGGGTCCCTGGGGACCCATAGAGGAAGGTGGTAGGGTGTGGAAATCTGTGTGGGCACTGAATGAAACCTAAAAAATAAGCTAATAATATTCACAGGCCCTTAGGCTGTGTTTAATTTTAAACTTGTACTAACAATGATCAAAGAAAGAAATTGAGTTAAATAATGTTTAAAAGCACTTGACTGCTGAGAATCTGGGAAGAGAACATTTTAGAAGTTTCTATAGAGCCAAAAAAGTATAAGAATCATGTTAAAAATTTATTCTTCTGAAAAAGATAAATAGTAAACTTGTCAATTGGCCTAGGGACTTCAGGTATAGACATGCTAAAAGAATGTGCATCCACATACACACACAAACACACATACATTTCCATATGGAGCTTTTGAGTACACCCAGAGCACAAAGCTTTCTGGCTTGTGCACATCCCAGTTGAACACAACATATATACAAACATGCCTCACACGAAGGAGTACTCTGAAGTTCAACGTAACAAGCCAGACAAATATTCTGGGCTTAGATGAAACCTGATCAAAAAGAGGGCATTGAGGAGGAATTCTGTGTCTTAAAACAGTGATAACAAACACTATTTCAACTCATACAATCATTTCACCGACCTTATGGTATAGATTCTATTAATACATTATACAGATGAGGAAACTGAGTAAATGACTTGCCAAAAGTCACACTGCTAAGAAGTCAAGCCAGAATTTGACCTTAGGCAGTATGGTACAAAGTGTGCTCTTAACCATTGTTGTTAGCAAGTGGAAATAAGTGCTCTGACTCCAGCAGGAAAAAGTGGGTGCTGACCCACCCCTACTCTTTTCCTTTTCCAAGATCTTTTAGTGAGTTGCTGCGTCAGTGAGTGAGTGGGTGGGAATTTAAGTGGTAGAGATATTTTAGATGGGGAGGGATGTGTGGCTTGAAAAGTAATTGGTAATGAACTCAGCGGAGATTCTTCCTCTTCTTAGCCTCTTACTGTTAAAAGAGCACAGGATCCAGATCTTGCCTTAGATAGCATTTCCTTAAAAAGAGAAAATACACGTTCAAGATGATTTTTGGACGATAATATTTCAACCGAACTTTCAAGGTTCTTTTTCCCTTGGCCATTATTTCCTGGTTCATGAAGAGGACTTGGTCATCCAGCACCTTCTGTTGTAATTTGCTGGAACTGGGTTTTTACTGTAATATTTCTATACATGAGGGACCTGGTTGGTGCATTATCATTTGGTGTAGAGAGGTTAAAGCACTCTTTATGCAACCCATGTATTTCTTGTTCTTCTGTGCTCAAGGAAGCTTTTCCCAGCTAGTTGAATCTCTACAAATGGACATATTTTTCCACTTGTAAGGCTTTTGACAAGCAAAAATTTGTCACCTTTCTTCAGACTCTTCTTCCAGATAGATTTAATCTCACTGAGTAGACTCTGGGCCATTGGAAATGTGTGAACTAAGCACACCAATGTTTTCCTTTGAATACCCACCCATACAAATACAGTAGAATCATAGATCAAACAAAGAAACTACAAGACTCTAAAGAAAGGAAATTCTGGTAGCCCTCTCACTCATGTTAATTAAAGAAACTATGCACAAAGTAGTTAGATTAAGTTGGCTTTGTCTAAGGGCCAAATATGTTATTATTATTAATTCCTTGTTTATGTTGTTTTACCGTAAGGAGTAGAGATAACCGAAAAACTATTGAGGTGTTGCTTGTTTTTATATATTCATGGGATTTGAACTGACGCCTAAGAGAGGAGGAAGGAGGGATAATTTTAAAGGCAGTATGATCTAACTGTTGGTTAAACATAAGAGCTCAATAATAGGCACATCCAAGTCAATAGAGTCCAGCCATGGCTTCAGTAGAGGGGGCAAGGCACATCTTTGGTATAAGACAAAGTCCCCGCATCATTTGTTCTGGGTGCAGTCCTGGGCCTGCTTATAGGTGTTGAGGACTAGTATGTGAGCTATGATTCCGGTTAAGCAGATTTAAGAGCCTGGAAGTTACTAAGGAGATGTGCCTTCAGGATCAATAATACATGAAAGTGGATACAAGAGTACTTATTGAGCAATCTCAATTTCCTAGATAAAATGTGTAGAATATTTCCTGCAAAAAATAGTGACTGCATGAGATCCTTGAATGGCAAAGTAATGTAATAAGGGTGGGGTTATCTAAGCAACAATGTGAAGGTTATTTTAATTCTAATACCATCATTTAAAATATATCACCAACTCTGTAGACATGAAGCAGAGTTATTGCAAATATTAAAATTTAGGACCAGTGGCTTACCGATGGTTGGAAGTTTGAAAATTAAGTGAAATTATTGAGGTGTTGAGTAGCAAATGAATTTCAATGAACAGGTGCCAATAAATTGCATTTGAGGATTGCTAATGATGTGAAACATATACTTTTCTAATGAAGAAAAGCCATGGAATCTCTGGAGCTCAACTTATAAACTCAGGCTAAGCTGAAGTTAGCCTCTTTCTGAATGTGTCACATTTTTGGACACTACCCACTGCTGCTGCTGAAATATGACATGATCAACTGCTCAAGCCATGGCGATGTTTTGCTCCAGGTTGGGGGATTCCATGTATTCATATTTCAGCCACACTTCGGAAAAGAATGGGAACTAGCAGACATTGAGAAACTGTGCTTCAACTCGGGGATTAAGCCTGAAAAAGAAGTCATGGAAATACAAGGAGGAGAAAGGGGAAGGTGTGAGATAGGAGGGGAAATTGAGACCTTGCCAACAGTGTTAGTCAGACTTTCCCTGGTTCCTCATATGAACAGGCTGCTATTTTGAGATCTCCTTCACTGAGCACTGCAGAGAGAAGATGCTATGAAAATATTATAAAAAAATAAAAAGACATATGCTGTATATGTATAAGACGTGCAAAGTCATGGATTTACAAAGCAATTTAAAATATTGGAGCCCAGTAGTAAAAGACTATTTCTGTCTCTGGACTACTCATTAGTCACTTCAGCACTTATCTATTTCTTTCCCTGGGCCACATGTTTTTACTGAAACCTGTAAACAGAGGCAAAAAGAGGGTATTTAAGGGGTAACAAAAATAACTTGAATATTCACAAAGTTAAAATAAATGGTACCATGAGAACTATGAAAAGATTTTTCCCAGAATCAGGGAGCAGTGTGGGTGGTGCTACATTGTCTTAGTGGAAAATGAAGGCAGGAATACTGGGATTTGTAGTGCCACCCCACCCTAAGGCACCAATGAGCTCTCTTGTCTTTTCCCCTATGTTATAAACAAATGCAAAAGTATACCCTTAGGTGTTTTTGTTTACTAACTCAAAGATAGACAAATATAAGCTACATTAACCCCATTGTCTCAACCAACTACTGTTCTGATTTTTAAGTAAAAAGTCTTTATATATCATTAAACACAGTGGAATTCTTTTTCACCAAAGTTACCATTCTCTCTTTATACTTTTTTTACACTCAAATGTTTCCCATAAATGACCTTTCTCCACTGCATTCATATCCTTATCTCCCAATCCTCTAAAACCTGGATTCCTTATTTTCTGATGAAAATACTCTCTTGAAGGTCACCAGTGACTTTTCAATCAATATATGAAGTGATATTTTCTCAAGTCCCCATTGTCCTTGACCTTCTTAAAGTATTTGACACTGTTCACCATCACTTTTTGAAACTTTGTTCCCTTAGTTTTCTTAACCCAATAGTTATCTTGTTTTCCTTTCTGCCTCCATGCCTATTTCGTTTTGTTTTCCTTTTGGTTCAGCTCACTTCCTGCCCAATCCTTAAACATTGTTCTTCCTCAGGTTACAATCCAAGTCCCATTGCTCTTCTGCTCATGTTGCACACTCACACTGGGCAAGCGTATCTACTTTTATGATTTTAGCTACTACCTCTATACTACTGCTTCCTAAATCTCTATTTCTGACCTTGTCTTCTCTCTCCTTTGGTTCCAATGGTATTCTGAAATCTATCTTAATCAGAGACAGAAAGACAGCTAAAAATATGCTGTTTTTGCCTCTGCTGCCTTTATCAATGTTTAGAGGGAATTTATTGCTATGTTAAATGTTATTTGAAAGTGAAAATCAGAGGTTTAGTCACTTGAAGACAAAAGAAAAACTGTATGTAACGATCTATTCAGTTGTATTCTCAGACTGGGTAGGTCAAAGGTTATGATTATATAAACAAATCTCAAATGGCTTCCTTCAACCAGTTTACACCAGGGCCGCAGAGCAGCTTCCTCCAGGGATGCTCAACTCTTAAGGTAGCTTAGGAGTATGGGACTGTGTGTGCCTTCCAAGAGATATCTGGATACTGAAGGGAGAGCTTAGGACCCCCACCTTTACTTTTGCGTCATTGTCAAAAACCCTTTATCACTGCTACTTCTAGAAGCAACCTAGTCTAGACAGAACCTAGCATCTAATAAAAGGCAGAAATATTTTGGTTTTATAATTATGCTGCCTAATCTACCACTAATGTACAATGTGAATCAGAAGTGCCTCCCCTATATTTTTTAATTTCCTCTCCCCTAAAGTGGCGACAATAATGTCTGCTCTGCCTACCTTTCTAGGTTGTCTGAGACTCAAGAAGTTAATGGAAGTGTAGGCGCTATTCACATAAAACATAACTTCATTAATCTCTATTGTCCAGAGAGATAGCAAAAACACAAAGCTTGATAAATGTTGATGTAAGACGAAAAATCACAGCTTCCTGGACAAAGTGTTGCAGGGTTCTATTCACCGTAATGAAGCAAAAGGTAACTGGGCTTGAATGAACCCAGAGGGGCTCTGTTACACTTAATCCTGATATGTTGCTTCCTTTGAAGAATATTTAAATTGCTTTTGCATGGTGACCATAACAGATCTTTTATTTGGGAATTTAGCCTGTTCTTTTGGTTTTATTCTGAGTTGCAAATGCTCAAATAGCTCCTTTGCCATTCATGATGAACATGTCCCACAATAGTGGAGAACCTATACCTCAGCTTGTGAAACAACCATGCAGCCCGAACGTCTATGCTTACCTTCAGGTGCAGAAGGCATTTTTCAAGCACGTTTATGGTGAAATATGAATTCATGACTTATCTCCCTCTCTGTTCTGACACCTTTTGAAAGAGCGTATGTGTTTACAGACCTGTCATAGTAATTTCCAACAAGAGCAACGTCAACATGTGGTAAGAGAGCCTTTCATCTAGTAGTTGAGTTTCTCTTGCTGAAGATGACCTAGGCAGTGTTGATGCTTTTGGAACAAATGAGCAACCAACACTCAGTCCTAAAACATATGGCACTGAGTGTAGGGAGGAGAATAAAGAAGTAGAGAGAAAATAATTTCAGAATTCAATTCTCATTTTCATGACCGTTGATGAAATCACAAAATCTAAGGGCTGACAGCAACCTTGAAGTTATCTGGTCCTGTGTTTCCCAAATTTCAATCATTCTTGTACTTTCTGCATTGTTTTTCAATACCTGCTTATCATCACTTAATATGTATAATAGCATGTGCATCTTTCTTTAATCTATTTAAATTTAATTTTATTTAAAGTTATTTAACTTCCTTAAAGGAAATATTATATTACTATATGTTTGGAAAATAAGTTACATTTGAAATAAAGATACGGTTATGGAAAAAAATACTAATTATATTATAAATAATAATTAATTGGTTAGTTATTAAAATAAAATATTTGTTCATAAATTTGTCAGAATTATCTTGTATGCCATTTGTGGCAAATGGGTTCAGTTCTACATCTGCTTTGTAGAAAAGAACTTCTCTTTCCAAGAAAGGCTGGCTCTCATCTGAGGTAACACAGCAAGGCCATGGCACAAATGAGACTGATCTGGTTACAAGAATGTTTCACTATCTGAGAAAGATAACTTCTTTTCCGTATACACCATGGAGACAAGTCCCACATTAAATGGCCGTTTAAAAGAAGAACTATTACTTGAAGCTTAATAAGTTGTCACATAACTTTTCCTTTCTAAGTTTACTGGCATATTTAGACCTGCACCCCCAATTATGAGAGGTGCTGATGTAACAGTCAAAGAGTTAAAGATAAGAACTAAAATACAGGACAAGACATCACCAGAGTTGGACGAGGGTAAAAATCTTGATATAAATGGATTCAGATTTGCAAAGCCTCAACCGCTGCAGACAGAAGGGAAAGTTAAACACTGATCACATCTCCTAACAGCTGCATAAATCTCAAGGGCTTGTGAAAGAGACAGCAAAGCAGCCAACTAGGACAGGAACACCAGGTTTAACTGGAAATCTTAGTGACTGGGGAGGAGTTTGGAGTATAGAGAAAAGAAGAGCTAGTGTCCAGAGATTTCTCCAAATGATCCACTTCTAGGATGTGTTTTCCTGGATTTAGTAAACAGCCCAATTCCTTATACTTCTCTCCATTTTTATCTCCAAATATAGGCACTGAGAATTGGTGCTCAGTATAATGCTTCACAACCAAGTATAATTTTCATTTAGCATCAACATGGTTAGAATAGTAGCAAGAGTCTCCAACTAAAATTAATATTAATTTATTAACTTAATTAGCTTTATTAGTTGCTATTAGCTATAAATGAACATTAGTCAAAACCTAGCCAATTTGCAGTAAATGACTTTAACTAGAAATGCAGAATTACAAATAGCCTGGAGGACCATTTAGTATAACCATCTTAAATAATCAAATGAGGGAACTAAGGCCCAGAGAGGAATGGAAATTGCCTACAGTAACATAGCAAGTTAAGATCAGAATTTAGTTAAGTTAAGATGAAGTTAGAATTCAGGCGTCCGGACTGCCAGTATAATCCTATTTCTAATACTACATTCTATTTGGACATCAGCTTCCTATTCTCTTTCTCTCACTTTCCACTCCCATCTTTGCTTTAGAATGCTTCTGCTCTTGCAAGTATGGGGTATTTTTTCAGTGAATATCGTCTCTTTTAAAACCAAAATTACAGTGTTCTGTTTAAGAAGTTAAGCTGAGTTTTTATGCAAAATAAAACTCAATTCCTAAGTTCATCAAACTCATTTCGCTTTTGCCCAGCCAAAACTTCATATTTTGGCCCTATTCTCTCATTCCAATTCGAATCTAAACCAGGCTCCCAAATGGGTAATTCGACTCTAACCCAGATGTGACATCTGTGTCGTTTTTGTGCACCTGGCTTCATTTATCTTTGTAATTTTCAATGTGTTTACACTGCTTGCACAAGCTAGGTTTTCTAAAGGCCCCTGTTCCCCGTGACCTTTACTTCTCCATATCTAGATTTTTTTTTCTTAAAATGTTTTCAAAATGTCAATTGTTTGCCCACAAACTTCCTTCAAGGAGAGAGAGCAAGCCTTTATAGGAAGAACTATTGTTTGCAAATGCTCAGTGCACTATTGAGCTAGCACCTTTGTTGGCAAACTGCTCCTATGCCCCAAGAAGCACAAATAAAAATTTACAAAATATGAAAGTTGAAACAAAAGTTCATCGTAAAGTGAGAGAAACTCAGCTCCTTGTAAAGAAAAAAAGGACCAGTGTGTTTGAATGTTAGTAGATTTAGGTCAAATTACCTATTTTTCTTAGTAGATCAAAGGTGAGAAGTACATTGCATTTCATGAAGAGGAAGTCATTCTTGGTAACTTTTCTCCCCAGTTGTCTTCTGGAGCACAAAAATCACAGAAAAATAGTTTCAAAAATGATTTGGACATTATGATCCTCTCTCACCTCTAAATTTTACTCTTTAATTGTTTTTTGCTTGCTAGCCTATTTATTTAATTTATTAAATAACTAAAGGGTTTTGCTTATTTATTAGTTTCTTTGTTTATTTATTTCAGAGGGGCCTCTGTCTATTAAGTTAGCTTTTTGCTACATAAGCTTTTCGTTGTCATATGTGCTATGAAACCAGAAAGCACACATGGTCCTTGTTTGCAGGTATTTAAAAGGTATATTCTATTTTGAGAAAATACAGTATTTTTATATGTAGCCAGAGTCTCTTTTTCTCTCTCTTTGATACATTTCACTGGTAGACGACTGGTTCTGCTACCCTGCTGCTGATCCATGGGCATTCTGTATCTGTGTATCTATATATTGAGCGGGTGATGATAGAGGCATTGCTTTTTTGATTGATTTGCTCTCCTTGAAAAATGAAGTTTTAATGCACAGATTATCAAGTTATTTTAGAAATACTCTTTCAAATCAATTGTTGCAGAATAAGATTATATTGAGAAGTATTCTGCTCCCCTTTTCCTCACATTCACAAACAAACATATCCTACCATAGACTTGTTGGTTTTGCTGGATAAAATTAAAGAAGTCAATAGATATAATATAGTGCAAATAATGAAATTGTGGTCTCCACAATTAGGAACTTAATCATATTTCTCTTAAAAGAAAAAGCCCCCATTTCAGCATATGTAATGTACAGTATCATAAATAGGCATACTCTCTTTAGCAGGTAGCTATTTATAAAACTTTTATTGGTATTAAGACATCATTTATAAGAAATTCTTGATCATGGTCATGATCATGGATCATTACAATCTATAGATTGTACATAAAGGTTTAATTTCCTGTTACATAGCCTTACCCCAACACATGTTACTTTTAAAAATATTCTTTATTATAGAAATATTCAAACATAAAAAGAATTGTGTGATGAACCATAATATACTCATAACCCAGCTTTAATAATTAAGAACATGTTGCCAATCTTATTGTATTTATCTGCCTTCTCTCACAATTTCTACTGAGGAATTTTAAAGCAAACCCCAGAGGTAATGGCATTTCATCCATAAATGCTTTAGTAACTAATGCATCTAACTAATTTTTTTTTACATTATAACCATACACATAACTTTTTTACTGGACTTGCTAGCTTGCTGCATTAGAGAGAGCCCCACAGAAGACTAGGAATCCTGGAATCCTATCCAAACTCTGTCAGCATCCAATTGTGTGATTGACTCCTTAGGACCTCAACTTCTCTTTCTGTCAAATAAGAGAGTTAGATATGATCTCTAGGATGCCATTAATCTCTGAGATTCCTGTTTTAAATAGAAAAAATGATTAACTTTGAGAACCTATCTTTCGTTATTTCTCCATTAGGCGGGCATAGAGAAAGGAAGATTAGAATTTAGTATCTTTAAATCTAACTGCATTGAGAATTGAAGTTTGAGGTAGAAGCTTTTAAAAATCAGCGAAATAAGTTTCAAGCATGATTATTTCTATCTTCTGAGGAAACGTTTCCTGTAACTGCCTACACAGGAACACCCAATAATTATTTGAAAACAATAATAGTGTGGTTTTATCATTCTAACTACCTTCCTCCTTAACGGGCTAGCACAGGCTTGACGGAATGGCTCCTAAAGCCTGTGGCGCCCTCTTCTGACTTCTCATCCTGTTTCTAAACTGCCCTTGGGCTTTAGACTTTCTCCTTACCTTATCTGTTACACTTTAGTCTTGAAGTATGCAAAAATTCAGATCTGACTGGTGGAAGACACAGGTCCTATGAAAGAAACCAGGCTGCAGCTCAATGGTGAATACTTTACATATTCTTCTAGGGCTCCATTTTGAAATTTGGAAATTGTTCAAGAGGAAAAAAGGTAACTTTGAAATTTGGAATGTGATAGAAGTCTCATTCAAGCAACAAGCCTATATAATAAAATCTTATGAAAAGAACAAGAATTTTCTGCTAAAACATCTAAATGAGTTACAAAAAATAATTACTGCATTAACATTCAAACTTCATGCCATTAACTGTATGCTTTATAGCAGAGAAGCAAGATGGACTGCTCTGCAAGAATAATACTCTGCACTTTAAAATTGCTCTATGATTCTCTATTCAGAGATAGATATTCTCTTTGAAAGCTTCTAATGTTTTATCTCACTCCTCCTTATTATCAACTCATGATAGTTTCCTTCCCTGTCCCTCACAAATATCACTCAAGGGGGCTGACGAAGAAAATGTCCTCTTCTCTCCTTGACATTCATCTAAGCAACTGTCATCTGCATTATTTTCAGGTCCATCCCAAATCTCATCTGCTCAATGAAAGCTTTCTTGAATGTTCTACTTCGCATGATCCTTTCTTTCTTCTAAATTCCTATATCTGGAATCAAACTGTTGAAAACTCCATTATACTATGAGACTGATTCCACAAACTATGGTTCTGACAGAAATAAAAAATCTCACTATAATAGTCACTTTATATTCTCTGTTTTCTGATGTTTAGCATGCTTGAATTCTAATTTGTCCTCCCATTTAGAGTTTCAGCTTTAGAAATACAGGACCATACTGACCTTTTTGAAAATTTCTCATAGGACTGGGTTCATCGAATATGATCCCTAAAGTCCCAAGTTCTCTTGATGTTGGGTCATCTTGTGGTGAAATCTAGATCAGATTAGGAACTGAAACTTCCCAGTTAAGAGCATGCAACAAAGAACATTCAACTAGCCAAAGTAACTGGCATCCTGACCACCTCTATTAGATAGGTACCATTTCCATGCCTCGGCAGTCTTTTGCTGGCTGGTCATAAAATTCTCAATAAAACAACTAGTACTTTCGGCCACACATATCAGAACTTTCCATAAAAGCAAGCATTGAATTCAGTATAGACGGAGTAGTGTTCTATTTATTGAAAGTTGTTTGTATTTGCTGAAAGAGCCACCTCCTGGTTGGATTTTGCACTGGAGCCAACAGAATCTCTCACCAATTTGCTTGGCAAGATAACTGAGATTCCCAGGATAGCTTCAAATAGAGAGTGCAAAGCAGAAAATTAAAAATTAATGCTAAAATATTAATTTACAATGAGTCTAATGTGGGATGAAACCAGGTAGGTGCTATGTATTTGCCCTATTTGTGGCAAATTTACCTTTGGTATCTTGGCTATGATCTTGCCTCTTGCTGTTAAAATCGTAAAAAAGTGTTCAGAGATACTGCACTTCTATG
The DNA here is from genome assembly GCF_037783145.1 of Equus przewalskii. Lineage (NCBI taxonomy): Eukaryota > Metazoa > Chordata > Mammalia > Perissodactyla > Equidae > Equus > Equus przewalskii. Next base: position 60,739,318 of record NC_091863.1, read on the forward strand.
CAATTTAGAGACTATGACAACAGGTAGAAAGGATATTTCGCCGTTTGGGAAGGGATAAATATGAGCAAAATTTATTTTAAATTGATCACTGATGCCTATGAAAAAGCAGGTGTTTGTATGATTGGCATTCATATGTAGAGCATGAGGCCCAGGTGATCTGTTTTGAAAGTATTCCTTCCCCTCCCTAAAACTGTTCTTTTGTTTAGCCTACCCATGGGGCAGTACTGCCTCAGTGCCATGCGTTTACCTTCTTCCAGCTCTGTGACACGCTTTTTGAGAAATGCAAATGGTCCTTACCAAGTTCAGAGCTCAGGCCTCACTCACAGCTCATTCTCTACCTTCTTTTGCAGGGTTTCTCAGGTGTAACAGAAAAAAGAAACTGATAAAGAATGCAAGATGTGCATTTCCCTAGTAATTAGTGATATTGCACATCTTTTCATGTGTCTGTTGGTCATCTGTATATCTTCTTTGGAAAAATGTCTTTTCAGATCCTCTGTTTTTTTTGTTGTTGAGTTATATGAGTTCATTATATATTGGGTTTATAATTTGCAAATATTTTCTCCCAACTGGTGGATTTTCTTTTCATTTTGTTGATGATTTCCTTTGCCTGGCAGAAACTTTTTAGTCTGATGTAGTCCCATTTGTTTTTTATTTTGTTTCCCTTGCCTGAGTAGACACGATGCATTCTATACAGAAACCTAAATATAGTCTTGTACACCTGAAATTTACACAGTGTTGTAAGCCAATATGACCCCAATAAAATAATAAAAAAAATAAACTTGTGTATGCAGAAAATAATGTTCCATGCTGTAAAAAAAAAAAAAATGCAAGAAACTGAAAAATACCAAGTTACTAACTTGTGGGGATGACAATTTCTTAGACATAAAAAAGCCTGTGGCATATTTAACGTATTTAGTAGATTAAGTTTACACCTGTAAACCATTGGTCATGAGACTGGAACTGCTTTCATTCATTTGTTCAGTCATGCTTAAGTTTACTGTTAAACACATAATTTTTGAGCACTTACTATGAGCCAGGTAGTGTTCTGAGTAGTGATAATACAGTAGTGAACAAACTATGAGCCTTATTCTTATATTCTTTTATTCTCTGTTGGGGAAAAACGGAGACTAAAAGAAAATCTAAAAATGAATATTTAAATTAAAAATTGTAGTAGTTATTTAAAAAAACAAGTTCTTGTGAAAAAGACTACTGTGGTGAGATCAGGGCTACTTTGAACTGGGTAATCAGAGAAGTCTTCTCTGAAGAAACAACATTTCAAATCATATCTGAAAAACGATAAGGATCTAGGCACATCATGGATGTGGGGGTGGAGCATAAGAACATCACAGAAGGGAACAGAGTATTCCAAGGCCTTGAAATGAGAAGAAGAATGGCCATAGTGACACAGGGAAAATGTGTCACAATAAGAGTGGGGAAAGCTTCGTGGAGGAAGGAGGAATTGACCCCTTTTTTCTGTCTCACTGCTTAAACTGAAACATCTTATCAACTTCTGCCCTCAGACTGGGATTTACGCCATCAGCTCCCCTGATTCTCAGACCTCTGGACTCAGATTGAATTACATCACCCATAGGATTAGGAATCTGAAAGTGGGAATGTGAACCATCTTGTGACATTGATTTTTAACATGTAGGACAGACAAATCTGATATCCTATAGATTAATGCAAATGTGTGTGAGTAAAGTCAAAGCTGGGGTATAGATTGGAGAGACACAGTTGGTGTTGAAATATGGGAGTGAATAGGCCACATTTCCATTACCAAAATAGAGATAAGTTTAAAGAAAAATAGCCTTTGACATTTGGAAATAAGGAAACTATTTGAGAATCATGTAGGACTATTGTTAGTTATCCTTCCTCTCACTGTTGGTCAGTATTCAAAATCATTACACTTCCAGCAGATGGCAAGCATGGGAAAGAAGAAAAGCGTAGCTGTCCACAAGACACTAAAGTTTTAATTCATGAATAAACGATAAACCAACCATCTGGATATTTCCAAACACCCAGATGTCATGTAAGCAAAACACATAAAGACATAGTCTGAGCAAAAATAAAAACTTTTGTGCTTTCCCTCAAGTTTTGTTTTTTTTAAAGGTTGGCACCTGAGCTAACGTCTGTTGCCAATCTTCTTTTTTTTTCTTCTTCTTCTTCTCCCCAAAGTGCCCCCAATACATTTTTGTATATTCTAGTTGTAGGACCTTCTAGCTGTGCTGTGTGGGACAGCACCTCAGCATGGCCTGATGAGCAGTGCTAAGTCTGTGCCCAGGATCCAAACCAACAAAACCCTGGGCCACTGAAGTGGAGCGTGTGAACTTAACCACTCAAACACAGGGCCAGCCCACCTCAAGTTATTTTTTTGTTCCATGGACAGAGCCTAACGTGCATTTCATGTTGAAGATTATTTTTTTACTTATTAGCAGTTCTAATATATTATTTGATGTAAATTTTATCTCAGAATTTTCATTGTCAAAGCTCTCACTTTTCCTTATTAAAACCAGTTAAGAATTTATCTTTAAATAACAAGAGAGTGTGGGTGAAGAATCACAAAACTAAGAAAGAGTAAATACAGAGTTTCAGAAGAAAACTAAATACAAATCCACTAGAAAAAATAAGGACTTAGAAATGACAACTCTATTAGCTTGAGTTTATTCCCTGGAAAGTTATTAGGTAATTAAAAGGCAACAAATAGTCACTCAAAGGCTTTATGATTTATAGGTCAAGTCACACCAATTTTGTTTTTTTCTGATTAAATACTGAGATTTGTAGATAGAAAAGTGTGGACATATGCTCAATAAATAATGGTTTTAGTAGACCTTTGGACCAGTCCAACAACATTTATTTACAAACATGTCAATAAAACACAGTTGATATTCCAGGACCACTCAGACATTTTTATTCAATGGTACATTTGTAAATTTAAGATGTGGTGTTGTACACCTGAGAAGAAAGGGTAGGAAAGGAAACCGCACACTGTATGAGGAATAATTGCAAACATGTTTAAATGTTGGTATTGTTAAAACGCACACACACACATGCACATATACATTTAGAACACATCAAAAGGAAAAAGAAAATTACTCCTTTTAAACAGCTTGTAAATCTGTAGAGTCTAGAGTAGTTGAGATTTTCAATATTTGCTCTAGATCTATTGTTAATAGGGAGAATTGTGAGAAATGATTACAAAAGAGAAATATAAGAATAAGATCAGTCTTTTTCCACGTTAGAAAACGTAAGTTTCTAGAAAATTATATATTATTTTTATTTTTATTATACTGTTTTTATTATACTATTTTTACTTTTATTACTTTTATTATATTATTTAAATTTGATTTTTTAAATCTTAAGTTTTTTGTTACACAAACAATATCTGCTTCTTTGGGAGAAAATTAGATAATGTAGATAGGCAAAAAAAAAAAAAGAAAAAGTATCCATAATACCTTATACAGGAAAATACTTCTCTTATTATTTTGCCATTTTATTGTATGAACTTTGTGAATATTGGTGTGTTTGTGTATAGAAGACAGAAATTAGATCATATGCTTCATAATTTTATTATATTCTTGTTTCCCCATTCAGCAACTTGTTATTAACGTATTTCCAAATCAATAAAGATACTGACTCAGTTAATGTTAACAATCCAAATATCATCTATCATACCTAATAGGAATGAAATCCTGAGACACGCTGTATAAATTTAACCCTATTTTAGTACAAAAAATGTCCACTGATGAAACTGGTTTGATTAAATGGGCAACAAATTCTTTATAAAAATCACAGCCAAGATAATGAAATGGGTGACAAGAGGGTCATATGTGCATGCAAAATTTAGCAATACTGTGTATGTGTAGTAAGGAGTAGGGGCAGAGATTGAAGTAGGACATACCATGTGTGCTGGGGAAAACTCTTGCTGATTTCCAAATTGATAGAGCAGTAGAAGACAGGATAATAATGGCGGACATGCAAAGAACAAGAATTGCCCTGGTGCCAATCAGTGCAGAGAAAAGAACAAAGGTGCAGCTAAAGAGAAAGCCACAGGTGCTGACTGGGAAGCTAAACTAGCTAGAAGTGCATACTACAGAAGCCACTTGTGAAGAAGTTACTTATGGTTCAACTTTGATTTAGATGTGTTTCATGGAATGGTTTCTGCTTAAGTTCTTGCATACTCTATTTCTTGAGGATACTGATAGTCCTTTTGGAAACATATGCTAAACCTAAAGATTGTGATGGGTTTGAAGGTAAAAATGACTATCTATACCTTGATCCCCCCTTCTTCTTCTAGCCTGCACCTCAAACAAATACCAAATTCTTCGGACTTTCCATTTCTAATGCTACTGCCTTGCTTCAGAAACTTACCATTTCTCACCTGAATAATTGCAACAGTTTTCTAGATGGAAATCTCTGCCTCCAGCATTGTCCTTCATTACTTTCTTTATAAGCATTTCAAAGAGCTATTTACCTATTAGTATATGAACCATCTGTATGTAGAATATATTGCAGATACTTCACCAGCAGATTGCTTTCAATTTTTATAGTGCATTTTGACAATGGAAATCTAAAATTATATTGTATTAAACCTACCAATTTTTAGCTTTGTCTCTCCACCTGCCTCCCTATCCTGCCCAGTGATTTTATGCTAGAAAGTGCTTCTTACTGCCAAGGTCAGATAAATATAAACATAATTTCTTCCACTATGTTTCACTTTTAAACTATGTTTCACTTTTAAACACTTAATGCTTTGATTTACCTATAATTTTTATGTCACATTTTTTACCTATTCAATCTCATGATGAAACTGAACCACATATACAGCAATATTTTGGCCAAGGAGAGATTTCGTAGCAAGAAGGTCAAAACTAAACTCAGGTTGGTCAGGTTATTAGACTGTTGTACTTAAATAGTCCCTTTCAGTGAATCGTACGATATGGAGAAACACCTAAACAGAATATTTTGTATGTTTTTACCATTAGGTTTTGCCCTATTTTTTTAGTAATTTAATAGAGAAAGAATGACAGTACATTTTATAACTATCTAGAGGTTGGTACTGACAGACACAATAAATTCGACAATATAATGGTATAAAATAGTGATGCAGAAATTGTTTTTGACAACAATATACACAAATCACAGTAAAAATAACACATTTGATTCTTTAGAATATAATTTTTAAGTAACGTCTCAATTAAACCATAAATTGTGAACTCCTTATGGTCACTGACCATGTTAAAGTTAAGTGAAACATGGTCAGTGACCATAAGGAGTTCACAATTTTTTTTTTTTAAAGATTTTATTTTTTCCTTTTTCTCCCCAAAGCGCCCCAGTACATAGTTGTATATTTCTCGTTGTGGGTTCTTCTAGTTGTGGTATGTGGGACGCCGCCTCAGCGTGGTCTGACGAGCAGTGCCATGTCCGCGCCCAGGATTCGAACCAACGAAACACTGGGACGCCTGCAGCGGAGCGCGCGAACTTAACCACTCGGCCATGGGGCCAGCCCCAGGAGTTCACAATTTTTTATTTAGCTTTACATCCCTAGCCTCATGGCACATAATAGGCACTCAGGAAATATTGAATTAATGAGGTCCTGGAATAATTTACATAAGAAAAACACTTAAAATACATCTACAAGTAGAACATACTACTAATAAAATAATTATGCAAATTGATTAATCTATATGGAGAGATCTTTTTTTTTAGTTTTATTAATATTTTGAATATTTCTTTTTTATAAAGATTTCCATTAGTTCAGGAGAGAGAGTTCTATATGGGTAATAATATAATTATGCACTCTAATTTTAATTGTTAATTCTGATAATTAAACGCACTTCATTCTGAACATAGCACAGGCATATTGTTGGAAACTAATTAGACTGATTTCATTGATAAGATGGCTTTGATTTAGTGTATAAAAGGAGCACACTAAGTTGAAAAGTCATAAAACAGAAAATCTTTGATTCTCTTAAATTCCGTATACTCATGCACGCCAGAGGTTCTTAACCAATGTTCACTGTTAATAGTTTATGGCACTTTTCCAGCTAGACTGGACAAGGTGACCTTTAAATATATCATCAAGAAATTCAATTTGACAATACAACAAATAATTGAAATGACAGAATGAGCAAACTTGGAGAATGAGTCCATACTTTTTTTAGTTATAGAAGTGCATAATTATTATAGCTTTTCAGAGACACTGTTTCTAAAAAACAATGAAGAACATGAAATTAATTCTGAAATAGAAAAGCAGAGATCTTTAATATGTATTGCCTTTCCTGATTATAAAAGCAATACATGTTCATCGACAAACTAAAATAGAAAATTTTCAAAGTACAAAGTGTAAGTTTCCCCACACTGGCCAGTTCACCACCACCATTTTTTTTTATTGTTAATTAATTTTTTTATTGCAATAACATTGGATTATAACATTATATAACTTTCAGGTGTACATTGTAATATATTTCAAATTCTGTGTAGATTACATCATGTTCATCACCCAAAGACTAGTTGCAATCCATGCCCACACACATGTGCCTGAACACCCCTTTCCCCCTCCCTCCCACCTACCCTTCTGGTAACCAATAATCCAATCTGTGTTGCTATGTGTTTGTTTATTGTTATTTTTATCTTCTACTTATGAATGAGATCATATGACATTTGGCTTTCTCCCTCTGAATTATTTCACTTAGCGTAATACCCTCAAGGTCTATCCATGTTGTCACAAATGGCCGGATTTCATCACCTCTTACAGCTGAGTAGTATTCCATCGTGTATATATACCACCTCTTCTTTATCCATTTGTCCCTTGATGGGCGCCTAGGTTGCTTCCAAGTCTTGGCTATTGTGAAGAATGCTGCAGTGCACATAGGGGTGCATGTATCTTTATGCATTTGTGTTTTCAAGTTCTTTGGATAAATACCCAGCAGTGGAATGGCTGGATCATATGGTAGATCTATTCTTAATTTTCTGAGGAAACACCATACTATTTTCCATAGTGGCTGCACCAATTTGCACCCCCACCAGCAGTGTATGAGGGTTCCCTTCTCTCCACATCTTCTCCAACACTTGTTGTTTCCTGTCTTGTTAATTATATATAGCCATTCTGACTGGAGTGAGGTGATGTCTCATTGTAGTTTTGATTTGCATTTCCCTGATAGCTAATGATGTTGAATATCTTTTCATGTGTCCATTTGCCATCTACATATCTTCTTTGAAGAAATCTCTGTTCAGCTCCTTTGACCAGTTTTTAATTGGGTTGGGTTTAATTGGGTTAGTTTTTTTGTTGTTGATATGTATAAGTTCATTGTATATTTTTGATATTAACCCCTTATCTGATATATGTCTTGCAAATATCTTCTCCCAATTGTTAGGTTGTCTTTTCAATCTGTTGATGGTTTTCTTTGCTGTGCAGCAGCTTTTTAATTTGATGTAGTCCCATTTGTTTATTTATTCCATTGTTTCTCTTGCTGGTCAGACGTGGTATTTGAAAAAACGCCGCTAAGACCAATGTCAAAGAGTGTACCGCCTGTTTTCTTCTAGAAGCTTCGTAATTTTAGATATTACATTCAAGTCTTTAATCCATTCTGAGTTGATTTTTGTGCAAGGTGTAACATAATGTTGTACTTTCATTCTTTTGCATGTGGTTGTCCAGTTTTTCCAACACCATTTATTGAAGAGACTCTCCCTTCTCCCTTGAATTTGCTTGGCTCCCTTGTCAAAAATTAGCTGTCCATATATGTGTGGGTTTATTTATGGGCTCTCAATTCTGTTCCATTGATCTGTGTGTCTGTTTTTGTGCCAGTACCATGCTGTTTTGGTTACTATAGCTTTGTAGTATTATTTGAAATCAGGGAGTGTGTTCTTTTTTCTCAGGATTCCTTTGACTATTCAGGGTCTTTTGTTGTTCCATATAAATTTTAGGATTCTTTGTTCTATTCCTGTGAAAATGTTGTTGAAACTTTGATTGGGATTGCATTGAATTTGTAGATGGCTTTAGGAAGTATGGACATTTATCTATGTTAATTCTGCAGATCCCAGAAAACAAAATATCGTGTCATTTCTTTGTACTTTCTTCAGTTTCTTTCAACAAAGTTTTACAGTTTTTGATGTACAGATCTTCCACCTCTTTGGGTAAGCTTATTCCTAGATATTTTATTATTTTGTTGCAACTTTAAATGGGATTGTATTCTTAATTTCTCTTTCTGCTACTTTGTTTCAATGTATAGAAATACAACTGATTTTTGTATGTTGATTTTATATCCTGCAACTTTGCTGCATTCATTTATTATTTCTAAAAGTTTTTTAGTGAATTCTTTAGGGGTTTCTCTATATAAAATCATGTCATCTGCAAATAATCACAGTTTCACTTCTTCTTTTCCAATTTGGATCTATTTTATTTCTTTTTCTTGTCTGATGGCTCTGTCTAGGAAATCCAATAATATGTTAAACAAGAGTGGTGAAAGTGGGCATCCTTTTCTGATTCCTGTTCTTAGAGGGATAGCTTTCAGTTTTTCTCCATTGAGAATGATATTAGCTGTGGGTTTATCATATATGATCTTTATTATGTTGAGGTATTTTCCTTCTATACCAATTTTATTTAGAGTTTTATCATAAATGGATGCTGAATCTTGTCAAATGCTTTCTCTGCATCTATTGAGATGATCATGTGATGTTTATTCTTCATTTTGTTAATGTGGTGTATGACATTGATTGATTTACAGATGTTGAACAATCCCTGTATCCCTGGAATAAATCCCACTTGATCACGGTGTATGATCTTTTCAATGTTTTATTGTAATTGATTTGCTAGTACTTTGTTCAGGATTTTTGCATCTATGTTTGTCAGTGATATTGGCCTGTAATTTTCTATTTTTGTGTTGTCCTTATCTGGTTTTCATATCAGGACAATGTTGGCTTCATAGAATGAGTTAGGAAGCTTCCCCTCCTCTTCAGTTTTGTGGAAGGATTTGAGAAGGATAGGTGTTAGTCTTCTTTGGATGTTTGGTGGAATTCACCAGGGAAGCCGTCTGACCCAAAACTTTTATTTTTGGGGAGGTTTTTGATGACTGTTTCAATCTCCTTCGTGGTGATTGTTCTATTCAGATTCTCTATTTCTTCTCAATTCAGTTTTGGAAGATTGTATGGTTCTAAGAATTTATCCATTCCTTCTAGATTACCCAATTTGTTGGTGTATAGCTTTTCATAATATTCTCTTATAATCTTTTGTATTTCTGAGATGTCCCTTGTAATTTCTCCTCTTTCATTTCTGATTTTATTTATTTAAGCCTTCTCTCTTTTTTTTGTGAGTCTAGCTGAAGGTTTGTCAATTTTGTTTATTTTTTTTAAATAACCAACTCCTGGTTTCATTGATTTTTTTCTACTGTTTTTTTAGTCTCTATTTCATTTATTTCAACTATGATTTTTAGTAATTCCTCCCTTCTGCTGTTTTTGGGCTTTTCTTCTTTGTCCTGTTCCTTTAGGTGCACTGTCAGATTAGTAATTTGATGTTTTTCTTGTTTGTTGGGGAATGTCTGTATTGCTATAAACTTCCCTCTTAGAACTGCTTTTGCTCTATCCCATAAATTTTGTCATATCATGTTTTCACTTTCATTTGTCTCCAGGAATTTTTTGATTTCTCCTTTGATTTCTTCATTAACCCAACTATTGCTCAGTAGCATTTTGTTTAATCTCCACATTTTTTGGCTTTCTGATTTTCTTCCTGTAGTTGATGTCTAGTTTCATACCTTTCAGTCAGAAACGATGCTTGATACTATTTCTATCTTCTTAAATTTATAGTGACTTGTTTTATGGCCTAATATGTGATTAGTCCTGGAGAATGGTCCATGTGCATTTGAAAAGAATGTGTATTCTGCGTCTTTTATATGGAATATTCTCTATATATCTACTAAGTCCATCTGGTCTAATGTGTCATTTAAGGCCAATGTTTCCTTGTTGATCTTCTGTTGGGATAATCTGTCCATTGGTGTAAGTGGAGTATTAAAGTCCCCTACTATTATTGTGTTACTGTCTATTTCTCCTTTTATATCTGTTCTAATTGCTTTATATATTTAGATGCTCCTATATTGGCTGCATACATATCTATAAGTGTTATATCCTCTTGTTAGATTATTCCCTTTATCATTATGAAGTGCCATTCTTTGTCTCTTGTGACAGTTTTTGCTGTAAAGTCTATTTTATCTGATATAAGTATTGCTACCCTAGCATTCTTTTTTTCACTTTCAGTTTGTGAGTTTCTTTAGGTCTGAAGTGTGTCTCTTGTATTTAAGTGTTATAGGTCTTGTATTTTTATCCATTCAGCCACCCGATGCCTTTTTATTGGAGCATTTAAGCCATTGACAGTTAAAGTAGTTATTGATTGGGGCTGGCCTAGGGGCTGAGTGGTTAAGTTCGCGTGCTCTGCTGTGGCAGCCCAGGCTTTCACCGGTTCAGATCCTGGGTGCGGACATGACACCCCTCGTCAGGCCACATTGAGGAGTCATCCCACATGCCATAACTAGAAGGACCCACAACTAGGATATACAACTATGTGCTGAGGGATTTGGGGAGATAAAGCAGGGAAAAGAAAGATTGGCAACAGCTGTTAGCTCAGGTGTCAATCTTTAAAATAAATAAATAAATAAATGAAATAGCTATTGATAAACATATATTTATTGCCATTTTGTTGCTTTTTTTCTGGGCATTTTAGTGTTTCTTCTCTGTTCCTTTCTTCTCTTGCTCTCTTCCCTTGTAGTTTGATGGCTTCCTTTAGTATAATGTTTGGGTTCCTGTTTCTTAATCTTTTGGGTGTTTATTATAGGTTTCTGGTTTGTGATTACCATGAAGTTCAAATATAATATTCTACATATACAGCAATCTTTATTGAGTTGATAGTCTCTTTAGCTTGACCTCTTTCTAAAACTTCTACTCTTTTACTCCCCTCCTCCCATATTTTATGTTTTTGAAATCATATCTAATCTCTTATTCTGTATGTCTCTATCCATTACCCTCTTATCATTGAAATAGGTAATTTTAGTACTTTCATCTTTCAACCTTCATATTATCTTCATAGGTGGTTGATCTGTTGCCTGTACAGTATTTTTGCCTTTATCAGTGATTTTATTGCCTTTTAAAAATAATTTTCTTATTCCAATTTGTGTGCTTCTCTTTCCCACTTAAATAAGTTCCTTCAGCATTTCTTGAAGAACTGGTTTCTTGGTGATAAACTCCTTTAAATTTCCTTGTCTGGGGAATCTCTTTATCTCTCCTTGCATTCTGAATGATAACCTTGCCAGATAGAGTATTCTTGGCTGTAGATTTTTCCGGGTCAGCACTTTAAATATGTTGTGCCACTCTCTTCCAGCCTGTAGGGTTTTGGCTGAGAAGTCTTCTGATAGCCTTATGGGCTTTCCTTTGTATGTCACTTGTTGCCTTTCTCTTGCAGCTTTTAGGATTCTCTCTTTATCTTTAATTTTGGACATTTTAACTATAATGTGTCTTGGTGTAGGCCTCTTTGGGTTTATCTTTTTTGGTGCTCTCTGCGTTTCTTATAATTGAATATCTGTTTCCTTCCTTAGTATAGGAAAGTTTTCAGCTATTATTTCTTCAAATAGATTCTCTGCCTCTTTGTCTCTCTCTTCTCCTTCTGGGACACCTATGATACTAATGTTAGTGCACTTGATATTGTCTTAGAGTTCCCTTAGACTGACCTCATTCTTTTTAATTCTTTTTTCTTTTATCTGTTCAGTTTAGGTGATTTCCTCTAAGCTTTTGTCCAGCTTGCTAATCCATTCTTCTGTATCACCTACTCTGCCATTGAGTCCCTCTAGTGAATTTTTCATTTTCAGTATTGTATTCTTCATCTCTGATCGATTCTTTTTTATATTTTCCAGTCCTTTGTTGATGTTTTCACTGTGTTCGTCCAGTCTTCTCCTAAGATCTGTGAGCATCCTTATGAATTTTTTTCTGAACACTTTGTCAGGTAGATCATTTATTTCTGTTTCATTTAGTTCCTTTTCTGGTGTTTTGTCCTATTCCCTTGCTTGAAACATATTCCTTTGCCTCCTCATTATGCCTCTTTCTCTGTGCTTATATCTATGTATTAGATGAGTGAGCCATAGCTCCTGGTCTTGGAGAAGTGGCCTATGTAAGAGACACCTTTGAGGCCCAGCAGTGTGCTTCCCTCTCATCACCAGTCCAAATGTTCTAGGAGTGACCTCTGTGTGGGCTACGTGTGTCCTTCTGATGTGGCAGGGTTGCTCCTACTGCAGGTACCCAGGGATACTAGACTTTCCCTCCTTGGCCTCCTGTTTGTAAATCAGGTTTGGGGAGCCCCGGCACCATTGGCTAAAAGGTCTAATAGTACACTCCTGTTGCAGTTTTTCTGTTAAGTGTTAAGCACCCAGTGTGGCTGGTTGCTAGGTTCAGGGGCTTACAATTGCTGTAGGCCTCAGACCTGCAAGGCTGTAGTCAGTTCTGTTAGGATTGCAACTGAGTGGGGCTGGCCCCAGGTATGGGAGTACCCAATTGTTTCAGGCTTTGGAAGGTGGGTCAATCCCCTTTGTGGCTGTTTGTGAAGCACAGCTCTTCTGCCACTGATAAGACCCACCTCCACAGGTCCACATACACTATCAACACAGTCCTTGCCCATGCACACTTCCTGACCCTCTGGAGCATACCCAGTCGCCCCACTGCAGAGGCCCCCATGCTCTCCACTAATGCTTCCCACAGTTCACCTGGTCCTCAAACAGGCCCTGCTCCACAGAGGCAGACACACTCACTGGCCTGTAGAGGATTGAAGCATCCAGTCTATGTAGGCCAAGTAGCCTGAGGGCTTGCTGTTGGGTGGGGCCAGTCCCTAGGGTGGGTTGCCTGCCCTGGCTGAACTGGATTAAATCTGTGCTCTAGTGGGTGGGGTAGACACCCTGGCTATCAGGCCAGGGGAAGAATTCCAATGGTGTCTGCCAGCTTCTGTGTCAGCACACCTGTGTTAGGTTACAACAATGGCTGCCACCAATGACTCAGTCTCCAGAGAGGTCTCACCTCTCACCGAGATGCACCCTGGGCCTGCCTGGTGAGTTTCTTTTCACCAAAGGACTGTGTGCATTTCTTTCTGGTGATTTTACATTGTTCTCTGAGATGGATGAAGTTGTGTGTGGGCCCTTTAGGAGCTGGCTTCTTTTGGCTTAGGTGTGATAGCTTTTCTGAGTGTATTCCTCATTGTATTTAATAGCCAACAAAGCCAGATATTATGACACTTGTCTCATTTGTGCTGAGTGTGAAGGATGCTTATAGTGTTAATTTGCCCCCACTAAGGTCTCTACTTCTCCAGGGAAGGCTGTGTATCTTAGGATGGCTCCCACTCAGCTGTGAAGCTCTGTGGCTTGAGACGGTGGCTTTTTTCTCTACAGAAGGAATTTCTGCCTCTTCAACCTCAGGACTGTCCCTTGTTGTGGGAGTTCTGTTTATCTAGTTTTCTGTTCTCTCTCCTGGGTAATTTTTTGAAGAATAGTTGTAACCTGGTTGTGTTTGTGGGAGGAAGTGAGTTGAGAGTTCTCTTACACTGCCATCTTGACAAGATCTCTTCACCATCATTTCTAAACAAACATTTTGTTGTATGTTTTAAACTAGAGGGGAAGAGAAAATCTCCACTCCCTTCCCACCCTTCTCCTTGATCCTCCTCCAAGAGGCAGGAATATATATCTAGTCAGAGTCCAAGACACTTTGCACCACAAGGCCATACCAGTTAGTAGAGCTATTCTCTTATGCTTCCTCCTTCCTAGTGACTGGTGCTGTATAAAAGGTCAGGATGATATCTGATCTTCTCTTCCCTCTTCCCTTCCCTCTTCCCTCTTCCTTCAATCATCTGCTGAAATTCTCTTCTTACTAATTTCCTATTACTCCATGTGGCCTACTAGACTATCAGTAAAATCCCAAGACTCTGGTATGGATTTAGAGAAATAAAGAGGCTGGGGTACATGTTCCATATGAACTCACTAGATTCCTAATAATAAAATGATACTTTATTTTTGGTGTTGCAAATCTAATGGTCTGGAGAATTTGAACGGCATCAAGTTTAAGATATGAGTTGTTCTCTTATTCTTGTATATTGTTTTCAGGAACTGTGGAGGAGGAGGAGAATTCCTCTACCCATTCTAGGTTCTTCTATTTGAGCTATGAATTAAATTAACATGAGGCGGAATAACGGGAGAAAATCCAACAAACTTTATAACATGTATACATGGGAAAAAACCAAGAAAACTGGGTAACTCAACAAAGCGGCCAAGCTGCCAGCTTAAATATCATCTTCAGCTAAAGACAAAGGAAAGTGTTGGGGTTAGTGGTTTGGGGCTCCAAAGGGGAAGACGGCAATTCACATGGAAATGGAAAAGCAAATTTTTGATAAACATAACTTTGATAAGAATGGGCTCAGCAAGGACACCCCCAGTCTTCTGATACCCAGGGTTGTCTATGGTGATGGTCTGTGCTTGGGACAGGCCTTTTATCTTAAATACTTTTAGGCAACTAGGAGGAATGTCAATGTTTCTTTCAGAGTCTTTTCTTCCTAAAAATAATCAAGGCAAAGCAGGGAGACACATTTTGGGGTGGCCAATTCTGATCCCTCCACAGAACTCTTTACATATTAAAGATATTAAACCTTTAACACATGTACCACAGCTTTCTTTCTTCTGAATTACTCAACTTTTGTTAGCTTTTTATTCTAGCAATTTGAAGTTATTCTAGTCTTATTCTTGTAGGGGATAATTTTAAATACAAAAAGAATTTATTATCTTCTAGCAAGATCAAGGATAACATAGTATTTATTGATAGACTCTTTATACGATGGAAATTTAACATGCTTTTTTCCCCAAACCCCTATTTAACATCCATTTTAAATATAGATGATGATGATGATGATGATGATGGTGATGATAAATGTTTATTTAGTATGTCATGTGTCCTCTCTTCAAAGACTTATTTTTGACATTAGCATGAAGTTTTATAACCATATTAATGATTATATAAACATTAATTTAATTTTTTATGGTTTCATTGTTTACAACTTTTCAACTCAAACTTTGGCATACTTGAGCTTCTTAATTTTGTCTAAAGTTTTACTGGGTTTGAGTTTAACTTTCTGGAATACTGGGAATGTGTATTTTCTGAAACTATCTTTCTTTTTCACCACCTAAAGACTAGTTACTATCCATCACCACAGATATATGCTTAATCACTCCTTTTGCTCTCCTTCTCCCCTTCCGCCACTGGTAACCACCAATCCAATCTGCGTCTCTGTGTGTTTGTTTGTTGTTATTTTTACTTCTATTGATGAGTGAGATAATATGGTATTTGACTTTCTTCCTCTGAATTATTTCACTTAGCATAATACTCTCAAAGTCTATCCATGTTGTCACAAATGGTCAGATTTCATCTTTTTTATGGCTGAGTAGTATTCCATTGTGTATATATACCACATCTTCTTTACTCATTTGTCCCTTGATGGGCACCTAGGTTGATTCCAAGTCTTGGCTGTTGTGATTAATGCTGCAATGAACATGGGGTACATACATCTTTATGCATTCATGTTTTTCATGTTCTTTGACTAGATACCCAGCAGTGGAATAGTTGGGTCATATGGTAGATCTATCCTTAATTTTTTCAGAAATCTCTATACTGTTTTCCACAGTGAATACATCAGTTTGCACTTCTACCAGCAGTGTATGAGTGTTCCCTTCTCTCCACATCCTCTCCAACACTCATTATTTCTTGTCTTGTTAATTATAGCCATTCTGACAGGCATGAAGTGATATCTCATTGTAGTTTTGATTTCCTTTCCCTAATAATTTGTGATATTGAACATCTTTTCATGTGCCTCTTAGTCACCTGTATATCTTCTTTGGAAAAATGTCTGTTCAGATATTTTGCCCATTTTTTAATTGGGTTGTTAATTTTTTTTGTTGCTGGATACCAAATCAACATATAAAAATCAGTTGCATTTCAGGGCCAGCCAAATGGCAGAGTCATTAAAGCACCCCACATACAATCTTCCTCTACTTTTTATGTGGGTTGCTGCCACAACATGGCTGATGAGTGGTGTATGTCCATGTCTTGGATCCAAACCTGTGAACCCAGGCCATTGAAGTGGAGCATGCAAACTTTACCACTATGCCATGTGTGCAGCCTCCTGCGTTTTTTGTTTTTAATTGAGCATTTATATGATTAAATATTCTCTACTTTCCTGGCATATCAGTTGTACTTCTTCTTTTTATTATTTGTAGTGGTTACCCTAGAGTTTGGAATATATATTTACAAGTAATGCAAGTCCACTTTCAAATAACACTATACCACTTCATGGGTTGTTTGAGTACCTTACAATAACAAAATAATCCTGATTCCTCCCTCTCATCCCTTACATCATTATTTTAATTCATTTCACTTATATTAAGCATATATATATATCTGTTCTTGCATATTATCTACCTTATCCATTAGAGCACATAACATATTAATCATAATGGTTTTAAATTCCTAATCTGATAACTTCGACATCCCTGCCATATCTGGCACTGATGCTTAGTCTGTCTCTTCAAATTGTGGATGTTTTTCCCCTTTTGGTATGCCTTGTAGATTTTTCTTGATTTCTGGACATGAGGAACTGGGTAAAAGGAGTTGTTTTAAATAGGCCTTTATTTTTGTGGTGATGAGGTGTGGAGGCAGGGAAAACATTTATAGTCCTATGATTAGGTATCAGTCTTTTAGTAAGCCTATGCCTCTGGACTGTGAACTTCACAAGTGTTTCACAGGTTTTTCTACCCCTTTAGGGGAGAAAGGATTGCCAGTTTGGGCTGAAGTTGGGCTTTTCTGTCCCACAGGACATTTAGGCTCTGATAATTCTGATAACACCCCAGCAGGTTAAGCTTTTATTAACTAGTTTCCCATAAGGGTAGGCCTTGTTAAGAAGAACAAGGTGCTCTGGTGTATTTTAAAATGGTTCCTTTTCCCCTCCTGCTAGAAGCCTGAGGGAATTTTTCTCATCTATTGACTGTGAGAATTTTTATTGTGGAATATTTTCTATGAAGTGAAATATTTAAAATATATTAAGAAAAATGACACTAACCTAGAATTTTGTACCCTGTGAAATAATCCTTCAAAAGTGAAGGAGAAATAAAGACTTTATTGAGTTCCTGGAGGTGAATCTCACAATATTTTATTGTGGGGGCCTCCTGTGACTGGATCCTTCTGGAGTTTTTGACTCTCAGAGTTGTCCACACTAAGCCTCCAGCAATACACCAATTACAGCTCAGGTTTTCATAACTGGGCACTGATTCCCACGGCAGTTTCTGCTCATGACTCTCCTCTGGTAAGTTGTGACTCCCTATATTATCCTGTCTGTCTCTCTAATCATGGGAACAGTGGTTTTCCCTCTCTCTTCCCCTCTCTTATAGATCCAAGAAAATTTTTTGATTTTTCAGACTGCTCAGCTTTTTCCTTGTTGTTGGGGTGGAGTGGCAACTTCTCAGCTCTTTACATGTGGAACCAGTAATCAGAAATTCGCTTGTCACATATTTTAAGTGGGCTATTTGCTTTCTTATTGTTGAGTTTTTAGTTATCTGTAAATTTTGGATAACACATCTTTATCACATGAAAATATTTTCTCAGAGTCTTAGGCTTGTCTTCTCCTTCTCGTGATATTATCTTTCACAGAGCAGAAGTTTTTCACTTTAATGAAATCCAGCTTATCAATTATTTCTTTCATGAATTGTGACGTTAGTGTTTTATCTGAATATTCATTACTATACCAAAGTCATCTAGGTTTCCTCTTTTGTCCTCTTCTAGGAGTTTTATAGTTTTGCATTTTCCATTATGTCTGTGATTCATTTTGATTTATTTAGGTCCCTAACTCATGTTGTGTTAATTTTTGTGAAGGGTGTAAACTCTGTCTAAATTCAGTTTTTTCATGTGGATATCCAGTTGTTTCAGAACCATTTATTGAAAAGAGTATCTTTTCTCCATTGTATTGCCTTTGTTCTTTTGTCACAGATCAGTTGACTGTATTTATGTAAGTCTATTTCTGAGCTCTCTATTCTACATCATCAATTTGTATATTCTTTCACCAATAGCTGACTGTCTTGATTACTGTAGCTCTGTAGTTAAGTCTTGAAGTCAGGAAGTGTCAGTCCTCCAACTTTGCTCTTTTCCTTCAATATTGTGTTGGCTATTCTGAATCTTTTGCCTCTCCATATACACTTTTGAATAAGTTTATTGATATCCACAAAATAACTTGCTGGGATTTTGATTGAGATTACATTGAATGTATACATCAAGATGGGATGAACTTATACCACAACAAGATTGAGTCTTCCTATCCATGAGTTCTTCTTTCATATCTTTGATCAAAATTTTGTAGCTTTCCTTATTTAGGTTGTGTACATATTTTTTAGATTTATACCCAAGTATTCCATTTTTGAAGGTGCTAATGTAAATGGTATTGTGTTTTTAATTTCGAATTTGCCTTGCTCATTTCTGGTATGTAGGAAAGTGATTGACTTTTGTATATTAACCTTGTAACCCACAGCTTTGTTATAATTGCTTATTAGAGCTGAGAGTTTTTTTGGTCAATTCTTTCAGATTTTCTACACAATCACATCATCTGCGAACAAAGTGTTATTTCTTTCTTCTCAGTCAGTATACATTTTATTTCCCTTTCTTGCCTTATTGCATTAGATAGATATGATGTTGAAAAGCAGTGGTGACAGTGGACATTCTTACCTTGTTCCTGACCGTAGTGGGAAAGCTTTGGGTTTCTCACCATTAAGCAACGTGTTAGCTATAGTTTTTTTTTTCAATAGATATTCTTTATCAAGTTGAGAAGTTCTCTATTTCTAGCTTACTAAGTGCTTTTTAAATGATGAATGGATGTTATATTTTGTCAAATGCTTCTTCTGCATCAATTAATATGATCATGTGATTTTTTTCTCTAGCCTGTTAATGTGATGAATTGCATTAATTGATTTTCAAATGTTGAACCAGCCTTGTGTTCCTGAGATAAATCCCACTTGGTTGGGATGTATAATTCTTTTTCTACGTTGTTGGATTCAATTTGCCAATATCTTGTCGAGGATTTATGCATTTATGTTCATGAGAGATATTGGTTTTCTTTTCTTGCAATGTCTTTGTTTTTTTTTTATTATGATAATGGTGACATCATAGAATGATTTAGAAAGTATTACCTCTTCTTCTGTCTTCTGAAAGAGACTGTAGAGAATCGGTGTAATTTTTTTCTTAAATGTTTGGTAGATTTGCTAGTGAACCCATCTGAGCCTGGTGCTTTCCGTTTTGGAACATTATTAATTCTTGATTCAATTACTTCAATACTTATAGACTTATTCAGACTTTCTATTTCTTCTTGTATGAGTTTCTGCAGATTGTGTCTTTCAAGGAATTGGTCCATTTCACCTAAGTTATCAAATTTGTGGGCATCAAGTTGTTCATAGGATTTCATTATTATCCATTGAATATCTGTGGCATCCATAGTCATGTGTCCACTTTGATTTCTGATATTAGTATTTTGTGTTCTCTCTGTTTTTTCCTTTTTTAGCCTCAGTAGAGGTTTATAGAATTTATTGCTTTTTTCAGATAAGTCATTTTTCCTTCCTTCTCTGTTGTTTTTATTGTGATTTGATTTGTCAAATGGTTGGCAGTTTGGTTTGGGGCTTTCCTAAGGACACATCTCTTGGATTTATTTATCCATTCTACTATTTTCTGTTTCCCTAATTTCTGATTTCTAATTTTATCTTTATTATATCAATATTCCTACATTCCTTACCATCACCTTGTGTTTGTTTATAATTCTTTGAATTTATTGACTTTTATTTCTTGCTAATTACTAAGTACTATTTAATGAAGACGAAAGGTATTTTAATTTGTTACTTATTATATCTATGCTTTGTTCATCAGTTTTAATTCAAAGTAGTATTCTCATTGTCCAAGTAATAATTACAGTTTTCAGGTTTTTTGTTACAAGAATAATTTACCATCTCTTACTTAGCTTATAGTTCAAGTGCATTTCACTGGAGAATGCAGCATAAATAGTTTTATTCTGGAAATAAATTGAGGGTTTTCTCGGTGATCTAATAATTATCTGTTTTCATAAGTGCTCCATTGATGCTTGAAAAAACTATATCTCATCTTCCATATTTAGGATACATAAAATACAGTACATAAATATGTATTATGTATATTTATATAATAACTTATGAAGTACAAAAGTTCACGTAAAATAAAATTTAAACCCCAAATTTAAATATTGGAAGACACTCTAGACTAATTCATTTTCTACCTATTTCATCTACAAAAGGCTGAGAGTTGTATTTAAAACACACACGTGTGTGCAAACTTATATTTTCTTATTTAGCTATAACGCAATAGATACACTCTCTACTGAGTAGTCCCAAGGTTAAATAAGATAATTATTTCACTCTTATTTTTCTTTAGCTTATCTCCTAGCTAATTCTTCATTTTGTTTGGGCCCATAAGATAATCTAGGATTTGTGTCCATCCTTATTATTGTTAAATTATTATTTTTTAGGGTTCTGGTTCAAGATAGTGATGCAGGAGGATTCTGAACTTACTTCCTCCCACAGACACACCAAATTTACAGCTGCATATGGAACAATTTTCTCTGAAAAAAACCCGAAAAGCTAGTTGAGTGACTCCTACATGCTGAATGAACAAGAAAAAAACCCACATCAAGCAAGTAGGAGAGGCTGAGACACAATCTCACTATAAATCTCACCCTTGGTACAGCAACCCACAATCAGGAAGGAACTCACAAACTTGAACTTCTTCTTGAGGAGCAAAGGATTTGAATCCTACATATGGCACCCAAATTTTAAACCTTCACCTGAGAGATGAGCTCACAAAACATTTCGCTTTGAAAACAAATGGGGCTTGCATCCACAAGACCCACAAGACTATGAGTAACTAAGAAACGCTTCTTAAAGTGCTCACATGCATGGGCTCATCCACCCCATGACCCAGCACAGAGGTAGCTGATTGAAAAGTGCCCAGACGTTCTGTGAAAGAGGCTTATTTGTTTATATTAAAGCATCAGACTGAGGGGCAGGCATGTGTTGAACATACGTGTAGGATACTACTGAAATATTCTCCAAAGATGGAGACTACTAGGCACCATCTTTGCGCTCTCTTTATGCCTCACTCCAGCTCACTGGTATCTCCCAGAAAGGAACTTGCCTGGGGCCCCAATTTTTGTGGCTGCTGCCCAGGGGACACCTCTAACATCGCTTGTGCTAGTGGGTCCCCCAAGACTTTAACAAACAGAGAAAGACTTCTTAACCAGCTACCACCTGCAGGGCACAGCGAGGGGCAACAGACTTAAGTGCCTAGTCTTTCTGTGAAAGAAATCTATTAGTATATCTTCATAGTTGCAGCCTGAGGGACAGGCTTCTAATAAAACACACACATAAGGGCCAACTGTAACCCTATCCAGAGGGTGGGTGTTATCTTTATGCTCTCCATCTGCCATGCTCCAGAGCACCAATAGCTCTGGAAGCAGAGCTTGTACAGGCATCTGGTGTCCCAGTTTTGTGGCCGCTGCTCAAGTGGTGCCTCTTTATCCCCTGATTCTGGTAGCCAGTGATAATTATGTGCACAAGTTATATGGAATGATAACAAAGAAAGAAACAGTTCTTAACTGCCTATCACTCCAGAGATCAGTGGAGAGGGAGCAGAAAGAAATGTCTGTTTCCCAGTCTTCCTCTGAAAGAGTTAAATTTGCATACTTTAAAAGCTTCTGCATAAGGATCTGGCTTCCAATCAGCCTGAATCTAGATGGAGACTGAGATCCTTCACTTTGGGACACTGACAGGTCTTAGCATACCTCAACTATCAGGAGCCATTAAAAATAATGTAGGCTGCTTGGACAATCACAAAAGTTTGAGATACAACCAAGAGCTAGGGCAAGGTTGCATGATAATGTTCATCTCCTACAAGAGGTCACTCATTCAAGACTGGGATAAGTGGCTGTTTCATCTAATGCATAGACACCAACACACAGAGCCAATCAAAATGAGTAAAAGCATATATTCCAAATGAAAGAACAAGGTAAACCTCAGAAAAAAATAATAAAACAGACATAAGTAGTCTACCTGATAAAAAGTTCAAGAGAGTGGTTATAAAGATACTCACTGAGCTTGGAGAAGAATGACTAACAAAGCAAGAATTTCAACAAAGAGTTAAGAAAGTACCAAATAAAATTCATAGAACTGAGGTATATAATAACTGCTCTAAAAAATACACTAGAGGGGTTAAACAGCAGACTAGATGAAGCAGAAGAAAGGATCAGTGAACTGAAAGACAGGCAGTGGAACTCACCCAATCAGAGCAGCAAAAAGAAAGGAAGAATGAAAAACAGTGAAGATAGCTTAAGGAACTTATGGGACAATATCAAGGGGACCAACATTCTCATTATAGGAGTCCTAGAAAGAGGAGAGAGAGAGGAAGGGGCAAAAAACTTATTTGAAGAAATGATGGCTGAAAACTTCCCTAACATGGGGAAGGAAACAGATATGCAGATCCAAGAAAGCTTGAGAGTTCCAAGTAAGATGAACCCAAAGAAACACACACCAAGACATATAATTAAAATGTCAAAAGTTAAAGGCAAGAGAATCTTAAAAGAAGAGAAAAACAAGTTGTTATATACGAAGGAACCCCTATAAGACTCAGCAGATTTTTCAGCAGAAACTTTGTAGTCCAGAAGAGAGTATCACAATATATTCAAAGTACTGAAAGTAAAAAGAATTCCAACCAAGAATACTCCATGTGGCAAAGTTGTCATTCGGAATTGAAGGAGTTATAGTTTTTCAGACAAGCAAAAGCTGAAGGAATTCATCACCACTAGATAAGCCTTACAAGAAATGTTGAGGGAATTCTTTAAACTGAAATAAAAAGGCATGAATTAATCACAAGAAAACATATAAAAGTATAAATCTCACTGGTAAGGTAAATATATATTAAGATTCAGATAATCTAATATTATAAAGTTGGTGGATTAATCACTCCTAAAGCTAGTTTGAAGGTTAAAAGACAAAAGTAGTAAAATATAACTACAATAAATTAGTAAGGGATTTACAAGATAAAAATGTAAATTGTGACATCGAAAACATAAAATGTGAGGGGTAAGTAAAAATATAGAGCTTTATTTATTTATTTATTTATTTGAGGAAGATTAGCCCTGAGATAACATCTGCTGCCAATCCTCCTCTTTTTGCTGAGGAAGACTTGCCCTGAGCTAACTTCTGTACCCATCTTTTCTACTTTATATGTGGGATGCCTGCCAAAGAATGGCTTGATAAGCAGTGTGTGAGTCCATGCCTGGGATATGAACTGAGGAACCCTGGGCTGCTGAAGTGGAGTGCATGACCTTAGCTGCTATGACACTGGGCCAGCCCCGAAATGTAGAG
This sequence comes from Equus przewalskii, assembly GCF_037783145.1. Lineage (NCBI taxonomy): Eukaryota > Metazoa > Chordata > Mammalia > Perissodactyla > Equidae > Equus > Equus przewalskii. Next base: position 60,762,798 of record NC_091863.1, read on the forward strand.
CTTTAGTATGCACTCAAACATAAGTTGCTATAAGCTTAAAATAGACTGTTATAAATATAAGCTGTTTTATAAAGCCTCCTGGTAACCAGAAAGCAAAAATATATGGTACATACACAAAAGAGAAAGAGAAAGGAATCTAAGCATACTTCTACAGAAAATCATCAAATCACAAAAGAAGAGAACAAAAGAAGAAGAAAGGAAGAGTAGAAGTACAAAACAGCCAGAAGACAATTAACAAAATGGCAATAAGTACACGCCTATGAATAATTACTTTAAATGTAAATGAACTAAATTCTCTTCTCAAAAGGCATAGAGTAGGTGAATGAATAAAAAACAAGACCCATCTATAAGCTACTTACAAGAGACTCACTTCAGATGTAAGGACACACACAGCCTGAAAGTGAAGAGATGGAAAAAGATATCCTATGCAAATAGAAACCAAAAGAAAGCAAAGGTAGTTATACTTACATCAGAAAAATAGACTTTAACAGAGACTGTAATAAGACACAAAGAAAGTCATTACATAATGATAAAAAGGTCACTCCAAACAAGAGTATATACTTGTGCACCCAATAGAAGCACCTAAATATTTAAAGAAACTATTAACAGACCTAAAGGGAGAAATAGACAAAACAATAATATTACGCGCCTTTAATATCCCACTTTCATCAATAAATAGATCATTCAGACAATCAATAAGAAAACATAGTCCTTAAATGACATGTTAGACGAGATGGACTTATCAGACTTATACAGACTATTCCACCCAAGGGCACTAGAATACACATTCTTCTGAAGTGCACATGGAACATTCTCCAGGATAGATCATATGTTAGGCCACAAAACAATTCCTAATGAATTTAAGAAGATTGAAATAATATATAGCATCTTTTCCAATCACAACAGTATGAAACTAGAAATCAATCACAAGAAGAAAACTGGAAAATTCACAGATATATGGAGATTGAAGAGCATGCTACTGAACAACCAATAAGTCAAATAAGAAAGCAAAAGGAGAAATTAGAAAAAACTTTAGAAAATGAAAATGGAAATAAAATGTACCAAAACGTAGGGAATGTAGCAAAAGCAGCTCTAAGACAGAAATTCATAGCATTGAATCTTTACATGAAGACACAAGAAAGATGTTAAATAAAGTAACTGTGCACCTCATGGAACCAGAAAAAGAAGAAAAAAATGAAACCCAAAGTTAGTAGAAGACAATAACAAAGATCAGAGTGGAAAGAAATAAAACAAGAGACTAAAAAGACAAGAAAAAAGATTAATGAAACTAAAATCTGGTTTTTTGAAGATAAACAAAATTGACAAATCTTTAGGTAGACTCACAAAGAAAAAGAGGGAAGACTCAATAAAATAAAAACTGAAAGAGGAGATGTTAGAACTGATAGCACAGAGATACAAAGGATCATACAAGACTACTATGAGCAATTATATGCCAACAAACTGGACAACCTAGAAGACAAGGATAAATTCCTAGAAAAATACAACCCACCAAGACTGAGTAATGAAGAAATAGAAAATGTTAATAGATAAATTACTAGTAAGGAGATTGAATCAGTAATCAAAAATCTCTCAACAAACAAAAGTGCAGGACTAGATAGCTTCACTGGTGAATTCTACCAGTGACTTAAAGAAGAATCAACACCAATCCTTCTCAAAATTTTCCACAAATTAGAAGAGGAAGAGCACTTCCAAACTCATTTTATGACGCTAGCATTAACCTGATACCAAAACCAGACAGGGATGCCACAAGAAAAGAAGGTCAATATCACTGATGAACATATGTGCAAAAGTCCTCAACAAAATATTAGCAAACTGAATTAACAATAGTTTAAAGGGATCATACACCATGATCAAGTGGGGTTTATTAAATGGATACAAGTATCGTTAAACATCCACAAATCAATCAATGTGATATACTACATTACAAAATGAAGGTTGAAAATCATATGATCATCTCGATAGATGCAGAAAAAGCATTTGACAAAATTCAATATTCACTTATGATAAAAACTCTCAACAAAGTAGGTATAGAAGGAATGTACCTCAACATAATAAAGGCTATATATGACAAAACCACACCTAACATCGTACTCACTAATGAAAAGCTTTCACTAATGAGACAAGGATGTCTCATCACTTGAGACATTGAGACAAGGATGTCCACTCTCACCATTTGTATTCAACATAGTATTGGAATCCTAGCCAGAGAAATAGGCAAGAAAAAGAGATAAAAGGCATCCAAATCAGATAAGAAGAAGTAAAACTATCACTATTTGCAAATCATATGACACTATATACAGAAAATCCTAAAGATTCCACCAATAATCTGTTAGACTTAGTAAAATTTCAGGATAAAAAAATCAATATACAAACATTTTTTGTATTTCAATAAACAGATGTATAGATCAGTGGAATAAAATAGAGAGCCCAGAAATAAAACTACACATAAAGGTCAATTAATTTATGACAAAGGAGCCAAGAATATACAATAGGGAAAGATAGTCTCTTCAATAAATGGTGCTGGGAATACTGGACAGCAACATGCAAAAGAATGAAACTAGACCACTATCTTACACCATACAAAAAAATTAATTCAAAATGGATTAAAGAGTTGAACATAAGACCTGAAAGCCTAAAACATCTGGAAGAAAACATAGGTGATAAACTCCTTGATATCAGTCTTGGAAAAGTTTTTTGAATTTGACACCAAAAGCAAAGGCAAGAAAAACAAAAATAAACAAGTGGGACTACATCAAACTAAAATGTTTCTGCACAGCAAACATTCTCTAAGAATATGATCTTAACAGGTACATTATATCCCCTTAGATGACTGGGCCATACTTTATTGGACTTTCAGCCAAATTTTTAATTTTTCTTTATTGTTTTAAATAGCACTGCAATAAACATCCTTTTACAGAAACATTTGACCAAAATATTTATCATTCGATTAGGCTAGCTTCCTAGAAGCAGTGCTGTGGTTCAAAGTATGTTAACATTTTTATGGTTCTAGATACATATTACCAAATTTTCTACAGGAAGTTTGTACCAATTTGCACTCCCACCAAAGTGCATGGTAATATCATCATAGCCCTATCATTATGCCCTGCAGTGTCTGGAGAGATTTGCAATTGGAGTTTTAAAAAATCTTATCACTAATCAATCAAGCTACACTCAAGAGTCTAGTGGAGTCACTTCACAATGACTCAGGAGCCAACTTGAAAAAGCTTTTGCTGGCCAAAATTGGGAAGAAAAACATGCCGATAAGTATAATAACTGAAATAGATTGGAACACAAAGTATATTTAAATTCATGATTAAAAAAATCCTCTTTGATCTCCTATGCTAGGGAGGTAATTCGTTATTTTGAAAACAGGTAAATAGCAGGAAAGAATCAAGCATATACACATCTTTCCAACTCAAATTGTACTTTAGTGTGAAAAGCTAGTTGGTGAGAGTAAGTTTCCCTTTATTGAGGTAATCCAGCTAATGAATGAAGAAGAAATAGTAAAATTAGAATATCACCATTTGTAACCATTAAAGAATCAATGGATCTAGGTGATGACTATCAATGTCTGCTAACAGCACAAAATTAAAAGCAAGTAGGCATTATGTACCTCATAATGGAAGTTCATAACACCTGCAATGAAGAACCGTAATATGTTCAAAATCTTTTAATTATTTACTGATTTACAAGAAATACCGTGTATAGAGTGCCATGTTAAAAACTCTATGTGCAATTTTTAAAACTCCAGGCTACAGAAAACATGAAAAGACAAACAAATCAGTTTCTTCAACAAATTTGCAAGGGGAGAGGTAAAATATGAAGGGACACTCCTGGTTTAAAAAGTCATCAACCAATTTCAATGCGTGGAACTTATTTGGATTCAGATTCCAATTCAAACAAACAAATTTAATTATTTTAAAGCAAACATTAGAAAAATGGCACACTAGAAAGCTCCAAACTTTCAGTCCTACATAGAAACATCAAAAAAAAAGCAGTAACAGTCTGAACCAAATTTTCTGAAGCTCTGGAAACAGTCAAAGGTTTATAGCAACAAAGTGAATGTCCAATCAAGAAAAAGTCATCTTCAAAGAGTAGGAAAGTTTTGTGCCATTTTTTGTTCGCTCCTACCCAATCTTCTGCCTGGTGTTTCAGCAGTCTTGTCTTGAAGCAGTGACATCCCAATAATAATATTACAATTTCCAGCAAGAGTACTTATACTAAATAAATAAATATATAAATGGTGTCCAAATTGCAAAGAAAGAAATAAAATGATCTTTGTTTGCAGGTAACATGATCTTATACATAGAAAACCCTAAAGAGTCCACAAAAAATTGTTAGAGTTAATAAATGAATTGAACAAAGTTTCAGGATACAAAATCAACATATGAAAATCAGTAGCATTTCTATACAGTAGCAATGAACAATCCAAAGATGAAATTGAGCAAACAATTAATTTATGATTGCATCACAAAGAATAAAATACCTAGGAATAAATTAAACCAAGAAGGTGGAGGACTTGTACACGGAAAACTACAAAACATTGCTCAAAGAAATTAAAGAAGAATAATTCTTTAATTATAAATTCTCATTTATTTATAAGAAATAAGTGGAAAGACAATCAATGTTCAATTGATTGATTGGATAATCGATGGATGGTAAGACTTACTAGTGTTAAGATTACAATACTACCCAAAGTAATCTATAGATTCAACACATTGCCTATCAAAATTCAAAGGGTATTTTTTTCAGAAATGGAAAAACCAAGCCTAAAATTCTCAGAATCTAGAGAGATCTCAAATAGCTAAAATAATCTTGAAAAACAAGAGCAAAGTTAGGAGACTCACACTTCCTGATTTCACACTTTCTGTAAAAGTATAGTAATCAATGTAGTCTGGTACTAGCATAAGGACATACATATAAACACATAGAATAGATTATAGAGCTCAGAAATAAACCCTCACATATATGATTCCCTGATTTTTGACAAAGGGGCCAAGACAATTCAATAAGAAAAAAATAATCTTTTCAATAAATGTGGGAAAACTGGATACTCACACTCATAAAATGAAGTTGAACCTGTACTTCACATCACTTTCAGAAATAAACTCAAAATAGATCAAAGACCTAAATGTAAGAGCCAAAACTGTAAAGCTCCTAGAAGAATACATAGGGGAAATATTCTTTACATTAGATTTGACAGTCATTTCTTGGATATGCTACCAAATGCACAGGCAACCAAAGAAACAATAGATAAATTGGACTTCATCAGTTTAAAACTTTTTCCACGCTGAAGGACATTATCACGGGAGTGAAAATGCAACTCACAGAATGGAAGAAAATATTTTCAAATTATATATCTGATAAGGCATTAATATCTAGATTCTATAAAAATCTCCTACAACTCAACAAGAACAACCACAACACAATGCCATTTAAAACATTGGCAAAGAATTTAAATGGATATTTCTCCAGAAAAGGTATACAAATGGCCACGAAGCACATGAAAAGCTGGTCAACCTCCCCACGCACTGGAGAAATGCAAGTCAAAACCACAAGAAGATACAATTTCACACTCACTTGGATAGCAGAAATTAACTAGTGTTCGTGAGGATGTGGAAAAATTAGAACCCTTGTGCATTGTTGGTGAGAATGTAAAATTGTGCAGCCACTGTGGAAAACAGTTTGGTGATTCCTCAAAAAGTTAAACACAAAATTACCATATGATGCAACAATTCAACTCCTAGGTATATACTCAAAAGAATCAAAAGCAGGAACTCAAAAAGAGACATGTATAGCAATGTTCATAGCAATAGTATTATTCACAATAGCTAAAACGTGGAAAAAACCTATACGTCTACCAATAGATGAAAGGCTAACACATACATGGTATATACATGCAATGTTGTACATATCCAATGTGCATGTACATGCAATAGAAATTATTAAGCCTTGAACAATTAAAATTATGATACATGCTACAACAGGAATAAACCTTGAGAATATTATGATGATTGAAATAATTCAGACACAAAAGAACAAGTATTATATGGCTCCATTTATATGAAGTACCCGGAATAGACAAGTTCATAGAGACAGAAAGTAGAACAGTGGTTACGAGGGGCTGGGGCAAGAGAACAATGAGGAGTTCTTGTTTATTGGGTAGAGTTTTTGTTTGAGATGTTGAAAAAGTTCTGGAAATGGGTAGTGCTGATGGTTTCACAACATGGTGAATATACTTAATGTCACTTAAAAATGATTAAAATGGTAAATTTTATGTTACGTATATTTCACCACAATTTTAAAAGAAAACTTTGAGGCAACAAGGGAATTGTGAACACTGAATATTTGATGGTATTAAAGAATTCTAGATTCTTTTTTAGTTGAATAAAATATATATTTTAAATATAAGTTTTATTCTTACAAGATATATACTAACTATTTGCAGATAAGATTTTATTTTTAAAGATTGGCACCTGTGCTAACAACTGTTGCCAATCTTTTTTATTTTTCTGCTTTATCTCCCCAAATCCTCCCTGGTACCTAGTTATATATCTTAGTTACAGGTCCTTCTAGTTGTGGCGTGTAGGATGATGCCTCAACGTGGCCTGATGAGCAGTGCCACGTCCTCGCCCAGGATCCGAACCAGCGAAACCCCGGGCTGCAGCAGCGGAGCGCACAAGCTTAACCACTCGGCCACGGGGCTTGCCCCCAAGATTTTTTTTAACAATTAGTATAGGCATATAGATGAATCAGCATTGGCCATGAATTGATAAGAATTAAATTGGGTCATGAGTAAATATGGATTAATTATATTATTCTATCATTGTACATGTTTGAAATTTTCAATAATAATGAATTAAGCAAAAAAGCCATAGGATAATATGAAATGTTTGTATTTTCTCCATTGGATTGAGTTTTGAAAAAATCTAAGCCTCTGCTGGGGACTCTCATACTCCAATTCTTCTGTATGTTCCACTCCAGCTTTCTCTCCACTACAGGGTTCTGGTTCCATTTTGACGTTACCCTGCATAGTCAAAGCCTGAGGTTCTGTAGTCCTTGGAAGGGAAGTACGGCTCCTTATTTTTCTCTCTTTGATTAAACTTAATTTTTCCTTATTCTCCAAAGAAGAACATGTACAGGACAAACCAACCATCTTATTGCTCTTATTAATCCCCTCTCATATTGTCACTTCTTTGCGTTATTTTGCTAGACCTCCTTTAACCCAGGTATGCAGATAGGAAGAAAAAGCCTAGATCAAGGGAACAGGGAACATTCATTTTTGTGGGCATAAAATCATAGATGCAGAGGGACGGGTGTCAGACTATCTGGATCCAAATACCAGTCCCACAAGTTACTAGCTGTGTGACTTAGGCATGTTACTTAACCTCTCTTATCCTCAGTCTTCTGAACTATAAAATAGGGTTAATAAAAGCACCTGTGTACTTGATATTATTTTCATTAGAATTAAATGAAATAATGCATGTAAAGTACCTGGCTTACATAAAGCACTCAAAAACATAATAGCTATTATTACCATATCTTCACAGACACTGTCTTACTGTTTACTAGTTGATTAGTGAAAAATAGTCTCAGTCTAATTTGTGTCCCTTCAATTACTGGATTATTAGCTATTTCTAGAGATTTTTTTCTTCTGTATATTCTTGGCTCCAAACATTTACTCAATTTTAATGGGCAAGTTGTATTTTTCTTATTGATATATAACCACTCTACGAGTTAAAAGGAGTAGTGAAGTCTTTTTTTCCAGCGGAAAGTACAAGAACCACTTCAAGTCATTCGAATTCAAAATTTATGAGAACATTCCAGTACTGAGAAGGGAAAAGGCCCAGGATCAAACCCTGAGAAACTCCAACATTTTTTTCAATTTGGGCTATCAGAGTTGAAAAATGAATTGGATGATGCAGTCACTTTAGAAAACAGCCTAGAAGTTCCTCAAAAAGGTCGACATAGACTTCCTATATGACCCAGCAATTCTGCTCTTAGGTATCTACCTAAGGGGAATGAAAACATATGCCTATATGAAAACTTGAATATAATTGTTCGTTGCAATGTTATTCATAATAGCTCCAAAGTGGAAACAATGCAAATCTCCATCAACTGATGATTGGATAAACAAAACGTGATATATCTATGCAATGTAATAATATTTGGCAATAAAAGGGAATGAAGTACTGATAAGTGCTACAACATAGATGAACCTTGAAAATTTATGCTACTGAAAGAAGGAAGCCACAGTTCTGGCAGTGGCCATATAACTCTATAGCAACAGCTCCTATTGGGTATTCTCACTTCCATATTTCTAGCTCTCACTGGCTCTGTTAACACCATCTCTCCCTTGCTCCTTTCAGCTAACAGTGGTAATAGCTTCACCCTCCAGCTTTTCCCCGGGTATTTCAACATTGCCTGCTGATTTTCTTCACCCTGACTGTACGTCTGTAAATAACCTTTTCATCACACTTTCTGCAGTTAAAGTATTTGAGTATGCCATCTGTTTTTTCCTGGACTCTGACAGAGTAGGTTAGGAGTTTTGCATAATAGTCTCTTACAATTTAAACAAACTTTTTTTTGTATCTGTGGTTAAATCAGTTTTCTAATTCCTATAACTTTTGCACTTTTGCCCCCCTTTCATTTAAAAATCTCTTAAATAGCTTTGCTAAAGCCTTGTCTGCCTAATTGATATTTTTAAGAATGAACATTTAATTTTATATTACATTTTAATTTTAAAAATATTTTTATTGTTTTTTAATTTATTTCTACTACTCTCTTTTCATCAACTTTTGTGCTTTTGTAAAACTTCTTGAATTAAAATCTTAGTCTATTCCTTCTGGTAAATAATGAAGATGTTTAAGACTGATTTTTTTCTCTAGCTATACTTCATCCAAAGGCTTTGATATTTATCATTACCATTGATTTCTGAATAGTTTGTTGTTGCTTCCGTGTTTTGTTTTTAAAATCAAATGAGGGGCTGGCCCACTGGTGCAGTGGTTAAGTTCGCACGTTCCACTTTGGCAGCCTGGGGTTTGCCGGTTCGGATCCTGGGTGCAGACAATGGCACCGCTTGGCAAGCCATGCTGTGGTAGGTGTCCCACATATAAAGTAGAGGAAGACGGGCACAGATGTTAGCTCAGGGCCAGTCTTCCTCAGCAAAAAGAGGAGGATTGGCAGCAGATGTTTGCTCAGGGCTAATCTTCCTCAAAAAAAAAGTCAAATGAAAAGTTTTTTCACTTTTTTAAAATATTAATTTATAAAATTAATATATTATAAAAAAAGCTAAAATCTCCTTTGAACCTCCCACTCTTAATTTCTGTTCCATCCACTCTCTTCCTTCCTTTTAAACATTTTTCTTTGTGTTTTTAATGTATTTCTATGTACACATAGAAAATATATGGTATGCATAGGAAATTAAAAAAATAAATGCTATCATACCAGACATATTTCTGCAACTCACTTTTTCATTCTGGAATGTATATTGGAGATTTTTGCACTAACTTCTGCCTCATTAAAGATCTACATGTTGGAGATCTAAATTTAGCTGTACCTAATTTTTTAGATCCATGGTTAATATACTACAGTCTATTTAGCCAATTCACTGCATAATATCACAGTGGTTAAGAAGGTTAGTCAAATTGCTGGGCTGAAATCTTGGAACCTTGCAGCAAGTTACTTAATCTTTCTGTGACATTCTTTTTCATCAACAAAATGCAGATAATAATATTTTCCTCATGTGGTTGTTGTGGGGACTAAAGGTGGTAATACATGTAAAGCACTCAAGACAGCACCTGCTACATGGGAATCATGCAATAAATGTCATCTATTACTACTCATGAATATTCATTTTATTTCTAATTTTCACTTCTACAAACAACTCCCGGCAATCTGACTAGATTGATATACAGTAATTTAATGCATCAAATATATGCTTCTTTGAACACATGTATGAATTTTTTTGCAGCATAACCAAGTAGGGAAATTGCTGAGTTATAAAGCATGCCTATATCTCATTTTATTTAATTTCTATTTCTTTGATAACTAGAGAGATTGAGAATCATTTCCTAGGTTTGTTGTTATTTCTTCTTACTTTTTTGTGACTTGTCTCTTTATATCCTTTGCTCATTTTTCTTATTTATTTTGTAGAAGCTTTCTAAAAACAAATTCTGGATATTTTATCAGTTATATACATTATAAATATCATCCTTCAGTCTGTTGTCTGTTTTCAGGAAACAAAGATTTTAAGTGTTTGATGTAGTAAAGTATTAGTTGTTTTCCTTGATAATTTTTGCTTCCTTTGTTTAAGGAATCCTTCCCTATTTCAAGGTCATATAAAATTCTTCTATATTTCCTTTTATTACTTTTATGTTTGCTTCTTTTTGCATTTACGTCATTGATACACTGGGAAAAATGCTTTGTTAATTGTGTACACTTACATTCTAACATTGTTTTCTCTATGGATAATCGATTTTTCCAAAAACATTCATTGACTAGCTCAACCTTCTCCCTGATTTAATATGTCTGTTTTGTTTTATACTAATATCAGATTACTTATATCTTATCATATTATACTACACACACACACACACACACACACACACACATATATTAACCAGACTCTTGATTGTTTTCCAACATGAATATTTTATTGTTTTAAGGTAACGTATTCTAAAACTTCAGGTTAAATTTTGATATACGGTAGAGAAAAACCAACCGTTTTGTTACACTCTTTCAAAATTATTTTGACCACTTTTCTGTATTTACTCTTCCATGTAGATTTTAGAATAAATTTGACATGTTTTATAAAATATTCCTCTCAGTTATCTTATTAGTTTGAATAGTTTATCAGTCATTTCTTCTGGATTTTCTATATAGAAAAATATTTGCAAATAATGGTGGTATTGCATTGAACAGTAGCACTAATAGAAGAATCCTTCTCTTGTTGCTGATTTTAATGGCTTTGCTCCTAAAATCTCATCATACATACATTCAGACCATCAATACTTATCCCATATAAAATCTCTTTGCCATTGGGGCTCATCACTTCTGACTTTACCATCCACTCCTTGTTGCCAGAAAATGCTTACCTCCTAGTCATTCCCCCTCTTCCTGCTAATCATTTATTGAAAATGTTGGCACCTGCCTCTCTTTCTCTCTCAGGTTCTGTTACTATTCTCAGCTATATCAACAACCATGTTGAATACACATCCAATTTACTGGCCTCTTGGTTCTTAATTTCCTCATCACCAGAGTCCTTTACTTCCACTCCCCTTCTGTCATCTACTCCCACAATCATACTCTCAACCTTATCATTATCCTGGACTTTAAAATATCAAATTCGTTATCCTGAACTTTGAAATATCAAAGTCAAACTTTGTCAACAATCTCCTATTCTTTTCTCTAGCTCAATGGAAGAGATCTAACTCTTTTTTCCCTAAGGATAATCTCTTTGCTCATGCTTTGGATTCCCTTCTTTACCACTTTCTCAAGGACCTAGCTCCACTAATGTCCCCATCTCTCTTGTATCTTCAACCTGTGCCTCTCTAATGGTCTCTTCCTGTCAATATTTAAACATATTCAAGCTTTCTATTATACCCTTCTATCTGAGTTATATTAAGATACAACTCTTTTGGTGTGATATACAAGCCTTTTGTTCCCCATTAAGAAAAATTTACATGCTACCCTGAGATCAAAAGAGTTGTGCGTGTTGACAATATGTATCTTCAGAAAGATGGAAGCATACATGAGAGTTGATTCTAAGGGTTAGACCATGGAGGACGAAATACAAGACTTAATCAGGCCAAATTCATTGGTATGCCAGTATTCATCTAGATTTGGTGATATTATATGTCGACTTGAGCACTGAAGAATGGTGTTGTCTCCTAGGTTGTCTAAATTGAAATTTGAACTCAAGAATGGCTGATAATGAATGAGGTTGACATGCGAGAACTTCCCTGTCATACTTAACGTCTCTTAACTATCACAGACAAGGTGAAAGCAATTGATATATTAGATAAACCACAGAGCTGAAGCACTAACCAAGTATTCTGTGTCTCAAGATTCTCTGGTAATGGCTAATTAGCCATGGCATCTTTAAGCATGAAAAAGGCAAGCTATTAAGATGCTGCTTGATGCATTTATACAGAAAAACTTTGAGGTATGTTAGGAAGCAATCTAATTTGAAAGATTATCGTGGGATATGCAGCCTTGTACCTAGTTTCTATACCTGTGACTATTCACAAAATTGGAAACCTTTGCTTGAGGGAGTCTGGGTGCCTTTTATGAATAAGCCTGAAATGGAACCACAGTTGTATACTTTTAGTATTCATTCATTCCTTGTCCAGAATGACCCAAGTCCATTTACCAGGAATACTGGATAAAAAGAAAATACCGAGATTTTTCTGGAAGTTATTGGACAACTAGAAGAATCCCCACATAGGTTCCCTAATTCAGGGAGAGAGAGCTATTATAGAAGGAAGGGGCAAATGAGAGTCACCAGAACTCTCCATACCCCAATTCTCCTTATACCTTGCCAAGACAGAAAACCAAAAGGGGAAGGAATTGTCGAGTTTAGTACCATCATCAAAGATCTCAAAGATCCAAAAACGGTATGTCCTACCATATTGCCATTTAATTTTATTTGACTGGAGGCAAAAGCTAAGTGTATCTTAAGAGAATGACTGGGGATTATTGCAAACTTAATCAGAGCATGAGGTTAATTCAGCTTCAGCTCTGGATGTAATGTCTTTATTGAAGCAAATCAACACAGATACTGGCAGTTAATATGCAGTCATCTCCATGGCAAATCCCTTTCTCCTCCTCCATTTCTGTCAGTAAAGAAAATCAGAAGCAGTTTGCCTTCATGTGGTCTTCCCTTTCTTATATTAGGTCTATATAATCTTTTCTGCACTCTGTTAAAATTTGGTTGAGAGTAACCTTAATTTTATTGATATCCTCTTAATCATCATGCTGCTCCATAACTTTGAAGACATTATGCTAAGTGAACCTGATGAGCAGGAGGTAACAAGCATTATAAGTGTTGCAGGAAAGACATGCATGTTCAGAGGCCTGTCACACCTTTGTTGTTTTCTAGGGATCCAGTGGCCTGGTGCCTGTCAGGATATCCCCTCTAAAGTGCAAAACAATTCTTGCGCCTTGAACTGTCCATCACGAAGAAAGAGATACAATTGGTAGAACTTTCAGGATTTCGAAGGTAACATACACCATACTTTAGCTTGCTGGTTAAACTTATTAACCAGGTAATACATAAGGCTGTCAGTCTTGCGTATGTTCTAGAGCAAGGAATACTCTAAAGTATATCTAGGCTTCAGTTTAAGTTGCTCTGCTACTTGGGCCTTATGACCCAGCACACACAATGGTATTGGAAGTTTCTGTGGCAAAGATACTCTAGGATGAGCACGGTGCCAACTCCTAAGAATCTTGAGTAAGGTCATGCCCTCTTCTTCTGACAACTATTCTCAATTTGAAATATTACTGCTGTATTTTTAACACACTTAGTAAGAGCCCGAATGCCTTACTATGGGACACAGTTACTATGAAACCCAAACTACTCATCATAAAAGTAGTATTATCTGATGCAATGAATCCTTAAAATTAGATACAAAGAATGGTATCCTGAAGATTCAGTGATTGTTCTAGTTGAGACAGAAACCTTACAGCAGCAGTCAATAAATGATGTCCTCTCCCCCATAGCCAGGAACCAATGGGTGGAGGTGAGAGTTGCCCCTCTCATTATTTTATCTAACAATTCAATGAAAGATATTTTTGTTTCCTGTTACCATGATATTGGGTTTGGTGGGGTTAGATGTCCTACTACTCAAGAGTAGAATGCTTCCACCAAAGAAGAGAGTCATGGTTTCATTAAATTGGAAGCTGAGGCTGATTCTTAGCTATTTGAGGCTCCTTATGAATTAACAGGCACAGAATCACCGTACAGGCTGGGGTTCTGGATTCAGATTATCAAAGGGAATTTGGGTTGCTGTTACACAATAAAGCTAAGGAGGAGTACATATATACATATTTTTTTTTGGTGAGGAAGATCAGCCCTGAGCTAACATCTGTTGCCAATCCTCTCTTTTGGTGTGAGGAAGACTGGCCCTGAACTAATACCTATGCCAATCTTCCCCTTTTTTTGTATGTGGGTCACCACCACAGCATGACTTGAGGAATGATGTAGGTCTGCACCTGGCATCCAAACCCGTGAATCTGGATTGCCAAAGCGGAGCAAGCCAAACTTAACCACTATGCAAACCCGGCCAGCCCCAAGGAGGACTATTATTGGAACCCAATGGATTCACTGAGGTGCCTCTTTTACTCTCTTGCCAAATAGGCATAATCAATGAAAACTACAACAAATATAGGATTGTCAAAAGATCCAGATGCTGCACTGATAAAGGTTTGGGTTATTTCACTAAGTAAAACAAAACGTACCCAGCCAAGATGCTGCAGAGGGCAAAGGAGGAAAAGGAATTGGTTGTGGCAAACGAAAAAACTATGATTATCAACTTAGGACTCATAAGCAGCTAGAAAATTAGGGGCTGAAGAAGCAGTGCTTTACTTTGTTTCTTTTTCCCTTCTTTCCAGCCCCGCATACTTAAATAAAGAGCAATGGTGGTAACTAACATCTTATTTTCTGGTGGAAACAATCATTTAATTGATGTTACCTTGCAATTAGATGGTAGCTGACGGGAATTTGTGTGTTCTTTATTTTGGAAACATGAATATGTTATCTGGACAAACAATAAGAGTGGATGCTGAGTAGAAAAAAGAATGGGTTGTGCTGGATATTCCCTGCTTTGTTCTCCAGAACCACTCTTCACTCTTACCCATTCTGCTTATAACCAGGAGGTTAACCTTTGTGGACTGCATCAATGCACTCCTTTCTCTCTGGCTTGTAGTTGAGTTTGGCTCATAGGGGACACTATCAGGAGATTAAAGGGCAAATTCGCTTCGTCTTTTTACCAAAGGCCACAGCTCCTGTCAGAGAAAGTCCACACTTATAACTAGTTTTTCTAGGTTCTGGGAATCATTCTTTTCCCCTGAATCTTCAAAGCTAGGGTTCAAAGAGTTCTTCAGTGTTTCTAGTCCTAGTGAGCTTCACCAAAACTTGTTTCTATTAACATTTCTTACACCATTGTCCCTTTATTAATCTCTTTTCATTATCCTGTTTGAGAGTGCCATCTGTTTTTGCCAAGATTCTGAGTGACATGTAAAGTATGGATTTCCCTCTATCTACCCTGAGTAAGTTCTGGGATCTGCAGGGCCAAGTCCTTATACACTTTCATTCAAGTGTGTAAGCCAAAAACCTGGGAGTCATCAATGACAAAACCCCTTGACACTCCTTACTCTACACATCCAATCCATAACTATTTTCTGTTAACTTTATACTAAAAATATATCTCCATTTCCTATCTTTCTTTCTTTCATCACTCTTACTTTCCTAGTCCAATCTAGTATCATATTTTGCTTGAACCTCTGAAATAACCTCCTAACTAGTCTTACTTCCTTCCCTTTTCTCACTGCAGCCAATGTGATAATTTAAAAATACCAATTTGTTCCCTTCCATAATTCTAATTAAAATCCTTCAATGGTTTACCACTACTTTAAGAATGATACATTTTTAAAACTATCCTACTGGGTCCTACATGATCTGGACACTTGTCTATTTTGCCAATTTCTTTTCATACAATTCTCTTTACTCCATGTGCCTCTCTTTCTTTCACTTTCTCCAACAACCACACTCCCTACTGCCTCAGGAACTTAGCTCCCACTTTCTTCTCACTGAAATGTTCTCCTTTCATTTACTTCATTTATATTACTCATCTTTCAACGCTCAGCTCAGATTTTCCATTCTTGTTCAGACTTCATTAATAGTCCAGGATTGGCATCCTCGTTATAAACTCTCATAAGCATTCTATATTTTTTCTTTATAACAAAATACTGCAATTATTTGGACAAAAAGTCTTTCTCCCCCCAGGAGGCCAGAGGCTCAACAGGGGTGGTGTCAATGTCTGTTTTGCTCACAACGGTACATATCCCCAGTGCCTGGAATACTGCCTGGCAAACGAGTGAATGAATGAATGAATCAATCAATCCATCAATCGAGTCAATTAATAATTAGGTGAGGGTGGGTGAAGGGATAGAAGGAAAAAGTAGCACAAGGTATGAAACCTAGAACTATGCTTCACAGAACATTTCTTAGATAGATGACTGCCCACTTTTCTGGTTGATATAGATCCTGGGTTCTGAGTGAGAGGAGAGCTAGTCTCCATCACATATCAATTCCTCACAGAATCCAGCATTAATTTTTCATTCAGTTACACTTTTAGTGTTTCTGAGGGTTTTCTATTTTTCAAAATATTTATTGGTAGTGAAAATTTACCAGAGGTTGCACTTGGGGGGCTGCTAGCCTTATCTTATTACATACCTTAGCAACTAGGACTTTTGTTTTATTTTTTCATTTAGCCACATTTAATAAACAATGCATCTCACTACATGGAACTTCCTTTAGGATCATGTTGTTTTACATACTAGGACCTCTTTCTTGGAATCATATCCTCTATCTTATGTGAATGTCACCTTCAAAATTATTGTAAATTTTGCTTTGGTTTGATAGCTGTTCATGAGAAAACCTTGTCTCTTGACTGCCTCTTTAACTTCTTGAAGTTAAATATTCAGTTAATGTATTTCTTTTTTTAAAGAGAGTATTTAGGGCTATGTATTCGACTAGGTACAGCTTTGGCTACCGAAAGTAATCAACAGTCACTACCAGCAGGTGATCAGGAACGATTTTTTTTTTTTTGAGGAAGATCAGCCCTGAGCCAACTACCACAATCCTCCTCTTTTTGCTGAGGAAGACTGGCCCTGAGCTAACATCCATGCCCATCTTCCTCTACTTTATATGTGGGACACCTACCACAGCATGGCTTTTGCCAAGCACTGCTATGTCTGCACCCGGGATCCAAACTGGCTAACCCCGGGCCACCGAGAAGCGGAACGTGTGAACTTAACCGCTGCACCAATGGGCTGGCCCCAGGAACAATTTTTAACCTAAAACTATAGAAAGTCTAAAGCACTGGCCCCCATTCTATGGAATTTATACCCTTCGGTAAGTAAGTAGAGATCATAGCTTATGAAGTTATTAAAAGTCATCGACATCTTATCCAAGGTTAGTTCATTGTGACCTATTACAGGCATCTATGAGTTTTATATTTTTATGAAAAAGAAACACATTTAAAAGTTTGAAATTGCTATGGGCCTGAAAACTCTTAAATAGTTGAATTCACATATAAGCTTATTATGGAGTATTTATAAAACAGTAATTGATAAACTATCAAAAAAGAAGTAAAATACGAAATGATAAAATACAAATGTGTGGAGGTGGGAATAAGGGCAAAGCTAAGCTCATAATTTTAGATCTGTTTCAGGTAAGCCAAAGCTAAATAAGTAATGTTAATTGTTCACATTAAGTATACCTCAAGTGAGAAACAGTTGTTGAATATGGAAAAATTTATTATAGGGTTGTAGAATTCATACAACCTAAATTCCTTACAGCATTCAGCACTTGTACAGTTTTGTGGATTTCACAATACACATATCAGTGAAAAAGAACCACTGCATTAGAGTGACTTTTTTATGAAATTTTTTCACATATAAGTCAGATCTGTTACACAGCACCTAACAGAAATGCAAAGATGCAATTTCTAAATTCAGGAAAGTTGCACAAAATGAAAAACAAAAAACAATGGTAAGAGATTGGACATACTTTACAGAAAAAAGTCAAAAACAATTTAAAATATTTTAAATGTAAAATACGCTCTACCCTATGATTGAGTGAAGAGCTTACTTTAAACAAATCGCAAAGGATGGGATTTATTGTCAGGATGTTAGCTGACACGTTCATGCTGCTTTCAGAACTCTAAACCCTATAAATTCAAAAGAAAACATAAGAATTATTTAATTTCAGTTTCAAACAACAAGCAATGACAATTAAACTGAAAATTGACAAGAGCTTGCAGTGGTTAGTACATTTTTTCCCTTTTTTTGTTTTTTTGTTTTTTAGTATAAGCAATAGAGTAAATGCATGAGTAAATATCTTGAGTATCTCACACACTTTAATGTTGAAGTCGTATTGTAAATTTCTGACTTCTTCTTATTAAGGATACTCTTTCTGTTGCCTCTCACTCTTGACAGATCTTGGTCTCAACAATAAATTCGTTGGGGAAGTGTCTAATCTTCCAGCATTTATCAATGGCACGTTTGTTGAAACCTGTGAGGAAATGCATAAAATAGTGACTTTTTAATTTTTTATGTAAATGAAAACATATGTATATTTGCTCTCCACTTTCCCCTGTACTGCACTCCCACTCTCCTTCACTGTCCCGATAACACAGAGTAAAAGAAGGAATGAACTGCCTACCCAGCAAGAGGTCTCGTCGACGAAGGCGGAAGGACTTGCGGTTGTTGCAAAGTTGGTAAATAAAAATGCCAAGGTTACTAACATCACGAATCTCCTCCACAGCAACCAGGTCTTCACGGACCACATAAGTGTGAGGCAGGTATCTGCCTCTCTAAAAATTAAAAAAAAATGGAAATGAAAACTTTTTAAAACACTTTAAATCCTTACCTATAGCAGATATCCTTTTTTTAATAGACTTTATTTCTTAGAGCAGTTTTAGGTTCACAGAATAGTTTTTATTTGAAAATTATTTCAATGAAATGGAATGTTTTGGCTCAAATCATCAATTTTTTTAAATGAGGAAGCAAAATTATTTGGAAATGCTTATATAAAAATTTGACATCCAAAATACATACTGCCAGTTTGCCAAAGAGCTCCACCAGATTCTTTGGAGGCATAACAATGGAGGTATTGAGGGGCATCAGATAGCAGTTTCCCAGCAGCAAGTCCAGGTAGGCAGTCATGCCCTGGTGGGGAGGGGAAAAAGTTAGTTATGCTATAGCGAGTAGAGATGCTGCAGATGTTCCAACTACTATTAGCACAAGCAGCTACATCATTTCAAAATCAACTAATGCATATTCGGTAGCAAAAAAGTGAAAAGGACTTTGCAGCAAAAAGATGTACATTCATGAACAGATTTAACACTTACTAATGAATTAAGAAAAAAGGAAACTCAGGAATACCTAGAAGAATGAGAAACCCACCTTTTCGAAGTCATGAATAATTGCTGCAGGGTCACTGTCAGAGAAACTAGGGACAGGCACATCAATGATTGCAATGTTGTCATCCTCACGAATGTCAGCCTCCTCGGTCACAGGCAGAAAGTAGGGTTCTCCACCACGAAGGGAATTTGCAGGGTCCTCAGAATCAAAAAAGCACATCTCTCCATGGTAGATGGTATTCTAAAGACAAAGAAGAGAGAATTAAAACCTTCTGATACTCACTGTCATGACATCTGAATCATTTCTCACAGTCATATCAATTCACTGTACTGTTTGCCAAGCTGAGGATTGTTGATTACAGTTATCACCGTGAAGACAAATCAACTTTATAAACTGAGAGGTAATCTGAAAACTTTCCCTAAACCTTCATTTCTCTGATGACCACCGCAGAATTATTTAAGTTGCTACTAAATGTATAGCAATTAGTAATCCAAATTGTAAGAATTGTAATTATTATTACCTTGGGCATGAAGTACTTGTAAATGCAGGCTCCACCAACAATAAGTCCTGCCAAGATGAATGAAAGGCCTAAGAGAGTAAGCATGCATCTCCCAGAGGAGCCCTCTTTTTCCTGGGTGGCAACTCGGAGCTCCTATTTATTAAAAAGCAAAACCAAAAACAAAAACCAGATCGCACTTTTAGACACATTGTTGCTTCTGTGTACAATTTACCTTCCTTGAAATTCAAGATATTTTAAAACGATGTTATTAAGTTATCCTAGCTTAAAATCATTTCAAGACAATTTCTGATGTTTAATAGATGTGAAAATCTCTCTCCAATTATATTAACCTTCCTTCTGGCATTTCCAAACCCAAACATAGATATGAAGTTATTTCAAAATAAACATTTCTAGAATCAGCTGAAAATAACTATTCATTTATGCAATAAGTTATACTCTAATAAATGGAAGTTTGTCACTTTTTGGACTTATACATGGATAGAATCACTAACTTTTTGGAATATAATTATGTTTCTTTACTATTTTTTGTAAATCAACTTATTTGCTAAGTAAAAAAGTGAATTAAAATCCTTTGATTTATTAACTGACTTTCAAAAAGCTGTTTTTTTAAAAATTAAATTTTATAGGAAGGAGTTCTATAAGGCAGGTATATGCCATTTTCCTCTATGTTAGAAATTAAAGTATTGAAGGTGAGATATATTTCATAATGTTCCTAATTTTAGTGAGAAACTAGGCTTCCTAATGTCACCAATATTCTATAGCTGTGTATTTCACGAATGAACTAATGTTTTCCAAGTTCTGAGCAAAACACTATAGATTTTAAAGTACAGAATTTGTGGTAGCTAGGCACAAAAGCTGTGTGTTTAACAGTGACTGTAAAATTCTGTGAAATCCATAATTTGTTTAGGAATTGGAACAAGAAAGATCCAAAGCAAACAAGTAACTGATTAACTCTGTACTCTTCCCAGGGGAGTGGACCAAGGGGCCTCCAATCCCATTCTTGTATGTCACAATATGCCCCAAGACCATTATTACTCAAGGGTAGAATAAATGAAGTCAGCAAATTTAAAAATCTAATCTCTGGTAATCATAGGGTAAATCATTCAGACTGGTATGTAAATAGAATTGTTTTAGTCTTTCAAGCCATTAGCTATTTTCCATGACAACTAGGATAATACTTAGGGGACCTAATTAACCTTCAATGAATTTAGTGAAAACAAACGCATGAATTCTAAGGAGAGGCAACCATTTGTTAAAAGGTTTGTCAAAAAAGATTTTTCTTTAAAATTCAAAGAAATTTGGTATTCACATTTTTTAGCTAAATTTATTTAAGTTCAAATCCTCTTAATACACTATAAACCTTGAAGGCTTTTCCTTGTCCCAATAATTTCGAGAATTTTAAATTATTTTTATTTAAATAACCTTAACCTAAGATAAACACTATGAAGATAACTATATATTATGATGTGAATCACCATAATCTAGAGCTAGAGGCTTCGAAATTATATTTTAGATTATTAAATTGAGGTCCAGAAAGGTGAAAAAACTTACCTATAAGTCACAAAATGACTTAATTTCAAATGCTGAAAGGAATAAATTTCTTTTTTTTCTTGTCACTGAGCTAGGAGAAGAACAATCTGTACTGCAATTACATTTCTCCTTCCAATAATTCAGGCAGTTTATTATTAAGAAAGGTCTAAGTATTAGATTGTCAATTTCAAAAAAAAAAAAAAAATCCACCATATAGGAATAAGGATTTTTTTCATTTAAATTTCTAGACTTCAGAGTAGTGGAGACTGTCACTTACCATAGCTAATTTCTCTCTGAACTATACTCTAAAGTCATTGTACACCACCTCTGACATAATATTCTGTTGTGCTCAATCTCTGATGAGCTGATCAATACATACATCACTATATAATGTGTCAAGTATTATTAAATCAGTGTCCAATAGTGGCCAGGAGAAGATCCTGTAGGAGCTTCTCCAACACCTAACAAAGAAATATGATCATAGTGCAAATGCTCATTTTTGTTTATTCCTCATCACACCACAGGCCTGGCAGAAGTATTGCTTGCATATTAACTGAATCCAACTACAAGTCATGAAGTTTTTAGTGGTGAGGGGAAAAAAGGGATTACTGTGTGGCTATATTTAACTACTGGCATCTAATTAGACCTCCCAAAAAATCTGGCCATGTTTCACCTACAAAGTAAATAGAACAATTACTTATTTGACCTTCTGTCATTTAGTCAAAACCTCAACAATGCAGAGGGTATTACTTTTGGGTTCTGAAACGTATAATACACAAAAATTAGCTTCATCGCTGGGCTAAACATCGAAGGCTTCCATGATAAAAATTCTGCATCAGCACATTAGCATTTCAAATTGTGTACATAATCAGTGATACTACATGGGTTCTCATTTCACTCAAAGCACTTTTCAAATCTCCCCTCTGAGCACAAAAGTTAAAACTTTATAGAGAGAAAAAGACAAGTTAGGACAGATCTGCAAGCTGCAACACTTCACAGATTTTGTACAACAAGAAAATACGATTGTGCGTTTTAAGTTTGAGATTTTACTGAGGAAAATGGGTAGTTTGCAAACATTAAAAAACATGTTAAATGTTTAAAGGAAACAGAAATTGGTTAAATAAATAATGGCCAACATTTGGGGCGGGGAACTCCCCCAGTTCCTGGCAATGCAAGAAGTTTAAACTATGAGGTCGGACTTGCTTCAGATCTCTCTATGGGGGAGGTGGGGTAGAGGGATATCGCTCAAAAAGGAAGTACCAAAAAAAGAAAAAGGAAAAAAAACCCTCAAACTTTTTTTTAAGGAAGAAGAGTGTTTTCTTTAGGAAATGTCACTCCGAAAACATACAAGGCTCTTGCAGTAAGAGGGCACAGTGAACATCCAAAATTCTAATTAAGAGCAATTTCAATTTTGACAGCTCCTTTACCGAATGCTGAACGACGCTTATGACCAGGAAGAAATTGGAAATATACATGGGCGGGTGGGCACAGAAACACACTTGCCCCAACTTATACCTCTGCGAGTCTAAGCTGCCCTTTGTCCCCCACCCACCCCGACAAACACTCAATGATCCTAGAAAGACAGATTCATAGAACTCCGCACACGTCAAAAGGAAAAAAAAAAAAAGACTTAAATCTCTGGCCCTTGCTTCACCCTACGTGTCCGCTCCACCCCTTTGCAGGCTGTGAGCGCCCCTGGAGCTGGGAACTGGGGATCATACCTCTCTCTTTGATCCTCAGCCCCCCGCAAATTCCCCCAGATAGAAGCTGACGTCGAGTCCTAGAGGTTCTCCTCAAACTCCTTCCAATATCCCTCCGCTGTGTACAGCGTGGGCTGGAACCGACGGAACGTGGCGCGACGAGCGGAGATGCTAAGGGGCGTGGGGCATGGGCAAGCGAAAGGTGTCTAGAAAGGTTCTAGACAGAACCGGGGCGACCGGGCAAACCCGACGGACAGCGCAGAGGGGACCGCCCAGGAACACAGGAGCTGCGGGGCAGCTTTCATTTTGTCTTCTGCCGCCTTCTTCCTTTCTTCCCCCCAGCCACCTCCTCCCTACCTTCCCGATCCTAGCAGGCAGTCAGGGGTGGAGTGGGGAAAACTACCTTGCCGGTCAGGATCTGAGCTCGGACCGTGCGGCTTACGAGGGCCTCCACGTCTTGCCGCGCCTCCTCTTTTTGCACCGCCGTGGGTGTATTGAATGCAATTTTCACCATGGTGAATCTTCGGGCTGCGCGGTAAGGCGCGGCTCGAATCAGCGTCCTGGGCTGCAGGTTGGAAAAGGAGACGATCACGCTGGCCCTAGCAGCACCTACTTTCTCCCCCGTCTGCCTTACGCTTCTGCAAGCCCAGGTCTGGAGATACTTATGACGCAGTCCCAAGCTGGGTGGGAGACCGTGGGCGGGCCCAGGGAGGGGCCGAGGGAAGAGCGGGAGGGGGTCCAAGTGCTGGGATGGGGGTGGGGGTTGCCAGTGGGAAAAAAGGAGGGGAGGTGGGGCCCTGGCCGGCTGGGGCTCAACGTGCCTCACCTGCACTCCAGGCGTGCTCCCACCCACTCTCTGCGCCCTAAGATAAGGGCAAGACAGGAAGGAAGCCTGCTGTGTCGTGTCTTTCTGCCTCTGTCCATGCCACAATAGCCCCTGACCCTGATTCTGTTTTCCCAAACTTGGGCCTGGCCCCCTGCAGGGCTAGGAACTGTAACTTGGCACCAACCCAAGCTTCCTCAGCTCTGCACCCACCCAGGTCCCCAAAGCACAGCTCCATGACTGTTCTGTACCTTTATAATAATACTTTCCCTTTAAAGAACACTCAGAAGCCCGTTTATAGTTACTTGTTTCATTCTCTCAACATTTTTTTTTCTTTCTTCGCGTTTGTTTGCTTTGTAATTTTAATTTCCCAACCTAGAGCAATGCTAAATCAGAAATATAAGACTCCTGCCTCCTCAATTTGCCATTTTGCAGGTAGGACATGATGAGACATAGAGGAGGGTGGAAAGCGCAGAGTGAATCCCTGAAATAGTCCAGATCTTTTCACTCTCCCAGGTCAGGGAAACCAGAGTAAGGTCTCAGCTCAGAGCTTTTTTCTCTTCAGCCTCCAGCTGTGAAATCTGCAGGGAGAAAAGCAGGAGTGTGTGTGTACCTATGTGTTTAGGAAGGTGGAAGTGTGGGTAGAGGACACAAAATTTAGCCAGATGCTAACACAGCTCTGGTGGGAAAACGATAATCTCAAAGGGGCTGAGTTAAAAATTATTTTTGAAACATTTACATGTTCAGCCAGTGTAATCACGCTATTTGTTCGCAATCGGTTCTCTCTGATTGTAACACTGATAGAGAACCTCACCATGTGAAATTCATGCTGTGAAGGTTGGTGACTGGAGGTGGTAGTGGTAAACAGTTTAAAAATAGTCCTGCTGCCAAAGACAGTAGAGGGATCTGATGTGTGAAGGCAATAACACTTATCAAAAAAATAAATAAATAAAAGAATCCAGCTTGTGCTAGAGAATCCCCCATCTACCCATATACTTATTGAAGGAACTTGAATATGTTAAGAGTCACCACCCTTCTGTCCAAGAAATTCCAGGTTGGAGTTTACCTACAGAGGTTTCCTTGACTCTGAAGCCTGTTGCCTGTCTCAACTGTGGGAGCTTTGTGAAGACAGCCTTCATTTTCCCAGATAGGCCCGCAGATGGGAAGGTAGATGAAGGGAAATGAACAGTGGGGAGCCTGTGCCTTACACAGGGCAGGAAGTTTGAGTTTGCTTAGAAATATCAGCATCTTATCTTCTTTTACTTATTCTTTGTTAAGTCTGGCCATTATAATTTAAAATTTATCAGGCAACCTTTAGTGTAGGCTAAGGAAATCTCAACTTCTTAGGATGTTTCTCTTTACAGTTACCTTCTCTTTGCCATCAACTTTGTGACAACTCACAAAGAGTCTGTGCTACTCTGACCCTGTGATCCACACCATACAGATTGCTGAACAAAAGATTGCTCCTAAACATTTACCTACCAAGTGCAAGGTGCTTGATGAGATAGTAATGTATTATCTTAGTGTATCTTCCCTCAAATGTGGTCAGGCAGAAGGAGCAGGGATTATTTCCATTTTACAGATGCATAGACCCAAACTCTAAAAATAACCAAGGGAATATATGATGAATTGCTGAGTATATGACATTGAGCATGTCACCTCACCTCCTTGCGCCTCAGTTTTCTCCTCAGTAGAATAGTGTAATATTTTCATCCTGTTGCTGTGAGGATCATTTAGGATAATGCAGGGGGAAAAACCTTTCAAATTATTAACAGGATAGGAGAGGGAAATAGTTGGTCCCGCCAGGATTCTTATTTTTAGTCTGCAACATACCTGTGTTTCAAGGTTATGAGGATGATCTATGAATTTTATCCTTCAACTATTCTTTAGCTTCTAGAGCTGCTTAAGACTCCACAGTATCTGGATATAGGTCATCTTGGAAAAGGTCAGACCTTCTGACAATATTCACGTAAATCAACATCTAACTTCTCTGTTGGATTTTGAAAAATTTATCTATCTCCTGTTTGTTAATGCCATGCTCCCTGTAAGGAATGGCATCTACACCTCTCTAAAGGCCTTTGCTGCTGTTGCACATATGTGATGCAAGCACGGTCTCAGATTAGCAGATATTGCTGTTACTTTCTCAATAAAAATAAGTAGTATTTGTGTTACAATTATAGAATAGCAACAACACCCATTCTTAGTGCCCATTTCAGGAAGGGAAAATAGTTCCTTCATGTTTTTGAATTTCAAAATATAATCTGCCACCTGACCATTGGGCAGAAACCAATATTGAACGTATTTCTATCTACTAAAAAACACTTCTCATTGGCTAAGCTGTTTCTTATACTCTTTCCTTCCCAGCAACAACTTCTGGTTTCTTAGAATCAATTTTTCTTACTTTCTTGTCTTTGAAAACTGTGGGGATCTGGCTGCCATGCTGATTCCAGCTTTCATTGTTAATCATGTCTGAATGCACACCATTCAAGTTTATAAATGACTTCCCTGTTCTCACATGCCAGATGATGACTAAATTATCACAGTTTAGGCTGAATGGAACGTGGCATACAATTGGATGCCAAGAAAACATGTTAACTCTCTTTGAATGATCTGAAATTACCAAAAATTCACTCACACAAAAATAAGGCTACTAGTGGCATCTATGATACCATTTAATTTATTAACTTATTTGTTTATCAAATATTTACTGAGGATCTACTGCCTTGTGCTGTGATCAGCCATGAGAATACAGTGGTGAGCAAAGCAGACACGAGTTTGCCCTTATAGAGCATATCACCACTGCACCTATGGCAATGACGTATTTGTCATAAGTTCTCCAATTTTTGTAGTGGTAGCACTGGTCTTGTGCTGTGGAGTAGGATATAGCAATTCTACAAACCAGCAGAGTAGTTCCACCCACAGCCAGTGCTAGTAGGAGTGTTTAAATTCCTAGCTCACCTGCAATGGCTTTACATCCAGCATTCTGTTTAGGAAGATTAATCTAACAGCAGGATGTACTGGGAAACCATTCAGAGGGCACTCCCATATTCCAAGTGAGGGGTGGTGGAATACATTGATGATTACCATATTGAAAATAAGGGGATAACTTCCAGAGATGTTTAGGAGCCGTGCTTTACAAGGTCTGGTGCTGATAAAGCATATGAAGGAGAAAAATTAGAAAAAATAATTCCATTTTGAATGACTGGGAATCCAAGATTCGGAAAATGGTGGTACCCTTGATAATAACAATACTAAACATTTGTCAAACACATCAAATGCTAGATTCTGTGCTAAGCCCATTAAACTGATTATGTCATTTGATCTTTACCACAACCCTGTGATGTATTATTATGTTCCTCATTTCGT
Organism: Equus przewalskii; assembly: GCF_037783145.1. Lineage (NCBI taxonomy): Eukaryota > Metazoa > Chordata > Mammalia > Perissodactyla > Equidae > Equus > Equus przewalskii. Next base: position 60,789,907 of record NC_091863.1, read on the forward strand.
TGAGTTTCCAAGAGGTTAGATGACTTGCCCAAGGTCAAATTCTAACCCAGGCAGTCTGATTCCAGTGTTTATACTGTTAACCACTATATTGTCTTGCTGCCACTAAAAGAAGTGGGAAAATCAAGAAGGGAGCTGGCTTGAAAGCAGGGGAAATAATCAGCATATTCTCTAGGGAAATGAAGCATGAATCCCCTGCCCATATTGCAAACAGAGATTCCTGCTTAGGATTTTGTTCAGAACTGAAAACATTTGAAACCCTTTTAAAACTTTACTCGCCGTGGGTACATGGTTATAAGCTACTCATCGTAAAGCATATTTTTCCTGAGTTGTGTAGTTACTTTTGTCAGCAGAGAAGCAGCTACAGGGAGAGCTGGTCAGCCATCTGCTTCTGGGTATAATTCCAGGAGTTTGGTTTAAATCTTTAAAGAGCCAGGCCGTTTTCTAGGTCCACTACTTCCCTGCATATGTAGCTCAGCCGTAGGAGCATAGCTAGGGCTCCTCACACAAAGTAACACTCACTTTCTGGAATAGATTCTTATTTCTGGACTCCATTTAAGGGTTTTTTTTGTAGACTAGTAAGCTATAGTAATAAGAGGATGCAACGTTTTCTTACATATAAGAACAGATTTCATCATTTTTTCACAATGATGTGGTCCTATCTTCAAGGTTAAGAGGAATTTGTGCCCCACCCTAATTTATAAGACTCATTTTTCTTTTTTTGTCATTTAGAGCGACAGAAAAATCTAGCAAAATATTTGCATTTTCAATGCACCTTCTCTAAATTGTGTAACAATTCTTACCTTGTTTCAGACTATGTGGGGAATTTTCAAAATAGAGTTATGAATCAATATCTGAACAGGTCTTATCTGATCAAATTTTACAGAAGTTCCAGTCCTGAGTAATACCATTGAGAAACTCAAGACTAGCCGCAGGAATGCTTTTGAGAATGTCCGGTTGGTTCAGTTGCTCCATAATATATTACTGGGTGATACTAAAATGTCTTTGTGATTTTAGAAGTTATGTTCCTGCTCAATGAAAGCACAAGTATTTGTATTTTTCTTAATGTTTGTTAGATCAGATATTATTTTTACCCCCATGTTTAGTTTTGTTGATGGCTCAACATATTCTGTTACTAGTTTAGTCTTAACACAAAATGCCAAGTTATTTTATGACACATGATTCACCTTAATTGTTCTTGAAATGCAATTTTGTTTTTGTTTCACTTCACTAATTTTTAGATTAACTCTAATGTATTAATATTCCAAAGCCTTTAATTAATCCAGGTCATGATGGCATATTGTTAATATTGAGGCCAGAAGAGCATATACAACAAAGAAACGCTCTAAATTATATTGTTGTCAGATCAATGGTACTGCCAGTCCCAACAAATTGTCAGATCATAAGCAGAAAATCCTGGTTGATAATCTTCTAAGGCAAACTCAAGATCCACAAAAAGTATTTCTTATACTTTAGTACCGTTGCCAGGTTTCTGTGCTAGTGCAAAAGGAAACAAATCTAAAGGAACGCTGTAGCGTGAGACAGCTTCTGTACTGTTTTTCATCAATACATCAATTATACTTTGTGATTTTCAAGCCAGGGGAATTATCTTCTCAGAATTTTAATATTTTTGTTCCAGAAACTAAAATTTGTAATTGCCTCTATAACGTTGAGAAGAATTTTAAACAAATCTATTGTCCACACAGCCTGGGAAGGAAGGGGTCTCTTCTCTTATGTTTTTTTCATGTTGCGGTTAACACAGAACAAGTGGCTTCTTTCCTCACATTTGACATTGGAAATTATAATTAAAAGATTCTAGTAAATGGAGAAGATGAGAATAATGACATTTACAGATAAAAATAGCTAATTACACAAGTGCCAACATTCATTATAAATAAGGAGAATACTTTCTTCCCCCCACTACAGTGTTGTCCCTTGACTTTTAAGCTTTAAGAAGACCTTTTATTTACTTAGACTGTGAAATCTTAATTCTCCACTTCTGTAAACCTTGCAAGGCCCCTAAAAAGGTATACCATTCTGGTATACTCTTAGTCTCCCTTTCAGCACCCTTTTTGGATTGAAAATTTAATCAAGTGACATTGGTATCTTATTTGATAGCTTATTTATGAAGAGCTTGAGAATAAATCAATTCTCAATCGATACCAAGAATTACTATTAAACAAAAATGAAGCATACACAGAAAAGAAAAATGCGTGTATATTTAGAATTGACCCAGGAAATCCATTTGCTCAGGAGGCAAGTATATCCTATAGGACTGTGAACCTGGATGAGGCTGGGAAGAGGAAGTAATGACTGATTAACAAGAATATCCAACAAATACTATGATGAATGTGCTGAGACTGTGAGCAGAGCATGATTCTGGCACTTATACAGCAATTTCTCCCAAAGACAACTCTGCAAGAAACAACATCTGAATTCCAAATCTACATCTCAAATACAGTTAGAAATCTCTTCCCAGCAATTGAAAGTAAAGGTAACTATAATTGTTTACATAGGAAATTCAAAGAAGCCAAAAATGTCTCTCAACAAATCGACTAAGCACATAATTTTTTTCTGTGTGTGTGTTTTAATGAGCATATTCTATTGAGACTAGTTTCTCTAAATCACACTACTATCTTCAGCATTCAAAGAAGTATTAACTGGAACCCTGCAAAGCACATCTATTATACTTTATGTATTGATGGTGTACAGCATAGGATAGTAAAGTTCTTCCCATCACACACTGCACCTTAAACTAGAGCAATAACTGACGTTGCTCTTATTCCTTAGTCCTTGCTAGTATCATCTTCATTTTTGTGTTTTCTATGTGCAGGGGTATCTGTGGAGTTTGTACTTCTGGCTTTCCTGCCTGGTGGAAGAAGGACAGAACTATTTGTAAGGGACAAGCCAAGTCCCTGTGCTTCTGCAGTGACTGGAAGTGATTCTGGGATTCACTTCAAAAAATGAAGTGGGTTTGTATATTATACTATTATAAATAGTGTCTTGTTCTATAGTCAATTCTATATATATCTATCTTTTACCTCTATCAGTCTCTGTCTAACTCACCTTTGAATCTTTGGCAGTGTTTAGTCTTTTATCTGTTACAAAGAGAAGGCTCAGTAAAAATATTGAATTAAACTGAACCTGAAGTTCATAGCCAAGCAGTCAAATTGTAAACATCATCCCGCAAAGCAGGTGGGACCAGTTCTGCCTCTGTACATACAACCCCTGCAATTCCCACATGGGCTTTTCTCCTTCAGAGATAGCTCCTATTGATGCTTGTGTGATTCCATCCGTTTGTATGTATTTTTTTTTTAAAGATTTTATTTTTTCCTTTTTCTCCCCAAAGCCCCCTGGTACATAGTTGTATATCCTTCGTTGTGGGTCCTTCTAGTTGTGGCATGTGAGACACTGCCTCAGCGTGGTCTGATGAGCAGTGCCATGTCCGCACCCAGGATTCGAACCAACGAAACACTGGGCCGCCTGCAGCGGAGCGCGCGAACTTAACCACTCAGCCACGGGGCCAGCCCCCGTTTGTATGTATTTTTAAAACTTGATGAGACAGGGCATAATATATAGTATACCTTGCCTTGGAACCATGTAGTACCCTCAGAAAGTCTTAAGCACAACTATCTCCTTGGGGATAAGTACACAGCAGAAATCTGTTCATCATTTAAGTCTCACTTCCTCCATGGTACTTTCCTGGAGCACAGTTCTTGTCCCATACTTTGATCTCCACCAACACTACCTTCAAATAAACTCTTTCTTTTGTTGTTTGATGCCACTGTATGTAACTGTATTTCATCTCCCTAACTATATTATATGATTCTAAAAGGCAAGGGTTGAGTCTCATGCTTTATATCTCCACAGTGTCTCGCATGAGTCTGATCAAATAGCTAGTCAGTTTTCAAACCAGAGTTACTGATTGTGTTAGTTGTTGACAATTGCTTCTCTGTGGGAAGAAAGTACATGAAAAATATGGTGGCATTATACTGCCTATACTGTCTCATGCCTTCAATCTACCAATTAACAAATCTACAGCAATCTTCTTTTATGTGCCCAATTTTATGCTATGTAGAAAATGCGGATATAAAGAATGCTATCTTCTATAAAGACATTTAAAGAAGACATTCTGCAATAGAATAGTAATAGATTTTGTCTGTATAGAATGACATTAGGTTTACATTCCTTATTTCATTTGATCCTACAAAATTTCTACAGTTATGCATTACTTAACAGAGATGCATTCTAAGAAATGCATTCTTAGGCAATTTCATTACTGTGTAAAGAAGATAGAGTGTACTCACATAAACCTAGATAGTATAGCCTCCTACACACCTGGGGTGTATGGTATAGCTTATTGGTCCTGGGCAACAAACCTGTACAGCATATTACTGTACGGAATACTGTAGGTGATTGTAACACAATGGTAAGTATTTGTGTATCCAGACATATCTAAACATAGAAAAGGTACAGTAAAAATATAATATAAAAGATAAAAAATGGTGTAAAATGGTATAAAAGATAAAAAAGATAAAGTGCCTTTATAGGACACTTACCGTGATTGGAGCTTGCAAGACTGGAAGTTGCTCTGGGTGAGTCAGTGAGTGAGTGGTGAGTGAATGTGAAGGCCTAGGACATTACTGTACACTGCTGTAGACTTTATATACATTGTACACTAAATTTATGAAAAATGTCTTTTTTCTTCAATAACAAATTAACCTTAGCTTACTGTAACTCTTTTACATTATAAGCTTTTAAAATTTTTAAAACTTTTTGACTCTTTTGTAATAGCACAGCTTAAAACACAGACACGTACAGCTGTACAGAAATATTTTCTTTATATCCTTATTCTATAAGCTTTTTCCTATTTTTAAATTTTTAATTTTTTTTACTTTTAAAATTTTTTTGTTAACACTAAAGCACAAACACACACATTAGCCTAGGGCTATGCAGGGTCAGGATCAGCAATATCACTGTTTTTCATCTCTGTGTCTTATTCCACTGGAAGGTCTCCAGGGGCAACAAGATGCATGGAGCTGACATCTCGTATGATAACAATACCTTCTTCTGGAATAGCTCCTGAAGGACTTGCCTGAGGCTCTTCTTGAGGAGGTGTACTCTTCAGAGATAAGTTCATGGTGGTTTGCTTGGTTTGTTTCTTTTTTTCATCATAGATTTGCTTGTAAGCAGAAAATACACCATGAACATCCTTCTCTATTAATGAAAGCCTTTTAATATTAGGGTCCATGTTTTCAAACTTTTGGGGGAGCATGTTGAGGTCTGCTAAAGCTTCTGCTAACCCCTTCACTGTGAATTTTCTTAGGGGTTCTTCTTTTTCTTCTCTTGCCTTTTTCCTTTTATTTCCTTTTCTCTTGCCCCTTCTTTAGGTATGCATTCTTGTTGCCATTGCAACAACTCCTCATTAGTCAGTTCCTGAGGAACCACCTCGAGGAGCTCCTCAATGTCATCCTCATCCACATCTAGGTTAAAGTTGTTTGTCATCTCAACCACAGCCTTGTTGATTTTTGAAACCTCTTCATCCTTTGCAAATCCTTTGAAGTCATAGACGGACCTCTTGAGTGTGTTCTTCCAGATGCCATTCATGCACTTCTCGCCGACATCACCCCAAGCCCAAACAAGGTTCTTGATGCAGTTATAGATGTTGTAATCCTTCCAGAATTAAATCAGTGTCTTTTCAGTGTCTTCTTCAGTTGCAGCAATAGCCTGGGCAAAAATCTTCCTCCGGTAATAAGCCTTAAAAGCTGCTGTAACTCCTTAATCCATTAGTTGGATCAAAGAAGAGGTGTTTGGAGGGAAAAACATCTCTTTGATATTGAGATAAAGATCACCCAAAAAAGGGGGATATCCAGGAGCATTATAAACAGTAAGCAAAATTTTGAAAGATGTATTATTCTCCAAAGAGTACTCCATTTTGCTGGCGTAGCAATTCAGGAGGGCATCTTAGAAGAGGAACTGGGTCATCTATGACTTCTTATTGCTCCTGTAGTACACTGGAAGTGTGTGCTTATTGATATGCTTGAAGATCCTGGGGTTCTCACTGTGCCAGATCACAAATAGTTTCCATTTGTAACCTGTAGCTTTGCCCCCAAGGAAGACTGTTATCCTGTCCTTAAAAGCTTTGAACCTGGCATTGACTTGACCTCCTTGTGGATGAAGGTCCTTTCAGGCATCCATTTGCAGAGTAGCAAGGTTTCATCCCTATTGAATATTTGCCCGGGCAAGTAATTTTCTGCCATACTCAGCTTATCTAGACTTTTCAAATTCTTCAGCTGCCTTCACATCAACACTCTTGGACTCACCACTAACTTACACATAATGTAATGAATGATAATGCTTGACTTTTTAAACCACTCAGAGCTAGTAATAAATTCAGCATTATAGTCAGGTTCAACCTTTTCTTTCAACATCAAAAACCAAAAACAAACTTTTTGCTTTGGCTATGATTGTCATGATGCTGAGAGGGTTATGCTTCTGTGTCTGTTCTTCAATCCAGGTGATTAGAAGTGTCTCCATGTCTGATATCCTTCAATGAAGTAGATCCTTTAACAACTTCCATCACTTGTTCTTCAAGATTATAGCTATGGTGGAATACGACATGCCTGACAGTAAGCAATAATATGACTGATTTGCCACCTTTGTAGTTTCTAATCACTGTAATTTCATTTCCTGTTAATCACTCATCCTGTTACTGGCAACATTAGCAGTGGATTTTGTATGCTTAAGGGCCATGGTGAAAAAACAACATGAGATTAAGAGAAAATGATGCAACCAAGAGACCCAATAAGCACAAGATGTATAAGGCTGCTGCTGGCATAACATGGCATACTGTTTTATAATAAACCTGTTTTTATATAAGTATAAAGAGTACACTGTAAAACACTCTAAAATAAAAAAAATGAAATAAATAAAAAAATATAGTATAGTATATACATAAACCAGTAACATGGTCATTTATTATCAGTATCAAGTATTATGTACCGTACATAATTGTATGTGCTATACTTTTATATGACTGGCAGCACAGTAGGTGTGTTTACACCAGCCTCACCACAAACACATGAGTAATGTGTCATGCTACAGTGTTATGATGGCTATAATATCCCTACAAGATAGGAATTTCTCAGCTCCATTATAACCTTATGAAACCACTGTTGTATATGTGTTATGTTGTTGGCCGAAATGTCATTATGAGGTGCGAGACTGTATATTCATTGTGGCAGAACTTATTACCTCCTTCCTTTTAGTAACTAATAAAGCTTTTTTAATAATGTGTGTGATTTTGGTGGGGCAAATGGATTTGCTCTTATACCCCTTCAGATGAATTGAATTGAGCCCCTGGCAGGTCTAGTCCACAGGGTACACCTGCCACAGAACAGTCCGAATGCACTTTACCTATTGCTTTGCAATCTCAAAAAGGAAGAAATGCACTCCTTCTCTTAAATTCACTGGCAGATAAGTCACTGCTCCCATGGGAAGGAGGAAATAGGGGTGTGTGACAGCAAAAGGCGGGAAGTTCTTCTCTAGGGAATTCTGCCTCTCCACATGGAAGCAGGAGCACTGGGAAATAAATATTCATCTATAACACCTACCTCATTGGGTTCTTTTAAAAATTTTTTCATGTGATAATTTTTATTGAGGTTTAATTGTCATACAGCATCATATTAGATTTAGGTGTACAACATATGATTCAATAATTGCATACATTGTGAAATGATCAACACAATAAGTCTAGTTAATATCCATCACCGTAAATAGTTACAGACTTTTTTTCTCGTGGTGAGGATTTTTAAGGTCTCTTAGCAACTTTCAAATATGCAGCAACTTTCAAAACAGTATTATTAACTATAGTTGCCTTGCCGTATATTACATCCCATGGTTTATTTATTTTATATATTAAAGCTGGTACCTTTTGACCACCTTCACTTGTTTCCCCCACTCCACACCCCTGACCTCTGGCAACCACCAATCTGTTGTCTGTATCTATGAGCTTTTTTTCCCCTAGATTCCATATATAAGTGAGATCATATGGTATTTGTCTTTCTCTGACCTATTTCACTTAGCATAATGCCCTTAAGGTCCATCCAGTTTGTCATGAATGACAAGATTTAATTTTTTATGGCTGAATAATATTCCATTGTGTGTGCGTGTGTGTGTGTGTGTATATATATATATCACATTTTCTTTATCCATTCATCTGTTGATGGACACTTAGATTGTTTTCATATCTTGGCTATTGTAAGCAATGCTGCAGTGAACATGAGGGTGCATATATCTTTTCAAATTAGTCTTTTCATTTTCTTTGGATAAATACCAAAAAGTAGAATTGCTGGATCATAAGGTAGTTCTATTTTTAATTTTTTGAGAAACCTCCATACTGTTTTCCATGGTGGTTGCACCAATTTACATTTCCACCAACATTGCACAAAAGTTCACTTTTCTCCGCCTCCTTGCCAACATTTATTATCTCTGCTCTTTTAGATAATAGCCATTATAATAGGTGTGATGTGATATTTTATTGTGATTTTAATTTGCATTTCCTTGATGATTAGTGATGTTGAGCATCTTTTTCTGCACCCAGTGGCCATCGGTATGTGTTCTTTGGGAAAATGTCTACTTACATTTTCTGCCCATTTTTCCATCGGGTTGTTTGGTTCTTTTGCTATTGAGTGTTATGAGTTCTTTATATATTTTGGATGTAAACTCCTTATCACATATATGAGTTGCAAATATCTTCTCTCATTCAATATGTTGCCTTTTTGTTTTGTTGATAGTTTCCTTGGCTATGCAGACATTTTTTTGTTTAGTGTAGTCTCACTTATTTATTTTTGCTTTTGTTGCTTTTACTTTTGGTGTCGGGCTCAAAAAATTCTCACCAAGACCTACCTCAAGAAGCTTAATGCTTATGTTTTCTTTTAGGAATTTTATGGTTTCAGGTTTTATGTTACATTCTCTAATATATTTTAAGTTAATTTTTCTGTATAAGATAGTGGTTTGTTTTATTCTTTTGCCTATGGCTGTCCAGTTTTCCCAACAGCATTTATTGAAGAGACTGTCTTTTCCACATTGTATATTTTTGGCTCCTTTGTTATAAATTAATTGACCATCTATGAATGTGTTTATTTCTAAGCTCTCCATTTTGTTCCATTGATCTGTCTGTTTTTATGCCAATACCATATTATTTTGCTAAGTGTGACTTTATAATATAGTTTGAAATTGGGAAGTGTGATGTCTACAGCTTTGCTCTTCTTTCTCAGGATTGATTGGTTAGTTGGAGTCTTTTGTGGTTCCATACAAATATTAGGATCATTTGTTCTATTTCTGTGAAAAAAACCATTAGAATTTTGATAGGAATTGCATTGAATCTGTAGATTGCTCTGGGTACTATGGACATTTTAGTAATATTAATTCTTCCAATCCATGAGCATGGAATATCTTTGCATTTATTTGTGTCTTCTTCAAATTCTTTCATTAATATCCTAAAGTTTTCAGTGTACTAGTCCTTCATCTCTTTGGTTAAATTATTCCTATTTTATATTTTTTAATGTAATTGTAAGTGGAATTTTTTCCTTAATTTCTCTTTCTGATAATGCATCATTAGTGTATAAAATGCAACATATTTCTGTATATTGATTTTGTATCTTGCAACTTTACTGCATTCATTTACTAGTTCTAACAGTTTTTTGGTGCAGTCTTTAGGGTTTTCTATATATAATAGCATGTCATCTGCAAATAATGACATTTTGACTTTTTCCTCCAATTTGAATGTATTTAGTTCTTTTTCTTGCCTAACTACTCTGGCTAAGACTTCCAATACTATGTTGAATAAAAGTGGCAAGAGTGAGTATCCTTTCAACTCCTTTTGACAGATGAAGAAAGTGAGGTTATGAGGGATTTCTCACAGTCACACAACCAGAGTGTGACAGAGCTTGGACTAGAACACAGGTTTTAGTTCTTCTAACTCAAAGTTCAGGTTTTTGTCCTCTGTTGTACCTCAGGATACAACAGACGTCTCCTGCCTTTCACCACCAGTACCATATATCATCAGTAGTAGTCTGCAAATATGATCTCTTAGTGCATGCCATTTGATGTCTCCATCACACCAAGGGATTTTATGTAAACCAATATGAATGCCATGAAAATTTCTAAAGCAGAGCACGAAAAGGACTTCTAAAAGAAATATCACATATGGGCATTAGGACACTTTACTTTTCATTACAGCATAGCTACACTAGCATCAGTAGTCAACCAGTGTTCTTTGGTTTAAGTAAAGGGAGACAACTTCAGCCTTGCTGGATTTTTCAAGAGTGAAACTAATCACATCTTGAAAAGAGTACCCAGTTAGTGCTCCTTATCTCAGTTCCAATCTTTGAGACAGTCTAGAGTAATGGTTATAAGCACAGACTCTGGAATGTTTCCCAGAGGTTTCTCAGCAGACTTTCTCTGATGTCTCATTGGCCAGACTGTATCCTATACTCATTCCTAAATCAATTATGGGCAAGTACAATGAATGGAATTCCCACGATTGACTTAGTGTAGTCAAAACTTACTCTAGTGGCTAGAGAGAAGAAAATAACTTACAGAGGAATCCTGATCAGGCAGTCAGGGGATTTCTCAGCAGAAACTCTACAGGCTAGGAGAGAATAGAATGATATATTCAAGCTATTGAAAGAAAAAAATGATCAGCCAAGAATATTCTATCCAGCTAAGGTATCCTTAAAATATGAAAGAGAAATAAAGGCTTTCCCATACAAAGAAAAGCTGAGAGAGTTCATCACCACTAGACCTATTTACAAGATGTTAAAAGGAGTCTTCCTACATTAAACAAAAAGGCAAATGTTTACAAAACCTTGAGCAAGAGAATAGACAGAGAGAATCAGAAAATTGTAACTCTCTATCAGAATAGATTAGTAAACGTTTAATTATAACATAAAAGCTAAAGGGAAAGAAAGCATCAAAAATAATTATAACCAATTCACTTTGGCAAAAATCTCACAACACAGAAAAAGGATAATTTGTGACAAGAAAAATATAGAAATGGAAGAGGAAAAGGATGGAACTTGCATAAGCTAATGGACATAACATGCTATCAACAGAAAGAGAACTATCTCATCTATGAGATCATTTATACAAATTTAATAACTACAAAAACATCAGAGCAGAGTCACAAAACATAAATAGAGAAATAACTGAGGAAAGCAACACAGAAAACCACCAAACTGAAATGACAGATAGAAATACAAAGAAAAAGAAAGAATGAAAATACAGAACAAGTATAAAACAAGATGTAAAATGATAGTATTAAGGTGTAATATATCGATAATGACTCTAAATGTAAGTGGATTGAATTCACCAATCAAAAGACACAGAGTGGTTTGATGGCTTAAAAAACAAGACCCAACAATATGGTGACTCCAGGAAACACATCTCAGCTCTAAGGACAAAAATAGGCTCAGAGTAAAGGGATGGAAGATGATACTCCAAGAAAATGGCAAACAAAAGAAAGCAGCTGTACCCATACATATATCAGACAAAATAGACTTTAAGTCAAAGATAACAAGAGACAAAGGTGGACATTATATAATGATAAAAGGGACATTCCACCAAGAAGACATAATACTAATATATATACATCTAACATAGGAGCATCAAAGTATATAAAGCAACTATTAACAGACCTGAAGGGAGAAATTGACAGCATTAAAATAATTGTAGGGCACTTTAACACCCCACTGACATCAATGGATAGATCATCCAGACAGAAAGTCAACAAGGAAACATTAACCTTAAATGAAACACTAGAGCAGGTGGACTTAATAAATATATATAGAACATTCCAGTGAAAAGCAGTGGAATATATATTCTTCTCAAGTGCATATGGGACATTCCCAAAGACAGACAATAAGTTAGGAAACAAAACAAGCCTTAGTAAATTTTAGAAGATTGAAATCATATCAAGCATTCTTTCCAACCACAATGGTATGAAACTAGAGGTCAACTACCTGATGAAAGTTGGAAAAGTCACGAATATGTGGAGACTACAAAACATGCTACTGAACAACCATTGGATCAATGAAGAAATCAAGGAGAAATCAAAAAATACCTGGAGACAAATGAAAATGAAAACAGAACATGTCAAAACTCATGGGATGCAGCAAAAGTGGTACTAACAGGGAAGTACACAGCAGTATAGGTCTACCTCAAGCAACAAGAAAAATTTCAAATAAACAATCTAACACTCTCCCTAAAAGAATATAAAAAGGAGACCAAAGCCCAAAGTCAGTAGAAGGAAAAAATAAAAGTCAGAGGGGGATAAATGAAACTGAGACTGAAAAGACAACAGAAAATATCAATGAAACTAAAAGCTTGTTCTTAGAAAAGATAAGCAAAATTGAAAAACCCTTAGCTAGACTCCCTAAAAACATAGAGAGAAGACTCAAATAAATAAAATCAGAAATGAAAGAAGAGAAATTACAAGAGGTACCACAGAAATACAAAGGTTTATAACAGAATACTCTGAAAAGTTATAAGCCAACAAACTAGATAAGCTAGAAGAAACAGATTAATTCTTAGAATCATACAACCTCCCAAAACTTAATCAAGGAGAAATAGAGAATCTGAATAGACCAGCACAAGTAAAGAGATTGAACAGTAATCAAAAACATTCTAAAAAATAAAAGTTCAGAACCAGACAGCTTCTCTGGTGAATTCTACCAAATATTCAAACAAGATTTAACACCTATCCTTCTCAAATTCTTTCAAAAAACTGAAGAGGATAGGATGCTTCCTAACTCATTTTATGAGGACGAAATTACCCTTATATCAAAACCAGCCAAGGACAGAGCAAAAAGGGATCAATTTTACAGCAAAAAAGTCACAGGCCAATATCACTGATGAACATAGATGCAAAAATCTTCAACAAAATATTAGCAAATCAAATACAAAAATACATTAAAAGGATCATGCAGTATGATCAAGTGGGATTTATTCCAGGGATGCAGTGATGGTTCAACATTGGCAAATAAATCAATGTGATACATCACATGAACAAAATGAAGAATAAAAATCATATGGTCATCTCAACAGATGCAGAGAAGCATTTGAAAATTTCCAACATCCATTTATGATAAAAAGTCTCAATAAAGTGGATATAGAAGGAAAGTACTTCAACATAATAAAGGGCATATATGACAAAACCACAGCCAATGTTAGTCAATGGTGAAAGACTGAAATCTATTCCTCTAAGAACAGGAACGAGACAAAGATGTTCACTCTCACCACTCTTATTCAACATAGTGCTGGATGGTTTTGTCAGAGCAATTCGACAAGAAAAAGAAATAAAAGCTATCCAGATTGGAAAAGAAGAAGTAAAACTGTCACTATTTGTGGGATGAAATGATTCTATATATAGAAAACCCTAAAGAATCCACAAAAAACGTATTAGAAGTGATTAATGAATACAGCAAAGTTGTAGGGTAGCAAATCAACATACAAAATCAGCATGCAAAAATCAGTTGCATTTCTATATACTAACAGTGAACTAACAGAAAACAAATCAAGAATACAATCCTATTTACAGTCAACGAAAAGAATAAAATGTCTAGGAATAAATTTAACCAAGAGGTGAAAGACCTATACACTAAAAACTATAAGAGTCTATTGAAAGAACTTGAAGAAGACTTAAAGAAATGGAAACATATCCTATGCCCATGGATTGGAAGACTAAACATAGTTAAAATGTCCATATTACCTAAAGCAATCTACAGATTCAATGCAATCACAATAAGAGACCCAATGACATTTTTCAGAGAAATAGAAAAAAGACTTCTAAAATTTATATGGAACAGCAAAAGACCCCCAATATTCAAAGCAAAAAGAACAAGGCTGGAGGCATCAGTATCCCTGACTTCAAAATATACTACAAAGCTATAGTAATACAAACAGCATGGTACTGGCACAAAAACAGACACACAGATCAATGGAACAGAATTGAAAGCCCAGAAATAAACTCATACATCTATTGACAGCTAATTATTTTTAAATTTTTTTGTTGTGGTCTAAATAGTTTATAACATTGTAAAGTTTCAGTTGTACATTAATATTTGTCAGACACCATATAAATGTGCCCCTGCACCCCTTGTGCCCACCCTGACCCCTTACCCCTAGTAACCACTAAATTGTTCTCTTTGTCTGTAAGTTTGTTTATAGTCCACATATGAGCAAAATCATACGATGTTTGTCTTTCTTTGTATGGCTTATTTCACTTAACATGATGCCCTCAAGGTCCATCCACATGGCTGTGAATGCAATGATTTTTTCTTATTTATGGCTGTGTAGTATTCCATTTTATATATATATATATATACACACACCACATCTTCTTTATCCAATCATCAGTCGATGGGTACTTGGGTTGCTTCTGCATCTTGGCTATTGTGAATAATGATGCAATGAATGTAAGGGTGCATAAGCCTCTTTGTATCATTGATTTCAAGTTCTTTGGATAATACCCAATGATGGGATAGCTGGGTCATATGGTAATTCTATTTTTATTTTTTTGGAGAAATCTCCATACCGTTTTCCAAAGTGGCTGGACCAGTTTGCATTCCCACCAGCAGTGGATGAGGGTTCCCTTTTCTCCACAACCTCTCCAACATTTATTATTTTTTGTATTGACAGCTAATTTTTGACAAAGGGGCCAAGGACGTACTACAGAGAAACAAAAGTCTCTTCAACAAATGGTGTTGGCAAAACTGGACAGCCGCATACAAAAGAATGAAAGTAAACCGTTATGTTACACCATACACAAAAATTAACTCGAAATGGATTAAAGACTTGAATGTGAGACTTGAATCCATAAAATTCTTAGAAGAAAACATAGGCAATATGCTGTTTGACATTGGTCTTAGCAGTATCTTTTTGAATATCATGTCTCCTCAGGCAAGGGAAACAAAATAAAAAATAAACAAACGAGACTACATCAAACTAAAAAGCTTCTGCACGGCAATGGAGACCATGAACAAAACAAAAACACAATCCACCAACTAGGAGAAAATATTTGCAAATTGTATGTCTGATAAGGGGTTAGTCTCCAAAATATATAAAGAACTCACAGAACTCAACAACAAGAAAACAACCCAAAAAATGGGCAGAGGATATGAACAGACATTTTTCCAAAGAAGATATTCATATGGCCAACAGGCACATGAAAAGATGCTGAACATCACTAATTATGCAGGAAATGAAAATTGAAACTACAATGAGGTATCACCTCACACTCATCAGAATCGCTATAATTAACAGAACAAGAAATAACAAGTGTTGGAGAGGATGTGAAGGAAAGGGAACTGTTGGTGGGAGTGAAAATCAGTGCAGCCACTATGGAAAACAGTATAGAGACTCCTCAAAAAATTAAAAATAGAAATACCATATGATCCAGCTATTCCACTTCTGGGTATTTATCCAAAGAACATGAAAGCACTAAATTGAAAAGTTATATGCACCTCTATGATTCTTGCAGCAATATTCACAGTAGCCAAGACTTGGAAGCAACCTAAGTGTCCATCAATGAATGAATGGATAAAGAAGATTTGGCATATATATACAATGGAATAGTACTCAGCCATAACAAATGATGAAATTGTGCATTTTTGACAACATGGATGGACTTTGAGGGAATTATGCTAAGTGAAATAAGTCAGAGGGACAAAGGTAATTACAGTATGACTTCTCTCACATGTGGAAGTAAACAAACAAACACATACATATGGAGAACAGATTGTTACCAGAGGGGAAGGGGGTAGGGGGAGCACGAAAGGGGTAAAGGAGCACATATGTATGGTGACGGATGGAACTAGACTTGGTGGTGAACACAATGAAGTCTATACTGAAGTCTAAATATAATGATATATGCCTGAAAATGTATACCAAAAACCTCACTCTGATCTTAGGGGAGGCCATGTTTTGTGGGGTAAATAAATTGGGTTTCCTTTAACTAGAAAATAAGGGGAATCAGTATAATGTAGGCAACCAATAATACCGCTATAGTTCTTTCCAGAAAAAAAATGTATAAACATTATCTTCAGTGAAATCCTATGGATTCTTATCAGTAAATTTTTGCAACTTTGGAACTCTTCAAAGCAGAGAAACTATTCAGAAATCCTTCTTTTAGACTTCAGCTTTATATCCTTCCATTTTGTACATAAACCACTCTCATTGTAATTATGCTTATTTTAATCGACCTAAAATAGCTTTTGTTCTTCAATTCATAGGTCCTTGGCATTTCCATCTTTCAAGCTACAAAACATGCAGGTTCAGGTGGAGAACTGAGGAAAGACAGTTGTGCTGGACTTCAGAAAAGAATATCCAAACGAGTTTTCAGGTTTGAGTTTTCAAGAATTTTAGTCATATGAGATTTTCACATTGGATTTTGCACAGTCCATTTTTAAAAGTACTATTTTGTTTTGGGGCTGACCTGGTGGTGTAGTGGTTAAGTTCGCGTGCTCTGCTTCAGCAGCCCGAGTTCGCAGGGTGGGATCCGGAGCACAGACCTAGCAGTGCTCATCAGGTCATGGTGTGGTGGCATCTCACATAAAATAGAGGAAGATTGGCACAGATGTTGACTTGGCGACAGTTCCTCAAGCAAAAAGAGGAAGATGGGCAACAGATGTTAGCTCAGGGCTAATCTTCTTCATAAAAAAAGTATTGTTTTGTTAAATTATTTCATAAAAGCCTTTAACAATGTGAAAATTTTATCAAGTTTTTCTTTGTTTTGTTTTTTCTTGAAAGAACTAGTGCTTTACTAATAACAACTAGAATTAAAACCACAAAATGCTCAATGTAGCTTTAAATTCAGAAGCTATCAAGTTTGTTTCTACATGTCAACATTTTAACTATCTACAGATCACATTGGTAACAGCTTCTGTTTGTGTTTAATTTTATAAGCCAGAAAAGATAATTTTGCTCTTAGTAGTGGCTCGAATTAACTAGCCTAATGTAGAATTTCCTCTCTTGACCCAAAAGGAAGTAAAGTGGGAAAACAGGTTGAGTGACAAGGAACAGGGTGGGGACCAAAGCCCCTAAGGACTCAGAATGTTTTTTTCTAAGACAGATCATCCATTTTGGCATAAAAGCATTTCTACCCAAAATGGGGGGTGTCAAGGCTGAGACAGTCTTTTTGAGTAAAGATTTACCTACATTAACATTAACGTAAGATCTTTGTACAACTTGATAAACTTAAATTTGCAAGCGAATGACTGAGACATGCTAGTAGGAGCCCAGATGATACAGAGAGCCCAGATTTAAGGATTTCTTCTGTAAGCAGATACTATCCTTTTAGTATGTGTTCTGACTTTGCACAGGTCGATATTCAACTGGTAACAAGATTATGGAATGAGTCATAGATTACTCTTGTGATATCTTACCTTTTAATTGGAGGAAAATTTTCTTGCAGTATTTTAAGACTCTTCTCTTGGATGGACAAACTTGTTAGAGCAGGATAGTGGATTTAGGAAGATTTCAAAGTAGGCAGTGAAAGTTAGAACATATAAGTAGAACGTCAGAGGACTAGAGCAGTAGGAATTAGAAGTAAGCATCAGATGCCTGGGAGCAGTTCATGAGGACTAGGTGCACATGCAACCTTTCTTTGTTCAATCTGCACATCAACTGCCACATTGAATAATAGACCTTGGCCTCTTGGTCTTTGTAGTCTATGTAACACTTTCCATTATGTCATAAGTCAGTCCCCCCAAATCTGAAGAACTAGCGTATTGACAGGGATGAGGGAATGAGAAAGGGGCACACTTCTGGGATATAAGGGATATAAGAAGTGGGTAACAAAGTAAGAGCAGGGCTAACAACAAGCCTGCCTTGATTCTGTTTCACTAGATTCCAGCTACTAAATTCATCCTTAAAAATCTTCAGAGAATTGACTAGAACCTTCTGGTAGAGTAATGTTTAATAAAAGGAGCGAGGAACTAAGAAACTTTTCACTTCATTAAGTTTTGTCTCATTAAACCATAGCACCCTTTTTTTCCTTTTGCCCTTGAATCCTCTATGCCAAATGCAAAAATCAACCAACCTCCTTTGTTTTGTGACTCATTTAGGAAATAATAATTTTATCGGAAAGTTAGAGGCTTTCTCCTTTCTATGTATTTACCATTAGACAAACCCTTTCACCCTTCCCATACACCCCACCTAGCAAATCCTGACTATTCAGTGACATTCATTGGAAAATTAACCATGTTTCTGGGGGAAAAACAGTTGGCTTCAAGGCATAATGAAATCCCGGTTTTCTTTTTTCCTCCTTCTCTCTCTAGGCATATCCTAATGAAGAAGCATCCTGTGTCCCCCCTTTTTTCCAGGCTTGCTTCTCCTTGGCTTTTTTCTCCCTCCACACACTGCATGCCTGGGGAGTGCATAGAGTAGGCTTTCTTCATGTGTACACAAGCCTTATTTAAATCACTGAGGGCCCTAACAGAACTCCAGGCCTCCTTCCCAGTCCCGTTTGCATTTTAAGTAGCTTTGGCAGTTGTGATGAGGAGCTCTCCCTCCGAACTACAGGCCTCTGTATTTGCTTGTGTGGACTTATGCTGGATGTTTGTTCTCTCTGAACATAGACTGGGATGTTGAATGACAGGCCTGGGCCCTCTAGTCTTTATATGCTGCTCTTTCCATTATGGCAAGAATCAGCAAAGCTAAACCTGCTCACAATTTTATGACCCTAAAACTATAAAGAATGTGTTTGCTTAGCAATGAGGGATTTGCAGTTTTCCAGTATGTACTGTCTTTTAGAAAATCTGGGAGTAGATGCTTTTGCTTCTCTACCATCCTCCTGCCTCTTGCTGGCTGCCTGATATTCATTAATATAATCTTCTTGAAAGGTATGTTTTTGGGCATAGAAGAAAGAGATTTGTATTGAAAAACCTAAATCAGTTCTGTCAGCTCCCATTTTCACGAAAGAAGAACCCAACCCTACACAAAGACAA
Organism: Equus przewalskii; assembly: GCF_037783145.1. Taxonomy (NCBI): domain Eukaryota; kingdom Metazoa; phylum Chordata; class Mammalia; order Perissodactyla; family Equidae; genus Equus; species Equus przewalskii. Next base: position 60,808,911 of record NC_091863.1, read on the forward strand.
GATTACTGTTGCAAATATACTCATGCCTTCTCTTTGGGCCCCTCAGGAAAGGCTATGTCAAAATAGCTATGTTTTAAGGGTTTGTTCTGTTGAAAAAAAAAAACAGAAAAAGAATAACTCATAGAATCACAAAATGTCAGATCTGGAAGGGACTTAAAAGCTTGGTTCAACTCCCTATCTGACTGCCCAATGAAGAGGTCCCTTGCCCAAAGTTTGCAGTCAGTCAGCAGGAGAGTGGGACCGGAAGCCCATGATTCCTCAGCTCTTTCTACTACAGTATGCCACCTACTGGGTTTAGTGTCTCCTCTGACCCAGCTGTTACTGATGATTAAACTTATATCCCTCAACCCTTTTCACACAAAATCAAACAATAATAATAATAATAATAAATGCCTTTGTCAATGTTCTATCATTTCCTCTTTTCATAACCAGTTTTTCTTTCCAGGAACTTTATCTTGGTACAGACTTTGTTGTTGGTTTTTTATTTTGTTTATTAATTCAGAATTTGGGAACATTAAAGTCTGTAATTTGTATGAAAGAGTTTTTTTGTTTTACTTTTAATAGCATTTGGTTTAGCATGACTGATATGCATAGCTGGGCACACACGCAAACACACACACACACAGTTGCCCACACGCTGACTGATGACAAGAAATAAACAGGTGTGAGGGACAGTCATTGGAATCTGCAATCTGGTCTTCAGGCGGATCCAGTGTCACATTGTGATGATTTACTCTGGGGCCCAATGAGCACAGGTGCTGCCATCATCATCCAGTATCTACTTTAATATTAATCTATCTGCAGTGCACACTAGAAAACATCTGGGTTTTTTCCCCCTCACCTCCTGCTGGGTGCCCTCTGCTTATCCTTCCACACCCCTTTGCTTCTCTTACCCACACAGAGTCTGCTGCTTCTCCATATAGTTTAGGACATCCTTGCTGCCTGGTCATCGTGTAAAAGCAGCCCAGATCATGTAAGCCTTGGTCTGAAGGTGTGCTCCAAAGCTTCCTTATGACACTAATTGATTGATTTCATAAATGAGGCACATGGATTCAAAGCGATTCTTTAAATTGTTATTGAATTGTAACCACAATTTTCACAGAAGTAAATGTTTTGGCTTATGTGATTTTGGTTTTCATGACTGATCCACGAAGGAGGTTTTATGAATAGTTATGTCACCACTTTAAAATGCCCTATGGTCATATTTTAAAAAGACTCTGTGACAAGGGACTCCAGCACATTGAATGGAAAGACTATAAAAACTTCAGAACATCTGAGGATAAAACCGATATAGTACGTGATAATGTTTTTAGTAGAAACAAGGACCTCATTCATCATAAAAGACACTCCTTGGCTAAGTTCCATGCTCTATGTTAAGAAAACCTTCACCCTGTAGTCTCACTGCAGATTGTCACTCTGAATCAGAGCTGGGAAATTGAGAAATTTTGGAGGAAAATACTGCTGTGAAAAATGAGTTTTGCCAAACAAAGAATACCATGAACAAACTCAGGCAGCAAAACCTCCAGTAAGGACCCCTCTCAGGGTCTCAGTTTTATCTTCTATAAAATGAGGAGATGGGCTTATAAATCTATACTTCTGGTATAATTTACCTTTTTTTCTTGATGCAAAAGTCCCTGTACCTGCTTCATGTGCTGGAGTTTAGCTTAAAGTTGGTAAACGTTAACTAGGGAACTAGGATGAATAATCTTTTGATTAGAATGGTGACTGATTTTGCCACACCCTAGTTGAATGCTAATAATATCAGAAGGCATTTTGAAATGCTTGGGAGGAAAAAAAAAGTACAAAATCAATTCAAAATCATTTGAACTGAAAGTAGGAGTCAAGAACATTCTGCACCTGTGTGGAGTCCTGAGGAGTGCTGGGAAATCAAACAATGCTTTCCTTCTTCCTCACTCCCGTATCCAATCAGTGACCATAGTCTGCCAAGTCGGCTCAGACAATATCTCTTGCATCTGTTCCTTTCCATTTGCAGCGCTGCAATCCTCACTGCAGCCTCTTACCAGCTCATCTTTGGTTTACGTCGAAAGTCTCCAGTGTTCTCTCTGTCTGCTCCTGTTCATCTTTGGTTTTGCCATAATATCAGTCTTTCAGAAATGCAGCTTGTTTTAAAGAAAAAGAAAAAAAAATAAAGACATCTTCATTGGCTCTCCACTGCCTCTGGGAATAAGGCAAAATCTCTTTGTCTTAAAATTAAAATCCCCTCACACTTTGGCCCCAACTTCCCTTCTCCAGCCTACGCTCCCTCACACATATCCTTCCCTCCAGTCAAACAGGTTGACTATTCCCTAAACACAGCTTGGTCTCCACCATTACCACAAAGCTTTCTTTTCAGTCTTCCTACCGCCTTGGGAATACCCAACCTTATTCCCTTCACGTCTGCAACCTCCAGCTATGCTACCAATTCCCAGTCAAATGTTGTAGTGGCCTTCCCAAGCCACTAAGCCTGAAGTGATCTCTCTCTTTGAATTTCTTTAGCAATTGTTCACTTGGTCATGAATCTTCAACTGCCTTATTTCTTATTAAATTATTTATTTGTTATTTTTCATTATAGAAACAGTACAATATGAAAGAAATACTTGAGAAATGGGAAGGGTGATAAGATGGAGAAGCTGACCCAGAATTCCAGGTCCCTAAATGGAACACTTGCAACCTTTGGAGCATAGGTTTTTCTGTCCCATGTATTATCATTCATGAACTCTGTGACCTTGAAATACTTAACATCTCTAAGTATCAATTTTCCTATCTAGAAAATAGGAAAAAACAACAGTACTTACTTCCTAGGATTGCTATGATTATTAAATGAGATAACGTGTGAAACAGAGTAAAAACTCAGCCTGGCACAGGTGATTCAACAAATTTTCCAATATTCTTATTTTTATATTCCATTTCAGTCATGTTGTGTGTATATTTTCATAACAGATAGTACGCTTTTTGCAATTAACAATGTTTTATAAGCATTTTTTCCATTTTCTTACCATCTTCAGATAGATTATTTTTAACAGTTTTATAAAAATCTGTCGCGTGTATGCATCATATTTTACTCATGAATACTCCTATTGTTACTTGGATTGCTTCCTCTATTGTTTTGCTAGTATAGGTAATGTTTTGATTAATATTTTTATGCATAAAATTTTGTCTCCATTTGTATGATTTCCTTAGAAAAATTTTGAGAAATGAGGTTTTTGAGGAAAAGAGTATTCCCATTGTTATGGCTCTTGTGCTACCAGAAATTCAAGATAGCACCAGTTTTATACACACATTAATTTTATGTATCATCTCCTAATTTTAAAGCTATGTAATGTTCAACATAGTATCTCTTTGTGTTTTTTTCTATTTCTTCAAACACTGTAGTAGAAAGTTGAACATTTTTCACATGTAGATTTGCTACTATATCCTCTTTTATAAATTGTCTGTTCATGTTTTTGCCTATTTTTCTATTTGGATATTTGGATGTCTTTGTTTTCATTTCTATAGGCTCTTTATATAGACTACAAAGAGTAGCCCTTTTGTCTGTCATATTTGCTGCCATATTTTCTTGGTCCACTAATTACTTTGAAATTTTTTAGTTATTTTTTATTGTACAGAAATTTTACATTTGTGTAGAGTTCAGTATGTCAGTATTTTCCTTTGGGATTGCTTTTATTTATTCTTAGCCTTGAAAGTTATTCTCCAGTCTACTTCTTTTCACAGCTCCTCTATTGTTATGTTGTAACATTTGTTTTAGTCTCTTGTTATTTAACTCTTCTCAATCTAGATTGTAAACTTGAATTCAGAGATTCTGTTTTATGCTTCAGAAAAATTGGAAAGAGGACTGGTTTGTGAGTTCAAAAATCTGTACTTCAGTCCACATAATTGCCATGTAACTTTAGACATGTCAGTTCATTTCTTTTGGCTTCTATAAAATAGACGCTTCCCCCTGCTTTTTCCCTCAAGTTATTAGGAGAAGCCAATGTGGTTATATACATATGAAAGTTTCGTTAACTGTAATGCACCATTAAATAAGTCAGTTGTTGTAATTCTTTGTGTGCCCAGCGGTGCTTAGCACAGTGCTGCCTTGATAAAAGGTTCTCAGTACAATTGTTTAATTTGGATTTTATGGGATAATCATATATAAGGTAAAAGGAAAAAGATAGAAGTCACTATACTAGATGCTCACATTAGCCAGGATTACTGTCTAGATGCTCTAAATTTTCTAGTATAAAATGAACTGCAAATGTTCTACCTTTTGTAAGATGTGTCTTAGTTTGATTTTGGAAATGTAGTATCCTTGGCTATGAACTTCTCAATAATGGATTTTAGCTAGGTAAAAACTTTTGAAAACAGCTGTGGTTTAATCTTTTGCCATGAAATAAGTACAGAAATTCACTTTAAGAAACTTTTGAAAACTATCTCCTGCAAAATGAAGATTACCCATGCTTAAGAGTATGTGATCTTTTAAATGAAAGATAATCTTGTGAACCAAAGAGGCAGTCTTAGTTCCTTTGCTTTAAACCTACTCTGTCAAACATAGAAATACTGCAGTGAACTGGAAGTGGCAACACTTTCGACACGCTTTCAGTTATGTGAGACTCATGGCAACAAATGATGAAACACAGAAACTGTGGACTGATATGCATCTCTTAGAGTTAGAGAATGCATAACCTCAGATAAGGTGCCTATCTTCGTGCATGAAACTTGACATCATGAAGCATAAAGCCATAACAGACAAAACTTATTCACAAAATAAGATGAAAGGATATCAGTTCTTTATGACTTTCTGGAAAGAAAAGCACACAGATACAGACACACACACTCCAATATTTGACGTTACTTGTTTTTAAAAATGTTTTGACAAAGTACATATGTATTACATGTCCAAACTTGAGGGAGGGAGACAAAATAAATATGTTTATATTTTTAATGAGCATGAAATTCTGAGCCATCTCTTAGAATATTTTTAATGTATTCAATTTTAGATTTTGTGGCAAGATTAGATAAAGATTCATTAAAATAAAATGCAATGCTTCTGAAGGTAATTCTCCTTCTCAAGACTGTCTTTTCTCATCATGTCTATAAATGTTAAATTAAATAAAAAACATAGTCAAGCCCAGTATATGCCAGACAACACGCTAGACAAACCTAACTTAAATGTTTGAAATTAATGGAACTTGTAAATAGATTTAACAGGGAGAAATAATTGGAAAAATGTGTCTGCGTAGTAAACTCTTGCACTGGCCTCAAAAAGATGGTGAGGATGGAAGGGAGGGGAATGAGGAGAAGTATTAATAGAAACGTAAAGAACTCTAAAGATGATGTATAGATTAAATGAGTGAAGTTTCAGTAAGGAAAAATAAAGTCAAAAGAAAGAAAGTAAAAGAAGGAGAGAGAGAAGGAAAGAGGAATAAAAAAAGAGAAAGAAAAGCTTTAAGTACCAAAATTCTAAAGGATGACTTTTTGTCATGCAAAGCAGCCAAATTTTGTGGCACGTGTTCTTGTCAGTCTGTGATGATCCTAAAAGGATCTCAATTTTTTAAAGAATTTTTTTCTTTTGTGCTAGGGAAGATTCATCCTAAGCTAACATCTGTTGCCAATCTTCCTCTTTTTTTCCTCCCCAAAGCCCCAGTGCGTGATGGTATATTCTAGTCGTAAGTCCTTCTAGTTCTTCTATGTGGCCTGCTGCCACAGCATGGTTACTGACAGATGAGTGGTGTGATTCACGACCAGGAACTGAACCTGTGCCACCAAAGTGATAAGAGGGCCAAACTTTAACCACTAGACCATCAGGGCTGGCTCTGGGATCTTAATTTTTTAATTTTAAGATCTGAATATATTTTTTCTGTATCCTTTCATTATTCTTTTTGATATTCCAGTTGGCATTATCTTGTTATAGGTTTATTTGTTCTTTTGGATCTTAGTTACTTTACTGGAATCTCTAAAATCAGAGCCCACCTTTTCAAGGCCTAATGCAAGAAATTGTAGTTGTTAGCCTAGGCACTCAGTAAGAGTTATACACAGGTATCTCGATCAGACTAAATTCTCAATTTTCTTCAAATACTAAAGTAACTTGCTAGTGCCTCTACATCTCCAAAAGGTATTTTTCATGCACTTTAGAATTTTCATATTCTTTGTCCAATTGCCAGAGTCATTTAAATAATGCATGTTCAATTCAGCATTTGGACTTAAGACCAAGTGCCTATCTTGAAATGCAAGTAGAGTAAAATATGTAAATACACCAACTGTGAAAGAATGTTATGGAAACAATAAACAGAACTCTAAACAAGAATATTCAGAAGGTGGGTTCAAGATAGTGGCATGGGAAGACCCTGAACTCACCTTCTTCCACAGACACAACAAATTTTTATCTGAAAATGGAATAATTTTCTTCTGAAAAGGACCTAAGAACTAGATGAACAGTGTCTCCACAACAAAAAATAAAAGGGATGAATGGAGAAAAGTAGGACAGACAGAGACACAGCCTCACCTAAGATCCCACCCCAGGTGTGGTGGCCCATAATTGAGAGAGATCTTAAAAAATATGAAACCATCCCTCAAGAAGTGAAGGAATTGTGACCTACATCAGGCACCACAACCCTTGGGGCCAGCACCGGAAAAATGAGCCCTCAAATATTTCATTTTTAAAATCAATAGAGATTAAGACCAGAAGATCCCTTGAACTGTAGGGAATGGAGAACCTGCTCTTAAATGGTTTAAGTTTAGACAGCCCTGCCCTAAGATCTGCCTTGCAAAAGCAATAGTTTCAAAAGCACCTAGACTACAGGTGAAAGAGACCCACTTATTAATTTTAAAGGGACTGCCAGAGAGGCTGGAACCTGCTGGGAGTTTATCCAGGGATGGAAGTGCTGGAAGATGCCACTTTTATAATCTCATCCTACCTTGCTAGTGACAGAGCCAACGAGTGCCATTTTTGGCACCCTTCCTTTAGCCTGCAAACACTGGTGGGAGTGCTCCACCCACCCCGCAATATAACTGGGCTGGGCAAGCACCCTGTGTTCTGTCCACCCTCTGTGATGCGTGAGCCACAACCAGGCAGGCCAAGTGTCCTGATCCCCACTCTCCCTGTGCAGGCCAGGTGAGCATCCTGAGCCAAGAACTCCTCATGCAGCAGCTGAACTGCAAAGAGACCAGGCAAGTGCCACGAGCCCTCCCCACCCCACACAGAGAAAGAGCCACAATGTGGCCAGTTGTGCAGCTTGAGCCACACCCATCTCGCACAAAGACCATGCCACAACCCGGTGAGCACCACAAATCTGGCCCTCCCTAGCAGCAGTCAGGCTGGAATCAAGTCAATGTGAGCATTGCATCCCTGTCCACCTTATGCCAATATGGAGCTGCAACCAGCATGGGCAAGCACCTTTGACCTCAACATCCCCTCATAGCAGCCTAACCACAACAGGGCTGGTTGTGCCCCAAACCTTACTCTCCCCATGCAGCAGCTGCACTGCAGCTAGACTGGGCAAACACCCCGTGCCCCACCCACCCCACACTGCAGAAGCAGCTCTACCACAGCTGATGGACACATGCAGCCTACAGGAGGGATGCCCATTGAGCACCTAGCTCTAACGGCCATGGAAGATTGTGCTTCTGGGCCACAAAGAACACAAGTCCACTCCTTCAGGACTAGGGGAGGTAGGCATTTTGCCTAATGCATATAGACAAACAGAGAGACAGGCAAAATGAGGTGACAGAAGAATATGCTCCAAACCAAAGAACAAGGCAAATCCCCAGAAAAAGACTAATGAAATGGAGATAAGCAACCTACCTGATAAAGAGTTCAAAGTAATGGTCATAAAGATGGTCACTGAACTTGGGAGAAGAGTGGATGAACACAGTGAGAACTTTAACAAAGAGAGAGAAAATATTAGAAAGTACCAAACAGAAGATATAACTGAACAGAAAAATACACTAGATGGGTTCAACAGTAGAATGGATGAATAGAAACACAAATTAGTGATCTAGAAGACAAAGCAATGGAAAATAGAGGAGAAAAACGGAAAAAGAGTTTATTGTAAAAAGTGAGGATACCTTAAAGGTCCTCTGGGACAACACCAAGTGGACCAACATTCATGTTATAAGGGTCCCAAAAGGAGAAGAGGGAAAGGTCCAAAAAATTATTTGAATAAATAATTGCTGATAACTTTTCTAATCTAGGAGAGGAAACAGACATCCAGATCCAGGAAGCCTAGAAAGTTCCAAATAAGATGAATCCAAAAAGAATCATACCAAGACACCTTATAATTCAAATGGTAGAAGTAAAAGTTTCAGAGAGAATCTTAAAAGTAACAAGAGAAAAACAACTTGTCATGTATAAGGAAAACTCTATAAGGCTATCAGCAGATTTTTCAGCAGAAACTTTATAGGCCACAAGGGAGTAACATGACATATTCAAAGTCCTGAAAGAAAAAATAAATCCAACCAAGAATTCTCTAGGCAAGGTTATTATTCAGAATTGAAAGAGAGATTAAGAGTTTTTCAGATAAGCAAAATTAAAGGAGTTCATCACCACTAAACTGGCCCTACAAAAAATTTTTAAGGGACTTCTCTAAGCTAAAAAGAAAAGGCACTAATTAATAGCAAGAAAACATACAAAAGTAAAAATTTCACTGGAGAAGGTAAATAAATAATAAGGGTAGTGGATCAATTACTTATAAAGCAAGTATGAAGGTTAAAAGATAAAAGTAGTAAAATGAAAATTACAATAAACAGTTAAGGGATACATAAAATAAAAAGATGTAAAATGCGTCATCAAAAATATAAAGCGGGGAGAGTAAAAATGTAAAGCTTTGTAATGTGTTCAGATTTAAGTTACTATAAACTTTAAAAAAGACTATTATATAGATAGGATGCTATACGTGAACCTCACGGTAATCACAAAGAAAAAATTTATAATAAATGCACAAAAGAAAATGAGAAAGGAAAATAAGTATAACACAAAAGAAAGACATCAAACCACAAAGGAAGAAAGAAAGTGAAGAAAGGGGAACAGAGAGGAACTTCAAAAACAGCCAGAAAACAACAAAATGGCAATAAGTCCATACCTAGCAATTATTACTTTAAATGGATTAAATTCTCCAATTAAAAGACATAGCGGAGCTAAATGGATTAAAAAAACAAGACTTGTTTATCTGCTGACTACAAGAGATTCACTTCAGACCTAAAGATACACACAGACTAAAAGTGAAGGAATAGAAAAAGTTATTCCATGAAAATGGAAACAAAAATAAAGCTAAGGAAGAAACACAAATATTAGACAAAATAGACTTTAAAACAAAGACTGTAACCAAAGATAGAGAAGGGCATTACATAATGATAAAGGAGTCAATCCAACAAGAGGATATAACATTTGTAAATATTTATACACCAAACAGAAGATCACCTAAGTATATAAAGCAAATTATTAACAGACAAAAAGGGAGAAATTGACAGCAATACAATAATAGTAGGGGACTTCAATACCCAACTTACATCAATGCATAAATCACCTAGACAGAAAATGAATAATGAAACAATGTCATTAAATGACACATTAGACCAGATGACTTAAGAGAGCTATACAGAACATTTCATCCAAAAACAGCAGAATACACATTCTTTTCAAGCATACATTCTCCAGGACAGATCACATGTTAGGCCACAAAACAAGTCTCAAGAAATTTAAAAAGACTGAAATCATACCAAACATTTTTCTTGACCACAACAGTATGATACTGGAAATCAGTTATAAGAAGAAAACTGGAAAAAAACACAAAAACTTGGAGACTGAACAACATGCTATTAAACACCCTTGGGTCAGTGAAAAAATCAGAGGAAACAAGAAAAATGCCTCGAGATAAAGAAAAATTGAAATACAATGTTCCAAAATCTCTGGGATGTAGCAAAAGCAGTTCTAAAAGGGAAATTCATAGTGATACAGGCCTACCACAAGAAATGAGAAAAATCTCAAACAATCTAATTTATATATAAGGGAACTAGAAAAAGAACAAAGAAAGCCAAAAACTAGTGGAAGGAAGGAAATAATAAAGCTCAGAGCAGAAATAAATGAAATGGAGTCTATTAAAGCAATAGAAAAGGCCAATTAAACTAAGAGCTGGTTCTTTGAAAAGATGAGCAAAATTGATAAAACTTTAGCCAGACTCATTAGGAAAAAAGGGAGAAGGCCCAAATGAATAAAATCAGATGAAAGAGAAATTGCAACTTATACCACGGAAATACAAGGGATCACTAGAAACTACTAAGAAAAATTATACACCAACAAATTGAACAATCTAGAAAAATTGGATTAATTCCTAGAAATATACAAATTTCCAAGACTGAATCAAGAAGAAATAGAAAATCCAAATAGACTGATTACTACCAATAATATTAAATCAGTAATAAAAAAATTCCCAACAATCAAGTGTCCAGGACCAGATGGCTTTACAGATGAATTTGAACAAACATTTAAAGAAGAGTTAATACTTCTCCTTCTCAAATTATTTCAGAAAATTGAATAGGAAGGGGCACTTCCAAACTCATTTTACAAGGCCAATGTTACCCTGATGCCAATACCAGGCAAAAACACTGCAACAAAAGAAAATAACAGGTCAATATCCACGGTGAACACAGATGCAAAAATCCTCAGCAAAATATTAGCAAACTGAATTTGACAATATATTACAAGGATCATACACCATGATCAAATGGGATTTATGCAAGGATGGTTTAACACCACAAATCAATCAACATGATACGCCACATTAACAAAAAGAAGAATAAAAATTATATGCTCATCTCAATAAATGCAGAAAAAGCTATGGCAAATTTCAACATCCTTTGATGAGAAAAACTCTCAATAAAATGAGTATAAAGGGAATGTATCTCAACATAATAAAGGCTGTATACGACAAGCCCACAGCTAACATCATACTGATCAGTGAAAAGCTGAAAACTTTTGCTCTAAAATCAGGAACAAGACAAGGATGACCACTCTTGCCACTTTTATTCAACATAGTTTTTGAAGTCCTATCTACAGAAATTAGGCAAGAAAAAGAAATAAATGGCATCCAATTAGAAAGGAAGAAATAAAACTGTCATTATATGCAGAGGACATGATACTATATATAGAAAACCATAAAGACTCCATCAAAAAATTACTAGAACTAATAAATGAATTCAGTAAAGTTGCAGGATATGAAATTAACATACACAAATCTGTTTCATTTTTACACACTAATAATGGTGTATCAGAAAGAGAAATTACAAAAACAATTTCATTTACAATTGCCTCAAAAAGAATGAAATATCCAGGAATAAATTTAACCAAGGAGATGAAAAACCTGTACTCTGCAAACCATAACAAATTGATGAAAGGAATTGAAGACAACACAAGTAAATGGAAAGATATACTGTCCTCATGGATTGGAAGGATTAATATTGTTAAAATGTATATGTTACCCAAAGCAATCTACAGATTCAATGCAATATCGAAGGCATTTTTCACAGAACTAGAACAAATAATCTTAAAACTTGTATGGAACCACAAAAGACCCTGAATAGCCAAAGCAATCCTGAGAAAGAGGAACAAAGCTGGAGGCATCACACTCCATGATTTCAAACTATACTACACAGCCATAGGAATCAAAACAGTATGGTACTGGTACAAAAACAGACACATAGATCAATGGATCAGAACAGAAATCCCAGAAATAATCCCACACATACATGGTCAAGTAATCTACAACAAGGGAGGCGAGAATACACAATGGGAAAAAGAGAGTCTCTTGAATAAATGGTGTTGGGGAAACTGGACAGCATCATCCAAAAGAATGAAACTGGACCACTGTCTTACCCCATACACAAAAGTAAACTCAAAATGAATTAAATGTAAGACCTGAAACCATAAAACTCCTGGAAGAAAACATAGGCAGTAAGTTTTCTGACATGAGTCTTGTGATTTTTTTTGGGTCTGTCTCCTCAGGTAAGGGCAACAAAAGCAAAAATAAACAAATGGGACTACATCAAACTAAAAAGCTTTTGCACAGCAAAGTAAATCATCAATAAAGGGAAAAGGCACCATACTGAATGGGAAAAGATATTTGTAAATTATATATCCAATAAGGGATTAATATAAAATATATAAAAACTCATACAACTCAATATCAGAAAACGAACAACCTGATTAAAAAATGGGCAGAGGACCTAAATAGACATTTTTCCAAAGAAGACCTACAGATAGCCAACAGGCACATGAAAAGTTAATCAGCATCACTAATCATTAGAGAAATGCAAACAAAAACCACAATGAGATATCATCTCACACATGTTAGATTGACTACTATCAAAAAGACAAAAAGTAACAAGTGTTGATGAGGATGTGCAGAAAAGGGAACCCTCATACACTATTGACAGAAATGTAAATTGGTGTAGCCAATATATGAAACAATATGAAAGTTCCTTAAAAAATTAAAAATAGAACTACAGTCATGCATTGCTTAACGATGGCGATATGTTCTGAGAAAAGCATCGTTAGGTGATTTTGTTGTACAAACATCATAGAGTGTATTCACACAAATCTAGATAGCATAGCCCAGTATACACCTAGGCTACATGGTATTAGTCTAATGGGATCATCATTGTATATGTGGTTCATCTTTGACCAAAACGTCATTATGCAGTGCATGACTTTATCACATGATCTGCCAATTCCACTTATAGGTTTTTATCCAAAGAAAACAAAAACACTAATTCAAAAGACATATATACCTCTATGTTCATTGTATCATTATTTGCAATAGCTAAGATATGAAAGCAACCTAACAATCCATTGACAGTTTATAAGTGGTAAGCTACATAAAGAATATTCAAAATGAAGTGCAAATTGCAGTTGAGAAAACAGAAATTAATTTCAACACCTCTAAGGAGGACTGTCTGTTAAATCAAAATAAAAGGTATTTTAAATCTCAGGTTTCATCATTAATTTATGAGTAATGATTAGATAAATTTTGTTTTCTTTCCAAATAAAGTAAAATACATTCCTGCCTCAAAGCCTTTGCTTGTGCTGTTTCTCTACCCTGAAAAATCCCCCTCTGCTACCTTCTCTACCTAGCAAACACTTTTCTCTAAAAGTCTAGATCAAATGGGACCTTTCCCATGAAATTCCTGAATATATCTCTTCATGATTAATATTGCCCTCTCCCTTTTCTGTGCTCTTGTAACATGCTTTATTTTATAGCATACTGTATTAAAATAGCAGTGTTTTAATATTTAGAATCATAGAGCCAGAATTTCAGAGTTAAAAATGACCTTATAGATGATATGGCCCAATTTAGCTCCCTTATTTTATAAATGAGCCACAACGTTCATTATCACTTCCTTTTGTCATTAGAGTTAATTGTGAACACATCCATCTTCTCCATTAAATTTACAGTCCTTGGGTGTAGGACTGGTGATTTGTGATTCTTCATATCTTTCTCAGTGCCCTGAAAAAGAGGAATGCTCAAGGAAAACTTATTGGGGGCCATCAAGGAAAACTTATTGGGGGCCTGCCTGTGGTGGAGCGGTTAAGTACACGCTCTCTGCTTCAGCGGCCCAGGGTTTCACCAGTTTGGATCCTGGGCATGGACATGGCACCCCTCATCAAGCCATGCTGAGGCAGCATCCCATATGCCACAACTAGAAGGACCCACAACTAAAAATATACAACTAGGTACCGGGGGGCTTTGGGGAGAAAAAGGAAAAATAAAAAAAAAAGAAAGAAAAAGTTATTGAACAAATGTTACAAAATGAATGAATGAGTGAAAGAACGAATGAATTGATGTTTTTTCTTGTAAAATAGTGAGGTAAGCACAACTTTGATTTTTAACACCCCCTTAAATACCATCTTTCTTTTTATAGTTCCCTACTCCCACTCCTTCCCCTGAAGTCCACTTTTGTCATGCTGATTCCTAGTACTGAGTACCCCATTAGGGTGCCCTCAAGAATATGAGGGTAGTATTCTCACTGTCTCTCGATGGAAAGTATCTACCAGCTGTTGCATATAGAGTTGGCCCAGACAAACCACTTGATATTTTCTGTAGAGCATGTGTGGTGAGGCCTGAATTTTCTGGTCCCTGCTGTGTAGCATGACTATGTTGATAAGCCATGGCAAATCAGACAAGCTGAACATTTTTGTCTAATCTTATTTGACTGCACTCAGATAAAGTTTCTTCTTTACTAGATTCAGTGACCTTTCCCTTCTGCCATCCTGTTTATCCTAAATGAAGAATTTTCTTCTGCTTGATAATTGTTAGTACTTGAATTAACAGTAAATTATTTAATGTCTACTTCTCTTCCCTATGATGACTTATTGTTCAGAAATCCCACAAAGGGCTGGTGATTTTCTAGGAAAATATTCACAATAACAGAAAGAGATTATTTACTATAACAAAAAGAGATGCTAACGTTGACACATCTGTATGAGAATTTTTAAGGATCACTTGGAATAATCAAACTGAACTAAACTCTTGAGGACCTAATGCTTTCTCGTATCTGAAAGTTAGAGAGGTAGGAATAGCAAGATGTCAAAAGATTTCAAAATCATGACCAAAGTTATATTTTGTAATAATAAATATAACATATAAATAAAATACAATTAATGTGATAAAAATCCTTTGTTATTGTCATCTCATATTAATATAACTACCTTAGACCCTAAAGACTTCAATTGCAAACATGGATGGCCTTAACATGACTGAATTCATTGCTACATGGAAGCACTGGAAGCAATGCAAAAGTTGCTTGACTCTTGACTAACATCATAAATCATCAAGTGTATTCTTTGAATTCAGTCCCTGCCTCAATCATCTTATCACTCCATGTAATTGAACTAAAAATTTATACACGAAAAACTAACTCCACCTTTAAATATTTCAGAGTCTCAAGGTTTAAATAAGCAAAGCTCTCAAAAGATCACAATTCTAGTGTCCATTCATGGGGTGGAAGGTGAAGTGAAGGGAAATCCAAATGAACAAAGGTGCTTGAGACTGATATAGTTCTTGGGATTGGTCATTGTGTAGGGGAAGAGTAGAGAAGTTAGTCACAGGACCTAAGTGTTGGCTCTGTTATGAAATCACTGTATACCTTTCAGCAAGTCACTCCCTTCTTTCTCCTGCAAACTAATGTGTTTCTGTCAGCATTAAGTGAGACAATGTGTGTGAAAAATCTTTGTAAACTGCAAATCACTATCCATTTTAAGGATTACATTATCAATAATACATTATCAAAATATTATTGAAAGAAATTGAAGATTTAAATAAGTGAAAAGATAGCCCATGTTCATGGATCAGAAGACTTAATATTGTTAAGATGGCAATACCCCCCAAATTGATCTACTGGTGATGTAATTCCTATCAAAATCTCAGCTGGCTTTTGTGAAGTAATTGATAAGATTATCCTAAAATTAATATGCAAGGTAAAAGACCCAGTATTTCCAAACCAATCATGAAAAATAATGAAGTTGGAGGACTTACAATTCCCAATTTCAAAGTTTACTACAAAACCACAATAATAAACACTGTGTCATACTGGCATAAGGATAGACATATAGATCAGTGGAATAGAATTAAGAGTCCAGAAATAAACACTTACATTTATGGTCAATTGATTGAGACAACAGTGCCATGGCCACCCAATGGGGGAAAAGAATCCTCTTTTCAATAAATGCTGTTTGGATAGCTGTATATCCATATGCGAAAGAGTGAAGTTAGACCATTACCTCACACCACACACAAAAATGAACTCAAAATGGATAAAAGGCTTAAATATAAGAGATAAAACTCTAAAATTCTTAGAAGAAAGCATAGGAGTAAATCTTCTTGACCTTGATATAATGGTATCTTAGATAAGACACATAAAACACAAGTGACAAAGGAAGAAATAGATAAATTGGACTTCATCAAAATTGAAAACTTTTATGGGTTAAAGGACACCACCAAGAGAGTCAAAAGACAATTGACAGAGTGGTAGAAAATATTTGCAAAATATGTCTGACAAGGAACTTGTATCCAGAATATATAAAGAACTCTTACAACTCAACAATAAAAAGACAAATAACCAATAACCTTATAAACATGGAAAAAGCATTTGGACATGATTTCTCTAAGGACGATATGCAAATGACCAATAAACACACAGAAAGAGATTCAACATCATTAGTCGTAAGAGAAATGCAAATCAAAATCACACTGAAATACCACTTCACACCCACTAGGATGTCTCTAGTTAAAAAAAACAGACAGTGACAAGTGTTGATGAGAATGGCGAGACATCAGAGCCTTATTACACTACTGGTGGGAATGTAAAATGATACAGGCACTTTGGAAAAGAGTTTTGCAGTTCCTCAGAAAGTTAAACATAGAGTTACCAAATGACTCAGAAATTGCAATCCTAGGTATCTGCCCAAGAGAACTGAAAATGTATGTTTACACTAAAGCTTGTACAGGCTCATTCATAGCAGCATTATTTATAATAGCCAAAGAGTAGAACCAACTCAAATGCGCATCAACTGATGAGTGGATAAACAAACGTGGTATGTCCATACAAAGGAATATTATTCAGCCATAAAAAGGAATTGAAGTACTGATGCATGCTACAGCATGAATGAAAATTTTATGCTAATTAAAAGTAATCAGTTACAAAATATTTTAAATTATATGATACCATTTATATAAAATGTCCAGGATAGGTAAATCCTCAGAGACAGGTAGTAGATTAGTGGTTGCCAGGGGCAGGGATAAGGAAGTAAAGGGGATTGACTGCTAATCAGTATGGAGTTTCTTTTTGGGGTGATGAAAATGTTCTGAAATTAGATAGTTATGACAGTTGCATAACCCTGTGAATATTATACTAAAAATCACTGAATAATGCCATTTAAAAAGGTGAATTTCATTGTATGTGAATTATATGTGAATATATATTTTAAAGAATAATGCAGTAGCTTCTTTTGAACAGAGCCAGTGTGTAGCAGCAGATCATGCAACTCACAAGGCAGAGGTGCTGCAACAGAAGTAAATCAAAGGAGCATCTTTTCTTGTGCTGGGTGTGGGAACAACTGTAGTTCTCCATTGTTTTCCTGAGTCATACTCTTGTCCACACTAATAGAGAGATATTCAGGAAAGAGAAGGCGAGATTTTATGATTAGGGTCAAGAGGAATGTGGAAATGTTTTTCTTTTCCCTCCTATCCCCTTGCTCCATTCATTTCATCCTTAATTATTAAGTGATGCCACACATTTGCTTCCAACCTAGTCCTGAGTATAATCCCAGACTCGGCTTACCTGCCACACAAGATAATGAACCTCACTTGTTTACAGTGGCGTTTGGTTTTCGATACGATTTAAATTAGCAAGCTTGTCCATCTATCTTGTTCACTGGACATAAACCTGAATAACTTCTACTTATTTCAGAAATCAAAATGATGATAAATATTTGCCCCAGTGATCACATTAGAAATATTTTACCTAGACACTGAGAACAATTCCAAAGGAATGTGACCTCCAAAAATATTATGTTATCTCTCAAGGTAACTACTTAGAAGACATAACATTCATTTGGATGTATAGACAGTATAGACTGTCTCATGACTATGGAGACGTCATTTTTAGGAAAAACAAGTCATCTTCTATCTCGTCCTTTTTCCTTTAATAGAAAATTCTGGTAAGATCTACTTCCCAATGTTTTAAAAGTTAATAAACTAAAAATTTCGAAAGGAAGAAATTTCCCATAATCCCTTGGTATAGAGATGACTCAGTTATAATTACACCAGAAGAGTTCATTGTTCATGGCAGCATCTAACAGGCATGTTGAGTGCTCACCAAGTCAATTAGGCACAATTTCAGATGATAAGGGCAAACAAAAATTAGTCATCTAATGAAGATAAAGCTTTTATGACCTTGCATTATCAAGATTGGTTCCAATTATCTACAGACTTATCAATTCTCTGCATTCCTTTGGATAGACTTAGCCACAGAAGCTTTGGAATTCAAATATTTTTCCTTGATATGTTTCTAAAAGTAGCAATTGTAACACAGAATGGAAAGGACAAGAGACCAAGAAGTAACTGACCTTCTTTCACCAAATTACACTCAATTTCTTCAGATGGTATACATTTTCCTCTGTTCCACTAATCACACTTTTTACTTTTTACATTTTAAGAAGGAAAATTTCCTGGTCAAGGGTACAAAGAAACTCCATGAGCTTATTATCCAACTTCAAAAACCACCAGTGATTTTCCATATTTTTTAAATCTATTCCCTAACCCTTTTCAAAAGCTGGAATACTTTTCAGTGATTCCTGACATGTGATTTCTCCCTTAAATAGTTCAATTTGTTTTTCAGAAAAGATAAATAAGGACATTTGCATTAAAAGTAGCATCATCATACCTAGAAAATTAACAATATGACATTGGTTATCATTTAATAGGCTGTTCTTATTCAAATCTCCATGATTGTCTAAAACTGTCTTTTTACTATTTGTACGTTTGGATCAGGATCCAAACAAGTTCCAGTCATATTTAGAAATCATGTCTCTTAAGTACCTTTAATTTCTTTTATTCTAAAACAGGCCTCTCTCCCCTCCCCCACGCAATTTTGATTTTATGAATGCCACTATTTTAACCATATGTCTTTCAGTTTGAGAATGTAAAGGGTCAAGTTACATTTTTTTCTGAATTTAGCACTATTTATGATTTAGCTGGGACCACCATACATACATTTATTAATTCAACAGGTACTTCTTGAGTGTTTACTATGTGCCAGGCATATTTCTGGTACTGGATATTCAGTGGTGAAAGTGACAGATAGTTCAGGCACATACTGTAAAATTTTCACACAATAAACAAACAGTTGCATAATATGATGTCATTTGTGGTAAGTCACATGATACAAAATAAAGCATAGTAAGGGGATAGAGTGGGGTAGGGTGAGGAAGCTATTTTAGATACCGTGATCTTAGAACATCCTTATAAGTGGTCACTTATCTCAAGAGTAGAATATAGAATAATAGACTCGCTGAGTTGAAAGTCACCTTAAAGGTCACATAGTCCAATTTCTGTTTTATGACTCAGTATTTGCTAGATGATTGATAACATATGTGGATTTCAAGGATTTTATTATAGAGGTATTTTTAAGGGTTTCATGGTGGTTGTGAGTTGGTATGCAAATGTGTATACACATATATGTACCTTTTGAGCTTATGTTTGACATAAAGTTTGGAATGACCAAAACCAAAGAATTTGTAAATACATATGAACTCACATTATTTTTCAAAATAACTTGTTGAATTTAGGGTCAGAGTTTTATAATTTAGGTTATCTAAATTTCAAAATAGTGAAACTATTCTGCCATATGTATATATATGTATATTTTCTTCTGCTGCCATTTTTAGTGCAGGAAGTGGGTGAGATCGTTCAATGGCGGTAATGAGAGGAAGTGACTTACGTGGTAAGGCACTTTCTGGAAACTTGAGAAAACTTGATGTTGATTTGATGTGCAGTAAAGTTTATTTGAAATGTATCTTTAACTCTGCCATCTGGTTTCAAAATCTACTGCACAGAGATAGTGGTAGATAACAGAAAGAAAGAAGGTACAATATGTATAATCAAAGGAAAACAGACATTTGAGAAAGAGTTGCGAAATTATGATTAACTTCAAACTTTATTTACTCGTCAAAAGATTACATTTGATTGTAAAGATTAGTAATCTGGTTTTCTTATGCCTGGTATGACATATGTATGCACTCTACTGTTAGAAAATTTCAAATATCAAAAATTTGAGTAGGTTAAATGCCACAGAGCAGGAATCATTTCATACAGTTTGTCAATAAATTCTAAAGAAAGAAAATGGAAATTTCAATAGGGGATTGTAGCTTCATGTATACTTCTTTTATTGGGGAATTCTCATACTTCTGGGTCAGGATGGAAATGGGATGAGAGAGGAAGGGGCATTTGCCCAGTCTTGCTTACAAAATGTTCCAAATAGGGGCCGGCCCGGTGGCGCAGCGGTTAAGTTCGCAGGTTCCCCTTCTCGGCGGCCTGCGGTTCGCTGGCCCGGATCCCGGGTGCGGACATGTCACTGCTTGGCACGCCATGCTGTGGTAGGCGTCCCACACATAAAGTAGAGGAAGATGGGCACGATGTTAGCTGAGGACCAGGCTTCCTCAGCAAAAAGAGGCGGACTGGCAGTAGTTAGCTGAGGGCTAATCTTCCTCAAAAAAAAAAAATGTTCCAAATAGATGAATTGCATAAAAATTAACTTAAGTAAAGTAGACTGAATTTTACCCTCCCAACACTTCTCTCACTTCTATGAAATAAAGTATTTCAATGCTCTTTGGTAGTATTGCATTCCAGTATTTCCCCCAAATTTTTATGTTAAATTTCATATTATGTAAGGTAGCATGTACTTACCGTTCTTGTGCATGTTTATACTGTGCGCTTTAGAAACAATAAAAAACAAATAGTCAAGAATTTTCTGTTTGGTCCATACTCACCCTTCAAATACTTTGGATAGCTAGAGATTTCTATTCCTAGCCAATTACCTAATATCTTCATATCTAGATTTACCAGGTGCTCTTAAGGAAATAATCATCCTTAGATTAAATGTTTTTTTGAACGTGAAAAATGCCATACTATAATAAAGAGCTCTCTGGTCAAACAATGTAAAAAGAAAAAGAAACGAAAAGAAGAGAATCGGCCAGAGAACAATCATTTAGAATCCATGTACTCTATCACAGAATTATCTATAAACTAAGACAATTGTGTGCTTCTTCTGTCTTTGGTAATAAGTGAGATATTCATGTCAGTCATCTTCACTATGGCTTAGATATACTATATCATTTTAAGCAAATCATTACACTCCAAGTTTTACCCAATCTCTTTAATTTTAGAGTTAACTCTTAACTGTATATTTAGAATCTACATCCTTAAAAATCCTAACTTCTGTTTCCAAGTTATACAGAAGTGAGGCTAAGGTAAGACAGATCAATTTAATTACAGTGAACTTTTTAGAATTCATACAAAAATTGAAGTACTACATACTCAAATTTTAGCACCAGCCAAAATTACATTACTGGGACATTCAGAATGAGAGCTCCCACCCTAATGAAATTATGAAAAGAAATAACTCCTGAAGGACCTGGTTTTGTGATTCTCTTTTCTCTCTGTCCCTTCTCAATCTTTTAAAAATTTAATATAGTGTTATAGGAGCAAAGGCACGTAGGAGAGGTCAGCAGAGTAGAATGTGTATGTGTGTGGATGGAGTTGGGGGTAGTGGGGAACATGGGATACTTTTGTCTCAGGTTAACTACACAGAAAGCAAAAAACACAGGCATTCTAGAGAGTCTTTTAACCACTAGGTTGCAACAAGCCTTCAGACAGTGGCATCATTACGAATTTATAAAAAACATGTAAAAGTGTGCATGCTTAAAGTATAATTTGCTCAGCACCTTAAATACTGCCCTAAAATGAGAGAGCTTCTAATAAAATGGATATTTATAGAATCATTTATTAGTTTATTAGTCGTGCCCAAGGCTAATAATGAAAGATAGTACTTACACTGGTGGTAAGTTTTACCTTATCCAAAATAATTGCTTTATTTAATCACAATTTTAAAAATAAGAGTCAAGTATGCCTCCACCTACCTCTCTGCACAAAAAAGAACGACTTGTAGATGGGAAATATCTTCAAATGTTAATTCCAGTATAGCTTCTTTCATTATCCATACTTGTTTTGCACATGTATCATTCATCTGTCTCACTCTTATTCAAACTGGGAATAGAGTTGTGTATGGTTTCCTGAAATGAACACCCATATATTTCTCTTTCCATTAGCTCATTTCAGATTCTGAACATTGCTTTTAAAACTGTATATGTTTGTTCAGATTTCTTCCTTCTCCATCAGTGCAATGAAATAAAATTTTGATTTGAACTCTCTTAGACTAGCTACTTACTTAAGTTGAAAAATATTTCAAAAGCTTTCAGGAGGTGGAGAATGGGGACAGCACTGAGAATATTAACAATTACTGATCACTATAATCTTAAATATAATTCCGGGAAAAGGTTTCCAATACATCATCAATATATTGATAATGTATTTCTCTCTCCGCATGAAGTGAGGTGACCACATACACTAGATGACAAGGATTCTCTATTTTTTTGTTGTTGTTGTTGCAGTTGGCTACCCCTGCATGACACTTGGAATTTGTAATCAACACCCGAGTGGCTTCTGGCAGGAGCTTGAATACTTGATGCAAGAGAGAATTTGGGATGAACAGCCAGTTGGAACAGGAAGATGAATGATTCACTGAATGACTGACTGACTGACTGAAAAGACACTGTATGCATGTATGTATGTATATATATATATACACACACACACACACACACACACATATATGAAAGAATGAATAAATGAGAATCAAAAGGTTGGAGATGGAGACAAAGAGGAAGATGGTAGTTTAAAAAGGATTTTAAGGTGGTATTTAAATTTATGATTTCTATTTCTAAATAATTTCTAATTCCTTTCCCCTTTTTGCTCTCAGTTTCCTTATTTTTAAAAATGAGGGAAGTGAACTATTTCCGAGAATCCCTCTAGTTATAAAACACTGATGATTCGAAGTTTTAAGTTTGGGGCAAAAATACCTTAAGTTCAGAGCAGTGGTTCTAAATCAGAGATTATTCAAGAGACATTTGACAATGTCTGGAGACATATTTGGCTGTCACAATTGGGAGATGGGTGCAACTGGTATCTAGTGGATAGAGGCTAGAGATGCTGCTAAACATCCTGTGATGCACAGGACAGCCCCCTACCACAAAGAATTATCCAACTCCAAATGTTAATGGTGCCCAGGTGGAGAACCCTGGTTTAGTGTGTGTCTTGACAAATGAACACCTTCAACCTTTGTTTTCCTCCACTTTAGTATACTCCAACTAGAAGAATGATTTTCATGTACTAAAGTACTCCCAAAATAAGTCCAAAATGCAATGTTGCAACATTCACCTGGGTCATTTAACTGATGTCCACCAAGTCAGAAATCTTAGCTCTTCATAATTTGGTTCCTAGTAAAGGTGATATGGTACTATTACTGAACGTCTCAAGTCGAAGTCCATACAAATGAATACCTTAACTTTATAGAAATCCCTGAAGATCATTAAGGTTCCACAGACTTACATTTATCTATTATAACCTCTCTGGTAAACATGTTTAAGGAGGATCTGAACCATTTTAGCAAACATTTCACCAAACTAAGTGGAGAAGCAGTTTTCCCTGTCATTCTTCATTTTTCTTTTCTTTCTTGCTTGGCCTGTCCTTGATTCTCTTCCCACTTGTCTTACTACATTGAGATTTGCCATCTTTCTTTCCTCTAGCTCTTCTAGGAGGGGGCAGAACTTCCTATCCTTCAATTTTGTCTTTGTCAAGTATCCAGATATGATCCAGAAAATAAAGATATGGAGATGGAAAATTAGACTGTCCTAACCAATTTTGAATGTCTGGCTGTCTCATTATAACATGACACTAGTTTAATCAAATATTTGCTTAATTTTACCTTAGTAGTCTAGGACAGCAATTTCCCTAAGCATGGATTGGAAACTAAGGTTTGCTTGTTATGAGTTAGCCACTAGTTACATCTCTGGTTAAATTACAGCGATGAGAGAGAAGCTCCTTGAGGGACTCCTATTCATCTTTGTATCCCCTGCAGAATTTAATAAAATATTTTGCATGTAAAAGATGTTTAATTAATTGAATTTAACTTCTTTGTTTGAGAAGCTTAAGGTATAACATAACGTCAAAGAGTTCTCAATCTGGTTGGGGATGGAGGCAACAAATACAAACGTCACTAGTAATACACAACAGTAGCAAGGCAAGCGGTACAAGAATAAATGTCATGAAGATCCAGAGGCAGAAGAGGGCACGTTCTTTTTGGAGGAGACAGATTAAGGAAGTCTTCAAGAAGAAAGCCATCAATTAATCTTATCAATACTGATATTTGGACGCTCCCCATTAGAAATTATAGACTGTTAGAGCTAGAAAATACCTTAGTCCAACTTTTTCATTTGCACATTTGAAAGTTTAGGTCCAGTAATGAAAATGATCAGAAAAAAAGTCACCCAAAGACTATTACTATAAATGCAACATGACACAAACTACCTCTCATCTTTAAGAACAAAATGTGTACTATATAGACAATCAGAGCTGCTCCATATGGCCTAACAGGCTATTTTAGCAGTCTGAGTTGGGAGAGCCTGTCTCATAGGAGAAACGTGATAAATCTGTGGTTATCTCCCCATGTGCTCACCTCAGATGCTAAGTTAGGAAGTAAAGACTTGAAGACTTTGCTTTTCTCTATTCAGAAAATTGTGGGCTTGTCCAGTCAAACACTTAATTGGCGAATAGCAAATCAATGGAATTGCAATATTTCTATTTAGATAGAAATATTGTACACTTCCAGCATTCATTGTTTGCTTCCATTCACTGATTGATATTTATCCTCAAAGTACCAGGGCAGAATATGTTTTAAAATCTTGAGACTCTTTCACATTTACAATCTCAGCTTAGCAACATCTTAAAGATCATCAAGTTCATCCCCCTCCCCTTTCCTGGCTCTCTGGCTTGCCAAATGCTGGAATGTTCTCTACTATCTTTGCCAGAAGATGCTGGGGAGGGGGGTGTAGGATGACTGATGAAGAATTTGGTTATTCTTTCTTTCAGTTCTTTTGTCTCCAGAACTACTTCAGGACCCAGAGTACCTGAATATAAAACTTCATAGAATAGAAAAGGTGAGGCTGCTGAGAATAGTCACCTAAATTTGCTCCCACTTTCACTACGTTTTGAAGAATTTGATCATCTTTCATTTGTTAACGTCAAGCGCCCATTTGAGGCTATAACCTATACATTTCAGGGAGTTTTAGCTGCTGAGAGTGTCCAGATATTGAACACCTAAGTGTCATTCAAGTTCTCAAAATAGCATATATTTCTGTCATCCTTTACATATAAGTGATACTGGTATCAAGATCATAAAATAGCAGCAAGAATTCATGGATATTGATCATCTTAGGAAGGGCAAATGGACCTTTGAGAATGATCCAGGACTGAACTCTGCAAGTTTTACTAAAGCACTTAAAGGATATAATTATCCTTTCAATCATTAGAATATTTCAGGATCATCTATTGCTCCTGGATCAAATGGAAATTTATTCAAATCATAACAATATGGAGGCTGATTTTAGTCCATATGATGATATTAAATAACGCCCCCACAAAATGTCAACAGGATTGTGGTTCTAGTAGAGAGACAGACCCGGAAATGTGCCCTTTGTTAAAACAAATTCTTAAAGGAATAAAAGTCTATCAGTCATGAGAGATTCTGTAATGTACATTTAAAAATAGTTTATGCACAGAGGCTTATGTTTCTACATCAAAATTCGCACTTTCACATTTTACATTGCTTTTGACTATATTCCTTGGATTTTCTTAGGAATAGTCTGGTTTAGGGCTTCTAATTATATAGAGTATGAGATCCTAGTACTGAAAGGAACCACAAGAAATTATCTGGTCCAGCCTTCTTCATTCAAGCAGGCAAGGTTAGAGAAAGAGATCAGTTCTGATTGGTCTTGAGTGTTTAACTCTAGATCACCAAGAATGATTAAGTTAACTATCATATAATGACATTAACTACATACTAAGATGTTCTAGAAATATCTTGGTACTTAAGTTGTCCTATTTAATCCTTGAAACAGATTTATGATATAGATATAATTATTATTTTCATTTTTCATAGGAGGGAAATGAGATTGGAGAGGTTAAGCACTTAATACAAAATAACACATCTTCAGAGTCAAGATTCAAACCTAGGTCTGCCTCCAAAGCTAATCCCACTACACCGGATCTTAGTTTTGCTTTCTTATCCAGAATGATCAAATAGTTTTTCATTCTAAGTTCTAGAGTAGGAGTAAGGGAGATTGCAAAATTGATCCATTTTCCATGGGCATTCCATACTATCAGTTGAGCAACCAAAGCCATTAATGACAGGTCCTCCAGCCTATTTTCTCTAAGATAATCTCCTAGTCCAAGTTTGAATCTAAAGATTTCTCTAGCAAATCCTTATGATGCTTCTATTTTAATAATAAGAACAAATGCTGAATTAGCTCTCACAATATAATTTCCATTTCCATCATCCTTGTTCAAATCCATATGATCTTGCCTCTGGATTATTGCACAAGCTTCCAATTCTCTCTTCCAGTTTACCTTATAAAACACTGCCAGCTTTATCTTAGCTAAAATCTTCTTCACAATGTCATTGCTCTGCCCCAAATTCTTTAATCTTACCCTGTTTTCCACAAGATAAAGTGTGTCACTCATTGCTCACACTATCTGGCTTATTCATCCTTCTAATTTTACTGCTCTCTTTTTCTCAATATGAAATCTCCAATTCAGCTAGACTGATGTATTCTCTGTCATTAAGTCATCATGTAAATACCCATCTCTCTTTACCTATTTGTTCATATTCATCTGGTTAACTGAAATTCTCAGTTCCTTTCTCTCTCTGCCAATCCACATTATATGCTCTTTAACCTCTCCACTCCATTCATTTCTGAAATCCAGTAACATTTACTATCTCTTTGGCACGTTCCATAATATGTCTTGTTTGTACGATGACTTAACCTTTCTTGGATCTGTGTTTATTATTCCTTAATTAGGCAAAAGCTTCTCTCACACAGAGATTATGGCATATGTCTTTACATTTATTTACATTTATTTCCAAAAGGATAGTTTCCTTGCACATAGTAGAACCTCTATAACTCTTTGTTAAATAAATATATTAATGAACTCAGTAAGATGGCATTTTAGCATAGAAGACTTAATATTTCAAAGTTGCTAATGTATAGGTGATAATGAAATAGTCCAACACACTTGAAAAGAACATAGAGTGCACAGTAATGCACTTTATAAACTAGAGCAAATAGTTATGGAAAGTAACTATTTGCTCTGGCTTCCTATATGCAATGATTTGGGAACTCACTGTATATGTTGTAGTGATTCCAATTTTAATTTAAATTATAAAAGTGACACAAAAAGGAGAACATTAACATGTCAGTTCACAATTGATTTAACCTCCAATATCCTTCATGTGAATGTGATGTAAGTTTGAAATATTTATTTAATTTGTCATATCCCTGTATGGAATCCCCAAAAACTTTGGCTCCTGTTTCCATAACTCATACAAAAAGAACTGTTGCAGACTTCCATAGTGGGGTGGTTAAAATGTGGAATACATTTCCAAATTTATTTCCGACTTTTACCTAAAGTTGAAAAACACTTGCTTGAATTTTTGCTTGTATGATATTTCAAATGGAACATATTACACTTGGGAAATATCTGCTTTTAGAGCTGTTGAAAACTTTTTGCATTTTGAATTTCTGTTTTGGTTAGTTGTCACATCTCCTCTCCCTCTACTTTATAAATTAATATCCTCTATTTGAGGAATTGTGGCAAATAGTTTAGAGACTTAAAGGGAAAGGCCTATGAATTTATGAAAAAAATGATTTGTTTATGCCTGTTTTGTGTAAAATTGTTCATATTTCTATTGAGACATGAAAATTCTGGTTCATTCTCTGTGTTTCTGTGTGTGTGTGTGTGACAGAGAGAGAGAGAGAATGATAATCAATGTAGCACAGAAATTTATTATAAATATAGCAACTGAAAGTTAATTATTTTAAATAAAGACATTTAAAGAAATTTAATTTAAAAACTGCACTGCATGAAAAAGTGAAAAGGAAGAACATTTCCCAAACATCATCAGTTTCCTTAAGACACCCAGTTTCACAAAAGGTGTTCCTGTCTACTCTGCAATGCCTACCTGTAAAAGTGACAGTTGCAGGCATGTTTCTATTAGCTTTTTCCCCCGTCCAACAAATCAAGAGGGCTAAGCTGTTTCAGAAAACAACGAAACCATTTTCTCAGCTCCAAATTCAGGAAAGAATATGGAATGACTTAATATTTAGCCAACTCTAATGTTCAGTGAAACTGTGTTTTACAAAATAAACACACCCGTGGTGAAATAAATCACCTTTTCAAAAAGTTTAAAAACAACTGTAAATTTTTTTTAATCAAAGACCTTTTATGAATTTATTCTTGTATTTGATCTTCACATGCCCCCTTGTGGTAAACCATAGGAGAAACTCAGAAGGCTCTTGAAAACTGAAATGGTTTACATTTTAGTACATTTATGTCTAAACCATTCTTTAAAAAATTTCCTTAGGTACTTTTGTAAAAAGGTAATCATATAGCAGAAATTGATGCCATAATAAATCTTGGGTTGTTCGTATGGAAATAAACTCTTTCACCTTCTTACCATTGTAAAGAATATATATGTATTTACAACAGTAGTAGAATAATTGGATTTTACACAACAAATTATGGTATGCAAATTAAGAGAGATATTTAACAAAACAGACTGGTATTCTTCTTCATGTGTCTTGCATAACCTAAAATTGGAATAATTACAGCATATATAATGAACTCTCCAAGCATTGTGTAGAGGATGCCAGAGAAAATACATAGTTACAGCATCCAAAATGAGATACCAATCCCAAGCTTGTTCTAAGGGTAGCCATGAGGACTTATTTAAAAAAGCCTTTGTACAAATAGCATTAATGGAGCATATTTTGAACCTTGGGAAGAGAAGCTGGACTTGTGAGTGCACCAAAATATTGAGTACAAAATCCATTACGTAAAGTGCATGTGTCTGAAATAAATGTTATTTAGGCACTACCAGCTGTACGGAGCCCTGTTATTAAGTCATGTGCGGAAATCAGCAAAAATAGAAATCTGGTCCCTGCCAGACATGCTATAGGTTTTACAATAGCCTCAAGGGCACATAGTAGTATAAAATATACAGTATGGTGGCATCTAAAGACCTGAGACTGATCTGTCAAATACTTCCTCAGAGTTACCAGATTTAGCAAATAATAGAGGAAGCCTGTTTAAATTGAAATTTCAGATAAACAATGAATGATTTTTTAGTAAACTATTTGTCATAAAGTGTCTGCTTCAAATACCAGCCTATAAAAAAATAACTGTTGTGGATAATGCAGTGAGTTTTTCATAAAACTAGATTTATTTCATATTTTATTTCTAAAGTTACATCTGCCTCACATTGTTTGCAATAAAAACATACACTTTATTTTATGAAATAATGGTGACACTGGATATTACATTTTGTTTTTTAATCTCCAAAATTAAAAGTGATAATACAATTTGTTATTTTAGATATATATCTATTTGGGTGTGTATATATAAATTAATTCCTTTTAATTGCTATTTAATATCCTATCACATAAATATACTACATTATATTCATCTAGTCTCCAGTTGACTAGACCATTTTGTTTCTCAGTTTTGCCATTAAAAACAATGCTGACTTCAACATTCTTGTACATGTGGTCTTATCTACACTGCATTTATATAAAATGTATACCTGAATTGTAACTGCAGGATCATTAGTTTCCACACATTTCCAATTTTACTCAGTAGTAGTAAATTGCTTTCCAAATTGGCTGTATAAATTTTCAACTCATCAGCAATGTATAAAAGTGCTGCTTTCCTCATATGCTCACTGTATGTGATAGATTCAGACTTTTCCTCAGCTTTATTGAGATATAATTGAAATACAACATTGTGTAAATTTAAGGTGTACGATGTGGTGGTGTTGTGGTCTAAACATTTAAGCTCTACTGTCATAGCAACTTTGTACTGCTAATCTGATATAGGCCCTTCTTTCTCACAAGTTTTTAACTGCCATTAACATCCTTTATGGCTTTCCTATGCTCTGGACTGGCCTGCCACCATCTAATCCTGCCACTGCTTCCCAAAGTTCACACCACAGTGACCAGCCTGGGCCTTCCTTCTCTGGCCAATGCCCTAGGTTCCAGATCTCCTTTTATCAGCCAGAGCTCTTTAGTTCCTTAATGTCACATTCCCTCAGGGTCTGTTAGATGATAATTAACAAACCAGATTAACTAATTTCCACTAAAGAATTACTGTTTGATTAATGATTTAAAGGGTTATCCCTCTCAATTTTCATTTACATTTTAATAGTTCTTGTCAAGGAGATACACTAATACCCCTTTAGAGGGTGAGCTTGAGTGGTGGGTGTGATTATGCAAAAGGACCTTCAGAGTGACTTTCAATCATACCACTAATGTGCCGTAATTAGCCATCATACTTGGAGATAAAAGTGGTTCTGTTTAAATTAGTTCAGATTTGATTTAACTAAAAGTTAACTAAAATTCCTTCTTACTTGAAAACTAAGAAAAATGCATGAACATATTTCTTAGCTTATTCAAGATAGTCTAGTGACCATGATTGAGTTTTCGCTTATTTTTCAGGACTGTGTAATCATCCTTCTGAGCATCAGTTTCCAGTCAGAACTGCAGATGTCAATGGAGGTGGAAACAAGTAAGGCAATTCTGTTTTGTTCTGAGTCCAGGATATAATCTTTCCTTTTCTCTATCACTAATTTATCACTAAATCATTGATTTCAGATGGGTTATTTTCATGTTTTCCTTAATTACAATTTTACTGTACCTGCAATTGTGTGGTTTTTGTATTGTAGTAACTTTATTTCTCATATGTGATGTTTGACAGTTGATCCTAATAGTGATTTGCAGTCTGCACATACTTGATTTATGAATTTTACACTTCTTAAATGTCTCTTAAAAACACCAGTGACAAAAATATAGCCATATCTTGGAAATTGCCTACAGAAAGACAATTTGGACTTTGCCATCCAGCGTAATCTTTATGTGTGCCTAATACAATTTTCTGATTAGTGACCAGGTTCACTTTGAATTTGCAGGTTAGTGTTTCCCTCTGGAAATCTATCAAATCATTATGCTTATTTGCAAAAGGACCAGAATGACTCTCTGACTAGATGTTGATGGAGAGGCTATTTGAACAGCATTACCCCCTGGCTCCTCATTTGATTGCTGCTTTCAGACTGGATAAAAAGAAAATATTCCTCCAAAAGAAGTGCACGTTTATCTGAAGAAGTGGCATGGAGAGCCAGAAGTCTCCATTTCTCCTCTGAGCAATTATGGAGTGTGCTTGGAAGAAATGACTATAAATCTTGCTGAATGGGGCTTATTCTCCCAAAGCCAAAGGTCCAGCCTGAATCAGTTGAGCAAAAGAGAAGGGAGTAACTTTTAAAACATAGTGGCTGCATTAATGTGGTCTGCACAATTATCTGTCACCTGGGGGCAATTTATTCAGAAAAAAAAAATTACTTATGTTCCTGAAACTCTTGTCCCTACTTATGTTTCACCCCAGCAGTATAAAGAGGTTGATTAGTTTCTGCAGATTTCTTCCCTCTGGAACTAAACACAGGGAGGCTATATTCTAGTTTTTCCCCTCTGTGGTTCCTGGAAACCTATCGAAGAGAAATTTACAAGTCTGGGAAGCAGCAAAAGCTTAGCTTAGTTAGTATGTGAAGAAACATGACAACTTTGGGGGTTGGAGTTGTAACAACTTGAAACTGGTGAAAATGTTAAAATGTTGCTCCTTCCCCCTTCCCCCTCTTTTTTGTGTCTGCTGCCAGCTGCATTCTTTAGTCACTAATTTATGCAATATGGTTTGCAAGGAACTTTAAAGCAATATTTTCCTTGCTTCTATTCCTTACATTTTCATTTGTGGCCTAAATGATCTATGTATGAAATATTTACTTTGAGGCTTTGGTTTGGCTCAAAAAATGCCAAGTGATCAAACCCAGGCTGTGAGTCCATTGATCTCAGCAACGGAACCTTTGAGTGTAGAATAACGTACAGGCAAGCTGCTACAAAAAACGATGCCAAATTATATTTGTAAATGTAATGAACCTAATGTTCTTTCGTGTCTAAAAGACAGGTAGAGAGTTGAATTCTTTTTGAATTTTTATTTTTGTCTTTTGCATCTTCCTGAAGGAAAATTAAAACAAAAATAGATGATAGAATTTTTCTCTGCTGACTCTAGTTGTTCTTTTCTCCAGTTGCCCTCTCTTAATTTCTTTCTAATCCTTATTCAATTTGATTTTTAGGAAATATTTGTGAATGTGAGACCCTATGTCTGCACTCTCCCTATCTCTCACAGTAGGAGAGGAGTTTCTGGACCCTTAAAAACCTGTAGTAAATGAGGGGAGGAGTTGTAGATATGTAGGAATATATTTTTTTGATTCAGTAATCTCCCTGAATCTTTGCATCTATAATCTGCAGGCACCTGCGTATTCTAAGGCCTCTTCCAATGTAACGCCCTTATAACCTATATGGTAATTTTATGTACCACAAACTAAGATAGTCCTCCACATCTTCTTGTCTCTTTTGGGAACAAAACCACACACACATAAAATACTTTCAAGTCATTGGAATACATGTGTATGAAACAATATACAAAACAAAGGAAAGCTTTTCTGTAGGAGTGTATCTTTACAAATGCAAAATGTGTTACATAAAACAATTTTTGAAATTACAAATATGAATTTAAAATTGTTGTACCAACTTTTAAGTAAGTGTGCTTTGTTTGCGGATTTTTGTGGTGTATATACTCCACCATGTGTGATTTAAAGCTACCAAAAAAAAGCCACTGAAGGAGGAATTGGCAAAATATACACACAATGGGTTCTCTTGCACCTTTAAGAACTGGCTTCAGCAAACCACTGATAGGTTGTCATCTTAAGTTGTCCTCTTTCGAGATATTTTCATTGTAGAGATGAACCCCACAAAACATCACTATCTAAAGAAAATAATAACTTTCTAATAGTGCAAGTGAAAATTGCAGTGATTAAGAGGCACTTTTAGGTAGTATTGGTGAGGTACATCCTTGAATTACATCGTGTTAATCAACTCCTATTCTGCCCATCAGTAATAGTACCCCAGTATCATGTGGCATATAAGGAGTAACTGATTTGCTATGGACATTTTATAAATCAATGTCTCCAAAGACCTGGATTTCTGAGCATATTATTCTAAGCATAATTATTGAGCTAATTGCTTTTTTATTTTAGGTCAAGTAACCGTATAACCGTACAAAAACCAAAATAACGACCAATGTTAAAGTGAGCAAACTTACATTCACCTTATATGACGAATCACAGAGTTCATGAACTTGTTTCCACATTATTTCATTCTCTTTCCTCCTGCAAATTCAATTACTGTCACATCTCATTTTTCTTAGGCTTAACTGCCTCATTACTTCTTCTTGTTGATATATTCTCACACTCCTGCTGCCTTCTTTGCCTTCATATGTCAAAATATGCAATAAGAAATGGAAGTCCCATGAGTCTGAATCAGAGGCCAAAACCCTAATGGAAAGGTCCAGCAGACATCAGGATACTGGAATTTTCCAGGGTAGTTTTCAAATCAAATATGATTTAGGAATTGGATTCTGTACTGACTCAGTGGCCTGGCTTGCTGTAAGAGGCACATGAAAGGAGAAACCAAAATATAAGCAGAGAAAAGGATCTTGGTATGCACTCACCACTGTGTATATATTAATTGAAATGATGTGAATTACAGTGGAATTCTTCATAAAGGCTCTCGCAAAATAGTATCAGTGTCTAGTAGAGGGAAAGTAGTAGGCCTAATGAAGGGTTTAAGGACATAATGATTCGTGGGGAAAAAAACCTCTCATTCCTCTATACTTTCCAGAAGTCTTAAGCCTCTGACTGCAGGTGTATAAATTCCCAAGGCTGATTTAAAATGTCTATGTCAAACTTGGATAGAGTTGAACAGTATCCTGGAGTTTTCAGAAAATGGTAAAAAAATTTCAGAATATGATTCTGTCAAGGCTAGCCATTGACAAAATAAAGAAGTAGAATTCATCTTAAGTAGCTCCTCTCTTTTTCAGATATTTGTCTTTCCTGTTTTTGGCACCCTGTCTCGTCATATACCACAGTTCCCCAGTGATGTTCCTCCCTTCTCCATTAAGGGTTGCTATGAGACCTGTCATCACAGAGTTTTGACATATTAAAGTGATCTTGCCTCACTGTGGAGAGTCCAACCTCTATTTCTCATAAATCATATCAGTCCTATTATCTTTCTCTCCAAGTGCTGTTCTCTGGGGTCAGCCAATCCTACAGTCACAAGGAGAAAAATATGAAGGGATCACTGATACTAAAATAATCCTTTATTTATTTTTTATTAGAGTAAAATACACATAACATACAATTTACCATTTTAACCATTTCAAATTGTGTAAGTCCATGGTATTAAATACATTTACAATATAGTAAAACATTATCAGTATCTAGTTCAAAAACATTTATATTGCTTGAAACAGAAACCCTGTTAACTTTAAGCAATCACTTCCCATTCTCCACAGCATCAGACAACCACTAATCTGCTTTCTACGTCTGTGGATATGCATTCATATAAGTGGAATGATACAATAGGTGACCTTAAGTTTCTGGCTTCTTTCACTTACCACTATGTTTTCAAAGTTGATCCATGTTGTAGTTTATTTCAGTACATGATTCCTTTTTATGGCTCATGGCCATCCTAGTGAGTGTAAAGTGGTATCTCGTGATTTTGATTTGCATTTCCCTAATGACAAATGACATTGAACATATTTTTATGTGTTCATCGGCCATTTGTTTGTCTTATTTGGAGAAATGTCTATTTAGATCTCTTGTCTGTCTTTTAAAATTGGGTTGTTTATCCTTTTTTGTTAAATTGTAAGAGTATTTTATATATTCTGAATACTTGACCTGGATTAGATATATGATTTGCAAATATTTCCTCCCATTCTTTGGGCTGTCTTTTAATTCTAATAGTGTCCTTGGATGCACAGAAGATCTTAATTTTGATGAAGTCCAGTTTATATTTTTCTTTTGGTACTTGTGCTTTTGGTGTCATATATTTTTTAAAAAGGTAAAATCCAAAGTCATAAAAATTTGCCCCTATGTATGTTTCTGATGGTTTTAGCTCTTACATTTAGATCTTTGATCTATTTCGAGCTAATTTTTGTATATGATGTGAGGTAAGCATCCAATTTCATTCTTTTGCATCTGAACACTCAGTTGTCCTGGTGACATTTGTTAAAGAGATTATTCTTTCCTCCTTGAATGGTCATAGCAACTCTGTCAAAAACCAATTAGCCATACATGTATAGGCTTATTTCTGGACCTCCACGTCTATTCCATTGATCTATATGTCTACTTTTATGACAATATCACAAAGTTTTTTATTACTGTAGCTTTGTAGTAAATTTTGAAATTGGGAAGTGTGAGTCTTCCACTGTGTTTTTCGTTTTTCAAGGTAGTTTTGGCTAATGTAAGTCCCTTGAAATTTCAGATGAATTTTAGAATTAGCTTTTCTACTTATGGACAAAAGGCTTTTGGAATTTTGACAGAGATTGAATTGAATCTATAAATTGCTCTTGGGAGTATTGCCGTCATAACAATATTAAGTATTCTTATCCATGAACATAGAATACCTTTCAATTTATTTAGGATTTCTATAATTTCTTTCAGCAATTTTTTGTAGTTTTCAGTGTACAAGCCTTTGATCTCCTTGGTTAAGTTTATTTCTAAATATTTTACTTTTTTATCTTATTGTAAATGGAATTTTTTTCTTAATTTCCTTTCAGATTGTGCATTGTTAACATATAGAAATATAATTGATTTTTTTATGTTGATCTTGTATCCTTCAAATTTCCTGAAATTTTTAAACATATTTTATAGTTTTAATAACCCATTTTATAAACCTATTTATAGGTGTAAAAACCTGTTTTATATGGGGCCGGCCCAGTGGTGGAGCAGTTAAGTTTGCACGTTCCACTTCAGTGGCCCAGGGTTCGCAAGTTTGGATCCTGGGTGCAGACACGGCACCACTTGGCACGCCATGCTGTGGTAGGCATCCCACATATAAAGTAGAGGAAGATGGGCATGGATGTTAGCTCAGGGCTAGTCTTCCTCAGCAAAAAGAGGAGGATTGGCAGCCACTTAGCTCAGGGCTAATCTTCCTAAAAAAAAAAACACAAAAAACCTGTTTTATAATAGGATCTTTTGTGGATTCTTTAAGATTTTCTGTATATAAGATCCCGTAATATGTGAACAGAGATAGTTTTAATTATTTTTTATACAATTTGGATGCCTTTTACTTCTTTTTCTTGCCAATTATTTTGGCTGGAACTTTATTTGCAATTTTAAATAGAAGCGGTAATACCCAGTAACTTTGTCTTCTTCCTGATCTTAGGAGAAAAGCTTTCAGTGTTATATCATTGAGTATTTTGTTAGTTACGTTTTTTTCATAAATGCTCTTTTCCATGTTAAGAAAGTTTTATTATATTCCTAATTTGTTGAGTGTTTTTGTAATAAAAGTGTGGGTTTTTTGGTTAAATTCTTTTTCTCCAGCAGTTGAGTTGATCATGTGTTTTTTCTGCTTCAATCCCATGATGTGGTGTATTACATGGATTGACTTTTGGGTGTTAAACTAACTTTACATTCTGGGGATAGATCCCACTTGGCCATGCGGTATAATCCTTTTTATATGTAGCTGGATTGCATTTCCTAGTATTTTGTTAAGGATTTTTGCATCCGCATTCATAATGTATACTGGTCTGTAGTTTTCTTTCTTGTGATGTTGTCTGGGTTTGCTTTCAGGATAATAATAGTCTCATGGAATGTGTCGATAAGTGCTCTGTCTTCTGTCTCTTTGGAAGAGTTTGAGAATAATTTGTGTTAATTCTTGTTTAAATATTTGGTAGAATTCATCAGTCAAGCCATTTGTCTCTGGTCTTTTATTTTGGATGTTTATGTTTACTGATTCAGTCTCTTTACTTACTATAGATTGATTCAGACATTCCATTTCTTCTAGAGTCAGTTTTGGTAGTTTGTGTCTTTCTAGGAATTTGTCCATTTCATTCAGGTTACCCAGTTGTTTATTCACATAATTCTTTTATAATCCATTTTATTTTTATGGCTGTCAGTATTGTCCCCACATTCATTTCTTATTTTAGTAATTTGAATCTTCTATATCATTATTTTGTTCTGTCTAGCTAACATTTTTGTCAATTTTTTCCAGTTTACTTGAGAAATAATTGACATACATCATTATATAAGTTTAAGGCATACAACATGATGGCTTGATTTACATATATTATGAAATGATTACCACATTAGGTTCATCTAGTATCTATCTTCTCATATAGATACACTAAAAAGAAAAGACAGAAGGAAAAAAAAGAAAAATAATTTTCTCCTTGTGATGAGAATTCCTAGGATTTACTTTCTCAGCATCATTCCTATATGTCCTATGGCAGTGTTAGCTATAATAATCATGTTTAATATGCATTCAACATGAGTACTTACTTATCTTATAACTGGAAGTTTTTACCTTTTGACCACCTTCCTTCAATTACTCCTCCCCCACCTTCTGCCTTTGGTAACCATAAGTCTGATCTCTTTTTCTATGAGTTTTCTTTTTATTTTTAGTTTTCACGTGTAAGTGAGATCATACAATGCCTATCTTTCTCTAACATTTCACTTTGCGTTATTCTTTAAAGGTCCATCAGTGCTGTCACAAAGAGTGGGATTTTTTCATTTTTATGACTGAATAATATTGTATTGTATATATATGTGTATACAATTATATATATAATATATAATTACATATCTATCTATATAAATATATATAATATATATATCTCACAACTTCTTTATCCATTCATCCATCGATCGGCCGTCCATTGGTGGTTTCCTGTATTAACAATTGTAAATAATGTTGCAATGAACACAAGGGTGCCTATATCTATTTGAGTTAGTGCTTTTGTTTCCTTTGGATTTATTCCCAGAAGTGGAATTGGTGGGTCATACAGTAGTTCTATTTTTTTTATTTGTTGAGGATTCTCCATACTGTTTTTCCATAGTGGCTGTACAAATTTAGAATCCAACCAATAGTGCACAAGGATTCCCTTTTCTCCACATCCCTTCCAGCATTTGGTATCTCTTGTCTTTTTGATGATGGCCATTCTAACAGGTTTGAGATGATATCTCATTTTGGTTTTAATTTGTATTTCCCTAGTGACTAAGGATGTTGAGCACCTTTTCATGTCCCTATTGGACTTTCATATATCTCCTTTGGAGTAGTATCTATTCAGGTCTTTGGCCCACGTTTTGTTGGATTATTTGGGTTTTTTGCTATTGAATTGTATGAGTTCTCTATATGTTTTGAATATTAACCCCTTATCAGATACATGGTTTGCAAATATTTTTTCCCATTCCATATGTTGTCTTTTCATTTTGTAGATGCTTTCCTTTGCTGTGCAGAAGCTTTTTAGTTTGATGTAGTCTCGTTTGTTTATTTCTGATTTTGCTTGTGCTTTAGGTTTCATAGCCAAAAAATCATTACCTAGACCCATGTCAAGGTGATTTATTCCTATGTTTTCTTGTAGCAGTTTCATAGTTTCAGGTCTTACTTTTAAGTCTTTCCATTTTGGGTTAATTTTTGTGAGTGGTGTAAGATATGGGTCCAGTTTTA
The DNA here is from genome assembly GCF_037783145.1 of Equus przewalskii. Lineage (NCBI taxonomy): Eukaryota > Metazoa > Chordata > Mammalia > Perissodactyla > Equidae > Equus > Equus przewalskii. The sequence continues at coordinate 60,847,438 of NC_091863.1, forward strand.
TTATTTTACATGTGAATATCCAATTATTCTAGCACAATTTATTGAAGAGACTGTCTTTTCTCCATTGAGTGTTCCTGGCTTCCTTGTCAAATATTGTTTGACCACATATGCTTGGGTTTATTTCTGGGCTCTCGACTCTGTTCCATTGATCTATTTGTCTGTTTCTATGCCATTACCATACTGTTTTGATAACTATAGCTTAATAGAATACCTTGAAATAAAGAAGTGTGATGCTTCCTGTTTTGTTCTTTTTCTCAGAATTTCTTTGGCTATTTGGGTTTTTTTGTGGTTCCATATACATTTTAGAAGTGTTTTTTTTTTCTGTAAAAAGTGCCATCTGAATCTTGATAGGGATTGCATTTAATCTATAGATGGCTTTTAGTAGTATTGACATTTTAACAATATTAATTCTTCCAATCCATGTACACAAGATATATTTCCATTTATTTGTGTCTTCAATTTCTTTCATGTGTCTTGTAGTTCACAGAGTAGAGATCTTTCACCTAGTTAGTGAAATTTATTTTTAAGCATTTTATTGTTTTGATGCTGTTTTAAATGGAATTGATGTAACTATTTTTCAGAAAATTCATTGTTAGTGTATAGAAACTCTACTGATTTTTCTATGTTAATTTTGTGTCCTACCACTTTACTGAACTCATTGACCAGATCTAACTTTTTTTTTTAAATCTAGGATTTTCTACATATAAAATCATGTCATCTGCAAATAGAGACAATTTTACTTCTTCCTTTCCAATTCTGGTATCTTTTATTTCTTTTTCTTGCCTGATTGCTCTAACTGGAACTTTCAGTACTATGCTGAATAGGAGCGGTGAGAATGGGCACCCTTGTCTTGTTCATGGTCTTAGAGAAAAAGCTTTCAACTTTTCGCTATTGATTATGATGTTAGCTGTGGGCTTGTCATATATGGTCTATATTATGTTGAGATACATTCTTTCTATGCCTAATTTGTTAAGAGTTTTTATCATGAACAAATGATGAATTTTGTCAAATGCTTTTTTTTGCATCTATTGAGGTGATCATGATTCTTTTCTTTCATTCTATTAATGCGATGTATCACATTGATTGATATGTATATGTCGACCCATTCTTGCATCCCAGGGATAAATCCTATTTGATCTTGGTGAAGGATCCATTTAATGTGCTGCTGAATTTGGTTTGCTAGTATTTTATTAAGAATTTTTCACCTATATTCATCAGGGATATTGGTCTGTAGTTTTCTTTTCTAGTGGTATCCTTTTCTGGTTTTGGTATCAGGACAATGCTAATCTCATAAAATGTGTTTGGGAGTGTTCCATCCTCCAATTTTTTTGAAAAGTCTGAGAAGCATTGATGTTAATTATTTAAACTTTTGGTAAAATTCATTAGTGAATCTAACTGGTCCTGAACCTTTCTTGATTGGGAGATTTTTTATTACTGATTAAATCTCCTTACTATTAATGGATCTATTCATATTTTCTATTTATTCCTGATTCAGTCTTGGTATGTTGTATGTGTCTAAGAATTTTTCCATTTCTTTTAGGTTGTCCAGTTTGTTGGTATATAGTTCATGGTAGCCTCTTATGATCCTTTGAATTTCTCTGATGGTAGTTGTAATGTCTCCTTTTTAATTTATAATTTTGTTGATTTAGGTCCTTTTTCTTTTATTCTTGGTTAATCAAGCTAAGGGTTTCTCAATTTTATTTATCTTTTTAAAGAATCCACTCTTAGTGTAGCTAATCTTTTCTGCTGATTTTCTGTTTTCAATTTCATTTATTTCTACTCTAATTTTTATTATTTTCTTTCTTCTGCTGACTTTGGGCTCAGTTTGTGCTTCTTTTTCTGGTTTCTTAAACTGTAGAGTTAGGTAATTTATTTGGGATCTATCTTGGTTCTTAATGTAGGTGTTCATTGCTATGAATTTCCCTCTTAGAACTGCTTTTGTTGCATTCCATAAGTTCTGCTATCTTGTGTTTCCATTTTTGTTTGTCTCGGGAAACTTTATTATTTCCTTTTTAATTTCTTCTTTGATTGATTGATTCTTCAAGAGAGTTTTATTTAATTTCCATGTTTTTGTAAATTTTCCAGTTTTCCTCTTGTTGATTTCTAGCATCATGTCATTGTTGTCAGAGATGAGATTTTGTATTATTTTAATCTTGGATTTGCCAAGACTTGTTTTGTGGCTTAACATATGGTTTATCCTAGAAAATGTTCCATATCATTTGAGAAGAATGTTTATTCTGCTGTTGTTAAATATAACATTCTGTATATGCCTGTGAAGTCCATTTGGTATATAGTGTTGTTCAAATCCACCATTTCCTTATTGATTCTCTGTCTACATGATCTAATACATTGTTGAGAGTGGGGTATTAAAGTCCCCAACTATTCTTGTATTGTTGTTTACTTCTCCTTTTAGCTTTGTTAGTTTGTGCTTTATATATTTAGGTGCTCTGATGTTGAGTGCATAAATATTTACATTGATATGTCTTCTTGATGTATTGACCCCTTTATCATTATATAATGACCTTCTTTGTCTCTTTTTATTATGTTTAGTTTAAAGTCTATTTTTTCTGATATAGGTATAGCACTCCTTTTTTTTTATTTTTGGTTGCTATTTGCTTGAAATATATTTTTCCATCCCACTCTCAGTCTAGGTACATCTTTTAAGGCTAAAGTAAGTCTCTTGTAGACAGCATATTGTTGGAGCTTATTTGTTTAATCCATTTAGCCATTAAATATCTTTTTTTAAAAATGTACTCAGATTTATTTTAACCAAGTCTGGTAAGACACACAGACACAGAAATGACTGTTATGGAGGAAGAAATTTTATTTTTATTTATTTTTCTTTTTTCTGGGAAGCATTTGCCCTGAGCTAACATCTATTGCCAGTCTTCTTCTCTTTTATTTTACTTCCCCAAAGCCCCAGTACCTAGTTGTATATTCTAGTTGTAATAGCCATTCAATATTTTTTAATTTGAGAATTTAATCCATTTATATTTAACATAATTATTGATATGTTAGGACTTACTATTGCCATTTTGTTAATTGCTTTCTGGTTGCTTCCTAGATCCATTGTTCCTTGTTTCTTATCCTGCTGTCTTATTTTGTGTTTTGATGGCTTATGTTGTCAGTATACTTTAACTAATATATCATCTTCTTTTGTGTAATTACCACAGGTTTTTTCCTTGTATTTTCCATGAGGTTTGCATAAAATATCTTAAACTTATAACACACTATTTTAAACTGATAACAACTTAATTTCAATAGAATTCATAAACGTTACACTTTTACTTCTCCTCCTCCTCACATTTTAGCTTTTTGCTTTTAAAATTTATGGTTTTTAATAGTATAGCTAATAACAGATTATTGTAATTATGGTTATTTTTACTATATTCTTTTCTTTTAACTATTAAAGTAGAGTTGTAAGTGAATTATTCACCACTTTTACCATATTGCAGAATCTAGCTATGATGATATATTTACCACTACTGGTAAGATTTACACTGTCTTTCTATGTTTTTATAATAATTAGTATTCATTTACTTCCACTCAAAGAACTCTACCATTTCTTGTAAGGTAGGTCTGGTGGTTATGAATTCCATCAGGTTTTGTTTTTTTGGAAAAGTTTGTATCCTTCCTTCAATACTGGAACAGTTTTGCTGGATATAGAATTCTTGGTTGACAGAAACTTTCTTTCAATATTTCGAATATGTCATTCCATTGTTTCATGGCCTGAAAAGTTTTTGTTGAGAAACCCCTGGATAGTCTTATGGAGATTCCCTTGTATGTAACTTCCTTATTTTCTTTTTTTGCTCTTAAAATTCTATCTTTGTCTTTGATTTTTGACAATGTAATTATAACATGTCTCAGTGTAGCCCTATTCATTTTCAACCTATTTGGGGTCATTTGGACTTCATGGAGCTGGATGTTCATTTCTCTCCCCAGGTTCAGGAGTTTCCAGCCATTATTGCTTTAAATATACTTTATATCCCTTTATCTTTTCCTTTTGGAATTTTCATAATGTAAATCTTATTTCTTTTGATTGTGTCCCATAATTCTCATAGGATTTCTTCACTTCTTTTCAATTCTTTTTTCTTTTTTGCTTCCTGACTGGGTAATTTTTAATGTTTTATCCTCCAGGTCACTGATTCTTTCTTCTTCAGGGTTATAGCTACCTTCAAAGTTCTTTATTGAATTCTTCAATTTAGTTATTATATTTTTCAACTCTAGGATTTCTGCTTGCTTTTTTCTTTCCTTTTTTTGAGGAAGATTAGCCCAGAGCTAAGATCCGCCTATCTTCCTCTGTTTTGTATATGAGTACCTTTCACAGCATGGCTTGATAAGAGGTGTGTAGGTCCATGCCCGGGACCCAAACCAGTGAACCCCAGGCTGCTGAAGTGGAGAGTGCAAACTTATCCAAAACACCACTGGGCCAGCCCCTCTGTTTGTTTGTTTTTTTTTTTTTGATGGTTGCTATTTCCTTGTTGAACATCTCATTTTGTTCATGAGTTGTTTTCCTCATTTTGCTTAAACTATATTTTCTTATAGTTGACTAAACTTACTTAAAAGGATTATTCTGAATTCTTTTGCAGACAGTTCATAGATCTCCATTTATTTAGGGTCAGTTATAGGAGATTTATTATTTTCCTTTGGTAGTGCCATATTTACTGGATTTTTTATAATCCCTGATTTCTTATGTTGGTATCTGTGTATTTGAATAATTGAGCTTTTTTTCCAGACTTTGCAGGCTTGCTTTGGCAGAGGCTATTCTTCACCAGTGAGCTCAGTTTGGGTTTCTGGATGTGTCTGCTGGTAATGTCCTTGGGGCTATGAATTAGCTGCCATGCCCTGGCAGAGTAGCAGGACAGAAACCAGGGCCTGTATACCTTATTCTTTGGGGACCTGAATCAGGCCAGAGTGTGCACTGAATTCCCTGGTCAGGTGAGTCCACCAGTTTTACTCTGCAGATGGCGGAAGCAACAGGCTGTGCTCTCTGTTCAAGTGACACTGTATGTAAGACTGTTAAATGGGCTACACAGCTTACCATGCACTCTGCTTAGCTTCCCTGGTTGGACAGGCTGAAAACTGTATTCAGTGATGAGCAAGGCTACAAATTATATTCCCTGCCTGGGCACAGTAGGAAAAGCAGCTCTAATGCTGGCAAAGCTCTTTGTTGTCTTACCTCAAGCTGACCTGCACTCCACATTCCCTGGCTGAACAACACCACTATCTTCGCCTTGCAAACTATTGGATCTGCCTTCCCTCTTCTCAGCTTAAGCATCACTTGGCTGCACAGCTTCCAGGAGTTGTCACCAGCCCTTCTGGTCAGATGGGGCTGGAGACACTTTCCACAGAAGGTGGGGCTATGTCTCAGCTCCCTTGTTAGGGTGGCAGGGTTAGGAACCACTCTAGGCTACTTTCAATTTCCCAAACAGGCTTTCTGGTTGGGAGGGTCCAGGATATACCCTCACTGTGGGCTATGAGTTAATCCCCGTCCCTGTGCCTAACATAGGAACCTTCCACGCCCAGTAATGGCTTTGCTCTGTGGGCAATTAGCTCTGCCCACCTGCCTCTCAGCTCCAGTGCAGCTGTGCTACACAACTTCCAGGAGTTGTTTCCAGCCCTCCTGGTCATATGGGGCCAAAAGATACTCTCCACAGTGAGTGGGGTTCTACTCAGCTTCTTGCCTGTGTACGGGCAAACTAGGCTCTAGGGCTGGCAAAATTCCTGGCTTTAGGATCTGAATCAGGCAGATTTGCACCCCACTGACTTCCCTGGTCAGAATGTGCCCCCAACTTGGTTCTGCATATAAGCAAAGCTGCTGGTTGGGATAACTTCTTGGGCACTGCAGGTATGAACTGGATCTGCTAAGGTCTGGGTGCTGGTTATTGCAGGCCTTCTCTCTTCCTTGTCACAATCAGATTCCCAGTGGTTGAGCCACACAGATTCCCCTGTAATCCTTGTGGTGCAAAATCAGAGTAGGAGCTCCTGCAAAGCTACCCCAGCTTTCTTTTCAATGTCATTTGCATGGAATATCTTTTTCCATTCCTTCACTTTCAGTTTGTGAGTGTCCTTTGGTCTGAAGTGTGTCTCTTCTTTGCAGCATATATATGGGTCTTTTTTTAAACTCCAGTTGGCCGCCCTATGTCTTTTGATTGGAGCATTTAGTCCATTAACGTTTAAAGTAGCTATTTATAAGTATGTGCTTATTGCCATTTATTACTTTTGTTCTGGGTGTTTTAGTAGTTCTTCTCTGTTCCTTCTTCTCTTGCTCTCTTCCCTGTGGTTTGATGGCTTTCTTTAGTGTTATGTTTGGGTTCCTTTATCTTATTTTTGATGTATTTATTATAGGTTTCTGGTTTGTGAGTACCAGGAGATTTATATATAATAACCCATGTAACCTATGTATATAGCAATCTATATTGAGTCGATGGTCTCTTTAGTTTGACCTCTTTCTAGAAGCACTACTCTTTTACTCCCCTCCTCCCACATTTTATGTTTTTCGTGTAATATCTAACCTCTTTTGTGTGAGTGTGCATATAAATTACCCTCTTATCATTGAAATAGGTAATTTTAGTACTTTTGTCTTTTGACCTTCATATTATCTTCATGGGTGGTTGATCTGCTACCTTTACTGTATTTTTGCCTTTACCAGTGATATTATTGCCTGTTTTAAATAATTTTCTTATTCCTATTTGTGGTCTTCTCTTTCCCACTTAAATAATTCCCTTAAACATTTCTTGTAACATTGGTTTCTTGGTGATAAATTCCTTTAGTTTTTCCTTGTCTTTTCCTTGTCTGGGAAACTCTTGATCTCTCCTGCCATTCTGAATTATAACCTTCCTGGGTAGAGCACTCTTGGCTGTAGGTGTTTTCCATTCAGCACTTTAAATATATCGTACCGCTCTCTTCTAGCCTGTAAGGTTTCTGCTGAGAAGTCAGCTGATAGCCTCAGGGGTTTCCTTTGTATGTCACTTGTTGCTTTTCTCTCATGGCTTTTAGGATTCTTTATCCGTAATTTTGGACATTTTAATTATAATGTGTCTTGCTGTGGACCTCTTTTGGTTTATCTTGTTTCTTGCTCTCTGTGCTTCCTGTACGTGGATGTCTGTTTCCTTCCTTAGGTTAGGAAAGTTTTCAGCTATTATTTCTTCTAATAGGTTCTCTGCCCCTTTGTCTCTCTCTTCTCCTTCTTGGACACCTATAATATGAATGTCAGTGCAGTTAATGTTGTCTCAGAGTTCCTTCAGACTGTTCTCATTCTTTTTAATTCTTTTTTATTTTATCTGTTCAGCTTGGGGGATTTCCTCTAGTCTTTCATCCAGCTTGCTAGTCCATTCTTCTATATTATCTACTCTGCTATTGAGACCCTCTAGTGAATTTTTCATTTCCAGTATTATATTCTTCATTTCTGAATGATTCTTTTTTTTATTTTCCAGTTCTTTGTTGTAGTTCTCACTGTGTTCATCCATTCTTTCCCCAAGATCTGTGAGCATCATTATGACTTTTTGTTTGAACTCTTTGTCAGGTAGATTGTTTATTTCTTTTTCACTTAGTTCTTTTTCTGTGATTTTGTCCTATTTCTTTGCTTGGAATGTATTCCTTTGCCTCCTCATTTTACCTCTTTCTCTGTGCTTATAACTATGTATTAGGTAGGTCGGGTACATTTCCTGTTCTTGGAGAGGTGGCCTTGTGTAGGAAATACCTTATGAGACCAAGCAGTGTGCTTCCTCTTGTCACCAGTTTCAAATGTTCAAGGAGTGACCCCTGTGTTGCCTAAGTGTGTTTTTCTGTTGTGGCAGGGTTGCTTTTGCTGCAAGTGCTCAGGGAGGCTAGGCTGTCCTCTTGGCCAGCTGATTGTAATTTTCAGCTGTGTGTGGCTGCTATGGATCTTTCAGTCACTTTATCGGGTTTGGGGAGTTCCAGCACAGTTGGCTGCAAGGTCTAATAGCACATTCCTGTTGCAGTTTTTTTTTGTTAAGTGGATTAGGACCCCAGTGTGGCTCAGGAGTTTACAGTTGCTGTAGGTCTCTGGCCTTTAAGGCCTTTGTCAGTTCTCGCAGGATTGCAGCTAAGTGGGGCTGGCCCCAGGCATGGAAGCATCCAATTGTTCGAGGCTTTTGAGGAGGGTACCAATTCCTTACATGGATGTTTGAGAAACATGAATCTTCTGCAGCTGACACTGTCCACAGCCCACAGGTCCACACACACCATCAACACAGTCCTGGCCTGGGTATATGTCCCAACACCCTAATGCAGACCCCATCACCCCACTGCAGGAGCCCCCACACACTCCACTGTCTCTTCATGTCTGTCCTGCCCTGCCAAGGCAGACCTACTCCCTGCCTCCAGAAGATATAGGCACCCTGCCTATTCAAGCCTTCAAGTTGCCTCATGGCTTGCTGTTGAGTGGGGCCAGTACCTAAGGCGTGTGCCTGCCCTGGCTGAGCTGGAATAAATCAGTGCTCTAGTGAGTGGGGAAGACACTGGGCTAACAGACCAGGGGAAGAACTCCAGTGGCATCTGCTGGTGTCTGGGTCAGTATTCCTGTTCTAGGTCACAACAATGGCTGCTGCCAATGACTCAACCACTGGAGAGGTCTCACCTCTCACTGAGATGTGCCCAGAGACTATCAGGTGATTCTCTTTTCAAGAAAGGACTATGCACCTTTCATTTTGGTGATTTTAGGTTGCTTTCCAAAACAGCTGAATTTGTGCATGGACCCTTTAAGAGCCAGCCTTTTTCTGCTTATGTCCAATAGCATTTCTAGGGTTATTCCCTATTATATTTAATAGCCAGCAAAGACAGATACTATAACACTCATCTCAGTTGTGCTGAGTCTGCTTATAGTGGTAATGCTCTCCTGCTCAGGTCTTGCTCCTCCAGGTAAGGCTGCATAGCTTAGGATTACACCTGGCCAGTGTGAAGCTCCATGGCTCACAAAGGTGGCACTTTTCTCTCCAGGAAGGAATTTCTGCCTCTTCCACCTCAGTCAGGACTGTCCCTTGTTGCAGGGGTTCTTTTTATCCATTTTTCAGTTCTCTCTCAGGGGTAATTCTTCCAAGAATAGTTGTAAATTTGTTGTGTTCATGGAAGGAGCTGAGTTCAGAGTCTGCCTATACTGCCACCTTAACACCAAATTCTATGGTGGAGATATATATATATGTTAATTGTACTGGGTTTTCCATGTCATTTCTTAATTATTTCCTTTCTCTTACTTTCTTTGGCTTTTATTTGCCTTTGTCTTTTAATTTCCTAAGATAGAAGCTTAGATTATGATTTTCAAACTTTTTTCTTTTCTAATATATTCATTTAACCTATACATTTCTCTCTCAATTCTGATTTACTGCATCTAAAATGTTTTGGTATGTTGCATTTTCATTTTCATTCTGATAAAAATTATCTAGCTTCCATTGTGACTATATGTTTGCATATATTTTAAATAGAATTTTTTTTCTTAATTTTCAAATATTTGGGAACTTCCTGTTATAATTCATTATTTAGGTCTAGTTTAATTCCACCAGGGTCAGAAGAAAAACTCTGTATGATTTAGTGTTTTGACATTTGTTGAGACTTGCTTTATGACCCAGAAAATGGGTTATTTTGGTAAATGTTCCATGTGTGCTTGAAAAGAATGTGTATTCTACAATATTCTATATATGCCAAATTTTTCAAATTAGTTAATCATGGTGTTCATCTTTTATTTATCTAGGCTGATTTTTTCCTGATTGGTCAAAGAATTTTGTTGAAATCTCCAACAATCATTGGGATTTTATCTGTATTTTCTTTATATCCTATTATTTTCCTTATGCACTTTGTAGCCATGTTATCGAATATATACAAAGTTTATGTTTTTTATATATTTCCCTATAAAGATCCTTTTATCATTATAAAATGTCCCTATTTATCTCTGTAGTAAGCAAAATTCTAAAATGACCCCACATTTCCCGCTTCCTGTTTTCATACCCAGTATAATCCCCTTCCCTTGAGTGTCAGTGAGACATGGGAATATGATGGGATATAACTCCTTTGATTATGCTACTCTATATGGCAGAAAGTATTTTACAGTTGTAATTAGGGTCCTTGGTTACAGTAGTAATCAGAGCTTTTAGTTAATCAAAAGGGAAATCATCCTGAGTGGGCCTTAACTTAATCAGGCAAGCCCTTAAAAGAGGTCAAATTGATTCAAAGTGAGAGAAATTCCTCCCTCTGGCCTTGAAGTAACAAATGGTAATGTTTTGAACTACTCATGGACAGGAGCATGTAACAAGTACCTGAGGAGAGATCCTAAGAAGTGAGAGCAGTCCCTAGCTCACAGGCAGGAGGAAACCGAATGTGTATTTCAGTTCTACATCTGCAAAGAACTGAATTCTTTCAACAAGCAGTGAGCATGGAAGAAGAACCTGAGCCTAAGATGATTGTAGCTGTAGCTAACACCTTGATTTCAGCTTGGAGAGAGACCTCAGCAGAGTGACCATCTAACCCTATGTAGATTCCTTAGCCAGAAATACTGAGATAATAAATGTGTGCTGTTTCACACTGCTGTTTGTGTTAATTTATTCAAATAATTTTTCTTGTGTTAAAGTGTCGTCTGATATTAACACAATTGCATAGAGTTTCTTTTGGTTATTCACATGTATATTTTTCCAATCCTTTTACTTTCAACTCTTCTCTGTTTATATGAAATGAATCTCTTGTTAAGTGTAATAACATAGATGTTCAGATCATTTTTGTCTTTTAATTGGTATGTTTAACCTATTTAAGATTTTTTATCTTTCTACTTATTTTCTATTTGTCCCTTTTGTTCCTTATTACTTTATTTCTCTTTTCCTGCTTCTTTTGGATTTGTCAAGTACTTTTTGTTATTCATTTTTGTCATCCATTTGCTTGTCGTTAACACATTTCTTTATTATACTTTCAGTAGTTACCTTTTAGGTTATGATATGCATTCTGAAATTATTAGCGTTTATCTTATATTAGTATTTTCACCACTTTCAGAACAATGCAAGATTCTTACAATAATTTTACTCTATTTACATCTTCACACCTTATGTTCCATTATTATCATATATTTTACTTCTGCATATATTTTCAACCCCACAAGACATAGACATATTGACCTTTGCTAGTACTCTTTATACCTCCCTGAGGTTCGATTTTTCAATCTGGGATCATTTTTCTTCAACTATAACCACTCCCTTTAATATTTCTTGTAATGTGAGTCTGTTGGCAAAAACTTCTCTCAGTTTTGCTTTTATGAAACATCATTTTTTCAAAAGACATTTTCACTAGTTTGGAAAGTGTTTTTTGATGTTTCTGTGTGTGTGCACTGCACGTGTGTGTATGTTTTTGTCCTTTTGATGTTTTCCCAGTACTTCAAAGATGCCATTCTATTATCTCTGGCTTCCTTAGTTTTTGTTGAAATTCCAATTATTGGCCTTATTGTTGCTTTATTAAACATAATTTTTAACCAAATGCTTTTCATATTATTTCCTTGTCTTTGATTTGTAGAAGTTTGATTATGATGAGCCTGGATGTGGTTTATTTTGTATTCATAGGGTTTATAGAGTTTCTCAAAGCTGCAGTTTGATGTCTTTTATCAGTTTTGGGAAAATCTCAAGCAGTATTTCTTCAATTCCCATTCTCTTCTCCTGCTGTGTCTCCAATTTTACATATATTACCGCTTTCCGTTATGTTCTATATGTTTATTACATTCTTTTTTTGTATTTTCAATGCTTTATCACTCTGAACTTTTATCTGGATAACTTTCATGGTCTGTTTACTTATTATTTTTACTTATCTATTAATGGATTGCTAATTGATTTTTTGGCTGTAATTTGATTTTAAACTCATAATGAATTATTGATTGCAGTTAAAGTATTTTTCAACTTTAGAATTTCTAACTTTTTCAATTCATTCCATCTTTCTGGTGAAATCTTTTCCTATATTTTTAATATATTACATTTACTTATTTTAAAGTCTTATCTATAAACAGCAATAACTTAATCCTCTGTGTATCTGCTTCTATTTTTTGTTGTAATTTTTTATTTGTTTTTAGTTATCAGCCTTTGTTTTTCCTTGTCTAGTAAATTTTGGTTATAGTAAATTTTGGTTATAGACTGTATATGTAGATAAAAATTTGTTGAGACTTTGGATGATGACATCCTTCTCCAAAGGTGGATGAGCTTTTTCTAGTAAACAGAGAGAGTATAAGTAGATGACTATGATCCTCTTGTGGTTTGGATTTAGGCTTTTTTAGAACTGATGTATTTCAGTTTTGTTTTTACTTCTATGGTGTGTCCTTTCCTAGGGTCTGGTCCTTATTATTTATTTGTGGCCTTTCTTTCTTTAGTTTCAACTGAAATCTCACATGTCCCCTTGACCTTGGCATGATTTAAATATCAACTTTTCTCCCCAATATAGCATGACTGCGTAAATCTCTGTTCAGCTTTTAGGCTAAAAGCTTCTTTTCAGTGCTCACTTACTTGGAATCTTGTCCTATATGTGTGCAACTTTAAAGTTAGCCAAAGAATTGAGGGGGATTTGAATACATATATTTATCCTTCTAAGATTTGGCTCTGAAGTTCCAAATTCCTGAGTAGACTCAATCTCCATCCACTCTCTGCTCAGCCCAATAAGACTGCTCCCTTATGCTTGAGTTCTATTCCTCCATTTCATGACTGGGACAAAGCCCTTAAAGAACAAGTCAAGGTAAATTTAGAGTTTATCTTGTATGCTTTCCTTCTCTCAAGGATCATAGGCCCTCAAGTCATGCCTATGTTAGTTTCTCTTCAATGCCTACAAAGTGTAATTTCACATATTATGTCTAGCTTTTATAATTAATTTCAGTGCAAAATTTATCTAATACAGGCTACTCTGTTGTGCTCCCAAGTGAAAACTAATCTTGTGTTCATATCTCAATTTTTCACTTGAGAAAATTGAGGATCAGAAAGTTTAACTGATTAACTCAAAGCTCCACTGGTAGCGACCAGAATGGAATTAGAAGTTTATTCTCTTCCAATTATCACATTGAATTTCTTTTTCTTTTTGTTAGATGGCTCTACCACTTTCAGATTTTTATGTATTTTAATATAATTTATTACTTTTTTTCTACTTGTCTCTTAAGGCAGTTTGAGGAGTTACCAGTGACACTAGGATAATCCCAAACACCTGTGTGCTCTGGCCTATAGGCTAATATCAAACATATTTTCCTGAAAGCTATGGGACAAAATATGCTCTATGAAGCTTGTCTTCAAAGGAATGGCAGAGTTTTCTTTTCAACAATCATATTTTAAAGTCTTTTTTACTTTATCTACACAAATGACTCTAGAATTCCAAGCTGCCTTGAAATTGGCTTCTGTTCGATTTGAACATAATCGTAGTATTTGGCCTGTGGTAAGCAAACACGTGGTCATGAGAATGGTGGAATGTAATATTCATTGGTGTTGGTTGCCTTTGTTGAACTAATATAAATATTTATTGAGCATCTACTCTAGGTACTATGGGGCATACAAAGATGAATCAAACATTTTCTCACCCTTAAGAAAGTTATATTTCAGAATACAAATAGTTCTAATGGAAAGAAGACTATAGTTCATGACATGAGTTTAGGTACAAAGTAATATGAAAATTCTGAAAAAGAGGTCATTTGAGGTTGAAATTATCAGGCAAGGTTTCACAAAGGAGGAGAAATTTTATATTGACCTTGAAGAATGAATAGTATCTATAAGATATTGCTCATTCGCAGTCCAAAACATTTTGTGTTATACGCATCTTGAGAAGTAATGAGTTAGCAACCTATATGGTGGTGAGAGAGGAATTTAGAAGTCAAAAGATTAACATTTTATTTAGAACAAATGTTGATTTAACTTTACACCAACAATTCCAGTTTAGAGATACCATGGACAACCCAGTTAAAGCACTTTTTAAATTAATTATAGCTCTCATTTAGAAAGAGGGCTATCATTCAATGCCAGGTAATATTTCAGGTGTTTTTCTTATACTGTCTTTTTTAACCTGCTCAAATATCCTGTAAAGTAGTTATTGTTCCCATTTTACTAATAATGTAACCAGGCTCAATAATGATGAGTAAAACTTGACTAGGGCCACATTGCTATTGATCAGCAGTGCTGAAGTTTGAGACCAGGTTTGCCTGATTTTAAAATCTAGCATCTCAACCACTCCACTATGCTTGGGGAGGGAGGTGGTGATTATCCTCTGACCTATATCCAATTTTTATTGTATGTCATCAGTTTGGGATCTACTCTTTTCTTCATTAGAAGACTTAGTAAAAGAACCGCTTGTAGTTTGTACTTCATTTTTCAGTCAGGTGCCTGCTTGCTTCCTTACTTGTATGGTGTAATGACTTTACTGTGATTCTGGACTGTGACTACACCCTGTCAATACTCAAGGGCAGACTGGAATCCAATTTTTCCATCCAGACTTACAAAACTGGCATCTCCAATCCTATAATTCAATATTTTTACCATTTCTGGCAATTGTTCAAGGTAAATTGAATTCTTTCACTAGCCAGCATTTGTTTGTATTAGTCTTTGGTCCTCTGCTACCATCTAATGGCCACTGGTTGCCCACCTCAATTTAGAACAAGATCAACTAAGTTTGGGCCAGATAGAATAGAGTAAAATGATGTTTTTCTCTGATCCTCTATTTATAATTCTGAGAGATGGACTCAGTCTTGGATGGTGGAATACATGTTTGAAACTTTGACTTATGCCTTACAGGTCCTATCATAGTTCTTTGCTCATTGTGATGGTTGTGGTGATAGTGTTAACGGTGGAGCTGGTAGCAGTGGCTTTGCAAGTGGGTACAAAAACAATCACCCTTTGTGCAACACATGCTCCCTTTGGTTACCAGACAGCCTCACAATTATTTGGCCTTAATTTATATGAAAGATGATACAACTACTGTGCAGAGTTCGAATCCAGAGCCAAATTGCATATGTGCATTCAAAGAGCATGTTTAGCTTTTATGAAGATTGTTTGAGAGGTTTTCTAGGCTATTTGTGTATGTGTGACATTTATAAATAATTGAAAACTCTTAATAAACGTCATGATATATTCAATTAATTCCATACAAGAGTGGGTGCTCTGACCCTCTATCTAGAGAATACTCATGTGACAACTCTGTGTCATTGCTTTTACACTTAATAGAATCTGTTGATGGAATGTTTGTTCCTCTTTTGACAGGATGAAGAAAATCTAGCATGGTACAGAGAGGAGTCTGTAGATCCTGAACTGTTTCACTTTTCTACCATTAGAGTGTGTCATTCCTTGCCTGGAGTGGCGAGCACTTTAACATTTACTTTGACCTACCTTAGGGACCATCTTGTTCCTTACCATTGTGTTTAGGAATGGTGGGAAGTATTATGAAAACTTGCTATTTTTTCTTATCCTGTTGTGTTGGTGTTCTCTTTGAAAGGACTCACTTGGTTAGAGGAAAAAAGATCTTGCTTTTAAATGTACTTTTGCGTATGGGAAATGACCAACTGGAGTAAGTAATGTTTGTCGAATAAATGAACAAAATAATTGTATGGTCCTAATTTTAAATGTTACTCAGTTAAGCTTATTCCATGAAAGGTTGAAAAAATATGTCCCCACATTTTCCTGTTGGAACACAGAAGTGCCTATATTGATTCAACATACATTTGTTCAATGCCTTCTTTTTTTCTTAGTTTTATTGGAGTATAATTGACATCATTGTGTAAGTTTAAGATGTACAATATGATAATTTGATACATGTATGTATTGCAAAATGATTACCACAATAAGGTTAGTTAACACTTCCTTCACCTAATATAATTACCACTTAGTTTTTTTGGTGAGAACATTTAAGATACACTCTCTTAGCAACTTTTAAACATACAATACAAAATTGTTAACTATAGTCATCATGTTTTACATTAGATCCCCAAGACTTATTCATCTTATAACCGGAAGTTTGTACCATTTGACTGACAACTCCACAATTACCAACCCCCAGCCCGGAGGAAGCATTATACAATTCTCTGCTTCTATGAGTTTGACTTCTTTACTTTCGACACATAAGGGATCTCATCTAATATTTTACTTCCTCTGTCTGATCATTTTACGTAGCATGATGTCTTCAAGGTCCATTCATATTGTTGTAAATTGCAAGGCATGCTTCTTCCTCATGGCTGAATATTCCATTATATAGATAGACATATAGATAGATAGATAGATAGATATCACATCTTTATTCATTCACACATAAATGGGCTCTTAGGTTGTTTCCATATCTTGGCTAGTGTGAATAATGCTGCAATGAATATAGGAGTGCAGATATCTCTTTGAGGTGCTGATATTTTTTTCTTCTGGGAGTTTTATGGTTTTAGGTCTTATGTTTAAGTCTTTAATCCGCTAAGTTAATTTTTGTGAGTGGTGTAAGATAGGGGCCCAATTTCATTCTTCTGCATGTGGTTATCCAGTTCTCCCCATACCATTTGAACAGTCTATCCTTTCCCATTGAGTATTCTTTGCTCCCTTGGAAATACTAGATCGCTGTATTGGTGAGTGTTTATTTTTGGGCTTGCTATTATGTTCCATCGTTTTATGTGTCTGTTTTTATGCCAGCACCATACTATTTTGATTACTATATATTTGTACTATAGTTTGAAAACACGAAGTATGATGCCTCCAGCTTTGTTCTTCTTTCTCAGGACTGATTATTTGAAGACTTTTGTGGTTGCATAAAAATTTTAGAATTGTTTGTTCTATTTCTGTGAAAAATACCATTGGAGTTTTGATTGAGATCGCAGAAATCTATAGAAAGCTTTGGGTAGTATGGGCATTTTTACAAGGTGAATTATTCCAACCAATAAACTTGGAATATCTTTCCATTTATTTGTGTCTTCTTCAAATTCTTTCATCAAAATCTTATAGTTTTAAGTGTACAGATCTTTTACTTCCTCGGTAAATTTATTCCTGTCTTTTTATTCCTGTTTTTAATTTTTATTCATGAGTATTTTATTTTGATGCTATTGTGAATGAGATGGATT
Organism: Equus przewalskii; assembly: GCF_037783145.1. Lineage (NCBI taxonomy): Eukaryota > Metazoa > Chordata > Mammalia > Perissodactyla > Equidae > Equus > Equus przewalskii. The sequence goes on from NC_091863.1 coordinate 60,864,470, forward strand.
TCTTTATTTCTTCTTTATATTTTTCATTGTTAGGGTATAGAAGCACAACTGATTTCTGTCTGTTGCTTTTGCTTTTGTATTCTGTGATTTTACTGAATTTATTCATTAGTTCTAACAGTTTTTTGGTTGAGTCCTTAGGATTTTCCATATATGATCATATTACCTGCCAATGAAAACAATTTTACTTCTTCCATTCTTATTTGACTGTCTTTTATTTCTTTTCCTAACTTGCCTGCTCTGGCTAGAGCTTCCAGTATTATGTTGCATAACAGTGATGAAAGTGGGCACCCTATTCTTTTCCTTATCTTAAAGAAGAAAGCTTTCACACTTCTACCACTGAATATGATTTTCTATGTGGCCTTATCATATATGGCCTTTAATATGTTGAAATACGTTTTTTCAATACCCAATCTGTTGACAGTTTTTATAATGAAAGATGTATTTTCTCAAATGCATTTTCTGCATCTACTGAGAAGATCATACAATTTTTCTCTTTCATTCTATTAATGTGTTGTATCACATTTATTGATTTGTGTATATTGAACCATCTTTGAATCCCAGGGATAAATCTCAATAAAACTAAGAAATGATAATGATCCCTTTAATGTGTTGTTGTATTCAGTTTGCTAGCTCTTTGTTTAAATTTCTGCATCTGTATTCATCAGGGATATTGACCTGTATTTTTCTTCTTATAGTATCTGATATCAGGGTAATGCTGACCTTGTAGAATGAGTTTGGAAGTGTTTCCTTCCCTTCCAATTTTTGGAAGAGTTAGAGAAGGAGTGGCATTAATTCTTCTTTAAATGTTTGTTAGAATTCACCAGGGAAACTATCAGGTCTTAGGTTTTCTTATTTTGGGAGGTCTTTTATTTCTGATTCAATCTCCTTACTCATTATTGGTCTATTCAGATTTTCTATTCCTTCTTGATTCAGTCTTAGTAGGTTGTACGTTTCTTGAAATTTATCCATGTCTTCTATTATACCGTTTGGTGACATATGATTGTTCACAGTAATCTCTTATGATTCTATTTATTTTTGTAGTATCAGATGTCATATCTCCTCTTTTATTTCTAATTTTATTTGAGACTTTTTTCTTAGTCTAGCTAAATGTTTGTCAATTTTGTTTATCTTTTCAAAAAACCAGCTGCTTGTTTTGTTGATTGTTTTTCTTATCTCTGTTTCATTCATTTCTGCTCTAATATTTGCTATTGCCTTCCTTCTGCTAATTTAGGCCTTAAATTGCTCTTTTTTTTCCCTCGATTTTTGAGGTATACAGTTAGGATGTTTATTTGATATCTTTCTTTTTTCTTAACGTAGGCATTTATAGCTATAAAATCCCCTTTTAAAACTGGTTTTGCTGCATCCCGTAAGTTTTTGCAGTTGTGTTTCCATTTTCATTTGTTTCAATATGTTTTGTGATTCTCCTTTTGATCTTCTTTGACTCAATGGGTTTTCAAGAGTTTCTTGTTCAATTTTGTAAATTTTCCAGAATTCCTCTTTTAAATTGATTTCTAGTTTCACATCATGGTATGGAAAAACATAGTAGATATAATTTCAATCTTTTTATTTACTAAGTCTTCTTTGTGACATATCATATGATCTATATGGAGAATATTTGCATGCATTTGAGAAGAATGTGTATTCTGCTACTGCTGGATGGAATGATCTATATATGTCTGTTAGATGCTTTTGGTCTAAAGTATAGTTCAAGTCTAATGTTTCTGTATTGATTTTCTATGTGGATAATCTATCCTTTGCTGAAAGTGAGTATTAAAATCCCCTGCTATTATTGTATTATCATCTACTTCTCCCTACAGACCTGTTAGAATTTGCTTAGTTTTGTGTTCCAATATGGTGTATATTTATGATTGTTATATTCCTTGATTAATTGATCTCTTTATCATTATATAATGAACTTCTTAGTCTCCTGTTACAGTTTTTGGCTTAAAGTCTATTTTTTCATACATAAATGTAGCTACCCCTGATCTCTTCTGGTTTCCGCTTTCGTGGAATATCTTTTCCATCCTTTCACTTTGGGTCTATGTGTGTCCTTAAAGGTGAAGTGCATCTATTTTAGGCAGCATATAGTTGGTCTTGTTTTTTTTATCCAACCAGCCACTTTATGTCTTTTGATTGGAGAAATTAAGCCATATACATTTAAAGTAATTATTGATAGGTAAAGTTTACTAATGCTGTCTTGTTAATTGTTTTCTTGCTGTTCTGTGTTTCCTTTGTTCCTTTCTTCTTCTCTTGCTGCCTTTCATTGTGCATTGATGTTTGTCTGTAGTGGTATGCTTTGATTCCCTTCTCTTTACCTTTTGCAAATCTACTTTAGGCTTTTACTTTGTAGTTACCATGAGGCTTACATAAAAATCTTATAACATCTATTTTACACTAGCAACTTAACTTCAATCACTTACAAAATGCTACCCTTTTGTACCCCCTTTTTATGTTTTTAATAGCATAATTTACCTCTTTTTAGATTGTATATTCATTAACAAATTATTTTAGCTATGGTTATTTTTCATACTCTGTCTTTTAACCTTTATACTAGAGTTAAATGGTTACTAGACCAGCATATTACTGTATAGAGTATTCTGAATTTAATTGTGTTTGTCTTACCTTTACCAGTGTGTTGTATATTTTTAAATGTTTTCATGTTTCTAGTTACCTTCTTTTCATTTATGCTTGAAGAACTCCTTTCAACATTTTTTGTAAGTCAGATCTAGTGATGATGAACTCCCTCAGCTTTTGTTTGTCTGAGAAAGCCTTTATCTCTCCCTCATTTCTGAAAGACAACTGTGTTAGGTTGAGTATTCTTGGTTGGCATTTTTATTTTTCTTTCAGCACTTGGGATATATCATCTCATTCTCTCTTGGCCTGTCAGATTCCTGCTGAGAAATCTGAAGATAGCCTTATGGGAGTTCTCTCTCTTTGGTTTTTTATCATTTTTAAATAATTTTATAATGTGTCTTGTGGAAGATTTAAGCGAGTTCATTTGGTAAACTATAAGCTTCATGAACTTGGATATATGAATTTCTCCCCAGATTTGGGAAGTTCTCAGTCATTATTTATTTAAATAAATTTTCTGTAGCCTTCCCCGCTTCTTCTGGGATTCCAGTAATGTGCAAATCATTTCTTTTCATGGACTTCCATAGATCACGTAGGCTTTTTCCAGTCCTTTATAATTGTTTTATTGAGATATAATAGACATATAACACTGCATTAGCTTTAGGTGTACAACACAATGATTTGATATATGTATATATCACAAAATGATTACTACAATACATTTAGTTAACACTCATCACCATACTTAGTTACAATATTTTTCCCCATTATGAGAACTTTTATGATTTACTTTCTTAGTAACTTTCAAATATACAATAAAGTATTGTTAACTATAGTTACCATGCTGTACATTACATTCCGAGGATTTATTTATTTATAACTGCAATTTTGTACCTTTTGATCATCTTCACCCATTTCTCCGACACCCAACCCCTTGCCTCTGGCAACCACAGATCTGTTCTCCATATCTATTAGTTTGGTTTTCTTAGATTCCAGATATAAATAAGATCGTAGAATATTTGTGTTTCTCTGTCTGACTTATTTCACTTAGCATAATGCCCTCGAGTTACATTCATGTTGAAATAATTGGCAAAATTTCCTCTTTTATGGCTGAATAATATTCCATTGTATATTTTACCACATTTTCTTTATCTATTCATCCATCATTTAACACTAAAGTGTTTCCATGTCTTAACTATAGTAAATAATGCTGCGATGAGTATAGGGGTGCATATGTCTTTTTGACATGGTGATTTTGTTTCCTTTGGATAAAAACCCAAAAGTGAAATTGCTGGATCATATAATAGTTCTATTTGTAGTTTTTTGACGACTCTTCGTATTGTTTTCCAAAGTGGCTGCAGCAATTAACATTCCCACCAGCAGTGCACAAGAATTCCCTTTTTTTCCACATCCTCACAACACTTGTATCTTTTGTCTTTTTGATGATAGCCATTCTAACAAATGTGAGGTGATATCTCATTGTGGTTTTGAATTGCATTTTCTTGATGACTTGTGATGTTGAGCACCTTTTCCTGTTCCTATTGGCCATTTGCATATCTTCCTTGTAAAAATGTTTATTCAGATCCTCTGTCCAGTTTTTAAAATCAGATATTTTTCTTTTGAGTTGTTTGACTTCTTTATATCTTTTTGATATTAACCTTTTATCGGATATGTGTTTTGCAAATACTTTCTTCCATTCTGTAGGTTGCCTTTTCATTTTGTTGATGGTTTCTTTGGCTTTGCAAAAGCATTTTCGTTTGATGTGGTCCCACTTGTTTATTTTTGCTTTTGTTGCCTTTACTTTTGGTGTCAAATCCAAAAAATAATCACCAAGACTGGTGTTAAGGATCTTACCCTCTACATTTTCTTTCAGGATTTTTATGGTTTCAGGTCTCAAGTTCAAATCTTTAATCTATTTTGTGTATGGTATAAGATAGTTGTTCAGTTTCATTCTTTTGTACCTGACTGTCCAGTTTTACCAAAACTATTTATTGAAGAGACTATCATTTCCCCTTGTATATTCTTGGCTTCTTTGTCATAAATTAAATTGACCATACATGCATGGGTTTATTTCTGGGCTTTCTATTCTGTTCCATTGATCTGTGAATCTGTTTTATGCCAAGATAATACTATATTGATTACTATAGCTTTTAAAATAGTTTGAAATCAGGAAGAGTGATGACTTAAGCTTTATTCTTATGTTACAAGGTTGCTTTGACTATTTTGAGCCTTTTATGGTTCCATACAAATTTTAGGATTGTTTGTTTTATTTCTGTGAAAAATGCCTTTGGGATTTTGGTAGGAACTGTATTGAATTTCTAGATTGCTTTGTGTTATATGGACATTTTAACAATATTAATTCTTCTATTTCAGGAGCACAGAATATCTTTCCATTGATTTGTGTCTTTTTCAATTTCTATTGTCTTTGTCTTATAGTTTTCATTGTACAGATCTTTCACCTTCTTGGCTAAATTTGTTCTTAGGTATTTTATTCTTTTTGATGTGACTGTAAATTGGATTGTTTCCTTAATTTCCCTTTCTGATAGTTCATTATTAATGTATGTAAATGCAACTGATTTTTTATCCTGGAATTTCACTGAATTCATTTATTAATTCTAACAGTGTTTTGGTAGAGTCTTTAGGGATATGTCATCTGCAAGTAAAGATAATTTTACTTTTTCCTTTCCAATTTGGTTGCCTTTTATTTATTTTTCTTGTCTAATTGCCTCTGCCTAGGACTTCCAGTGCTATGCTGAATAAAAGTCGTGAGAGTGGGCATCCTGGTCTTGTTCCTGATCTTAGAGGGAAAGCTTTCAGCTTTTCACCATTGACTATGATGTTAGCTGTGGGCTTGTCATATGTTGCCTTTACTATGTTGAGATACATTCCCTCCATACACACAATGTTGAGAGTTTTTATCAAGAAATGTTATTACATTTTGTCAAATGCTTTTTCTTCATCTTTTGCAATTGACATGTAATTTTTTCCTTTTTATTAATGTGGTGTATCGCGTTGATTTGTGGGTATCAAACCATCCTTGCATCCCTGGAACTAATCCCACTTGGTCACAGTGTATGATCCTTTAATGTATTGTTGAATCCAGTTTGCTAACATTTTGTTGAGGATTTTTGCATATGTGTTCATCAGAGATATTGACATATACTTTTCTTTTCTTATAATGTTCTTGTCTGGTTTTGTATAAATATAATGCTGACCTCATAGAATGAGTTTGGATGTGTTCCTTTTCCTTTTCCTTTTTGGAAGAGTTTAAGGATTGATATTAGTTCTTCTTCATATGTTCAGTAGAATTCACCAATGAAGACAATGGTCCTGGACTTCTTTTTATTGGATCACTATTTTTTCTTTGTTCTCCTCTGACTGGAATATTTAAAAGTTCATTTTTTCTAATTTACAGATTTTTTCTTCTGGGTGATCCATTCTGATGTTGACGCAATCTATTGCATTCTTTATTTCATTCATTGTAATCTTCAGCTTCGTGTTTTTATTTTGTTCTTTTTTATGATTTCTAGCTCTTTGTTAAACTTCTCATTGTGTTAATGTATTATTTTCCTGATTGTTGAATTGTCTTTCTGTGTTTTCTTATAACTCATTGGGCTTCCTTAAAACAGCTATTTTTAATTCTTTGTTTCTTAAATCGAAGATTTCTATGTATTTGAGATTGGTACCAGAAGATTATTGTGATCCTTTTGTGCTGTCATCTTTCCTTGATTTTTCACATTCCTCGAAGTTTTGTGTTGCTGTCTTTCCATTTGAAATAGCAATCTCCTCATCCAGTCATTACTAACTACCTTCAAAAGCGAAATATGTTTCATCAGCCCTGCTAGGAATGCCAGGTTTTCTTAAATATTCTATGGATACACCTGCTTTATGCTCTTTGTTCCATCTTGTGGCAGAATTCTTAAGCTTATACGTCTCCTCACAATCTACAATGCTACAAGACAGGCACTGACTGTCTTCCTTTTGTTTTCCAAAGGTGGCACTAAAGCTCAAATTTATCGTCTGTCACTGGACTGAAGATTCATGATAGCTCTCTGTGTATGCCCATTACCCATTAGTTAAATCTCACTCTCACCAACCATCATCAGGTGTGGTCATAAGGATCTGGCCACAGAGTGGAAGGGTATGTGAGTGAGGCATGCAGAGCCCTTCGAGTGTCCATGGGCCAGTTGGGGGGATACAAAGTCTAAGCATCCCCAGTGGCTTGTGGGCAGGCTTCTTGATGAAGTCTATGATGTAGATAGTAGGAAACACATCCCTTTAATGCCCTCCAAGAGTCCAATTTGCCACTCTTCCTGCCCCCCAGTCATGCAACTCATGAATCCATACTCCTTCCAATGCATTCAAAGTCATATTTTTTGCTCCAATGGTGTGCTGGAAACCTGTACTTCCACAAAGACTCTCTCATTCATGGGCAATTTTTTGAGACAGTGTTCTCCAAGGGCTCCTGGACTTCTAATGAGAAAGGCTGTAGCTGGTTCATTGGCTACATCAGGATCCACAGCTGGGACCAAGTTCTGTATTCCTATCACCTGATGCATGAGTGGGAGAGATCTTCCAGGGTCCCTTGGTGTATAGTGCCGGATCCTACAGCTCTTAAAAAGGCACTTTACCTGTAGATAGATGCCAAATTATTGTTGTTGAGGGGGCTTGCAAATGAAGAACATCTTATTCAGTCATGTTGCTAACATCACTCCTTCAGATTTACTGAGTAGCTTCTATGTGTCAGGCTCTGTAATGGGCACCAATGACACAATGATCAGTCATTGCTTTATATGCCCATGGATCTAAAGGTGGTATGAGCCAATTTCTACTTATATACTCTTGTGGACTCAAGTATCAAGTAATTCTATAGATCAAGTCCTGATCTCATGGACTCAGCCACTAACTAAAACTTTCTCTTGTCTTAATGAATACTGCTTGTAGGCATCATTTCCATCAGAATCCATCTGGAATATCATTTTATGTGGCAGACACTGCCCATTAAAGAATGAATGATTTCTCGATGTTCCTCAGAGAGAGACACGTGACTCCATCACCACCTAGAGAATTTACATTCTTCATTTTGTTTTTAAGTATTTTGGCTAGTTCTACCTGTACACACTGGTATTTGCTGCCTTTCCATTTACAACAAGAATTTCTCAAATAAATATGCTCTTTTTTAGAAGTTATTTTCAGACCAGGAGACAGAAGCGTTCTCTATAAATTAGAATGCAGGATACCATAATATAATTGGATACCTGAGGTCTCTGTACTTACCAAACTTGTGAAATATTTTTTCCATCTTCATGACTGAGACTTTGACTCCCTTCCAAGACTGTCAATGTGCTAGCTTCTTAAACTTAGGTCCTAGTTGGACAAATGTGTTTGCTTTTAAAAGTTAAAATTCAGGCGTTATAGGAATATGTAGAAACCAATCACCAGTAAATATTTATTTCTGTACCAATTTCCCTGGCTAGAGTCCCTACATTCTACATACAAAAGATGGACAAAAACTACCCAAAGGGATAGAATTTCTCCAACTGATCCCTAACCTGTTTCAACAATTCCATCAACTACCAATAATACTTACCTGTTCTTCATAGGTTCAGAGACAGTGTAGGCTTTCAGGAGTGAAATTATGAGAAGTCTTTTTGCACTCAGTATGGCTGGTGTGTTTATGCACCATTATGCCTTTTGGATTTTATTATGTCTGGGCAACTTTTCAACATTTCCTGAACATGGCGTTTCAAGACTTTTCTGAATTGAAGCATGATTATGTATCTGGGCAATATCTTAGTCTACTCATGATAGTGCTGTCCAGATGGCCCTGGACTGTCTCCAAGAGCATTAACTTTTTGCCAAAAAATTTAAAAGTATGAATTTTATGAAGTCCAACTCAAGTGCCTGGGGTATGTAATGTCCTCACAAGGGATTGGGATGGACCTCTGGAAAGTCAGATCATTACAGCTTAGGACACACATCTAATTCTAAAAATACTTTCAATAAAATTTCACATTCCATCGATAATTATATTAGGTTCTTACTCCCTTTTTTGTCCCTGGGTCTCTCTAACCAATCTTCTGTGGAAAATACTAGGCACTTCGCTAAGCTCCTGACTCCCAGGAAGCTTTCAAGGAGTTAAAGCACTAGTTTATTTCTACTCACATCTTGGTATATTCTTATCCCCACAGAAAGATCTCTTACTTTATTATTCAAGCATTCTTCACTTTTCATCTTGAAAAAAAAAAAACCTCTGGATTTTAACCCTTCCATCTATCTATCTATCTATCATCTATCATCTATTGACTCTACTTCAGAGCTAAATTTTTAAAAAGGGCTGTCTATACATGAACCAGGTTGCAACATTAGATAAATAAAAATACAGGGCATCCTGCATTTTATCTGGCAACCCTAGCTGTTGTCAAGGTATCATTATTTATACTATTCCCAGTCACTTCTCAATTCATACCAATCAGTCACCAACTTACACCTTTTCATTGAAACCCACCTGGCCCTCCATGTTGAAAAATTATATGGAAAAATATTTAGTTTATTTGGCCTCGTATCATTGGACATTTGTTCTCTCTCTTCTTGAATCATTCTCTTCCCTTAACTTGGATGACATTAAACTCCTTCTAACTCTATCCACTTTGTCTCAGGTTCTTTACCTTTTCTATCTAGTCTTTAAATATTGAAGTCTCATAGGACTTCATTCTGGGTGCTCTTTTCTTCTCTACTGGTTTGCCTCTCCATAGAAATCTCATTCAGTCTTACAACTTTAACTATTATCTATATGCTGCTTACTATTAAATTCATACTTCCAGTCCCCAAACTTCAGAATGTTATATTCAACAACCTACTTAATATCTGCATTTCAATGTATGTCAGGCAAGTGAAACTGAAAATTTTCCAAACTGAATATTTGATACCCACTTGTTCAACCTGTCCCTCAATCAGTATTCTCCAGTTTAGTAAATATTATCTTCCCATTTCTCACTCCAGAAATCTGGAACCAATCATTGACATCTACCTTTATTTTATATCCCATATCTACTCAAACACCAAGCTCTGTGGGTCATTCCTCCAAAATATATATAAAATAGAACCACTCTTTTTAATTCCCATTACTGCTGTGCTACTCTCTTAAAGAAGCCCTTCCTGGACTCCTTTAGTCATTCTCCTAGTATAAAAACTCAGAACACAATGTATCTAGTCTTTGTATTATTTGCCACAATTACATTTTTCATAATCAGGATTATTAGGTAAGTAACTATCCAACTCTTTCACTAGGTTGTATACTCTACGAGAGTTTTGTTTTAGTCTGCTTAGCACAGTACCTGGTAAGTGATAGGTGCTCAATAAATATTTGTTGAATGAATAATATAATATAATAATGATGTTAGCAACAAGTGAGCATTTTACATGTTCCAGAGACTATGTTAATGCTTTACAAGGGATATCTCAATTAAGTCTCTCAATTATCTATGAGTAAGGTAGTATTATTATCTTCATTTATGATGATGAGGAAACTGAGGCCCAAAGAGTTTAAAAATCTTACGCAAATTTACACAACTCATAAGAGCAGAGCTGCAATTTAAACCTATTTCTTACTTTTTTGTTTGACTATTTTATTTAAATTATTTTTCCAACTTTATTAAAGTATAATTGACAAATAAAAATTGTATATATTTAAGGTATACAACATGATGTTTTGATATATGTATACATTGTCAAGGGATTGCCAACATCAAGCAAATTAACATATCCATCATCACACATAGTTACATTTCTTTGTAGTGAGACACTTAAGATCTACTCTCTTAGCAAATTGGAAATATACCATACAGTATTATTAACTATAGCCAACATGGTGCACACTAGACCTTCCTAAATTATTAACATTACATAACTGAAACTTTGTACCTTTGACCAACATCTCCTTATTTCCCTGTAGGGGAGGAAGAGAATTCCTCTACCTACTCTAACTCCTTCTGGTTAGGCTGCTAATTAAATTCACATGAGACAGAATAACAGGAGAAAATGAAACAAAGCTCTAGAACATGTATACATGGGAGAAACCCAGGAAAGCTGAGTAACTTGGCCATCCGGCCAAAGCTGCCACCTTAAATATTATCTCCAGCTAAAGGCAAAGGAGGATGTTGGGGTTACTGGTTTGTGATTTCAGAGGGGAGGAAGACAATTTACATGGAGATGGAAATAAAAATATGTGTTAAACAAGATTTGTTGGGCCAGAAATGGGCTTGTTGGTGACTTTTTATCAAACCTATTTTACATTATACTATAGCTATCCTTGTGGTATTGGATCCCTCCTGGAACAGGCCTTCTATGCTAAATTCTTTTAAGAAGTTTAGGGAAAGGTCAAATGTTCTTCCTGAGTCTTCAGCTCAAAATAATCCACATACCAGATGCACCAGAATGTTGGATCTTGGGGTGGCCTCCATTGAACCCCATCATCCCCCAACCTCCAGCCCCTGGCAAACACCATTCTACTCTCTACTTTTACGAGTTCGACTTTTTTAGATTCTACATGTAACTGAGATTTTGCAGTATTTGTCTTTTTGTGTCTGGATTATTTCACTTAATATAATGTCTTCTGGGTTCATCCATGTTGTTCCAAATGGCAGAAATTTCTTATTTTTTAAAGCTGAGCTATATAACATTTTCTTTATACATTCATCCATCAATACTTAGAATATTTTCATATCCTGGCTACTGTGAATAATGCTACAATAAAAATGACAGCACAGATATCTCTTTGAGATAGTGATTTTATTTCCTTTGGATATGTTCAGTGGTGGATTTGCTGGATCACATGGCAGTTCTATTTTTAATTTTTTTAGGAACCTCCATACTCTTTTCCGTAATGACTGTACCAATTTGCATTCCCTCCAAAAGTGAACCAGGGTTTCCTTTTCCCCACATGCTCATCAACACTTCTTTCTTGTCTTCTTGATAATAACCCTTCTAACAGGTGTGAGGTAATATATCATTGTAGTTTTGCTTTGCATTACCCTGATGACTAGTGAATATGAGCACATTTTCTTATATCTGTTGGCCATTTGTAGGTCTTCTTTGGGGAAATGTCTATTCAGGTCCTTTGTCCATATTTAAATTGAGGGTTTTTTTAGTTTATTGAGTTGTAGGAGTTCCTTATATATTTTGGTATTAATTCCTTATCAGATGTAAGGTTTACTAAAACTTTTTCCCATTCTGTAGGTTATCTTTTCATGTTGTTGATTGTTTCCTTTGCTGTGTAGAAGCTTTTTAGTTGGATGCAAACCCACTTGTCTATTTTGGCCTTCATTGCTTGTGCTTTTGGGTCATATCCACAAAATCATTGCCCAGACGAATGATAATTTTTTTCACTACATTTTTTTCTAGTAGTTTTACAACTTCAGGACTTATGTTTATGTTTTTAATACATTTTGAGTTGATTTTTGCATATGGTGTGAGATAAGGGTCCAATTTCTTTCTTTTGTTTGTCGATATCCCATTTTCTCAGTACCATTTATTTTCCCAAAGATTGGCACCTGGGCTAATAACTGCTACCAATCTTCCTTTTTTTTCTTTTTTCAATTTTTTTAATTTTTTTTTTTTAAGGATTGACACCTGGGCTAACAACTGTTGCCAATCCTTTTTTTTTTTTTTTCTTCTTCATTTCCCAAAACCCCCCGGTACATAGTTGTATATCTTAATTGCAGGTCCTTCTAGTTGTGGGATGTGGGATGCCACCTCAACGTGGCCTGACAAGCGATGCCATGTCCGCGCCCAGGATCCGAACCCTGGGCCGCCACAGCGGAGCGAACGAACCTAACCACTCAGCCACAGAGCCGGCCCCCAGTACCATTTATTGAAGAGACTGTCTTTTCCCCATTGTGTGTTCTTGACACCATGATCAAAGATAATTTGACTACAGTCATGTGGATTTATTTCTGAGTTTCCTGTTCTGTTCGTTTGTCTATGTGTCTGTTTTTATGGCAGTACTTTACTGTTTTGATTATTTTAGTCTCTAGTATATTTTGAAATTACGAGTAATGTGATACATCCAGCTTTTCTTTTCTTGCGGAAGATTGCTTTGGATATTCAGGTATTTTTGTAGTTCCATATGAACTTCAGGATTGATTTGTCTATTTCTGTGAACAATGCCATAGGAATTTTGTTAATGATTGCATTGAATCTGTAGATCACTATGAGTAGTGTGGACATTTTAACAATACTAAATCTAACAATCCATGTATTTAAGATATATTTCCATTTATTTGTGTCTTATTTAATTTCTTTCATCAGTATTTTGTAGTTTTCAGTGTATAGACCTTTCACTTCCTTGGTTAAATTTATTCTTAACTATTTTTTTTTTAACAAATCAAGCAGCATTGGTTTTCTTTCTATTTATTTATTTTTTTAATTGCGGTAACATTGGATTATAACATTATATATCTTTCAGATGTACATGGTAATATATTTCAAATTCTGTGCATATTACATCATGTTCACCACCCAACAAATAATTGTAGTCCATCCCCTCACGTGTGAACCTAATCACCCCTGTTGCCCTCCCCCTCATTCCCCTATGGTAACCACCAATCCAATCTCCATTGCTATGTGTTTGTTTGTCGTTGTTTTATCTTCTACTTATGAGTGAGATCATATGGTATTTGACCTTCTCCCTCTGACTAATTTCACTTAGCATAATACCCTCAAGGACCATCCATGTTGTCACAAATGGCTGGATTTTGATGCTGTTGTGATAGCATTTTTTTCTCATTATTCTTTGGATAGTTCATTGTTAGTGTGTGGAAATCCAACTGAGTTTTGTGTGTTGATTTTGTACCCTACAACTTTAGTGAATTCAGTTATTAGTTCTAACAGGTTTTTGGCAGAGACTTTAGAATTTTCTATATAAAACATCATGTAATCTGCAAACAGATAATTTCACTTCTTCCTTTGCAATTTAGATGCCTTTTATCCTTTGCTTGCCTGATTGTTCTGTTTATGATTTCTAGTACTATGTTTAATAGGAGCGGTGAAATTGGGCATCCTTGTCTTTCTTATGATCTTAGAAAAATAGCTTTTCAGTTTTGTTTTTCATTACTGAGTATGATGTTACTTGTGGGCTTGCCATATATGTTGAGGTGTATTTATTGCAAACCTAACTTGTTGAGAGTTTTTATCATAAAAATATCTTCTATTTTGTCAAATGTTTTTTCTGCATCTATTAGGATGATGATACAATTTTTATTCTTCATTCAGTTAGTGTGGTATATCACATAGATTGATTTTCGTATGTTGAACTAATCTTGCATGCCAGGAATAAATTCCACTTGGTAATAGTGTATGATCCTTTTTATGTGCTATTAAATTTGATTTGCTAGTATTTTTTTGAGGATTTTTCATCAAGATTACTGGCCTCTAATTTTCTTTTCTTGTGTACTTGTTTATCAGTAGTTTCAGGTGAATGCTGGCCCCTTAAACTGAACTTGGAAGTCTTACCTTCTCTGCAAAACTTTGGAAGAGTTTTAGAAGGATTAGGTTTAATTTTTCTTTGGATATTTGGTAGAATTTGCCAGTGAAGCCATCTGGTCCTGGACTCTTCATTGCTGGGAGGATTTTTATTACTGCTTCAATCTCCTTACTTGTTATTGTTCTGTTCACATTTTCTATTTCTTCATGATTTAGTCTTGGTCAGTTGTATGTTTCTAGCAATTTATCTATTTCTTCTAGGTCATCCAATTTGTTGGTGTTTAATTGTCCATAATGTTTTATGATCCTTTGTATTTCTCTATCAATGGTAATGTGTCTTATTTCATTTAAAATTTTATTTATTTGAGTCTTTGGTCTTTTTTTCCTGATTAGTCTAGCTAAACGATTTTACCTGTTTTTTTAATATTTCTGGAAAACCAACTTTTAGTTTTATTGATCTTTTCTATTGTTTTCCTAGTTTCTGTTTTGTTTATTTCTGCTCTAACATTTATTATTTCCTTCCTTCTGCTAACCTTCTGCTTGATGTTTTATTCTTTTTCTAGCTCCTTGAAGTGTAATGTTAAGATTTTTTATATGAGATCTGTGTTTTGTATTAAGATAGGCTTTTGTCCCTATCAACTTCCCTCTTAGAAGTGCTTTTACTGCATCCCATAGGTTTTGGCATATTGTTTTTCCATTTTTGTTTGTCTCATGATATTTTTTGACTTTCCTTTTGATTTCTTCCTTGGCCCATTTGTTATTCACGAGTGTTTTGTTTAATTTCCAATATTTGTGAATTTTCCTGTTGTTATTGATTTCTAGTTCTATACCATTGTGATTGAAAAGATACTTGATTTTACATTTTACTCTATGCAAATGATTCCCCAGGAGTTTCATAGTGCACAGGCTATTAGAACATACACTGTGAAGTGTCACTTGCTCTCTCTTTTTTATTGATAAACGATTAGTGAATAAATTCTATACACTGATCACAACTTTGAACATTGTGCTTATTATGACTTTTGTGATCAAAATAATAAAATTTCTTCTCTTTCTATACCTGAATTTGTGTATGAATTTGTGAATTTTTGTATGTGTCCTTTACACTTCCCTTCAGAATATTCTTGTATTAATTAAAACTTTTTGTGGCAAACACCAAAAAGCAGCTTTGATAAACTTAAACAAAAAGGAATTTAATGAAAAGATACTGAAGGCTCACAGAGTTGATGAGAGGCTAGAAGGTCAGGAGTATCTGAGAAAGCAAAAAGCGGGAAATTAAAATCACAGCACCTGGCTTATAAGAAGGGTCCACCTGTACAGAAGCTATTGCTAGTTTGCCACTTCTATTGTCACCATGGTTTCTCCTCTGATAAATTTCTTGTCCAAATATGCCTTCTGATTTTATTGTTGTTTTTTTTAATTTAAAGTCCAGAGAAAGGGTTTTTCACTGGCTGAGATTAAGTTATGTGTCCAACTTTCTGATCCTCTTAGCTCCCATACTCAGAGTCATGAATTTGGTCAGTGGGAAATGGGTCATGTAAAAACTGCATACAATGGGGAAGAGGTAATCTCCAGAAGGAAACTGGGATGCTACTAGGAAGGATGTGGCTTCTGGGAGCCAAAAAATCCCAACCTGACCAATGTCTACTATAAACCCTTTTCCATGTCAATTTGAGCTCCATTAACATTACCTGTTGTTCACTCCTGATAATGCATATAACTTTTCCTGATATAAACTAGTCTGATAGCTTTGTGGTCCTCGTACTGTTGGAGTCAAATATGATAGCTTGGTCATTGGGAAGAGGATAGCCTTAAATATCAGATGCACTTCTTTGGAAACATTGGGTTAGCATTCCACTTCAATGCTGTTCATCTTCCTCATAGATTTTCACAAAAGCTTCCCCACTAAGGATTTCGCTATTCCCTAGGCATGGACCTGGGAACAGAAGAGTGTCAAGTTGCCCAAAATTCTCTAGGTGCTACATTCCTTAAACTGTGTCTACCTAGGTGTCACTTAGAAATGGTACTGCTTCAAAAAGAGGCGGTATTTTCTCACATTGTGTTGGAAAAACACTGAATGGCCCAGTGATCTATTTACTTCCTCACTTTCTGTCCTGATTCCATTCTTTCCACATCTGTGCTTGGATTACCATACACCTTTGACTTTATCATTAATAACCTGATTGAAAAACTAATTTAGGCTGGGATTTGGATTCCTAGGTCTGGTTGTGTTTGCTTCTTAAAACCATTGAATACATTTGCTCAATTCCTCGTTTCATCTATTTCCGACCATCTGAGGTATAGCAGTTTTATTATGTTCCCGAGTTGTCACTCCACCCTCTTCTGTGCTTCAGGCAAGTCCAGGACCTTTCCTCATGGCCAAAGTAGAGTGTCAAGAAGTTTTTTTCAGTTGCTTTTACAGGCAACTGATCCTCTCTCTGGCCAGCATGTTTTTGCCCAGTCTGATCTTTTGCTGCCCTCTAGTGGCCAACACTTGCTTAGCCTCACTTGAGATGTAGATGCATCATCTATCTATCATCTATGTATCAACCTCTATCATCTGTCTATCTATCTATTTACCTAACTATCTATGTCCTAGGTTGTGCCCAATGAAGAGAAGAGACAAAAACCATAGAAAATACATCAACTCAGATACATTTAAAAATTCATTCAAAATTAGAATAAATATTATTTACAATCTTTGGTGGAACAGAACTATTAGCTCTGCTGTTGGGGATTTATTTCTTTTTTGCTTATTTATAAGAACGTAGAAAAATTTCGTTGACATAGAATTTAATACTGTTGTATTTTAGTAGCCTACTTTAACAGTCTCAAGAATATCAGGGCAGACACCAATGTATATAAAGTAATCAAAACAGGCTAACCTCATCTGTTTTCCTACAATTACTTCTACTTCTATTTTACTTTTGCTTCTATTGCTGCTGCTGCTGGTAGTACAACTAGTGCTGCTGTTACCAGCACTATACTAATCTAACAATAATAATAATTTGCATATATTAAGAACTGACTTTATACCAAGGCACTGTGCGATTACTTTACATACATCTCATTTAATCCTCACAACAGCCTTCAGAAATAGATACTGTTAGACCTATCTAATAAATGGAGACCTCAAAGTTTAGAGAGGTTAGATGACTTGTCTGGGTGGCATAGCTAGTTAGGGGCAGATTTTGGATATAAGCACAAGCAATCTAATTCAGAGTCCAAACTCTTAAACACTAACCCACCATTGAGGACAATAGGACATCAGTAGGAAATGTGGCCCATTAAAAGAAATTCCATAAAACTTGTAAATTTTCAAACTGATTTATAAAGCACATTTACCACCTTCTTCATCTTCCTCCTCTCCCCCATCTCCTCCACCTCTTCCTCCTTCTTCTTCTCTTGTTTTTTCCTTATACCAGAGATTGACCTGCAAATTTTAAGTGGAATGGAGCCTTGTTGCCACTACTTTCACATTTGCTTTAAAAGTTTCCTCTGTCATCTTGCAAGGTTTGTCACGTTACTGCACTTAGTTTTCTTTCCCTCCAGTCCAAACTTCATCATACCAGAAAGAAAGAGGCAATGATGCAAAAAGCCCTGCCAATGTGAATCTTAAGAGCTGAGAAGTGAGTGGCTGGGTAGAATGGTTTGGACGGCTGGAGAGGGAAGACAAGGGAACAGAATCGGGTCATGGTAGTAGACTCTGGTTATGGTAGTAGAAGTGAAGTTATGGAACAAAACCAGAGGTTGGTTCCTGGAAGAGGAATGGAGAAAAGAAAAATCACAAAGTAAAATGCAGAAGATAAAAGTTTTGGAAGGAGTTTGAGGTCTACACAATTGTAAATAAATAGGTTAAAGTACAAGAACTTCACTTTAAATGTAGAAAATCCTCAAGCATTCTCCTTAAAATAAGGTTTGCTTTCATCAGTGTCTCTTTGTACATAAAGGAAGTAGGGTTCTACTTCCATGGATACTCCTTCAGCTTTCCTAAAGCTTTTTGCACCAGCCATTTGACTTCTAACCCCAACTCTCCTCTTCATCCTCCTCTTCCTTCTTCTTCCTCTCTGTCTCTCTCATTACACACACACACACACACACACACACAGATCTTTACCCCTCTCCAATAAGCTTGGTGCTAGAAGAGGAGGCTATCAATTAAAGATTACCACAAAGTGAAATGCCAGATCTGCCCTTCAGGACCATATCTCTCACAGTCTACTTTTCTACTGCAGGTTGAAATCTAATATGGCCTAGATGTCATACTCAGCACCCTCATTGACTATGGTATATGTAGGGTACTGTGTGCAGATTGGAAAATGTAGAATAGGATGCTAGTTAGGCAGAGGAAGGAGATTAGGAAAAACTGAGATATACCTGGAAAGATGGTAGTACCTATAGCCAGAGATCAACCAGATTGATGGTGACAATTAAGGAGAATGTGTCTAAGAACTTTCTATCCAGATGTCTTGATGGATGAGAGGACTATATGCAATATGCAGACAGGTAAATGTGATTTTCTCTGCTAGGGATTTTCAAATTACATTCCATGGAAAGCTAGAGGTATCTCAGCATGCCAGGGAATGGTTCTCCATACCCACCACTTTCTTAAAGAGGGCATTTCCACTGTAATGCATTTTATAAATGAAGTGTCTAAGAAAATTTTTGTTTGAGGAAAGAAAACGAATGTTTAAAGACCATTTCTCTTTCCGATGAAACTTGTTTGCTCTTGGTCAGTAGCAAGTTTGCAACAGATCTTTATTGCTGACACGTGGCTTGAAGGTTAACTCTGATACCTCAGACTTGGGTGGGTGACCCTCTACAGTGAAGCTGCTAGTGAATGGAGTTGGCTTTGAGGAGTATAGGGAGGGGTTGGAAATCATAGTTGGAAAATGGATAATGGTAAGAATTAATTATACTGCTGTGGGGTATTTATTGAACTGTTCTGATGTGTGCATTTCCCATGGTTAGATTTATCCAGTTAGATTATCTAACTAGGGATAATATCCTTGGAAGACATATACTTGAATATTGTGGGTGAAAAAGGCCTCCCAAAACTTGGAAATAAGTTGGGAAATTTGGTAAAAACTTACATTGCCCATAAGGACACAGAGTCACACAAATTACTTGAGTGAAAATGCCCTTGTTTCAATGGTGGAGGGGTGGTCTCAAGCTTGATATATAAGAGCACCATTGCATCTTAAGAAGTTGTAAAGAAACTATACACTTGGAGCATCAAAAATGATGCCACCAAAAGACCAAAGACAAAGTGGGAAATTATTTGCTGCACTGATCATAGACGAAGAGTTAATTTTTTTAATATATATATATATATAGAACCCTTATAAACAAATACACAAAAGAACAACTCAATAAATAAACAGGCAACAGACATGAGCAGATAGTTGATAGAAAAGGAAATACATACAGTCCAAAGCATATGAAAAAATACTCATCACTCATAAAAAGATAAATTCAAATTAGGACTATGTCAAGATCCAATGAAATAGAATTTTTACCTATTTTCCCTTGCTTGACTCATCATATTCTCCAGTGTATTCTCAGTATATAAGCCTGATATTCATTATATCTCTTTCCAAAATTAGCCATTTTTATCATGGACAAAGTTTAGTGCCCATTTGCTGTTTTTCTAGATCTGATCCAATATTTTGCATGCTTTTCCTTTTGTTTTTGCCTACATCATGTGTAATTCTACCTTTGAGAGAGTAATCACCTCTACAATGTGGCCTTGTCCTTGAGATAGGACAATTCAAAATGCAGACCATAGATAATGATGCATATCTTTTGCTGAATCTCACATAGTTTAAGTAGCCTGGGGACATCCTTAACTGGATCCTTGGTAGGTTCTCTTGACTCTGTTTTCTCACAGGTAATCAGGAGGGAAATATTTCTGTACAAACATCACTTCTTTTGTGGTCCATATGATGATGCTGTGAACTTTTAGCTATCCAATCCTGGGGCCTACCAAAAGAGAGTACCTATTAGTCATCCTTATTGTCATAATACCAGTCTTTACATGAGAACATATATGTTCTGTGGTACTAAGTGTTATTTATAAAATGCTCATAAGTTCCTAAGTTCCAAAAAAAACATTAAAAGGAATATGGTAGTGGTCATAAAGTTGTGCATCAAGAATTAGCCACGGCATACGTTGTAAACCAGTAGATGTTAAGAAGAGCATGTCTTGGACTAGTCTGTCTAGTGGTGTCTTTACTGGAAGACTAAAGGAATCTTCCTGGAAGGAATGCTGGCAATTTGCTAAGCATTCCCTTGTGTGGCAGCCCACTTGCTTGATATATATGTATAGCCGCCTCTATGTTCATTTGATTTAGTTTATCAGAAACAAACGCAGGCATTTTTTCTCAGAGGGTATTGGTTTATATTCTTTCAGGAAGTGTGAGAAGCCAATGCCACATAGGGTATAGCTAAAGTGCTAGTTTTATGTGATTAGGTGTTAAAATAAGCAGGAATATTGTTTTCCAGACCTGGGCCAGGATGTTTCTGCGAAGCTAGAGCTTGAACAAAGATCACCATTATAGTGTGGGATTAACAGCACAGACTCTGGAACCAGACTGTCTTGTTTCTTTTCCTAGCTTCACAATTTGCAATGTGACTTGTGTCTCGGTTCCTATCTGCAAAGTATTTTACTGTATACCATATACCTATCTCTAAAGTATAAAATTGGTATTTACCCCACAGGAATTGTTATTAGGATTAAATAATTAAATATATGTAAAGTGCCTAGAACAGTGTTTCATTCTGAAGCAGCTGGCTTGAAAGAATGGTGGAATGGCTTTTTGGAAATTCAATAACAAAACAAGCTAGGTGGCAATACCCTGCAGGGCTGGGACAAGGTTCTCCAGGAGGCTGTATATGCTCTGAATCAGTGTCAAATATATGGTGCTGTTTCTCTCTTAGCCAGGATTCACAAGTGGAAGTGGGAGTGGCACCACTCACTATTCCCCCTAGTGACCCACTAGCAGTATTTTTGCTTCCTGTCTCTACAATCTTATGCTTTGCTGGCCTAGAGGTCTTAGTTTCAGTGGTGGAATGCTTCCATCAGGAGAAACAAGGATGATTCCACTGAACTAGAGTTTAAGACAGCCTCCTGGACACTTTGGGTTCCTCATGCCTCTGAATCAACAGGTAAAGAAGAGAGTTACTCTGATGACTGGGGTGATTCATCCCAGAGGAAATTGGACTGCTACTCCACAATGGATGTAAGAAGGGGTATGTCAGAATACAGGAGATTCCTTAGGGCATCTCTTGGTATTACCATGCCCTGTGATTAAGGTCAGTGGAAAACTATAGCCTCCAAATTTAGGAAAGACTACTAATGGCCCAGATGCTTCAGGAATGAGGGTTTGCATCACCCCACTAGGAAACGAACCATAACCAGCTGAGGTGCTTACTGAAGGCAAAGGGAACATGAAATGAGTAGTGGAAGAAGGTAGTTATAAATATCAGTTAAAAGTGTGTGAACAGTCACAGAAATGAGGACTGTAATGGTCATGAGTATTCCTTCCTTCCTCATGAGTATATATGTGTCACGCAGACATATTAATAACTACATAACATATATCACGGTTATAACTCTATCATCTATTTACCTATCTCTCTCTCTCTCTTTCTCTCTCTCACTATCTTTGTTTTCTTCTATTATTCCCTAATCATATAACAAGATGTATTTATTTATATCATAGTATTTAACTATTGTTAACATAAAATCACAGTATTTAAGTTACAGGATATCAAGGAGAAGAGTAAATATCACCAAACAAGGACTTTACTTCCTCTTCTGGTGTAAACTGTTAGTGCATTGTTGCTTGTTCACAGGATAGCTGTACCACGTTAGGCAGAAGTATGACCTTGCTATTGTCTTTATTTGGAGATTACGTACAGCTTGAGGAGATTTGTACAGGTGCCAAGTTGAAAAGGATTGGACTTTTTTTTAAAGATTTTATTTTTTTCCTTTTTCTCCCCAAAGCCCCTCAGTACGTAGTTGTATATTCTTCGTTGTGGGTCCTTCTAGTTGCGGCATGTGGGACGCTGCCTCAGCGTGATTTCAAGAGCAGTGCCATGTCCGCGCCCAGGATTCGAACCAACGAAACACTGGGCCGCCTGCAGCGGAGCGCGCGAACTTAACCACTCGGCCACGGGGCCAGCCCCAAAAAGGATTGGACTTTTGATGGTTAATTATATGTATCAACTTGGCAAGGCAAAGGTACCCAGATATCGAGTCAAACATCATTATAGATGTTTCTGTGAATGTAATTTTTTGGGCAGGGTTAACATTTAAATCAATAGACTTTGGTTAAAGTAGATTGTGTTCTATAATGTGAGTGGGCCTCATCCAATCACTTGAAGGCCTTAAGGCAAAGATTGACTTCCCCTGAAGAAAAGAGAATTCTGCCAGCAGACTGCCTTTGAACTTAAACTACAACTCTTCCCTGGGACTCCAGCTTGCTGGCCTATTTTTTGGATTTTGGACTTGTCGGCCTCCACAATTGTATGAGCCAATTACTTAAAATAAATCTCTCTCTCTCTCTCTACACACACAAACACACCCCATTAGTTCTGTTTCTTTGGAGAACCCTCATTAATACAAACAGATAATAAAAAGGTTCCTCTACAAGTTTACGTTTAGATAAACATGGAGACCATCACTATGGAAGAATATAGATGATACTGTTAACTGTAATCACAGGGGTGGAAAGGGATGGAGCGGGATTATGAAGATAAAATAATAAAATATTACTAATTTTTCTTGTATATGTTTGTCATTTCACAGTGATACATGGATTTTTTGTAAATTTTTAAGATAAATATGATTTAAGGCAAAAATAAATGAAATAGTATAAATGCAAAGTGGGATAGAAGTCAGATTCCCAAGAAATTTTCTCATTCTAAGAAGGTGGCTATAGATGCTTTTAATAGGTTGTTTGCAGTATTGCATGTGAAGCAAAGTAGAAAATTGCATAAGATATATGTATTCTCACGAAGATGTTAACCTTCAGAATAACGTCATGATCTTTGAGGGGGAAAAGTCAGAGAAGAAACATAGTTGACAGTTTTCCAGGAGCACTTGGATGTTGTTGAGAGAGAAAGCAGTAATCCTAGCTAAGGTCTATCTTCAATGTACAGTAAAGGTTTCACAGATGCTGGGATACTGGAATGGATCATGTTGAATCTGAAACTAAGAAAAGTTCCTGTGAATCATGTTCAATGTTTTGGATAGGCTTCAGTGGCTTTGCAGGATCGCAGTGTAGCTCTGATGAATCGCTTATGTAGACCTTCCCAGCAGCAACACATAGTAACCCACTCTTGTATAAAAGGCTTCTTTGCCATTCTGCATCTCCCATGATGGCCTGCAGGTGGCCTTGGATCCCTGGCACTGTCTTACATACATAACCTTCTGCTGTCCAGGCTAGATTCTTCTTCCTATCCCTGGTGCTCTGGCTTCAGGTGTGCCCTGGATAAAATGGCATAAATAACTTGCTGGAAGGAAAGAGTCTGTCTGACCTGATGTAAACTGAACTGTGTATCTCAGCAGCTCCTGGTTTTCATTATCTGAACATGTCTTCTGATAACCTCACAGAGTTGTATGGAGCTTTCTTGTTTTCTCATTTAGCCTTCTTGATCTTGGCTTTTTTTTCTCTTGTTTTCAGACTGAGCTAGTGATAAAGGTTAGTGAGTTTCAGTAAGGATTGTATGATAAATTTCATGATAAATGTTCAAATAATGAAACACAATTCTTAGATTCTGTAGTACTTAAATTCCTATACCATTTAATGAGTATGATGGTTTTTTTGAGGTAAAATTCACATAACATGAAATTCATGATTTAAATCATTTAAAGTGTACAATTCAGTGGCTTTTAGTACAATCACAATGCTGTGCAACAATTACCACTATCTAATTTCAGAACATTTCATTGTCCCTAAAAGAAACCCTGTATCCATTAAACAACCACATACATCTTTTTTCCCTTTCCTCTCAAACCCTGGCAACTACTGATCTTCTTTCTGTCCCTGTGGAGCCTATTCTGGACATTTAAACTGAATCATATAATATGTGGCCTTTGTGTCTGGCTTCCTTCACTTATTTTAATGTTTCCAAGGTTCGTTTATATTGCAGCATATATCAGTACTTCATTCTTTTATGGCTGAATTTTATTCTTTTTATGGGTGAATAATATTCCATTGTATGGATATACCACACATTGTGTATCCATTCACCAGCTGATGGACATTTGACTTGTTTTCACTTTTTGGATATTATGAATTATGCTGCTATGAACATTGTGTACAAGTTTTTGTCATGTGGTAATTCTATATTTAACTTTTTAGGAAAAGCTAGACTGTTTTCCAAAGTGACTGAACGATTTTACATTCCTATCAGAAAAGTAAAAGGATTCCAAACTCTTCTCATCCTCTGAAACCCTTATTTATTGGCTGAAGTTCATTTTATCAATATTGTCTTCATCACTTGTGCTTTTACAGTCATATCTGAGAAACCATTGCCTAACTCAAGATTGTGAAGATTTATGATTACGTTTTCATCTAAGAGTTGTAAAGTTTGAGCCCTTGAGTTTAACTCTTTGATCCATTTCGAGCTAATTTTTTGTGTATAGTGTGTGGTATGGGTCCCCTTTATTATTTAGCATGTGGATATTCAGTTATCACAGCAGTTTGTTCAGAAAACTGTTTTCCCCATTGAATTTGGTTGGAACCCTCGTCAAAAATCCATTCACCATAGATTCCTGGGTTTATTTCCGGACTCCTAATTCTATTCCATTGATCTATATGCTTATCCTTATGGCAATATCATCTTGTTTTGACTACTGTATCTTTGTAGCAGGTTTTGAAATTGGGAACCATAAGTTATCCAACTTTGTTTTTCTTTTTCAAGATTGTATTGGCTGCTCTGGGTTCCTTGTGCTTTCATATGAATTTTAAAATTAGCTTGTCAATTTCTGCAAAAAAGCTATCTGAGATTTTTATAGAAATTGTGTAGTAACTATAGATCAATTTGGGGATTGATGCCACCTTAATGATAACGTCTTCCAATCCATAAACTGAGATGTGTTTCCATTTATGTAAATCTTCTTTAATTTTTTTTGACAGTATTTTGTAGTTTTTAGTGAACAAGTCTTAAATCTCCTTGGTTAACTTTACCCCTAAATATTTTATTCTTTTGGTTGCTACTGTAAATGGAATTGTTTTCTTTATTCTCTTTTCAGATTATTCATTATTAATATATACAGATACAACTGATTTTTGTATATTGATCTCATATACTGAAATTTTGCTGAGTTCCTTTATTAGCTCCAATACTACTTTGGTGGTTTCTTCAGGATTTTCTATTTATAAGATCACGTCATCTATAAATAGAGATAGTTTTACTTCTTCCTTTCCAATTTGGATACATTTTATTTCTTTTTCTTTCTTAATATGCCTTGCTAAAACTTCCAAAGCAATCTTGAATAGAAGGGGCAAGAGTGGACATATTGTCCTGTTACTGCTAGCGGGGGAAAGCTTTCACTCTTTCACTATCAAATATGAAATAATTTTGTTTTTGTTTTTTTGTGGATATATTTTATCATGCTGAGGGATTTCTTTTCCATTCTTAGTTTGTTGAGTGTTTTAATTATGAAAGTGTGATGGATTTTGTCAAATCCTTTTTTTTGCCTCAATTAAGATGATCATGTGTTTATGTAACCTTCATTCTGTTAATATGCCCTATCACATCAATTTATTTTTGTATGTTGAACCACCCTTGCATTCCTAGGATAAATTCTACTTGGCTAGAGTGTCTAATCCAATGATAGGTTTTTCAACCTTAATTATATCCTGAACATGACCTAACTTTAGGAAAGTTAGTTTATAATTGAATCTGATTTGTGAATTAAGCTATATGATTATTTAAAAAGTACAAACGTGTCAGGAGAACATTTGTTTATGAACATATATGAAAACATTAAATGGAAAATACTTTTTAAAAATCTTAATTAGTTTTAAAACTTTTGAGGAAGTAAGTATAAAAAATATTGTTTTCTGAAGGTCAGGATTCATAACATCCAGACTTTCCTCAAAAGCCAGTTGATTTCTTTGCCTCCACCAGAAATCTTATGCAGAGTAATGGAAACATAGGGCCTCAGCAATGGCAGCATCTTCCAACAGAATCTTGATGAGAAAGATCCATTCCACATCTCTACAGAGAAGGGAAAAGGATCCATCAGAGAGCTACACAGGAGATGATATGGCCTGTGAGGACTGAGAATTGCAGAAACATCCTGCTGAGTCCTCCTATGGACTCCACGTTGGGAGTTTCAAGGCAGAGCCTAAATTTGATGCAGATAGGTACAGACCTTGAAGAATCTGTACTTCCTAAAATTATCTCATTAATTTGGTGATTTGTTTTTGTCTGCCAACCACTACAAGAATGTAAGCTTGCTGAATGCAGGAACCTAGTTTAAATTGCTCTCCACATTATCTACAACAGCTAAACAGTGCTGTGAATATAGGCTGCAAATGAAGAGTTATAACATTATAATGAAAAAAATATAAAAATGGCAACTACTTAGGAGATGCTATAATCATATGGCAATAGCATGCTTTATTGAGAGTGAGGCTAAAATCCAAACCAGATTGTACAACAAAGTGATCAATACCAAGACATTGGAACATAGTGGAAGTATATATGTCTGAGACAGTAAGAACAATTTTCATTGTATTAATTTTTTATTGCTGCTGTAACAAATTACCATGGACTTAGTATCTTAAAACAATAAAGATTTATTATCCTACAGTTCTGGAGGTCAAAAGTTTGATACGGGTCTCACGAGCTAAAATCATGGTGTTGGCAATGCTGTGCTCCCTTCTGGAGAGTCTAAGGGAGAATCTGTTTCCTTGCCTTTTCCAGCTTCTACATGCAATGCACAGTCCTTGGCTCATGAACTTCTTCGTCCATATTCAAAGCCAGCAACATTGCATCTCTCTGACCTTTCTTATGTACTCACGTCTTCCTCAGACTGACTACAGCCAGGAAAGGTTCTCTGCTTTTAAGAATTCACAAAATTAGGTTAGGTCTACCCCGATAATCCATCACAATCTTCCCTATTTTAAGATATATAACCTTAACCACACCTGCAAAGTTCCTTTTGCTACATGAGGTAACATATTCACAGGATCTTGGGATTAAGATGTAGACATTTTTGAGGACCCATTATTCTGCCTAGTCCACCCATTCTGAGATTTAAGAAGGGGAGAGGCAGGGTATAACATAATTTTCAAATCCATATAGAGTCGCTGAAGTTATTTTTAATGTGGTGCCGGAAATCACTGGCATGGAAAGGGAAGTGCCAAGGAAATGCTAAGAAATCCCGGGCAAGAAGAAAGGAAAGTGAAAGAAATTCTAAGATTGCTGACCTGATGTGAACATGGGGCCTATCGCAGGAAGCCAGGCTGAATAACAAGTCTCCCATCCACATGCTACTTCTGTCTGAGGTAAGACATATTAGAGGGTATTATTCTCTCTTGAAACTAATTGCCAAGAGCACTTTCTCTGTAGCTCAGGCCCTTATTGGCAGACCATAAAATGACAGGTATCACATTTGGTGAATGTTATGTGCATATTGCAGCTCCTTCAGGTCTTGAAGTGTTCTAATCGAGGTTTCATTCTCTGATATATGGGGCAAGCTAGAATTTCAATATCCTGAATTGATACTTAGTAGAAATGTCATCTTTAGAACATGAAATCTGCTAAGTTCTACTTCCAGGAAAGCTGGGCAGTAAGGAGACCCTACCCCATCTCTCCCTGTGAATGTAGCTGTAAAACCTGAACATAAAGTATTAAGGAGTTATTTGAAGGCTGAAAAACAAATAGTAGTGAACAGATTAGAGAAGAAGACCAGAATTAAAGTCCCACAGAACCAGTGATGAGTTTATCATTTTATTTTCTTCTAACATCCCCCAGTGTAGAGTCAAAACAGTCCAAAAACCAGACATAGGATGTGGGGCAGAGAGTTTCAGAAGAATCTCTCTAGTCATGGTTCAAGGATCAAGAAAGGGAACTCCGAATGCTCGAAGAGAGTGGGAAACCACTCTCACCTCATTTTTCTTTTCTTTTTCTTTATTTTATTGCACCCCAGACATTACTAATCTGATTGCTCAGAGCACAGGCTATTATTAACTGCTCCATGATCCCTACTGTATGCAGTCACTGCATTAACAATTGCATTTGTATGTCCTAACTTGTGTTTCATCTCTGACTTCTTTTCTAGCTCTAAGTGGATGTGTTAGAGGAAATCATAAGGTAGGAGTAGCAGCAACAGTGGCAGTAGTGGGGACCATAACCATCTAAAACTCTGAAAGAGAGGAACCTTTCTCTCTGATCAAAGGAGCTATGGTCTCAACAAAATGGGACAAACTGTCATGGCTTACTATTTCTTGGATCCAAATTTGGGTGCAGTTGTGGAAAGTGTGCTGCAGATAAATAAATAAAGCCCCAACTGTATGTCCACAGCACTGAAAAGGTGAATCCCAGGAAACCAGAAAATACAAGGGAGATCATAGAGAGAGAGTGGCTTGGGAAAGTGACCCCCCCAAATTTTTTAAGAACATCTGAGCTTACATCCAGGTTGCACATATATCCATCTGCCCTTAAGCAGCATAACAGAGATTTTGAGGACTAAACTATGGAGCATACAACTACATAGATCTCAGAGAGGCCGCTAGTAGGGCAGATCCAAATAGCTAGGCAAAGGCTGTCAACACTAAACTGACATTAGAATCAAAGAAGTTATATCAGAAGTTACATCCTGAATACAAACAAGTCAATGCCTACTTAAACAAAAATATCAATATATTCTGTAATATTTAAACAAGACTCAGAATCTCAACATAATATTCAAATTTTCCATTTTACAATCCAAAATTATTCAGCATATGGAACGCCAGGAAAATATCAAGTCACCTGGGAAGAAAATCAACAGACTTGAACACTGATTGGGCCAGATATTGAAAATATCTGTAAAAGACTTTAAAACAGTTGTTATGAAAACAAAACAAAACAAAGCAAAAAACATAAAAGCAACCTCAAGTAGTAAGGATGATCATATTTTTTATGTCCTTCATGTGTCATCCTTTATTCATTTTTCTTTCAAATCTTGAGTCCAATCCATTTTTTTACTGAAGAATTATTTTTATTATTAACTAAGAAATGCTCTATCCACTTGTTAGTGTTTTTTAAAGAAAGAAAGTTTATGAAAAAAATTTGTTTCATCAACAGGAATTTGGTAATGCAAGGGTACTTCTCCTCCTTCCTGTTCTTTTTTTTATCTGAAAATATTTTTATTTTGTCCCAATTCTTTTTTTAATTTTTGTTTATTTATTTTTTCTTGTGGTGAAAATAGTTTATAACATTATGAAATTTCAGTTGTATATTAATACTTGTCAGACAACATATAAACATACCCCATCACCCCTTGTGCCCACCCTCCACACCCCTTCCCCCGGTAACCACTAAATTGTTCTCTTTGTGCATAAGTATGTTTATATTCCACATATGTAAAATCATACGGGGTTTGTCTTTGTCTGGCTTATATTGCTTAACATAATGCCCTCAAGGTCCATCCATGTTGTTGTGAATGGGACGATTTTGTCTTTTTTATGGCTGAGTAGTATTCCTTTGTATATATATACACCACATCTTCTTGATCCAATCATCAGTCGATGGGAACTTGGGTTGCTTCCACGTCTTGACTATTGTGAATAATGCTGCAATGAACATAGGGGTACATACGTTTCTCTGTATTGTTGAGTTCAAATTCTTTGGATAAATATACAAAAGTGGGATAGCTGGGTCATATGGTGTTTCTATTTTTAATTTTTTAAGAAATCTCCATACTGTTTTCCATAGTGGCTGTACCAGTTTGCATTCCCATGAGCAGTGGATCAGGGTTCCCTTTACCCAAAACCTCTCCAACACTTGGTTTTTTTGCCTTGGTGATTATAGCCATTCTAATGGGCGTAAGATGATATCTAAGTGTAGTTTTGATTTGCATTTCCCTGATGATTAGTGAAGTCGAGCATCTTTTCATGTGCCTATTGGCCATCTGCATATCTTCTTTGGAAAAATGTCTGTTCATATCTTCTGCCCACTTTTTGATGGGGTTGCTTTTTATTTTTGTAGTTCAGTTGTGTGAGTTCTTTATATATTATGGAGATTAACTTCTTATGGGATATATGGTTTGCAAATATTTTCTCCTAGTTGTTGTGTTGTTTTTTCACTTTAATTTTGGTTTCTTTTGACTTCCAGAAGCTCTTTAGTCTGATGAAGCTCTCCTTGTTTCTTTTATTTATTTTTTTATTGCAGTAACATTGGATTATAACATTATATAGCTTTCAGATTTACATCATAATATATTTCAAATTCTGCATAGATTACATCATGTTCACCAGCCAAAAACTAATTATAGTCCATCACCTCACATGTGTGTCTAATCACCCCTTTTGCCCTCCTCCTCCCCCCTTCTCCTCTGGTAACCACCAATCCAATATCTGTTGCTATGTGTTTGTTTGTCATTGTTTTTATCTTCTACTTATGAGTCAGATCATATGGTATATGACTTTCTCCCTCTGACTTATTTAACTTAGTATAATACCTTCAAGGTCCATCCACGTTGTCACAAATGGCCGGATTTCAGCATTTCTCATAGCTGAGTAGTATTCCATTATGTATATATACCACATCTTCTTTATGCATTTGTCCCTTGATGGGCACCTATGTTGCTTCCAAGTATTGGCTATTGTGCATAATGCTGCAGTGAACATAGGGGTGCATGTATCTTTATGTATTTGTGTTTTCAAGTTCTTTGGATAAGTACCCCAAAGAGGGATAGCTGGATTATATGGTAGATCTATTCTTAATTTTTTGAGGATACTCCATACTACTTTCCATAGTGGCTGCACCAGTTTGCACTCCCACCAGCACTGTACGAGGGTTCCTTTCTCTCCACATCCTCTCCAGCAGTTGTTGTTTCCAGTCTTGTTAATAATAGCCATTCTGACTGGAGTGAGGTGATATCTCATTGTAGTTTTGATTTGCATTTCCCTGATAGCTAATGATGTTGAACATCTTCTCATATGCTTGTTGGCCATCCGTCTATCTTCTTTGGAGAAATCTGTTCAGATCTTTTGCCCATTTTTTAATTGGGTTATTGGTTTTTTTGTTGTTGAGCTGTATGAGTTCTTTGTATATTTTGGATATTAACCCCTTATGTGGTATATTGTTTGCAAATATCTTCTTCCAATGGTTAGGTTCTCTTTTCGTTTTGTTGATGGTTTCCTTTGCTGTGCAGAAGCATTTTAGTTTGATGTAGTCCCATTTGTTTATTTTTTCTTTTGTTTTCCTTGTCTGGGCAGACATGGTACTTGAAAATATGCTGCTCAGACCGATGTCAAAGAGCGTACTGCCTATGTTTTCTTCTAGAAGTTTCATGGTTTGGGTCTTACATTCAAGTCTTTAATCCATTTTGAGTTGATTTTTGTGCATGGTGTAAGATAATGGCCTACTTTCATTCTTTTACATGTGGCTGTCCAGTTTTCCCAACACCATTTATTGAAGAGACTCTCCTTTCTCCATCGTATGTTCTTGGCTCCCTTGTCGAATATTAGCTGTCCATAAATGTGAGGATTTATTTCTGGGCTCTTGATTCTGTTCTATTGGTCTGTGTGTCCGTTTTTTGTGCCAGTACCATGCTGTTTTGGTTACTATGGCTTTGTAGTATATTTTGAAATCAGGGAATGTGATACCTCCAGCTTTGTTCTTTTTTCTCAAGATTCCTTTGGCTATTCTGAGTCTTTTGTTGTTCCATAAACTTTAGAATTATTTGTTGTATTTCTGTGAACAATGTTGTTGGAACTTTGATAGGGATTGCATTGAAACTATAGATTGCTTTAGGAAGTATGGGCATTTTAACTTTGTTAATTCTTCCAATCTAAGAACATGGAATATCTTTCCATTTCTTTGTGTCTTCTTTCTTTCAAAAGTATTTCATAGTTTTTCGTGTAGAGATCTTTCACCTCTTTGGTTATGTTTATTCCTAGGTATTTTATTTTTTTTGTTACAATTGTAAATGGGATGGTATTCTTAATTTCTCTTTCTGCTACTTCATTGTTAGTGTATAAAAATACAACTGATTTTTGCATGTTGATTTTGTATCCTGTGACTAGACTGTATTCATTTATTATTTCTAAAAGCTTTTAGTGGATTCTTTAGGGTTTTCTATATACAAAATCATGTCATCTGCAAAGAATGACAGTTTCACTTCTTATTTTCCAATGTGGATCCCTTTTATTTCTTTTTCTTGCCTGATTGCTCTGGCTAGGACTTCCAATACTGTGTTAAACAAGAGTGGTGAAAGTGGGCATCCTTGTCTGGTTCTTGTTCTTAGAGGGATAGCTTTCAGTTTTTCTCCATTGAGAATGATATTTGCTGTGGGTTTGTCATATATGGGCTTTATTATGTTGAGGTATTTTCCCTCTATACCCATTTTATTTAGAGTTTTCAACATAAATGGATGTTGTATCTTGTCAAATGCTTTCTCTGCATCTATTGAGATGATCATGTAATTTCTATTCTTCATTTTGTTAATGTGGTGTATCACATTGATAGATTTGTGGATGGTGAACCATCCCTGCATCCCTGGAATGAAACCCACTTAAAATGGATTAACAACCTAAACATAAAGGCTAAACTTTTAAACTCTTAGGAGAAATCATAGGAGAAGAGTTTCATGACATTGTATTTTCAAAGATTTCTTGGATATGATGCCAAAACCACAGACAACAAATTTAAAAAAATAGATAAAATGGACTTCAACAAATTGTAATACTTTTGTGCATAAAGGACACTAACAAGAGTGAAAAAGCAATATACAAAATAAGAGAAAAATTGTAAATAATGTATCTGATAAGGGATTAATATCCAGAATATATAAAAACTCCTACAACTTAACAACAACAACACAATCCCATTCAAAATGGGCAAAAACTTTCAAGAATAGAGATTTTTCTATAATATATACATGTAAGCAAAAACGCATGAAAAGATTCTCAACTTCAGTAACTACTAAAGAAAGAAATCAAACTACAATGATATACCACTTTACATCCGTTAAGATTAATATTATCCAACCTCTCCTCCAGAAAATCACAACTGCTGAGAATTTGGAGAAATTAGAACTGTCGTGCATTGCTGATGGGAATGCAAAATCATACAGTTGTTATGGAAAACAGTATGGTGGTTTATTAAAAAATTAAAAATAGTATTACCATATCATCCAGCAATTCCACTTCAGTGTATATACTCAAAAGAATTGAAAACAGAGTATCAAACAGATATTTTTACACCCATAATCATAGCAACATTATTAAAATTGTTCAAAAATTGAAAGCAACCCATGTCCATTGTTGAATGAGCAGATAAACAAGATATGATCCATTCATGTTACAAACTCATAGCAAACTATGAATAGAAGAGAACTTCCTCGACATAATGAAGGAACAAGAAAAAACCTATAGTTAACATCATACTTAATAGTGTTTTACTTCTCAGACTGGAACAAGGCAAAGATTTGTGCTCTCAATACACTTCTATTCAAAATTGTACTGGAAGTCCAATCCTGTGCAATAGGCAAGAAATGAAACTCCTATAGATTGGAAATGAGGCAATAAATTTATTAGTATTCATAGATGAAATGATTGTTTAGACATATACTATGGGTAGAATTGTGTACACCCCTGAACTTCATACGTTGAAGACCTATCCCCCAATTTGTCTTCAAAGATAGGGCTTTCAAAGAGGTAATTAAGGTTAAATGAATTCATAAGAGTGAGACCCTAATCCAATGTGACTAGTGTCCTTATAAGAAGAGGAAGAGATACTAGCTGCACATACATGCAGAGAAAAGGCCATGTGAGAACACAGCAAGAATACAGTCATCTGCAAGTCAAGGAGAGAGGCCTCAGGAGAAACCAAAACTGCTGACATCTTGCCTCCAGAATTGTGAGAAATAAATTTCTATTATTTAAGTCACTCAGTTTTGGTATTTTGTTATATTAGCCCTAGCAGATTAATACAATATAATACAATACACTATATAATCAAAAGAAATCTCCAAAAAAATTTCAGAAGTAATAATTGAATTCAGAATGACCATGGGTACAAGGTCAATGCACAAAAGTCAATTGTATTTCTACATACTACCAATAAATAATTGGAACTGGCAAACTGTCATTTAGCTCATATTTTGTCGCTCAAGTCAAGTCACATGGCTCAGCCTGATGCCAATAGGGTGGGGAAGTATATATTGCCCACTGGAAACCAGTGAAAATCATGTGGCGATGGGCAGGAATAATATATTCTTCTCATAGAGAAGAAAGGATCAGATGATTGGAAACAATAAATAAAAAATATACCACACACTCATACTTTAGTCCACCAATAGACTACCCAATAGACTTTTTGGCAGTAGTCTAGTAAGATTAAGATGATACATTCATGGTCACAGAATCAGGGTAGGAGAACAGAATGAAGATTTTTCCAGGTAGAGGATGGAATCTACTTAGGCCTGGCAAAGGGACAACCAATTATAAGTCACTGGATGGCAGAGCTGAAAAGAGGGACTTATGGGGTTCAATCCTTTGCACTGCCTATTCCTGTTCTCCTGATTTATTTTTCTCCATAGAACTCATTACCATTTGTCAGATTAGATTCCAAGATTCATCATTATAATGGTTCCATTGCAGGGCCAGCCCTGGTGGCCTAGTTGTTAAGGTCAGTCCACTCTTCTTTGGTGGCCTGGGTTTGGTTCCTGGGTGTGGACCTACACCACTCTGTTAGTAGTAGCCATGTCTGTTAGTAGCCATGCTGGGAAAGTGACTCACATGCAAAAAGAGGAAGATTGTCAAGGGGTGTTGTTAGCTCTGGATGAATCTTCCTCAGGAAAAGAAATTCCATTGCAAACACTTATTCCCTTGCCTCTTCTGTCCATCATCATATTCTACTGGCAACACTCCAATCCTAGCTAAAACCAATACTTTTTCTACTCTGAGCCTGTACTCACATGGCTAAATATGACAGCATAAAAATGTTGTATCATTAAATTATAAATTTAAATTCCGCACCACTAATATAAGTGGTCCCTTAGGAGTGCCTATAAATCTTACTACATTCTTTTTGTCCATTCAATATTCCATCACTCTCCTAGATATTTCATAATACTCTCTCCTCAAACCTCTCCCTTCTTTACTTGGCTTATTATCATGCAAAATAAACTTTCAGAAGAGACCCTGCAAATATTCCCCGCCACCACTTCTACTAATCTACCTTCATCTCTGTTCATATAATCTATCTTCTCTCTTGTTACCATGGATGAACTGATCCCTCTTCTAGCTAAGGACAGACCTATACCTGCAAACTAGAAATCAAACTCGTTTCAAATACTTGAAGACGTAATAACAATAATCCTCCTAAATCTCTCACTCTACTCTGCCTAAAAGTAGCATTTGACAATTTCTTACACATTTTTGTTGTTGTTTTTGTTGAAAGACCATAATTACTTGGCTTCTGGGATACTGTTCAATCTTGGGTTTTTATTAAATCTTCATTCTTAACCATCTTTGCCAGTTTCTCATCACCGTCCTATGCTTCTACATATTGGAATGTCTCAAGCTTTGAACTCTTCTCTGTCTACATTCATTCCTTAAGTCATTTCATTCAATTCAATACTTTTAAATACCATATTTATCCTCACAAGTTAAAAATGTATATCACTAGCTCAGACTATTCTCCTTTTCTATAGATTCATATATATTGAACTTCCCAATAAAAGCTCCACTTGTATGTCTATTGGGCATCTCAAACTTAATATATCCAAAACAGAATTCATGAGTCCAATCCATCCTGCAATCCACATCTCCCTCAATTTTCTCCCATCTCAGCAACTTGCAACTTTGTCCTTCCAATTTCCTAGGTCAAAAACTTTGGTGTAATAATTGGCCTAACTCTTTCTGTTACACCCTTCAAATTATGTTGCCTATTCTTTCAAAATATATCCAGAATCTTACCATTTCTATCTTGTCTCTACCACTCTGTTCTAGTTACCAACAGCTATGACCTGATTATTGTAATAACATTATAAAGTGGTCTCCTTGCTTTAACCCTTACCCATTTACAATATCAACAAGAAAGCCAGAAGATGAAGGAGAGTGACATCAGCAACATAGTGAAGTAAGATATTCCTCCTTTTTATCTCCCTTTTTAATCAACTAATTAGACATCCATGCATGAACAAAGCATCATTGTCAGTGTTTTGGGACCTAACACCTTACTGCAAGGGATCTGGGAGGAGTATTTCAGTTCAGCCAGTAAAAGACAGACAAACCTTCATATAGGTCGTGGGAACAGCAGAGCCAGTGACTGCCTAGACTGCCACTGTCGGGCAAAAATCAGGTAAGGGCTGACCTGGGTAGGGATTCACATATGAGAGAATTTTCAGAGTTCCAGAATTTCTGAAAGGATACTCCATCACACCATAAGCACACCATAGAGAGAGGAAAGAAGAAAAATATGAGTTTGGTTATAACAGAGGCAGTAAGAGAAACTTTCTGGGCATAGCCTCCATCCCAAGGAAAAGCTGAACAAGGCTGATTTATCCTGTGGGCAATTTCTTCAGTGGAGGAAAAGGAAAGCAGTGAGTGCCTGGCTACCCCAGCTGTGTGGGATGTGGCTGGAGAAACCCATTTCTCTCCACCAGCACCCAGAGTAATAAGGTGAGTGCTCTGTGCCTGGGGGAAGAGGGATATTGGGAAAGATGCAGATAACAACTTCAAATGGTATTAAAGGGACTGTACTCAGCAGGAAGTCCACCCACAAGCCTCTGGGAGTATCACTCTAGATGATCTCCCTACCAGGTCCTGGGCACCCCAAATGCACCAAGTGCTAAACTCACACCTCCCTGAACTCTGCTGCCAACTCCTTCTGTATGTTCTCAAGTGCATTTGTGAGAGTGAGCTCTGGTAGACAGGGAGTGCACATAAAGAAAAGCCCACAGTCGATGGGCAAGAGAAAAACCACAAACTTGAACCATAGAGCGACCTTCTGGCAAACAAAAGAGAGATTACTCATAGCCAGCCTAGTAAATTATAGGACCCAGAGAAGACAAAAAAGCTTAAAGATTTGGTGATATGAGGGAGCAAGAATAATGGAACAGGTCCATCTTCACAAGGACAGAGGAAAACCTCAGATAATAACAACACCATAGAACATAACACCCCATCTGCTGAAGACAATGGGCAAAAAGTTAAGGAGATGTCTGTTCCTTCAAATGCAAAAGCACCATTGTATAACTATAAGGAATATGACAAACCAAGGAAATATGGCATGGCAATAATAGAATGATAGCTCTTCAGCAACCAAACTCAAAGGCACAGAATATGGTGATCTAGTTGATAAAGAATTCAAAATAGCTGCTATGAAGAAACTACACAAGTTACAAGGGGATTCAGAAAATTAAATGAAATCAGAGAATAAAATGTTAGAACAAAGCTAATTCTTTAGCAAAGGGATTGAATTTATAAAAAAGAACCAAACAGAAATTCTGGAGCTGAAGAAATCAATGAACGAAGAAGAATGCAACAGAGATCATTAGAAACAGGGAAGACTAGGTGGAAGAATAATGACTTGGAAGATAAGGAATTTTGAATTAACACTGTTAGAAGAGAAGAAGAGATGAAGAGTAAGAAAGAAGGAAGAAAGACAATATGAATTATGGGAAACCATAAAAAGTCAAATAGAATAATCAGAATTTCAGAAGGAGAAGGGGGCAGAGAGTTCATTTAAAGAAATAATAGCTGAGAACTTCAAAAACTGGGAGAAAGATTTGGATATACAAGTCCACAAATTTAATAGATCCCTTTACTATCTCAATAAAAACAGATATGTTCCAAGATGCATTACTATGAAATTATCACACATCAATGATAAAGAATCTTAAAGGCAGCCAGGGTAAAAAACTGTAACTTACAAAGGAACCTCCATTAGGCTGTCAGTGGATTTCTCAGAAGAAACTCTACAGGCCAGGAGAGAGTGGAAGGACATATTCAAAATGTTAAAAGACAAAAACCGACATCCGAGAATACGTTATCTGGCAGCATTATCCTTCAGATATAAAGAGACATAAAGGATTTCCAAGACCAAGAACAAACAAAGAGTTGAGGGAGTTCACCACCACTAGACCTGACTTTCAAGAAATGCTCAAAGGAATTTTTCAAGCTGAAATGAAAAGATGCTGATTAGCCACATGAAAACATATGAGAGTCCACAACATACTGGTAATTGTGAAAAATATATAGTCACACTTAGAAAACTGTAACTCTATAGTAGGATGGTGTGTTAACCACTCAACTATAAAATAAAAATTAAAGGAAAAGAGTAGTAAAAGTAATTATAGTTACTATAAATTGTTAATTAATACACAACATAAAAAGATGTAAATAGAGAAATTAGTAATATAAAAGGGAGCCATTATAGGAAATCTAATGTAAGTTGCTATCAGTGTAAAATGGACTGTTTTATCTATGAGTTGTCTTATCTAAGCCCCATGGTAAGCACAAAGCAAAAACTGAGAGTAGATCTCCAGAAAGAAATGGGAAACAACATAACAGCACAGAATATGAGTAATTTGCAATGGTAGGCAGAAACAGAAGAAAAAAGAAATCGAAACTCACAACTTACTAGAAAGCAACTCAGAAGATGTCTTTAGTAAGTCCTTGCATGTCAATAATAAATCTAAATGTAAATGTATTAAACTCACCACTAAAAGGCACAGAGTGGTTAAATGGACAAAAAAAAAGAGACCCAAATATATACTGATTACAAAATACCCACTTCAGCTTTAAGGATGTAGATAGACTTAAAGTGAAGAGATGGAAAAAGATATTTCACACAATGGAAACCAAAAGAAAGTGGGAGTAGCTATACTTATATCAGATAAAATATAATTTAAGCTAAAAACAGTAACAATAGACAAGGAAGGTCATTATACAATGAAGAAGGGGTAAATCCATCCAGAAAATATAACAATCATAAATATATGTGCACCCAGCATTGGAGCCCCTAAATATATTAAGCAAATACCAAGTAATATAAAGAAAGAAATTGACAAAAATACAATAATAATAGATTGCAACACTTCATTTTCAGCAATGGATAGATGATGCAGGTATAAAATTAACAAGGAAATGATGTATTTGAATCATACACTAGGCCTAATGGACCTAACAGACATCTATATAACATACCATTCAACAGCAACAGAATATACCTTCTTAAGTTCACACAGAACATTCTCCAGGGTAGATCACATGATAGGACACAAAACAAGTCTTAGCATATTTAAGAAGACTAAAATTGTACCAAATATCTTTTCTGATCACAGTGGTATGAAACCACATCAGTAACAGGAAGAAGGCTAGAATCTACAAATATGTGGAAATTAAGCAACACACTTCTGAACCATCAATGGGTCAAAGAAAAAATTAAAAGGGAAATGAAAGAATGTCTCAAATGAGTGAAACTGAAAACACAACTTACCAAAACCTATAGGATGCTGCAAAAGCAGTTCCTAGAGGTAAGTTTATAGCTGTAAATGTATATATTAAGAATATACTAAAAATGCTCTAGTAATTAAAACAGTATGGTATTGGCATAAAAATATACACATAGACCATGGAACAGAATAGAGAACTCAAAACAACAGCCTCCACATATACAGTAAGCTAATATTTGATAAGGAAGCCAAGAACATCCAATAAGGAAAGGATAGTCTCTACAACAGATGGTGCTGGAAAACTTGGA
This sequence comes from Equus przewalskii, assembly GCF_037783145.1. Taxonomy (NCBI): domain Eukaryota; kingdom Metazoa; phylum Chordata; class Mammalia; order Perissodactyla; family Equidae; genus Equus; species Equus przewalskii. Next base: position 60,904,466 of record NC_091863.1, read on the forward strand.
TAACCACATGCAGAAAAATGAATTTGGACCCCCTATCTTGCACCACTCACAAAAGTTAGCTCAAAATGGATCAAAGATTTAAACTTAAGACCTGATACCATAAAACTCCTAGAAGAAAACATAGGGAAGAAACACCTTGACGTTGGTCTTGGTAATGATTTTTTGGATCAAAAGCACAAGTAATAACACAATAAATACACAAAAAATAAAATAAAAAATCAAGTGGGACTATATCAATCTTAAAAGTTTCTGCACTGCAAAATAAGCAACAGAATGAAAAAGCAACGTAAAGAATGGGAGAGAATATTTGCAATACTTGTATCAGATAAGGGGTTAAAATCAAAAATTTCTAAAAAACCCATATAACTCAATAACAAAATACAATCTGGTTAAAAAATGGGCAGAGGAACTAAATAGATATTGTTCCAAAGATGACATTCAAATAGACAACAGGATATGAAAAGGTGCTCGACATCACTAATCATCAGGGAAATGCAAATAAAACCACAATTAGATACCATCTCACACCTGTAAGAATGATTACCATCCATTAGACAAGAGGCAAATGTTGGTGAGAATGGGAACTCTTGTTCACTGTTGGGATTGTAACCTGGCACAGCTACTAAAGAGAATAGCGTATGTTCCTTAAAAATTTAAAAATATAACTATCTTAAGATCCAGCATTCTCACATTTGGTTATATATCCAAAGTAAATAAAAACAGGATATCGAAGAGATATATGTACTTCCATGTTTATTGCAGCTTTATTCACAATAGACAAGATATAGACAAGATATGGAAACAATCTATGTATCTGTCAAAGGATGAATGGATAAAGAAGATGTGATATGTGTATATATACACATATGCATATTATTTAGCCATGAGAAAAAGTGAATCCTGCCATTTGCAAAAACATGGGTGGATCTTGAGGACATTGTGGTGAGTGAGATTAGTCAAACATAGAAAGACAGATACTGTATGGTATCTCCTATATGTGGAATCTAAAAAACAAATGAACTTGAAAAAACAGAGCGAAATGGTGTTTACCAGGGCTGCAGTGTGGGTAATGTGAGAGATGTTGTTTAAAGGTACATGCTTGCAACTAGTAGATAAATAATTCCTGGAGATCCAGTACACAGTACATGATTGTAGGCAATAATGCTGTATTATAAACATTAAACTTGCTAAGAGACTAGATCTTAATTTTTCCCACTACAAGAAGAAATGATAATGATGTGATGCAATAGAGGTCTCAACTAATGCTACAATGGCAATCATATTGCAATAAAAATATATCAAATCGATATGTTGTACACCTTAAACTTACACAATGTTACATATCAAATATATCTCAATTTAAAAAAGGAGCCAGATGGCCTCTCTATGTAACATGAATCATATAATGCCATTTTTCCATTTAAAATTCTCCAATGACTTCCTAGAATACTCAAAGTACTAAAGTCATTACAATGGCTCACAATGTTGCACATGAAATGGCCTCTCTCATTACTTCTCCTTACCATCCCTAACCTACTTCTCTCAAGCCACACTTCCCTAGTTACTGTTTCTTAAATTCAACTACCACTTGTCTTTGTACTCATTCACTCTTTTGGGAGTGTTATGGCTTTCTTCCTTACTCCTTTATATACAAGTTAGAAAAAAACCTCCTTTAAGAGTCTCTATAAAATAGCAAACCATCTTTTCAAGCCTGTCCCTAACATTTTCTGGGCATAGAATAAGAGTATAAATTAGATGCCCCCAGCCCTATCTCTTCTCTTCCCACTGCTGGCTCTCTTCCACACCACAATGGTCCTTACAGATATGTGTGTAGAATGGCAGCCACACACACATCCACGTTTTTCCATACCCTTCTCCCAAATATTGGTTCTGAGTCAATTGGTCTATGTAGAACCCAGAAGAGAGCTAAGTGTCATGTGTGTATTCTAGATTCCTGAGTATTCGAAATACGGTCTACCAAAGTGTGTTCAGGCTCTAGGTGGGCACACCTCATTATGATGTTCACTATAGACTCTTCACCCTATAGAGAAATGCACAACTTGAGGAGTGCTAGAACATCACACTCTAAGGTATGGGGTTCAGTTGTCCAGGTCTAAGGGTGATACTGTGCCTCTACTTCCTAGTCTTTATTAATCTTAACCTGAACTATTTTTATCCTTGCCTTTATTATTTCCTGACATAGTATATATTTTATTATTATTATCTGTCTTTCATGATTGAAACGTAGGTTCCATGAGGGTTTGTCTTGTTCACAGCTATATTTACAACATTTAGAAGAGTATCTGGTACATGTCAGGCTCTGTGCTATACTCTGGATGATGCAAAACTGAATATGATAAAGAAGTTGGATCATTTTTGTCTGAAATCAAGATAGCATAGTATTGGTGAAAAAATAGATAAATGAGCCAATGAAACTGAATATCAAACTTAGAAATGGACCTACTTACCTACTCATAAAAGTGAAACTTTTACTAACCACTATGAAAAGACTTAATTATTTAGTACATGATGCTAGGACACATGGAAATGCTAAAGATAAAAAGTAATAACAGGAGGATTAAAAACTTAAATATGAAAGAGAAACTTTAAAAACTTTAGAAGAAAATATATTGAAACATCTTTGTGGTCTTAAGTTAGAAGAGTACAAACTCTAAAGCAAAAAACTAGTTAAATTTGACTATATAAAAATAAGACCTTCACTGCATAAGACACCATAAACAAAAGTAACCCATGGACTAGGAGAATATATTTCTAATGTATGTAATTGACATATAACGTTTATACAGAATATAAAGAAATCCTACAAATTAATAAGAAACAAAACAATGATTAGTCAAAAGTATTGACAACGACTGGTCATGCAATTCACAAAGGAAGAAATCTGGTTGATACATAGAAATATAAAATGATCATCCTAACAAACAGGAAAATACAAGTTAGAGCAACAGTGAAATTCTACCTTACACTCAACAGATTGGAAGACAAATTAAAATTCTGACAATGTTAACTTCAAGTGAGTGTAGAGAGAAATAATGTCTCACATCTTACTATTAGTAGTGTGATTTGCATAATAACTTAGAAAGAAATGTTGGCAAATTCTTTGAAGAAGCACATACTCTAAAGCCCATCAATTCCACTTTTAGATGAAATTCTCAAATATGTGTACAAGGATGCATGTATACTTTTGTTCAGTGAAATATTATTTATAGTAGTAAAAACTTTGAAGACCTAAATGTCCACTCATAGAAAAATGGATAAATGCAGTGCAGTTTGGAATACTAAACAGCAGTGAAAATGAATGAATCAGTGCTACATGTATCAACTTGGATAAAACTCAAAGACATAAGACTGACAGAAAAAAGAAAGCTAATGAAAAGAACATACATTATGTCACCATTTACACAATGTAGAATCATATATTATATCTATATATGTTATATAATTTATAACAATATTATGTTGTACATAGATGCATCTTTCTGGAGTGAAAATAAGGCTGATGTTTATCTTCTATACACTAAGAAGTTGCATCTATTGTTAAAATAGTGAAATACTTGTATACAAACTGATAGTATGATAGCAACTGCAATGTGATAAAATAATTAATATTAATTCTTATTTAAACATTAATTTAAACTACTTTTTATAATTTTATACTATTGAAAGATGATCTCCTGCTGAAGCGACATTTGAATCATATTAGCAGCACTGAATGACAGTTTGCTTGTCATCCTGGTGTAAACTGTGGATGCAATTGCTCATTTTTACACGGTATTGTGTACTTTAGGCAAATCACCTGTTTGTCATCTATATAGTGGATAACGTTTGTGAAAAGTTTACTTTTACTTTGTTCTATTTTTAGCATATTTTAATTCTTGTGTAAGAAGTGAGTAATATTTTAATATATCTAAAATCTAAATTAAAAGAATTGTAATAAAATATTAAAAATAAACACCCAGAATAAAAAGACAGGAGATTTTGAATAAGTTTCTTAACATTTCTGAAACAAAACATAAACTTGCATCTTCTAAATCTTTAAAACAAAGAATAAAGGATTTTAATATCTAGTCACAGAGTATTTTATTTGGTGATATTGTGTAAAAAATCAAAATAGCCTCAATTGTCTTTTGATACTGTGCAATACTGAGTACAGAATATAATAATTAATTTGCATTTCTGGAATTAAAATATTCAACAAAATATGAGTGGTTTGTTATTGCTAGTGATAAAAATGCTGGATGCAAATGATAATTAAAAATTGTACTATTCAGGGGCCAGCCTGGTGGAGCAGTGGTTAAGTTTACGTGCTCCAACTCAGCGGCCCAGGGTTTGCAGGTTCTGATCCCAGGCAGAGACCTAGCACTGCTCATCAAGCCATGCTGTGGCAGCATCCCACATAAAATAGAGGAAGATTGGCACAGATGTTAGCTCACCAACAATCTTCCTCAAAGAAAAAGAGGAAGATTGGCAACAGATGTTAGCTCAGGGCCAATCTTCCTCACCAAAAAAAAAAAAGTCTTACCATTCAAAATTAAATATGCTGACACATCAGTATGGAAATTACATTCTATAAAGCTCCGGTTGTCTTAAAGAAGAAATGTAGGTATCAAAAAGGAAACATTTTAAAGAATGTTATGAATCAATATTTCACAATAAAGGATTTGAAAAATAAAAGAGTCCAAAAGTATTTTATCCAAGACTGTCAATAAAACAAATTAAAATAGTTTAGAAATGCTATATTTGAACATTTAGTGACATGAAATATTAAATATGACGAAAAATAATTGTATCAATATGGGGAGTAATTGAACTCTAGATTCATGCTCCTCTTGCTGAAAAACATATCCACTAATGTAAGAAAACAACTTTTTACAAAACTTAAAAATCAAGGTAGGAAAATTTCAATTATTATTAATAAAGTTTCAACAGTTCCAATTACTACTAATGATGCTTCAGTAGTTTATTGAACATAGAAATGCACAAATAACTTATTTAAAATATAAAATTCAAGGTTTTGAAGTAATTTGTTAATCTTTAGAAAAATTCTTTGAATAATTCATTTATTATCACTACTGTTATCGGAAGTGCCAATCATTGAGGGATTTCTCTGCTAGGGAATTGTGCAAAGCACTTGAAAAATTTTATATCACTTTAATGCTCACCATAATTCTATGAGATTGATATAAGAAAGAGAAAAGCAGTCCCTGACTTCTGGGAGTTGGCCTGGCACTCATGGTTGGCCTCTGATGTCCTCCTGCTGAACATAAACAATTTCACAGAACATCAACATCTGACAAAGCCATTCTTTGCCCATGATGAATCAAGACAAAAACATGATGCTTTGTAATCATGTTTGAACACAAACAAAACATAAGCATTATACAAGCCACAAAAATGACCAAGCACTCCCCTATCTGGCTGATGTGACTACTGCTTTTTACCAGCTACAGCTTTAACTTCTGTCTAGTTTTCTCTTCTATACTCATTTCTGAGAGGTTTTTTAAAAGTCATAAGTGGATGCTTAATCTTATCAAATGCTTTCTCTGTACCTATTAAGATGATTGTGTGATGTTTATTATTCATTTTGTTCACGTGGTGTATCATAGTGATTGATTTGTGGATGCCGGCCATCCTTGCATCCCTGGAATAAATCTCAAAACACTTGAGGAGAAAGATTATGGTTGAGATATGTAATAGCTTCCCTAAAGCTTGGAGGAAAAGCAGGGATAGATTTTCCTTGTCATGTTCAGAAGTTCCTAGGAATCCTTGGTGATTTAAAAAGCCATGAACATGCCCACGATAGAATGCATGCTCAAAAAAGACGAAAGAAGATCCTAAGCTTCACCATTGTCAAAATACTGGCTTGTGCTTACGTGGTAGGGGAATAGAAACTTCAGCATCTCTATGGAAATACAGTCTGAAAAAATAGTTTGGAAAAGTCACTGAACATGGCAGGAAATACAGTCTGAAAAAATAGTTTGGAAAAGTCACAGAACAAATGAACAACTGCAGGCTTCAAGAATAAAGGACTGAAAACTTTGGGGAAAGGGGAATTCTGATTTCCAAAGCTAGCATATTATGATATTTGAATGTTTAATTTTCAACCAAAAAAATCAAAAAGTATACAGAGAATATAGAAAAGTCAGGCCTATTCAAAAAGTAAATAAATTGACAGAAACCATCCCTGAGGACGTCCAGATATTGTAGTTACTAGACAAAGACTTTAAATCAACTGTCTTAAACATACTGAAAGAACTAAGGGAGGTCATGTGAAACATACTAAAAGAAAGCAAGAAAACAAAGTGTGAACAAAATGAGAATACCAGCAAGTAGGTAGAAATTAAAAATAGGACCCAAATAGGAAATCTAGAGCTGAAGAGTACAGTAAATAAAGTTTTCCAGTTTGAGGGGCAGAAAACTCTAAGACTGAAGAAAAACAAACAGATCCTAAGGGATAAGAAATAATCAAGCATACGAATATATACATAATGGGAGTTCCAGAAGTAGAGGAGGGAGAGAAGGGGAAGAGAGAATATGTCAAAGATAACAGCCAAAAACCTTCAAAATTTGATGAAACAAGCATCTACACACCCAAGAAGCTCAACAAAATCCAAGTAGAATACTTAATGTGATGCACACCAAGACACATAGTCAGACTGTTGAAAGCCAAAGACAAAGAGAGAACATTGAAATCACCTAGAGAGAAGCAACTTATTATGCACAAGGGATTCTAGGTGAGATTAATTCTTTGCATTTCTTATCAGAAAACAAGAACACCAGAAGGCAGTTGAATGACATAATTAATGTGCTGAAAGAAAAAAATCAGTCAATAATTCTATATTTGGGAAAGCTATCTTTTAAAAAGGAAGGGTAAATTAAACAATTCTCAGATAAAAAAGGTTAGAGTTTGTTGCTAATGGGACTTCCCTACAAGAAATGCTAACAGGAGCCCTTCAAATTGATATAGATGGATAATAGAAAGTAACTCAAAGAGGTATAAAGTAATAAATATCTCCAATAATGGTAACTACACTGGTAAATATACAAGCCAGAGTTATTGAATTTTTTAAAGATTGGCACCTGAGCTAATATTTGTTGCCAATCTTTTTCTTTTTCTTCTTCTTCTTCTTCTCCCCAAAGCCTCCCAACACATAGTTGTATATTCTAGTTGTAGGTGCTTCTGGTTGTGCTATGTGGGATGTTGTCTCAGCATGGCCTGATGTGGAGTGCCATGTCAATGCCCAGGATCTGAACTGGTGAAATCCTGGGCAATCGAAGTGGAGTGTGCCAACTTAACCACTCGGCCATGGGACCAACCCTTGAATTTTTGGACTGAAACCCCATGTTTTATTTCCTATATTATTTAAAAGACACAGGGCAAATCTGTTATTGGGCACACAATATATAATGATGTAATTTATGACAACAGCAATGTAAAGGGAGAATGAATCAGAGTACTGGAGCAGGGATTTTGGAGCAAAACATTTGTATGATGTTGAAGCTCAGTTGTTTTTAATTCAAAATGGATTGCTAAAAATATAGAATTTTAAGTTTAATATCCATGATATTCACTATGATAATATCACATGCACAAAATGCATACACAAAAAGAAATGAGAAGAGAATCAAAATGATACACTACAAAAAGTCATCTATGCACAAAAGAAGATAGTCATGGAGGAATTGAAGGAGGGTCAAAAATAGTATAAAACAACAAAAAGCAGTAGCAAAAATGCCAGCTGTAAGTCCTACCTTATCAGTAATTATCTTAAATATAAACAGATTAAACTATGCAACCAAAGGTAGAGAATGGCAGAATAGATAAAAAATGTGATCCAATTATATGCCACCTACAAACGACTCACTTTAGATTCGAAGATACAAATAGATTGAAAGTAAAAGGATATCAAAAAATAACTCATGCAAACAGTAATCAAAATAGATCTAGGTGACAATACAAATATCAGACAAAATAGGCTTTAAGTAAAAAAATTTTAAAAAACACAGAAGAACATTATATACTGATAAAAGGATCAATATATCAAGATATAACAATTATAAACATACATGCACTAAATAACAGAACCCAAAACGTATGAAGCAAATATTGCCAAAATTGAAGGAAGAACTAGAAAGTTCTGCAACAAGAGTTGGAGACTCAATACTTCATTTTCAATACTGGATGGCACATCTAGACAGAAGGTGAATAAGGAAATAGAAGATCTGAACAACACTATAAACTAATTAGACTATATATATATTTTATATTATCTATACTTAATAACTTTAAAGTATATTATACAATGTATGATATATGTGATAATATATGTATACATTTATGTACACATATAAGTATATATAGATAATACTGCAGCTAAGAACAGCAGAATGCACATTCTTTTCAAGTGCACATGCAGCATTCACCAGGATAATCTATAAGTTATGACATAAAATAGATCTCAATAAATTTTAAAATATGGATTCATATGATCCAGCAATTTTTATTTTGGGTATTTATCTGAAGGAAACAAAGACACTAACTCAAAAAGGTATATGCACCCCCATGTTCAGTACAGCATTATTCACACTAGAATATAGAAACAACACAAGTGCCCATCAGTGGATGAATGGATAAAGAAATTGTAATATACTTATACATTGGATTATAAAATAGAATGAATCTTGACATTTACAACATGGATAAACCTTGAGGGCATTATGCTAAGTGAAATAAATAAGACAGAGAAAGACAAATACCATATGATCTCCTGTATATTTGGATTCTAAAACAAACAAGCAAGCTCATAGATAGAACAGATTGGTGGTTGTTACAGGTGGGAGTGGGGGTGGGAAAACAATACTTTAAAATAAATAGGGAAATAAAATATTGAAATCATGCAAACTATCTTCTGCTACCACAATGGAATGAAGCTAGAAATTGATAATAAGGAAAACTTGAAAATTTATCCTTATGTGGAAATTAAACAATATGCTTTCAAACAATTAATGGGTCAAATAGAAAATTATTAAAGTGATTAGAAAGTACTTACCCACTCTCAATAATGGATAAATCATTCAGACAGATAATCAATAAGGAAACAGTGGGTTTAACAACACTGTTGACCAAATGGGCCTAACAGACACATAGAGAACATTCAATCCAATGACAGCAGGATACACATTCTACTCAAGCACACATGGAACATTTTCTAAGATAGATCATATGTTAGGCCACAAAACAAGTCTTAGCAAATTCAAGAAGATTAGATCATATTACTTAAGTTCTCTGACCACAGTGGTATGAAACTAGAAATAACAGAAGAAAAACTGGAAAACTCATAAATACACAAAAATTAAACAACAGTCTTCTCAACAACCACTGGAGCAAAAAAGAAATTAAAGGGAAAATAAAAGAAAGTATTTTGAGACAAATGAAAATGGAACACAACATGCAAAATCTTATGGGAAATGCAGCAAAAGCATTTCTAAGAGTGACGTTTACAGCAATAAATGTCTACATTAAGAAACAAGAAAGACCTGAAGCAAGTAACCTGTGACACAGAAAATGACTCAAAAAAACTAGAAAGAAGAGCAAACTGGCCCAAAGTTAGCAGAAGAAAGGAAATAATAGAGTATAGCAGAAATAAGTGAAAAAGAGAACAGTAAAACAACAGAAAAAATTATCCAAAGTAAGAGCTAGTTATTTAAAAAGATGAATAAAATTGACAAATCCTTAGCTAGACTAACCAAGGAAAAAAGAGAGAGAACCCAAATTTTAAAAATTATATGGAGATACTACAACTGACACCACAGGAATACAAAGGATCATAATAAGCTACTTTTAAACGCAACTACATATCAACAAACTGGACAACCTAGGAGAAATGGAAAACTTCTTAGAGGCATACAACCTGCTAAGATGGAATCAAGAAGAAATAGAAAATCTGAAGAGACCAATTACTAGTAAGGATTTTGAATCAGTAATCAAAAATTTCCCAACAAAGAAAAACTCAGGACAAGATGGCTTCCCTGGTGAGTTTTGCCAAACATTTAAAGAGCAATTAATGCCAAGCTTCTCAATCTCTTCTACAAAAAATCAAAGAAAAAGGAGCAGTCCCAAACATGTTATACTAGGCCAGTGTTATACTGATACCAAAGCCAGTACAAGAAAAGAAAACTAGAAGCCAATAACCCTGACGAATATAGATACAAAAATCATCAATAAAATACTAGCAAACAGAGATCAGCAGCACATTAAATGGATCATTCACCGTAATCAAGTGGGATTTATCCCTGGTATGCAAGGATGGCACAACATACAGAAATCTATAAATACGTTACATCACATTAGTAGAATGAAAGAATAAAATCTTATGAGCAGCTCAATAGATGCAGAAAAAGGATTTGACAAAATTCAACATCAATTCATGATAAAAAAATCTCTTAGCAAATTAGGTACAGAAGGAACATATCTCAACAAAATAAAGGCCATGTATGGCAAACACACAACTAACATCATACTCAATGGTGAAAGATTGAAATCTTTTTCTCTAAGATCGCGAACAAGACAAGAGTGACCAATCTCACCATTCCTATTCAACATAGAACTGGAAGTCCTAGCCAGAGCAATCAGGCAAGAAAATAAAGGCAACAGGACTGAAAAGGAATAAGTAAAATTGTCTATTAGCACATGCCGTGATTTTATACCAAGAAAATCCCAAAGACTCCACTAAAATTGTTAGTTGTAATCAATGATTTCAGTAAAGTTGCAGGATTTAAAAATGATATGTAAAAATCAGTAGCATTTCTATACACTAACAATAAGCTATCTGAAAAAGAAAAGGGATGATTCTATTTACAATAACATGAAAAACAGTAAAATACTGAGGAATAAATTCAACCAAGATGGCTAAAGATCTCTACACTGAAAACTACAAGAAATTGGTGAAGGAATTTGAAGAAGAAACAAAAAAAAATGTAAAGCTGTCCTGTATTCATGAATTATAAGAATTAATATTGTTATATGTCCATACTACTCAAATCCATCTATTGATTCAATGCAGTGCCTATGAAGATTCCAATGGTATTTTATACATAAGTAGAAAAAATATTCTAAAATGTATATCGCGCTACAAAAGACCCCAAATAGCCAAAGCGATCCTGACAAAAAGAACAAAGTAGGAGGCATCACACTCCCTGTTTTTAAGCCATATTGTAAAGCTATTGTAATAAAAAAGCATGGTAATAACATAAAAACAGACACATATACTAATGAAACAGAATGAAGAGCCCAGAAATAAACCCATTCATATATGGTCAACTAATATTTGAAAAGAGAGCCAAAAATACTCAATCAAGAAAATACAGCCTCTTCGATAAATGGTGCTGGGAAAATTGGTTATTCACATGTAAAAGAATGAAATTAGGCCCCTATTTTACACAACTCGCGAAAGTTAACTTGAAATGGATTAAAGACTTAAATGTAAGACTGGAAACCATAAAACTCCTAGAAGAAAACATAGGAAAAAGTTCCTTGACATGGGCCTTGGAAATAATTTTTTGGATATGGCACTTAAAGCACAACGTACAAAATCAAAAATAAAGAAGTGACATGCATCAAACAAAATGCACAGCAGAAGAAACTATCAACAAAATGAAAAGACAATCTACAGAATGGGGAAAAAAAAGTTTGCAGACTATATATCTGGTAAGTGTTTAATATCCAAAGTATATGAAGAACTCATACAACTAACAGCAAAAAAGAAATAATCAAATTGAAAAGTGAGCAAAAGACCTAAATAGACATTTCACAAATAAGATATACAAATAGCCAACATGTATGTGAAGAGGTCTTCAACATCGCTAATCATTAGGGAAATACAAATCAAAACTACAATGAGACATCACGTCACATCTGTTAGAATGGCTATCACCCAAATGACAAGAGTTAACAAGTGCTGATGGGCATATGGAGTTAGCAACAGGGAACATTTGTGCACTGTTGGTGAGATTGTAAATTGGTGCGATCACTATGGAAAAGAGTATGGAGTTTCCCCCCAAAATTAAAAATAGAAATATCATATGATCCAGCAATTTCACTTTTGGGTATATACCCAAAGGAAATTAAATCAGGATCTTGAAGAAACTTCTGTACTCCCATGTTCACTGCAACATTATTCACAATAGCTAAGATATGGAAACAACCTAAGTGTCCATCAGTGGTTGAGCAGCTCAGGAAGATGTGGTATACATATACAACGGAATATTGTTTAGCCATTAAAAAAAGTCACCTTGCCTTTGGCAACAACATGGATGGACCTCGAGGGCTTTAAGATTAGTGAAATACTATATGATCTCACTTATAGGTGAAATCTAACAAAAAAAAGGAGAAAAAAGAAAAAGAAACAAACAGAAAAAGAAGATCAGATTTGTGGTTGTCAGAGCAAGGACTGGGAGGAGGGCGAATTAATGAAGGATGTCAAAAGACAAAAACTTCCAGGGGCTGGCCCCGTGGCCGAGTGGTTAAGTTCGCGCACTCCACTGCAGGCGGTCCAGTGTTTCGTTGGTTTGAGTCCTGGGCGCGGACATGGAACTGCTCATCAAACCACGCTGAGGCAGCGTCCCACATGCCACAACTAGAAGGACCCACAACGAAGAATATACAACTATGTACCAGGGGGCTTTGGGGAGAAAAAGGAAAAAAATAAAATCTTTAAAAAAAAAAAGACAATAACTTCCAGTTATAAAATAAATAAGTACTGGAGATATAATGTAAAACATGACTATAATTAGCATTGCTGCATATTATATTTCAAAGTTGTTAAAAACGTAAATCCTAAGAGGTTTCATCACAAGGAAAAATTGTTTTGTTCTTTTTTTATGTATATGAGATGACAGTTGTCTACTAAATTTACTGTGGTAATCATTTCACAACATATGTAAGTCAAGTCATTATTCTGTACAGCTTAAACTTATACTGTGTTCATGACAATTATATCTCAATAAAACTGGAAAAACAGAACAGAATTTGATGAAAAAAGTACTTGAGATGAAAGAAAATGAAAACACAACATACCAAAACTCATGGTTTGTGGCCAGAACAAAGATCAAAAGGAAATTAGTAGCAGCAAACATCTACATTAAAAAAGAATAAAAATCTCAAATTAGTAACCTAACTTTACATGTGAAGGAATTATGAAAATAACAAATATAGTCTTTAATATTAAATATAGTAGAACCTATATAAACAGGAAAGCAGTATTGTTATTTTTCTATGTTTGCAGATCTTTGGGGATTTAGAAAAAGGGCATGAACCTGTTGGGTGGAAATCATTCCCTTGATATGGCATCCTTGGACAAATTTTGGACGTCTTTCAATTTCTTAGCTTTTATGGGCCATAGGTTCTTTCAATGCCCTTCTACTTACATTATCTATAAGGGTCCTTATCTATATGCTCCCAGTTCATGGATAACAGGGGACATCTTGTTTTTATTTAGGGGCAAGTTTATTTATGTGGAGGGCCATGAGTCTGGTTTGATTTCTGGCTTATTTTCTAGAGTTCCTTAAAAAGGGTTGTTATGTGTTGGAAATCTAATCTGGAAATTTTCCATTCTAGTGTGTTCTTTACTTACTAAGTCTCCTTTTGCATCTCTAAGCCAATTGACAAAAAAAGAGAAGACTCTTTACTATGATTATTGGATCTAACACAGATTACTATTTGAAAACTTTCTTAAGCCTATTCTTTTGTTAGTTGAGATAAAATTCACATAGCATAATTTAATTCTTTTAAAATGCATAATTAAGTGACAGTACATTCACCCTATTATGCAACCATCACCTGTATCAAATTTAAAAACATTTAATAATCACAACAGGAAACTCTGTAACAGTTAAGCAGTTACTCCAATCATTCCCTTCCCCCAGACTCTGGATAACACTATTCTGCTTTCTGTCCATATGTATTTACCTATTCTGGATGGTTCATATAAATGCAATCAAAACATATTTGGCCTTTGAATCTGGCTTCTTTCACTTGGCATAACTTTTCAAGGTCCATCCATCTTGTAGCATGTATTAGTAATTCATTTATTTTTATGGCTGAATAGTATTCCATTGTTTGAGTATATCACACTTTGTTTATCCATTCACCAGTTGATAGACATTTGAGTGATTTCCACTTTTCAGATATTATGAACAGCGGTGCTATGAATATTCCTGTACAGGTTTCTGTTTGAATACCTGTTTACAATGATTTGGGGTAGGAACCAATAAGTAGAATTGCTGGGTCTCATGGTAGTTCTATGTCTAACTTGACAGACTGACAAACTATTTTACACAGCAGCTGAACACTTTATCTTCTGACTGTCAATGTATGAGTGTTCCAATTGTTCTACATGCTTACTAACACTTGTTATTTTCCTTTTTTATAAAACATGGCCATCCTAAGGCTTGAAAGTGGTATGTCATGGTTTTTATTCATAATCCTGTAACAACTAATGATGTTACTAATATTTTCATGTGCTTATTGGTTATTTGTAAATTCTCTTTGGATAAATGTCTATTCTAGTCCTTTGCCTATTTTTAAAATTGGGCTTTTTGTCCTTTTGTTGTTGAATTGTAAGTGTATGTAATATATTCTGGATACTAGACCCTTATCAGATATATGATTTGAAAATATTCCTTCCCATTCCATAGTCATTTTGCTTTCTTGATTGTGTCCTTTGATGTGCAATAATCTTTACATGTGACATGAGTTAGGGTTCCAACTTCATTCTTTTGTATGTGGATATCCAATTGTCCCAACACCATTTGTTGAAAAAACTATTTTTTCTCCATTGAATGGGCTTGGCACCCTTGTTAAAAATATTAACAGTATGTTTTGTAGTAAATTTTGAAATCAGGAAATTTGAGTCCTCCAATTTTGTTTACTTTTACCAAGCTCATTTTGGCTGTTTGGAGTTTACTCCCTGTGAATTTTATTTCTTTCATTTGTTCAAAGCAAGCCATTGAGATTTTGATAGAGATTGCATTGAATATGTAGATCACTTTGGTGAGTAGTGGCAAATTATGTCTTTGAATGCATTCACAGAATATCTTTCCATTTCTCTAGGTTTTCTTTGATTTTTCTTCGAAATGTTTTGTAATTTTTAGTGCAAAAATCTTGAACCTCTTGATTAATCGTTATTCCTAAGTATTTTATTCTGTTTGATGCTATTTTAAAGAAAACCCATTTCTTGATTTAATTTTCAGTTTGTTCATTGGTATTTTGTAAAAATACATCTGATTTTTGTGTGTTGATCTTATATCTTGAAATTTTGCTCAATGTGTTTATTAGCTGTAATAGGTTTTACATGTATTCTTTAAGATTATCTACATATGATACAATATCCTCTTCACATAGAGTAGTTTTCCTTCTTCCTTTATAAGTTGGATGCATCTGATTTCTTTTTCTTGTTTGATTGCTCTAGTCAGAACTTCCAGAAAAATGTTGAATAGAATTGGTGAAAGTGCCCATCCTTGTCTTTCTCCTGATAAATAGGGAGAAACTTTCATTCTTTCACCATTCACTATGAAGTTAGCTGTGGATTTTTCATAGTTTTTTTAAATCATAAAACAGATTTCGTAAAATGCTTTTTCTGCATTAACTGAGATGATTATGTATTTTTTCCTCATTCCATCAATGTCCTAGATTATATTGAATGATTTTTGTATGTTGAACATCCTTGACGTCCTGGGATAAATCCCAACTGGTTTCGATCCATAATCCTGTCAATATGCTGATATATTTGGGTTGCCTGTATTGTGTTGACAACTTATGAACCTATACTTACAAGGAAAGTTAGTGTATAGTTTTCTTGTGATGTCTTTGTCTTTAGTATCAGGTTAATGCTAGCCTCACAGATTGAATTGAAAAGTGTTTCCTCCTCTCATACTTTTTGGAAGAGTTTTAGAAAGACTGGTGTTGGGCCGGCTCCGTGGCCGAGTGGTTAAGTTTGTGCGCTCCGCTGTGGCGGCCCAGGGTTCGGATCCTGGGCGCGGACATGGCATCGCTCGTCAGGCCACGTTGAGGCGGCATCCCACATCCCACAACTAGAAGGACATGCAACTAGGATATACAACTGTGTATGGGGGGGTTGGGGAGATAAAGCAGAAAAAAGAATTAAAAAAAAAGAAAGACTGGTGTTAATTCTTTAAATTATTTGTGGAATTCATGAGAGAGCGATCTTGTCATGGGATTTTCTTTGGTGGAAGATTTTTCGTTACTGAATGTATCTCTTTGTTATAAACCTATTCAGGGTTTATTTAGGTTCTTGAGTCAGTTTTGGTAGTTTGTGTGATTCTATGAGGTTTTGCATTTCATATGGATTATTTAATTTATTGCTGCACAATTGTTCATAGTACTCTCATAATCTTTTTTTTCTGTAAGGTAGATAGTAATTTCTTCTCATTTCTGATTTTCATAATTTGAGTTTTCTCTTCTTTTAATCATTCTAATGTTTTTTTTTCAATTTTGTTGCATCATTTCCTTGAATGTACTGATTGTGCAAAATTGTACTGATTCTTTCTATTATTTTTCTATTCTCTATTTCACTGATAATCACTACAATCTTTATTTTTTCTTTCCTTCTCCTTGTTGTAGTTTAATGTACTCTTCTTTTTCTGGGGCTATAAGGTATAAAGTTGGTTATTGATTTGTGTTCTTTTTCTCTTTTAATGTAGGCATTTATAGCTAGAATTTTCTCTTTTAGCATCGTTTTTCTTGCATCCCATAAGTTTTGGTGTGCTGTGTTACATTTTCATTTATCTCAAAGTATTTCCTAATTAAGCTCATAATTACTTTTTGACCCATTGATTATTTAAGATTATATTGTTTAAATTTTACATAGTTGTGAATTTTTCAATTTTCCTCTTGTTACTATTTTCTAATTTCATTCCGTTGTGGTTAGAGAAGATAGCTTGAATGACTTAAGTCTTTTCAAATTTATTGAGACTTATTTTGTGGCCAACATATGATTTATTCTTTAGAA
Source organism: Equus przewalskii (assembly GCF_037783145.1). Classification (NCBI taxonomy): domain Eukaryota; kingdom Metazoa; phylum Chordata; class Mammalia; order Perissodactyla; family Equidae; genus Equus; species Equus przewalskii. The sequence continues at coordinate 60,921,514 of NC_091863.1, forward strand.
CATTTAATGTGCACTTGAAAGAAACTGAGAATTCTCTGTTTTTGCTTCATATATTTTTGGGCTCTGGTGTTAAGATAGTAAACATTTATAATTGTTATTTCTTCTTGATGGATTTACTTCTTTTAATTATATAATGCTCTTGTCTATTGTAACAATATTTGACGAAGTACATTTTGTGAGATAGTAGTATAGCTAGGCCAGATCTCTTTAGGTTACTATTTGCATGGAATATCTTATTCCATTATTTCACTTTCAACCTATTTATGCCTTTGGATCTAAAGTGAGTCTCTTGTTGCTAGCATATAATTGTATAAGGTTCTTTTAAATCTAGTCTTCCAATCTCTTCCATTTAAATAGTTTAACCCATTTGTACTTAAAATAATTGCTAATAATGAATGACTTATTTTTCCATTTTGATATTTGTTTTCAACATGTGATATCATTTTATTCCTAAATCCTTCCATTACTGCCTTCTTTGTAATTAACTGATTAGTATATTGTACTATTTTGATTCATCTCTCATTTCTTTTTTAATATATTTTTATGTTTTCTCTTATTGGATACCCTGAAAAGTATAACAGATATCTTAATTTTATAGCCATTTGGTTTATACTAATCCCATATTAACTTCAATAGTAAACAAATACTCTACTCCTTTACAGATCTGCCTCCCCTTTATGTTGTTATTGTCACAAATTTCATATTTGTACATTGTGTGACAACATAGATTTATAACTATTGTTTTATGCATGTCTTTGAAATCATATAGGCAAAAGAGGAGTTACAAACCAAATCTGCAATAATACTACTGTTGTTCTTTATTTCTTTGTATAACACTGAGTCACTCTCTAGTGTTCTATCATTTCATCAAGAAGGATGACTTTTAATATTTCCTCTTGGGTAAGTGTAGTAGTGGCTTTCTCCCTCAGTGTTGGTTTATCTGAGTGTCTTAATTTTTCATTCATTTTTGAAGGATAATTGTGAAAGATATAGAACTCTTGGTTGATATTTTATTCTTTCAGCATGAAGAGAAACCAGCTGTTAATCTTTCTGAGGATTTCTTGGATGTAACAAATAGCGTCTCTCCTGTTGCTTTCAAGATCCCTTTTTAGTCTTTGGCTTTCAGTAATTTGATTATGTGTTGGCATGGACCTCTTTGAGTTTATCTTATTTGGAGTGTATTGAGCATTTTGAATGTTTAATTGTATGTCTTTGGCAAATTTGGAAAAATTTTTGGCCATATTTTCTTCAAATAGTCTCTCTGCCACTTTTTCGCCCTCCTCTTCCTCTGTCACTTTCACTATGCATACATTTGTATGCTTGATCATGTCCCACAGATATCTTAGGATTTGTTCATTTTTCTTCATTCTTTTCTCTCTCTGCTTCTCTGATAATGATCTCAACTGGTTTATCTTCAAGTTTGCTGATTCATTCTTCTGTCTGCTCAAATCTGCTATTGAATACCTCTGGTGAATTTTAACTTCACATATTGTATTCTCAGTTCCAGAATTTCTATTTGGTGTTTTTTTTCATAATCTCTATCTCTTTATCAACATTCTATGTATGGTGAGACATTATTCTCTTTATTTTCTATGGTTCTATGTCCTTGGTTTCCTTTATGGTTTTCATCATATTTAAGACCGTAAATTCAAAGTTTCTGGTAAGTCTAATAACTGGGTTTCCTCAGACAATTTCCGTTAATATCTTCTTTTTTTCCCCTTTGACCAACATTTCCCCTTTCCTCTACCCGCTAGCTCCTAATAACCACCTTTCTAGTATCTGTTTCTATGACATTGGCTCTTTTAGCTTTCACATAAAAGTGATATCATACAGTATTTGTCTTTCTCTGCCTGATTTATTTCACTCTGCATAATGTCCTCAAGGTCCTTCCATGTTGTCACAAGAAGCAGCATGTCCTTCTCTCTCCTGCTCAATAATATTCCATTGTATGTATGTACGTATGTATATACATATGTTTATATATGTGTCACCTGTTTATTCACGCATTCACTGACAGACACTTAGGTTGTTTCCATAGCTTGGCTATTGTGAATAATGCTGCAATAATTGTGGGAGTGAAGATAGCTTTTCATTTCCATTGGATATATACCCAGAAGTGGTATTGCTAGATCATATGAATGCTCTATTTTTAATTTTTTGAGGAGCCTCCAAACTGTTTTCCATAGTGGCTGAACAAATTTACATTCCCACCAACATGCACAAGTGTTCTTTTTTCCTTACATACTTGTCAACACTTGTTGTCTCTTATCTTTTTGATGATAGCCATTCTAACAGGTGTGAGGTCATCTCTCATTGTGGTTTTGATTTGCATTGACTTGGTGATTATGAGGTTGAGCATCTTTTAATGTACTTGTTGGACATTTGTATGTCTCTTTTGGAAAAATGCCTATTCAGTTCCTCTGCCCGTTTTTCACTCAGATTGTTTGTTTTGCTATTGAGTTGCATGAGCTCTTTATATATTTTTGATATTAACTCCCTGCCAAATTTATGATTTGTAAATATTTTCTCCCTGCCATAGGCTGCCTTTTCATTTTGTTGATAGTTCCTTTGCTGTGCAGAAGCTTTTTAATTTGATATAGTCCCATTTGTTTACTTTTGATCTCATTGCCTTTGCTCTTGGTATTAAATCTTAAAAAAATACATTGCCAAGACTGTTGTCAAGGAGATTACCCTCTGTGCTTTCTTCTAGGAATTTTATGGTTTCAGGTTTTACAGTCAAGTCTTTAATCCATTTTGTGTTGATTTTTGTGTATGGTGTAAGATAATGGTCCACTTTCATTCTTTTGCATTTGACTATCCAGTTTTCTCAACATCATTTAATAAAGAGACTATCTTTTACCCATTGTATATTCTTGGCTCCTTTGTCCTAAGTTATCTTCTTTTTCCTCCTTAAATGTGCCATACTTTTTGTGTCTTTACATGCTTTGAATTTTTTGTTGAAGTTTGCACATTTGAATATTATTATGTGGCAACTCTGGAAACCAGCTTCTCCCTGCTCCCTGGAATTTGTCATTGTTGCTTGTTGTAGGTAGTTTTTGCTTACCTTAATAGGAAATTATCTAAGCTATTTTTCAAATTCTTTGTTTCCTGTGTGGTCTCTGAGGTCTGCGTTCTGATAACTTATTGGTCAGTCAGTATTTTCACAGAGTTGCTTTGAAAGATTGGATCCAAAGAAAGAAAAAAGATCTTTCTGTCTTTGCAGATTGGCTGTGTGTTGGTGTTCTTTAACACTAACCATGCCATAAATAAAACTCTGCCTTACCCTTCACTCCTTGCTTTCATGGAGCGTAAAGACCATCCAGAGGTAAAAAATTTAAGTTCATCACTCACCTTTTCTGAAAATGGATACAGTACTGAGCATGTGTGTGGCCTTCTTTTTTCTCCAGTATATTCAAAAGCTTTTAAAAGCCCCAATTCCCTCATGTATCTCCTTTCTCAGCCTTTTCCTTCCCAGACGTTTTGGTTTGTCTTTTGCTTGTACATACCATTATCAATTGTCCCAGGCTGCTTCAGGCGATACTTTTGCCTTTAAATGCTCTTAGCAAATGCCACCTTGGGAGCCACCTCAGCCCTGGGAATACTCCAAGTTGGACAAAAAAAAGTCAAGCCTTTGCACCAATCATTCAGGTAGCTGCCAGAGAGGTCTAAATGGACAACCGTAATTCTTTGAGAGAAAGGTCTGTTTTGCTCTCTTTTGCACTAGCAACCTGTTCCAGAACAGTGAGCTGTTACTTTCATGGCAGCTGCTGATCTAGGGGATAGGGGATAGCAATTTAAACAATACTAAAGCTCTCACTGCAGTGTAGCAGCTACTTTGTTTAGCTTTCCCTGGTTGTTGTAAATTTTTGGCTAGATTCCAGAGTTTTGAAGAAGTTGATTGTGGCAGCATTTGCCAGCTTATTCTTTGCTGTTTTGGAAAGATGGAGCCTTGGTCTTCCCCTTTCTTTCATTTTTGGTGATATCACTCCCTAAGTCTATTTTTAACTCTTGTTTTGATTCTTATTCATTTTGTATAGAGTTTTGATTTTTTTCCCAACGTAGCCTAAGGGAAAGGCTTATGAAGGACATTACATTGTGTAGTTAACATCCTACTTTTTTCATGCTTTCTCAAGACCATTTTAAACGTTATGTATAGGTGGGCTGTTTAAATCCTCCTCTGCTCTTTTCTTTCCTGGTGCCATCTGTCACTTTTGTTCCTGCCAAAGAGGTTATCAGGTAAAGTAGTTGACACATATATAATAGTCTAGGACAACAAGTATCTGCAAAAATCTTGAATTTCTCATTAAAGAGGGTAGATTTCAGAAATTCTGGGTGGTAGTAAATTCTTTACTTTGGCTTTCGCTAGAGTGTCTTTGAGAAAGGTTATATAAGAGTCAACATTTGGTTTTGAGCCTTTAGTTTGTCATTCAAAGAAGTTGACCATTGAGTGTTCTGTCTTCTGTATTTAGAACTGCATTATTTTAACATATCAAAATTTTCCCATAATGGCCATTGTAATTCTAAGACATTCTAAAAAATATTGTCATTTATCTAGGCAGGCAAAAAATTAGGACTATGATGAAGTACATATAAAACCAACAGTTATACCATAAGGAACTAATTTAACATAGATGAACTCATGACGAACAAGAAAGAGGGCACTCTTGTTACTCAAAGCTTGTGCTTATGAATAGTGCCTCAGGTTTACAGATCAATCAGAGCCCAAGAAGGGGCTAAATGAACAAGATACGACAATTTTTATCACCAGAATATGGACCAAATAAAGTATCCTGCTTTTATAAATTGACAAGGCTGGGAGTGTAGTCATGAGGTTTTTGTAAGATAGTCAAGGCCAAGTTTTCCAATAACCTTTATATGAATTTTTTACCAATCTAAGGGACCTTCAATGCTAAATTCATGTTATTGTATTGGATGGGATTGAATAGTATTGAATGTTCTTAGAGCAATGTCTCCATCTATTCTTTATGGAGCACCCCCTTAGGTATTTAATAGACACAAAACTATTTCAGGACAAAACAAAAATATATGAGGCACAATTTTGTTAAAATATACAACCCCCCCAAAAGGGCAAAATAAGCAGCAGAAGAATAAACAGATTAATGACAAAAATATTTATTGAAGGTTACTCCTTCAAAACAAAAGATCTAACAACCTAAATTAAAAATTTAATTCTAGTTACCTTAAAAAATCCTTAAATAACAAATTAAATTCAGAAACTGGAGCTCAATATAAAAGACAAAACTGATTGTTGCTGAGAAAATGAACTGTAGCAGATCCTATGAGCTATTGAAATTTGGCTCTCAAGGAGGCATGATGAGCCTGCTTGTTGGTCTGAAGGTTCCAAAAAAGCTTGCCTGTGAGATCTTTAAAGTGGAAACTCTAGAATTTTCAAAGGATGAGATCACCATTCCAATGAAACAAAAAAATCACTGCTGAATGTGTAAATTTCCTAAAGACAGGATAACTGCTAGTCATGTACAGTCTCTTCAAGCAAAGCAGAGTGCTGATCTTATATAGAGATTTTGGTATTTTGATATATGTGAATTTTAAGGATTGGTGGATTGTCTAGCTTCCAGAGGAAAGAATAGTGTGACCTCAACTATGGAAGTCTGGTTACTCAGGTAAACATAGTGTTGATGGCTGGTTTTCAAAGGTTTGTTTACCGGAGTGATTCTATTCCTGGGGCAAGTTGATGTTGATTGATTAAATGGGCAGAAAATAAGTTCTGTTGGTTACTTATTACAGTGGCTATAGAACAATTTGTCTTTATCTTAAGATTTTGGAGATTCTTTCGCTTTCACAAGTATAAGTTAAACTTTCCACTTTGTGAAGAGATATACATTATTTTAGAAGATCCTGGAACATTTACAAAAACAGATCACATGTTAGATAAAGAACAAAATCTGCAATTTTCAAATGGAGCAATATAAGACACTAAAACAGGATATTAATATCAAAACGATATATTTAAAAATATAAATGGTAATTTAAAATTGCTAAACAACCCACATGAAAGAAAAAACTCAAAATTGAAATTTCATATTATTCAGACATTTCTGAAATTAAAAATAGTAGACAAAAATCCCATGTTCAACAAAAATAACCATGAAAATTCTAAAAAATTTCATTGTTAACTCCTAAAATGAAAATAAGTGAACAAAATATTCAAGCTAAGAAGTTAGAATATACATTAATTTAATTAAACCAAAAAATATACCTAAGAAAAGCAGGATGAAGGAATTTTAGAAGATACAATGAGTAATTAATGAATGAAAAAGAGAACACCTAAATTAATAAGTACATTAGAGCTAGTTGCTTGAAATACAATATAAGCAAAATTCCAGAATGCCTAATCAATAAAATTATCATTCACCAATATTAAGCATAAGTGACATAACCATAGAGACTAAAAAAATTTAAAACATCATACCAGAGTTCCAGGTGCTAATTAAATATGAAATTATTATATAAAGTAATTCACTGTAAAACTATAGAAACTGTACAAAATGTGCTAATTATAAAATCTCATTAAAATGGAAATTGTTGCTTAATCTAAGGTCATGAAAATTTACTCCTATGTGTTTTTATAAGAGTTTTATAGTTTTGGTTCTTAAATTTAGGTCTCTGATTCATTTTGGATTAACTTTTGTATGTGGTGTGAATTAAAGTCCAACTTCATTCTTTTAAATGTATAAATCCACTGTCTAAGCACCATTTTTTGAGAGACTATTTTGTTCTTATTGAATTGTAGTGGCACCCTTGTTGTTCAGTGAATCATAAATGGATGGGTTCATTTCTGCTAAGTCCAAACTCTGAGCCTCCTAAGAGCCTCCTAAAATGCATTTTTACTGTTTGTGTGAGCATCACACTTTCCAGTTTCTTTGCATATCTCATTTTTTGTGTTGAAAACTTAACATTTTAGATAAAATACTGTAACTATTCTTGATACTGATCCATCCAGAGACAATTGCTGTTTTTTTGTTAGTCTGTTTATTTATTTAGTCACTTTTCTAGACTAGTTCATTAATCTATTTTCCCCACAGTGTGCAGCCTTTGATATCCTTGGACAGCATTTTTTCTTCATTTTTACCTTTAAGCCTTGTTTCCTAGGGTTTGCCCTTTGCTCAGTACTATTTATCGACCAGCCACTGTTTGGTAGCTGACTCTTGACCTTGTAAGGTTTCCAACTTTCGCTGTTGAATGTTTGTGTAGCTTTTAGACTGCTTTCACTGTTCAAGGCACACACAAATTTGTGCTACATTTATGCAGGGACTTGTAGCTCAAAAATTTCCTCTCCAATTGCTCCTAGAAAACACAGTCTTGGAGATGCTCATAGCTTCCCAACCAGCAGAGATGTCTGTGATTTTATCTGAGATCTATTTGACTTTTTTCCTGAGCACCCTGTTAAGCTTCTGGCTTGTCTGTCTACATTGGTATCACACTCAGCTGTTAGACTCAACTAATTACTACCTGATTGCTCTATTGTTTTAGACCTTTCAAATTTATGCCCTGAAGCATAAATGGCTACACAGACTGATCCAATTGAATTTGCACCCCTTTTTCAGGGCCAGGACATGGCCAGTCTTTGAAGCTCGTTTTGGTTCTCAACTGGGCAGAAACTCTGTGCTATGAAACAGGAACTGGCATGGGGAAAAGGTAACTTGCTCATCAATGATTTCCCCACGAAGATCATCCCTACAGGGCAGGAGCTATGTGTGTGTGTGTGTAGAGGGTGGGTACTGATGTCACTATTAGTTGTCACTGCCACTCAAAATAGGCCTTCTGAAGCATGAAGATGTGAAAAATATGATCTGCAGATACTAAACTGTCGCTAAATCCACTCAGAACAGGTTTTCCACCCTGCATAGCTGTAGAGAGGGGAATTGCCACTTGGCTGTTGAGACACCTGGAGAAGCTCTTTTACAAGGCAGTGATGTTGGGGGATGGGTATAATCCCTGCCTAGAATGGCACACTCTCATTGTTATTAACAAGTTTTTATAGATTTTGTTGAATACTTTCTTTTCAATGTTTTATAAGTCCTTTGATCAATCCCAGGGACTTTGAATGATTATCTTGGCTAAATTTGACCAGCTTAATAGACGTCTTTTTGGGAGAGAGGTTTCCATGAACTTCTCACACTGCCATTCAAGAAGTCTGCCTCCAAGTATTTATCTATCCCTTTTTAAATAAACATATTTTAATTATTAAAGATATTATAAAACAATAGAGAAAAAATACGGTATCATATGTAGTGATATTTAAAGAAGTGTGAAATGAATAATATGCAATTTTTCAAGGTAAAATTATGTAAGCAATTTTAAAAATGTGGATGAGGTGGATTCTGGCGAGATATCCTAGGAAAATGGTATTTAGAGTTAGAGAATGTTTTCTAGACTTCTTGCAGACTTATCTATGGAGGAAATTTCAGAATTTCCAGAAAAGATGGCTGTAAATCTATAGATGGAGAGTGGATGGAAGGTAAATAATGACCAAAGAAACTTTTTATGGCATTCTCTAAAGCTGAGATGCAAACTGGTGTCCACAATTAGATTTTAGTTGACATCAGTTATCATGAATGGAAATTATTTTTAATATCCAAGTAAAATATGGCTTGTGTAAATGGGGAGTCCTGGAGATGATATAAATTGTATCATTTTAATTAGGTTATTGATCACAACCAAGATAGTGTCATGATTTGCAGAGGTACAAAAATAAGATGTCATATCTAACAGGATATGCTTCTGTGGGAGATAGAAATGAGAAACAATCCCTTGAATTACCCAAATCTTACTTTGACTTGGTTAAAATATTCCAAATGATGATGTATTACAGCTTGTTAAGTTATGTGCAGAGCCCAGACAGAGTAGTATCTTGAAGATCTAGGCAGGAAGAGGGTGGCCGCCTCTTTTGCCCCTGAGTGGCAGCTGTTGTAATGAGAGCTTCTGAATTCCAATTAAGAGTAAGTAGCCTTGGGGCTGGCCCATTGGCGCAGCAGTTAAGTTCACTCATTCTGCTTCCATGGCTGTGGCCAGGGTTTGCCAGTTGGGATCCTGGGTGCAGACCTACGTGCTGCTTGTAAAGCCATGCTGTAGCAGGCATCCCGCAAATAAAGAAGAAGAACATGGGTACAGATGATAGCTCAGGGCCAGTCTTCCCCAGTGAAAAGAGGAAGATTGGTGGCAGATGTTAGCTCAGGGCTAATCTTCCTCAAAAAAAAAAAAAAAAAAAAAAACCTAGTAAATATCCTTGAATGGGTAATAGTTGCCAGCTGGGATGTTATTAAGCCAAAGGTGAAGTATTTGGATCTGGTCCTCCTTCTGCAGGATTTTCACCCAGCTACCACAGAGCAGATTATCTAGGTATCCTACTCCTTCTGGCATTGATCCACAGAGCCCCCTTAAATCTCTAATACTGCTGTGTATAAGCACTCACCATGCAGAAAGATCTAGATGTAGGTGGAGTTCTCAGGTGTAAAAATTTCCTAAAGGACGTGAGTGAGGCAAATAGTTCTATAATATATTAAACTTGGTAGTTGTGTGTATGAAAGGCTATCTTCTACTTCCTGGTAATCATAATATGAACATGTTGATACTTGTTCTGAAAATAAAATTTTATAAAGATCCACTTTTATTTGAGCAAGTAGAGGAAGATAGGGGATCCTTAGAAGGATAGCAATTTTGGAACCTGGAGGCTGATGGACATCTTGACAGTTTTTCCCCTCATAAATAGCACCTGGGCCTCCCTGGGGAAGGTCCATGGTCAAAGAACATCTGTCTATAAAGTTGCATATGTTCTTGATTTGAAACTCTGGGAAGTGGCTTTTTTTATCTGGGCCCCATGGCTACTGAATGGATATACCATTTAAATTTTAAAAGTCTGTAAAGGTGTAGAAACTGAGTAAACATTTGAAGTACGAATAATACTTTAACAGTTGAACAAGGAGGTGGTGGAAATTTTGTGTGGAAGACCCATATTATGCAGAGGCTTAAGATGACTGAACGTGTCTTTGGAAATTCAAGGGTTGGAGCAGCAACAAGGGATAAGACCAGGGAGATAAACTAAGGATAGATCAAAAAGGCATTTTAAAACTATGCTAAGAAATTTGGTTTTCATCCTGTATGTTAGTGGTTCTCAAACTTCCCTAGAGAGTTTTAGGAGTTCCATTAATCTCCTCGGTTGCCAACACGGGGGTGTCAGGCAGATCAGTCTTTATGTCTACCACTTCTGCTTTAATCATAAGAATAACTTTTTAAATTGCTTAATATATTTTGTAATAGGCTTCCAAGTAAGAATTAATTTGTTAATAGAAGTCTATGGGCAAAACAAAGTGTAGAAGATATGGTCATATATGACGAGGAACCGTGGAAGATTTTAAAGAAGAGAATGATATAATTTACATCTTATATGTATGTATGGCTGCTATGTAAAGAACTGATTTTTATAGGGGCGTGATTGAGAACAGGAAGATCGGTTAGGAGGCTGTTAACCAAGTGAAGGATAAGGGTGTCTGGGCCTCAGGTATAGGTGGTGAAGATGAAGAGAAATAGACAATTAAGTAGTCAGTTATGAGATATAATTGATGGGAGTCGATAACGTAGCTGCATTCATAAAATTCCTTTTTCTTCTGGGGAAAGTGTTGCTCTTTGCTGTTCACTACCTGCTCACCACATAAAATACATAAAATGCAGAACAAATAAATAGAAGGAAACAAAATTTATCCACAGTTCTACTACTGAAACACAATCACTGCCAATATTCTATTTTAACCTCTTGTGGTCCTTTTTTTCTCTTTCCCCCTTCCCTTTCTTCCATAAATTAAAAAAAAAATCAGTCATATTTTAAATGTATCCAGTTCCAGTATTTCCTTTGTCTAAAATGGAGGATATTTTTAACCAAGGAGTATTTTGTAGATATAACTATATGGAGATGTATAAATATAGTGAGTCTGGTAGTTACATCACCTTGAACAAAACATAGCTGACATGGATGCTCATTCTTGTTAGCAATCACTCTTGTGTTTTCTTTTCTCCAGTGAGTTGGTTCCTAAATAACTATATGACGATCACTGAAATGTGACTACTAGCTACAACAGTACCTCCTAAATACGTATGCATCAGCAAAAATAAGAATTTACAATAAAGTCTGAAATTTTGGAAGGTGTTCACAAGCATGAAATTTTAAAGATGGTCTTTCATTATGCCTAGATTAAATATGAAATGCAATATTTATTATTCATGGGAGTAATCTATAATTATTTTAAGGAAAGGACTAAATACATGATTAAAGGGAAAATAATATCAAAAGTAGAAAATGAAAGTATATCGTATTCTTTTCCTCAGTGTTTCAGGTTTAACAGTATATAAAAATCATTCCTAATAGAAAGTATTAGGAAAAATAATTCACCTATAGGATCTTAAAGCTGGAAGGCACCTTAGACATTATCAAATATAAACCTTCATTTTACAGATGATAAAATTAAGGCCCAGAAAGATAAAGTGCCCAAAATTGTTCAATTATCTTTCCACTTTTCCATGTTACTTCACACACACACACACACACACACACACACACACACATTTTCCTAATACAGTTCTCTGCATTTATCTTAGTTTTGATAATTGCCTACTCCTTACTCTTAACAATGTGGGATTTTTCTTCTGATCTCTTTCCTGTCTGGATCAATAGCTATGTTCCAGTCCATTCTTCCATGCCTTCTTCACGCTAGGGAGTAGGAAGAAAAGTGACTTCACTCACTAGGTGCTGATAACTGTTGTTCTTCCAAACACGTAACACTTCATCTGATAACAAAGCTGAATAGTATTATCTCAGAGCACCTTTTTGACATATAATATAATTTCAACTAACTTGAATGCCTGAGGTAGGGATTTCTGGATGATTAAATTGTAGGGTTAACTGAGGCTTTAAAGAAAATAATTAATTAGATTTAGACAATCTTTACAAATTACTGGAGCCCCATTTCTAGGTATTGTATAGTTGAGTGGTCATAATTTAATATTCTTTTCCTTATATTTTTTGGCTTACTGAAGATATTGCAAGACCTGTCTAAGCATAATTTATCATTATCCAGGACTATATAAAGAATACGTAAAGGGCTGAGCTTCATATGTACTATAACCCAGAAAAAAAATCTGGAAATTTTATTAAAAATTCTGCAATATCAAGTTGTTTTCCTGTGACTTGTTTTATCTAAAAATGGGCCACTGTAGAAAAATTCTATGCATTAGAGATGTGTTCCGAGTAGTTTAGGCTTTATAGTACTCAAGATGGATTTTACTAATCACCGTTTTAATGAATGCAAGGTTTGGGGGAGACCATTTAGTGTACATCTTTGCTTAGATTTCGTTTTTTTTCCTTTTGAAAGATAAGTATTTTTCATGCCTAAATTGCTCAAAGTCAAATCTCTCCATTACTTTATTTCTACCTCTATTATAAAACATGTTACATTTATCCTTCTTTTACAGTTAATTGTATATATATGTTTCCACTGGATTTTTCTTCCTAAATATATTATTTAGCATATATATCTTTTACATATTGCTTTACATATACTATTATTTTAATCTTGTGCTTTAATCACTTGTCCAAGTAGCTAGAAAGTGGCAGAACTGGCCTTGAACCCGGGTTTTTGATTTCTACTACACGGCTCTTTCCACAAAACACACTACCTTTCATCATAATTTTAATGGCAGAGGTTCTGTTTTTAAATTTATTTTACATATTTCTCACTGTTCTAATAGGACTATTTGTACAAACAAATACTCATTAAATTTTAATTTGATTGTTGGAGCACTCATTCAAGAATAAAGGAAACTGGTAATCAAAAGTGATTAGAAGCAATTATGTAACATAGGATGTTAACACCCTATCTGTACCTCTTAACAGGAACACTAACATTCTTTTGATGTCAAGTATTGTTACTTAGACAAAATTTATTTGAAATTTGGGACAATTTGACTGAAGCTGTTTTATTTATGAGAAAAAGTTCCTTCTAAACAGATTGAGAATATAAACAATGGAATTTACACTTAAATGATTCCAATACCTTTTAGTCATTTCTCTTTTACAGAGCACTAATGTAATCACTACATGAGCTGAGGCCAGCACTACTTACACCAATCTTTTCAGTACAGGAACCAAATCTTCTCTAGCATTGAACTGAACTTTTAATAGTTCTTAAATTGGTGTGTTAATCACAAATATTTTTGCTCATTCTAAGGGCCAGGAATTTTAGGGCAGGACTTCGCAAGCAGCGAGCCAAAAATGGGTTACAGGAGTACGAAGATATTGATCTCCTCAGCCCTCAGGATGGCACTGCAGAGCCAGGCAGCCTGGTACGAGTCTTTGTGACAGTGAACAGTCGGATCTGTTTTCCCCCAGGGCTGTTCAAATATTATCATCTTGTATATGTGACACAAACATAAAGTTTGGGATTGCTGCTCTGGAGGGCAACGTATGGTTAATTTGGCTTTCTAAATATATTAGGGAATATTTTAAAATTCTGACTTAGTAATTAATAATATTTTTTCCCATGATTTGAAACACTTCGATTTGACTCCAAAACATCTAAATACAATTTCCTCTATTAGAATGTAATAATTTCCTATATTTTTAAAGGCATATTTAACCTACTACAAAATAATTTTCCACCTGTGGCGAAATAATTTTCCTTACATATATATATTTAGATAAATCTCATAAACCAAGGGGTGAAAGCGGCCAATACAATTATGCTTGCTTTGTTATTATTATGTTTTAATTCTAAGCAATTATCTCAGTAATCTTTCACATATCACAGTCACATTTATTTCTAATCAGATTAATATTCACTTATGCTGAAATTTGCTTATTCATGGTTGTGTATGCATGAACACCACACAGACACTAATTTTGTAGAGGCCAGAAACCAAGTTCTATCAAGATTGTGTCTCCTCAGCAGCCACCATGAGCACAGATGCCGTACTCCATGCTCAAGAGAATCAAGCCAATGTCCATCAAATAATACATACAGCACCTTTGCCTCATGATTACTTATTCTTCAACTACCATTCACTTCATCCACCCGCTTCCATGCATACACTCTGGACTTTGTAATAATTTAAAACGGTTCCATCTCTGAAATAGTTAACTCCAATATCTCACTCTTCAAACCACAATTTCTTGACATTCTAGGTCACTTTAATTTATTCAAAAATATTTATTGAGCTCCTTCTATGTAAAAGGTGTTGTGCAAGACACTAGAGGTAGAGTGATTGAATAATAGCTACAACTGTCCTAAGTGCTATGAAAAAGAAGTACAGGATATAACTAAATCAGGATAGTAACAAGATATATCTGAAGCCTGACAAAAACACGTCATCAATAATTCCCAAATCTATTCCTTCTTTTGTTGTCCCAAAGCCATTTCCTTAAAGAAGTGTCTTATCTATGCTAACCTACTTGGTGCATCAGTTCCCTAACCTGGTTTCCTGCCTTAAGATATCTCACTCTTCTTTCCTTTACACTAATTCTAAAGTGATTTTTTACAAACCTATAACATGATTATGCCCTGTTCATGCTTAAAATCCTTCAAATGACTGTCCAGATCTTCCATATTAAAATCAATTTTCCTAAATTTAGCACATAAGGAACTCCATATTCTGATGAATGTCTATTTTCATGGTGTCGTTCCCTGCCACCCTCTACATGTACCCGCTTCTTTCAGTATATTAAACACAGGTTCCAGAATGTATCTTGAATGTCTGTTACCATTATGCTTTTGTATATGTTCGCTTTACTGCTTATGATGACTTCACCCTTCGTTTATGTATCTCCTAACTGTTCTTTTTTTATTGATATATCATTAACATATATAAATTGTATCTAGTTTAAGTGAAAAACCTGATGTTTTGACATACATATACATTTTGAAATGATCACCGCAATCCAGTTAATTATCATATCTATCATATCTATCATTATCATTGTCGTTTGCATGTGTGGTGAGAAGACTTCATTTAAGATCTATCCTCTTACTAAATTTCAAGTATATAACAGTGTCATTAACTATTGACAACATGTTGTACATGAGAATTCCAGAACTTATTCATCTTGTATAAGTGAAACTTTGTACCCTTTAACCAACATCGTCTCAGTTCCCCTTCCCCTCAGCCGCAGGCAATGACTACCCTACTTGTTGTTTCTATGAGTTTGACTATTTTATTTTTATTTTTATTTTTGAGAAAGATTAGCTCTGAGCTAACTGCTGCCAATCCTCCTCTTTCTGCTGAGGAAGACTGGCCCTGAGCTAACATCTGTGCCCATCTTCCTCTATTTATATGTGAGACGCCTACCACAGCATGGTTTGCCAAGCTGTCCCATGTCCACACCCAGGATCTGAACCGGTGAACCCTGGGCCACCGAAGCAGAACGTGTACACTTAACCTCTGTGTCACCGCGCTGGCCCCCCTGTTTTGTTTTTTAATTGAGGTAACATAGGTTTATAACATTACATAGATTTCAGGTGTACATCATTATAATTTGACAACTGTATGCATTATATTGTGTTCATCACCAAAAGTCTAGTTTCCATCCATCACAGTACTAATATCTCCCTTTACACCTTTTACTCTCCCCCTTGGTAAAGATCAATATGTTCTCTATATCTATATGTTTTTGTTAATCTTCCAGATATGAGTGTAATAACACCATATTTGTCTTTCTCCATCTGACTTATTTCACTTCACATAGTACCTTCGAGGTCCATCCATGTTGCTGAAAGTGGCAAAATTTCATCTTTGTTATCACTGAATAGTATTCCATTGTTTATTCCATTCCAAGTTTAATACATTAAACTTGCAGTGTACAAGATCAACATACAAAAATCCGTTGCATTTCCATATACTAACAACAAACTAACCAAAAGAGAAATCGAGAAAACAATCCTATTTACAATCACAACAAAAAGAATAAAATACCTAGGAAAAATTTAACCAAGAAGGTGAAACACCTGTACACTGAAAACTCTAAGACATTGTTGAAAGAAATTGAAGAAGACAGAAAAAAATGGAAATATATTCCGAGCTCATGGATTGGAAGAATTAACATAGTTCAAATGTCCATATTACTTAATGCAATCTACAGATTCAATGCAACCCCTATCAAAATCCCAATGGCATTTTTCATAGGAACAAAAAATCCTAAAATTTATATGGAACAACAAAAGACCCCGAATAGCCAAAGCAATCCTGAGAAAAAAGAACAAAAATGAAAGCTATAGTAATCAAAATGGAATGGTACTGGCAGGAAAACAAACACACAGATCAATGGACCAGAATCGAGACCCCAGAAATAAACCCACACATATAGGGACAGCTAATGTTTAACAAAGGATTCAAGAACAATGGAGAAAGGAATGTCTCCTTAATAAATGGTGTTGGAATAACTGGACACCCACATGCAAAAGAGTGAGGTTAGACTGCTATCTATCTTACATTATAAACAAAAATTAACTCAAAGTGGATTAAAGACTTGAATATAAAACCTGAAACCATAAAACTCATAGAAGAAAGTATAGGCAGTACACTCTTTGACATCAATATTAGCAGTACTTTTTTGAATATGTCTCCTCAGGCAAGGGAAGCAAAGACAAGAATAAATACATGAATGGGACTACATCAAACTAAAAGTTTCTTCACAGAAAAGGAAACAATCAACAAAACAAAAAGACAGCCTAACAAGTAGGAGAAGATGTTTGCACATCATACATATGACAGGGGGTTAGTAATCAAAATATATAAAGAACTCATACAACTCAACAGCAACAAAAAACTAAACAATGCAATTAAAAACTGGGCAAAGGATCTGAACAGACATTTTTCCAAAGAAGATATACAGATGGCCAACAGGCACATGAAAAGATGTTTAACATCACTAATTATGAGGGAAATGCAAATCAAAACCACGATGAGATCTCACCTCAAGCTCACCAGAATGGCTATTATTAGAAAGACAAGAAATAGCAAGTGTTGGAAACAACGTGGAGAAAATGGAACCCTCATATACTGCTCTTGGGGATGTAAATTGGTGCAGCCACTAAGGAAAACAGTATGGAGATTCCTCAAAAAATTAAGAATAAAATTACCATACAATTTAACAATTCCACTTCTGGGTATTTATTCTGAGAATACACAAACACTAAATCAAAAGAAAAAAAGTACCCCTATGTTCATTGTAACAGTATCTACAATAGCCAAGACATGGAGACAAACTAAGTGCCCATTGGCAGAGGAATGGAGTTTGACCATTCTACATATAAGTGGTATCGTGTAGTATTATTCCTCTTTGTGTGTTTTGCTTATTCTATTGAACATAACTTCTTCCAGCTCCATCTATGTTGTCACAAGTGGTAGAATTTTTTTTCTCTTTAAAGATGAATATTATTCCGTGTGTGTGTGTGTGTGTGTGTGTGTGTGTGTCCTGGCTATTGTGAATAATGCTGCAATGAACTCCTATCTGTTGTTTAAAGTCCATCGTAATCATCATAATATTCAAGAAGCCTTCCTAATCACTTCCTGCAGTCTGATCTATATGCTCAATCTCTGTTTTCTTATAACGTTAGTGACTATCTCTATTATAGTACCTACTCTATAGGTTTTAAAAAAATTATGACACTCTATACCATGCTTTTTAATATTTATGTCCATTTCTCTCTGTAAGCTGTGAACTCCTTGAAGGCAGAGACTTTGTCTTACTTGGTATTGTGTCCTCAAGACTTTATATGGAATAGATGCTTAAGAAATGTTCATGGGAATGCAGAGAGATGGAGAGAGAGAAATAAAATGAGAGAAAGGGAGAGGAAGAGAGAGAGAGAGCTGAAAGGTGGGAAGAATGGACATGAAGGCAGGAAGGTAGATAGGAAAGCAGGCAGAAAGAAGGAAAGAAGGAAGGAATGAAGGAGATAGAAAGCAATTACTGAGAAAGCACGAGGGCTTCTTCTCTGCTTAAAATATGTAAAAGTAGGGGCCGTCCCCATGGCGAGTGGTTAAGTTGGCACAGTCCCCTTCAGTGGCCCTGAGTTCGCCGGTTCAGATCCCAGGCACAGATCTACGCACTGCTCATCAAGCCTTGGTGTGGTGGCATTCCACATAGAAGAACTAGAATGACCTACAACTGGGATATACAACTATGTTCTGGGGCTTTGGGGAGAAAAAATAAGAGGAAGATTGGCAACAGGTGTTAGCTCAGGGCCAATCTTCCTCACCAAAAAAAAGTTTCTAAAAGAAAATATGAAAGAGTAGAGTTCAAGGAGTATATTCTGGAATCCTGAAAGAAAATCACTTAAAGAGACAAAAGAAAAATTTAATTACTTGATCAGTCATCACCTAGGTGTGTAAAACTATAAGAAACTCTTGTAGTGGAATATGACCATTGCTCATATCTGTTCGCTAGTTCTTCACAGTGACTTTTACATGTTTACTAAAGTTTCTGCAGTTTAAAAGTCTTCATTTGCTTGCCAACGAGCTTGTAGAATATAATCACACTCCTCAATTAGAAAAGGCTTAAAAAAAACAGTATTGCCCTTTCCTTGTTGTGAGTAAATCGTAATTTAATGCAAAAGGCTCTGCTGTTTTACATTCTCCAGAGCTTTTATTCATTCTTGCTTAGTAATTACAAATGGCTTATAAATAAACACTTGGGATGATTTCTGAAATTTTCTGTATTTACTTACAAGGCTGGTACTTCCATTGCTGGGTCACTTAAGTGGTTTTGAAAGATTGTATACAGGCTCATTTTACAATGTATTTGAAGTTTGTAGTCCTCCTTAAATACACAAAAATAGGAAGGATTAGCAAACTGCTGCTTGGAGGCCAAGAGAAGACAGAGCTAAGGGCAATCAAGACAGAGCCTATCAGAAACATGAAATCAATTGGTAAAAAAGTGGAAGACTGTCAACAAAAATAACATGTTATGGACCCTCAAGGCTTTCTGCTTATGCTAGAGGAAGCCTAAAATAAGCTGTGGTTTTTGATGCTTGATTTAGTTTTCCACAAGCCTAATTAACAGCAGATTAAGTTTGCTGCCACTATAGGTTACTGCTGAAGACTGACAGATACTTGCTGTTTATTTGTCTCCTGTACAGAAAGACTGGAGGCAATAATGAAATGACATATTTAATAATACTGACAACAATATAGTAATACTCATGTACAGAAACTTGTGGTATATTATAATAAATTTTATAAAATGAATTTTCTAATGAACAGAAAGTTCCCTGGAAACAACTGAATCGTCTCATGTTATACGTAAGTGTGTTCACTTGGTCTCTTCTAAAATGTAATTTTAAACATCCCTTGTTTCAAGATGGGTCTCCTTTGCTTTAGAAAAACTGAATATGGTCACAACTTCTTTGAATTTACCACCAAGTGCCAGTAATCTCTTCTTTATGAAGAATATATGAGAAAGTTTAATTCACAGATCTCTGTTCAGAACAATGCAGTGAGTAAGTGAATTGTGACACTCTCTGCCAACTCTCACTCTTTCAGGTTTCAGTTTTTCCAAAACCAGAAAAGACTCCCTAATCCCACCTCTGGAGTTGTTGATATATATTACAATTCAAGGCTAAGTTGGAATCATGGCTACTTATTTGATTTTCTTTGGATCTTTAAATTCTGCATAAGAGTTCACAGGGACATAATAAAACAGAAGATGTTTGTTTACATATGTGAACAAACTGGTGGCCAGATTTTTATCTTGTTCCATGAATGCTTTCCCTTGACTTCAAAGAGAGCTTGATACACATAGGATAAAGTTGGATAAAAAGTCAATATAAAAGGACAGCATACTTTATCCATAGAATAAGGTATGACATACACCAGGAAGGTACAGTCAACTCTAAACTGCTACGTCTAATTGAAAGATGAGGCTTGAATAACACAAACTGAAATATATATATATATATATATTTAAAACTATGATTTATACACATGTACATGAAAAAATAGATGCACAATCATTCCTTTCTTTCTGGTCCCTCTTGGCCTAGCCTTTTCCAGTGGCCAGGGCTTAACAACTCTTCAAAGAACCTCAATAAAAAGAAGGAGAGTAGTTTCCCTTCACTAGCATTTATTCAACTAGTCAACTTTTTGCCTTAGCTAATATGATCTATCCAAAGTTTAAAATTTTCCTGTACCTTCCCAAATTCTTTCTCTGAGAAACATCAGAACATACAGATCCCATTTCTTCAGACCTTTATACTTCAAATTCCTCAAGATATGGCATAATTGATCAAGAAAATCATTGCCAGAAGAAATCTCTAAGGTCATTTGACTTCTCCTTCCCACTCCATGGTATATGTTGCCTAAACCAAAGATTGATATATAATAAGTTCTTAAAGAATTTCAAAGTAAAAGATAATAGCCACCTCAGTGGTCTGTTCAGCATCTAAAATGTCTCTCTGTGCTCCAAAATTCCATTTGAGTTAAACTGCAGTCATCCATGGATGGTATTGTTTAGGTTCATTCTCACAAAAGAATTTGGAACTAATGTGTTGGAATAGCAATAAACAAACATACATGAGGATGAATAGCTCTTTAAGAACAGCTGTAGAGTTGATCCTAACACAAACCATTGCAGTATGTTACTAAGATGAACTCCAAAAAGAATAAATACACTGTACACTGTATGACACCATTCTTTGGCATACGTACTACCTTCTTTACTACTTTACTCCTAGCTAATAGTTTTATTACTTTTAAAAATGTTTTTTGAAGTATAGCTTACAGACAGAAAAGTGGAAAGATCTTAAGCTTACAACTCAGTGAAAGTTGATATATGTGTGCATGCATGAAACCACTCAAATGAGGACGAAAATGATTTCCAGCACTCCAAAGGCTCCTTTATGCCTCTTCCTAGTCAGTATCCCCAGACAACTATTATTCTGATATCAGTCAACATAGATTCATTTGTCTCAAAATTAATTTCATATATATGAAATCATAGAGTATATAGTCTTTTGTATCTGTTTCCTTTACTTATAATGATGTCTACGAAGTTAATCCATGTTGTTCTATGTATCATTAGTTAATTCTTTTTCATTACTTTCTTGATTGTAGTCTAAATCTGTTGTTAAAGAGCTTATAAATCACATCATTTCAATACATGAGGCATCTAATTGAAAAGGGAAAATTTGACTTCAGAATATCATGTTCTGTTACGCCGATCATATAAACGCTACTGTTATAAAATTGAGATAGTCTCGAAAAAGGATGCCTGTTTTATGAGTATATCAAAAATAGCTAAGGATTTTCTAATCTAAAGGAACATCCAATTTTGAGGCTGTGTCAATTGTGTAATAACAGTATTATTGATATG
Organism: Equus przewalskii; assembly: GCF_037783145.1. NCBI lineage: Eukaryota > Metazoa > Chordata > Mammalia > Perissodactyla > Equidae > Equus > Equus przewalskii. The sequence continues at coordinate 60,942,905 of NC_091863.1, forward strand.
GTGGGGTAAGCAGAGTGTTACTAAAATTCTGGTGTCACATTTCCCAGTTTTCGATTAGATCTCTGATATATTGAAATAATGTCATAATTTATAAACTCTGCCTTGGCATTTTTCTCTGAAATTCTCATAATCAAGAAGTCAGCACATAATATCCTATCTGAATTATCAGAAAACATATTCTCAGTGGAAAATTTGGGGACCCCTAAAATTTGAAATGGAAAGTACTAAACTCAGTATGCTCAATAATTAATGATAATTGCTGGGTCTTTGTATTAGAATCACACACAAACAGTCATTAGAATATTTGAAGAAAACAGAGAAGGCAACATTTTCAATGGAATAGTACTTTTCCAGGCTGGGGAGCAGAGGGAAGAGATTGTAGACAAATAGAATTGTTGTGCCTACTTCAAAAGGTCTGAGCAAAGATGGAATTTGAGGTCTACTTCAGATTTGTACAAATAATTTGGCACCAAGTTTAGTCCACAATCGAGAAAGATTTTTATTAATTTGTGGAATATATAAACATATAAAAGGCTTATATTTTATTCATCTCCTGTAACTCTAGTAGTTTCTGGCACCTAGGTACAAATTAATACTCAATAATTACTGGTTGAATTAAATTACCTTTGAATTCTGCCCATAATTCCTGTCAAAGGGCAAGTGATATATCTAACACTCTCTCAGGGCAAGAGCCACCATCCATGTGGACAGCTCAATAAAAATAATTTGGAATGGCACTGGCATTATTGGATAAAAGGTATCTATGTCACTGTTAGACAGCTCATGTTCAATATATGTGTATCCTCTTAAGTTCTCAACTCAGCTTCAATCCACTGTTTTGATTTCTGATTCCACTGGAACTGCTTATGAATCCTCATAATCAATCTTTTTTTGCTAACTTCTGGCATTAATTGAGAAAAGTGACTTCTTGATTACAGTAAAAACTGAGGCTAAAGACTTTATAAATCACTACATCATTTCAATACACCAGTAATCTGTGTGGAAAATGGCAAAATGTTACATCAGAATTTCAATAGCCCTTGCTTAACCCACCATATCAACAATATTATTATTGTGCCACTTGAGACAGCTTCAGAAGTGATACTGCTTTTCTAGTTAGAAAATGATTTATGTTGTGTATGACAGTCGTAAAGTACAGTAATAAATATTATGACATTATTCAAGTGAGCAAAGTGCTATGGGAAATAGAGAAGACGGTCATTATTCCAGCCCATTGGATGTGGAACTTGGACAATGGTTGCTTCTTATTTCCTTTATCCACAGTGTACTTGGAGTTCCACAGTTTTATTTTTCATCTTTCATTTTAAATCATTCATAAGTTTCTTCTCAAATACTATATTTTCTAGAGGGAGTCTTTCTGTGAATCTTTAAGTAAGCTTCAACTTCTGGCCATTAACATCATGGGGCTGATCAACCTTACTTGTTGATTAGATGATGTGAATTCTAACAATTCTTGGCATTTATTTAGATGGACTTTGAAGAGCATAATTTCTCAAAGTGACACTTTTCTTTGAAGAATGTACCCTCCAAATCATTGAAACACCTAGTGTAACTTTCTATGGTATAGATACTGCTGATATGTCTAAAAAATGCATAAGTTCTGAATTCTACCTTTCCTGTATTCTAGTCTTCCTGTTACAAAAGTTCCCTGCATAATAGAAATGACATTTGAATGTACAATAAAAGATCCTAGAGGTCTTTTATTGGGCCGTTATAAACGTAATTTTTTATTTTTTTACTGTTAAGAGGTTCTATTGGAGAGCTTCTTGATGACCTGTGCATGTAAAGCAATTCTACCACATGTCATCTAAGATATCTTCCCAATTGCAATATTATGACAGATGTGGATACTCTAAAATATCAATGACAAATCCCTCATTAAGTTTTTTACTTTATTGTTCAGAGAAACTTGCATCTTGGAACAGTCGTTTTACTCTCAATAATACATTTATTTCAAATGTTTTAGTCTTAGCACTTTTGTTCACATTCTCAGGAAAGTTAGAAGCACACCTCACCTCAGTTATGGACTCCCTACTTCTTGAGCCTAAGGTAGAATCATTTTCAACATATGAATTGTAAAAAGCAGGTTCACTGACATGAAACCATGTAACATACTCAAGAATAGACTTTTAAAATGCAAGATATGTCAAATAGGAAGCTGTAAGTTGAAAGCCACTCAACTCAAAGCTGCTTAAAAATATAAGAATTTATTGGCTCACATATTTAGAAAGTCTATCATAGGGCAGTCATGCTGAGGCTCAACGATATCTTCAAGGACCCAGTCTATTAGCCTATTTCCCTCTTTCTGCTCTGCAGTTCACAATGTTGGTCCAGGGCTACATAATTTAATATTAAAATCAAGAGAGAGAGACAGGGCAACCCTCCCCCAAACTACAGAGGTCTTGAGCTTTATGCTGATTATATTTCTAATATTTAATTTAATCTCAAAATTTAATGGAATAGGATTACTCTAGTTGGCATATACTTATCAGGGTCCACCTCTGGAGTGGGGGATGGGATCTATAGCATTCAGATCTCTTGGTAGCTAACCAATGGGGGAAGGATGAAATTATATTAGGAAGACAATTCTACACACAGTCTGTTCAAGTGCCAGTCACTCTCCAGTTTCCCTTTGAAAAGGCTCCCATTGCTGTTGCCAGATTTTTTTCTTTGAAGGTAGTAAAGAGGTAGAGGACAAGTAGAGCAAAGTCCTTTCCTGGGGCAAGAACTATTGGATAGATTCACCTTAAATTTCTTCGGTTCAAAAGGGAAAGAGATACTGATCATAAACTTCAAGACACAATGCAGCATACATAATAGAATAACGGAAGTTCCCTGGCATAGGAGTAAGGTATGTTGACATCTCTGCAACATTCCCAATGTTACTAAAACAAGGTGACAACAGCTAAACAACCAAAGAAATGAAAGTCATGGCAAAGCAAAGAAAAAAGATGAAGGTGGGGTGGGAAGTGGGAGGAATATACAACTCTTAAAAATTTTTGAATGGCTTAAACCTAAGACTAGCCCTGCTACTGATATACTCCCCAATTAGAATGGATATCTGCAAACAAAATTTTCAAGTATGTTCTAGCAAAAGAAGAAAAGTCCTAAAAGTAGAAGGATCAGGCAAAAATAATGCAAGAAAGCAATATCATTATATCAAATAAGGTATGGGATTGGGGGCAAAGCGGTAGGTAAAGCTTTCCTTGTTACATAAACAAGACTATGAGTAAATGGAGTTAACCAATAGACAACATGTGATTAGATGTTTACTCATATGTCACAATAATTTGTACTCAGTTTGTTTGAATGTAGATACATATTGTTGTGGACAGCAAAATAGGCCAAAAAGTTGTTGTTACCATCCTACCTCCATGAAACAGCCTCAATAACAAAACCAACTTTATTTTTAAGAATAGGCTCATCTCCATTTCATTGCAACATTTTATTTGCTATTTCTCACCCAGTATTTTGTATGGCACATTTTTATATTTCACAACATAAAAAGAAATAGCAATTTCGAATAGAGAATGTCACTTGTTGCTGTATACCAAGCAGAAAGCCAATTTTCCCAGCCTCTTTTTCTTTTCATATGGCCTGCTTTCTCATTTTGAATAATTTTAATAGCTATCCATATATCTTTCCAAGCAGTTTAAAGAAGTTTATAAATTGCACATTTAAAAACATGGAATCACAAAATATTAGAGCTAGAAGAGATCTTGGAGATTATTTCCTCCAATATCCTTGTTTACCAATAAGCAAATTGAGGTAAAATGATGTTCCAGAGGTCTACACGGATAATTAGCTATCAGAAACTGCCCCAAACCTTTGCAACAATTCTGGGAGCAGGAAAACTCTGCTTGTGAATAAAGTATAAACCAAAGTCAGTCAGCATGCCTTTGGAGAACTCACAGACACAAACACACACACACACTATCTAAATTAGCAAAAGAGATGCAACGAGAATCTAGGTCACCTTATTCCTAACACAGTATTGCTTCTCTTCCAATACATTACCACACAATTAATGACTACTGAGATGCATTTCTAATCCAGAAATCTGGTAGGGATTGCTCCTATATTTATGAAAATAAAGACTAAGTGACTAAGAAAACTAAGCAAAAGAAGTTGAAATTGAAATGATCAATTTTTAAATTTCTCATTCTTATGCTTTGGCTACAGTCTTAATGCAAAATAGCACTTTATATTTAGTCTCTTGGTCTAACTTTTTTGATACTGTCTCACCAAGATTGAACTACCCGCTAATTATAGTGTTTTTTAGTGTTTACACATTTATTATCTCACTGAATAGCTATAACAATCCCCAAAAGTAGGTGAAATATTGCGTTTCAAAAATGGGAAACTAAGATCTATATAAAATTGCTTATTTATCTAGGGACAGAAGTAAGACAGATTTCTTGGCTCTTGAAATCAGTGCTATTTCTGCTGCATTTAAATTCAATGACCTCATTAAATATTTTTCACTGTGATACAAAATGATTAAAACAATCCTTGTTTATATAGCATCCTCTCCAGTTGTACTTTATTATGTTTTATCAGAAAAATTATATGCTATAATAGAATTTATGCATTTGGAAGTTCACGATATTATCATGACAATTCATTATGAATGTCGGGGTCATTTTATTTACTGTAACAAATACTTAAAAATGTAGAAGCGGCTTTGGAATTGAGTAATGGATAGACGCTGAAAAAAATTTGAGAGGCAAGTTGAAAAAAGTGTAGATTTCTTTGAATATACTGTTAGTATAAACATGGATGTTAAAGACTATAGTGGGAAGGGTTCAGATGGAAAGGAAGAACACAGTAGAAAGAAATCTATATCATCTTATAGAATATGTATGTTGTCATAAACATACAGTCGGTAGAAATCTGGACTTTAAAGATGCTGCTGATGAGTACTCAGAAGTAAGTGAGGAGCATGATAGATAAGTTGTTTCACTGATGGCTTTTAAAGACAGAGGGAGGGGCCAAAAGTCAAGTAAAGTAAGTGGCCTCTATAAGCTGGAAAAATAAAGGAAACAAATTCTCCCCTAGAGCTTCCATAAGAAATGCATCCCCGTGGACACAGTTTAGATTTCTGACCTCCAGAACTGTTAGATAATAAATTTGCGAGTTTTTCTTAAGCCACGAATTTTGTAGCAATTGGTTATATCAGCAATAGGAAGCAAATACACAATGTGGGAATACTTATATTTTTTATCTCTTTTCTAAAAATTTTTCCTTTTGATTTGACATCTGAATTGTATCTAGAGCAAACTGATTAGGTCACTTAAACAATAAATCACAACTCCTCCAATACAGGCACACACACACAAGGCACATACACACATACACACACAACCCTCACCCTCAAAGAGTATAAATAAAGTTACTTAAAGTAAAATAAATAGCCATTTCCTTAAATCCAGAAGCTGTCTTTCTTCTCTTAACTTAATATTTCATTGGCAAGGAATGATCTTCCCCAATTAAATATGAGCTCAATTTATCCTGTTTAAATTCTTCATCACCCCTCAGAGTGCCATTTTAGAGCCTTATTCTGGATGAGGTCCTAACCAGTTTTGAATCTTGATAAGGAATGGTTCAGAGACTTAAATTCATTCTTCAGAGATATGCCACAGACTTCCTTCTATGGAAAGGTTACCATATATTAAGCAGCCAGAATTCTGGGTTTAGTTTGACACTTGCTTAGCCATTCAAGGCCAAATATCCAGGTAAATTCTGCATGCAAAGCCTTATGTTAGTTGTTCAGAGAGATCAAGGGAAACTATTTAATTCTTGACTTTTAGTAGCTTAAAGTCACATAAAAGTATGAAAGTGACTTAGAAGCAATTACCATGTAGCATGTAAATAAGTGCTAAGAAAAATTACAATTGGAATCCCCATGCACCAACAGGCCCCAGAACAAAGGTACAATCAGAGTGCACTAAGTTAAGGAAAGTTCTTCTTCCCTTTGTAAAGCTATGATTTACTGAGTTTCTACTATGTCCTAGGCACTGTGCAAAGCACATATATGCATTATCTCATTTAAGTCTCACAAAAATCTTATGAGATCAGTACTATTATTAGTCTTATTTTAAAGATGAGGTAACTGAAGCATGGATAATTAACTAGCTTATCATCATGCAGCTAGCAAGTGGCAGATCAGGGACTAGAACCCCAGTCTCCCTGACTTCAAAATTTGTTATTTTAACCACAATTTATTGGTACAGTGTACATACTGATCAAAATCAAAGTAAGGGAATCCTGGTCGACATTTTATATGTTGAAAAATCAGGTGTATTACTGTTATCTTAGATTAACAGGATCAGATGAGTTTGGAGTTAAAAGGAGAGTCTTACATTACACAGGAGGAAACTGAGGTTTAGAGAGGGAAATGACTTGCTCAAAGTTGCAATACTAGTAACTGGAAAAATTGCTATTAGAACTCCAATTTTCTCACTCCTAGTGTAGTTCACCCCACTATACTAAAAAAACTTTTGTGCAATATAATTTTGATATACCTTGTTTTTGTCTAAAGTAGTCTCAGCTCTGTTACACCAGCACATGCAAACAAAAGCATATGACTCAGCATATTACTTCTACCACCTTGATTTACTTTTAAAATGAAAAGCAGTTTTCTTATGGAGACTCAAAGTATGGAACATACAAAAAACGTCATTTGAAGTTATGACTAGAGGCAATTAGAGGTAACCAAGTCAATCACATACCTCCTTCTGATTCCCACGAATGCTAGCCTGTTCTGCATTTGGTTTTCCTAATGATCTCAGTTGCTGCCTCAAAAACTTTTAGCACATGGTTATGATGGTTTATGAATGCTGTGAACAAAAGTCCTATCTCCTAAAACATTGTGACGAGAAGGATGCCACTAAGCCTGAAAAAAGGCTGCCAAATGAAAAAGAGAATTCTCATAATATCTTAGTTGCTTTTAGCCAGATATTACAAAAAGATCATTTTCTTTAGTGCTCTCAGTAACATCTACCACTGCCCACTTTCTCATTTCTTGAGTACACAAGACATGACAGGACATCAGTTGAAAGAGATGCAGTGAGCAAAGCAGTTCTTTCAGTGTATGCTTTGATTCTCTGTAAGATGGCATTTGTTTTAAAATATAATCTTACAATGAATGCCAGAAGCTACTAGAACCTGGAAGAGGCAAGGGACAGATTCTTCCCTAGAGCTTCCAGAGGAACATAGCCCTGCTGATTCCTTGATTCAGTCCAGTGATACTCATTTCAGACTTCATTTGCTAGAATAGTGCAAAACCACCCACATATCCTTTACCTAAATCACTAATTTTTAACATTTATCTTTGCTTTATTGTATATTTTCTCTTACATGACACACACATACACATATGAATACAATATATTTTTCTGAGCCGTTTGAGGGGAACTTGCATACTCATGCCTTTTTTTTTCTTACCACTACATACCTCAGTGTATGTTTATGAAGAGGTAATACATTCTCTTAGCCAGGCCTGGTGGTCTAGCAGTTAAGATTCAGCACCCATGTTCGTTTCCTAGTCAGGTAACCCCACTACCAATCTATAGGTTGTCATACTGTGGTGGCTATGTGTTACTGTGATGCTGAATGCTATGCCACTGGTAGCTCAAATACAAGCAGGGTCACCCATGGTGGACAGGTTTCAGTGGTGTCATGCAGACTAAGACAGACTAGGAAGAAGGACCAGGCCACCCACTTCCGAAAAAATTGGCCATGAGAAACCCTATGAGTAACAGTGGAGCAGTGTACAATTATTAACCTCAAGAAATTACCATTCAACACCCTTATTTAATCTATTATCCCATTCCAATTTTGTCGTTTGACCTAATAATTTCCTTAATAGAGAGTTTTTTCCCTGAAGTCCAGGATCAGGTATGAGTAAATGCTGCATTTTTGTGTGCCTTCATTATCTTTGCCACTCTCCTTACAATGCATTTAGTCCTCTTCATCAATATCTTTTCAAAGTATCCTGCTAAGATATGAATACATTATTCTAAGAGTGGTCTGATTAGTATAAAAGAGAGGGGACTTCTTACCTCCGTTAGCCTATATCCTACATATCTTTTTCAAAACAGCTCTAACAAAATACAATTTCCAAAGTATAAATTTTACCTGTTTAAAGTGTACTATTTAATGTTTTTCAGTATATTTACAGAGTTTTGCAACCACCACCACCATCTAATTTTGGAACATCTTTACCACACTGAAAAGAAATCCCATACCCTTTAGTATTTACTCCCCTACCCCCAGCACTCTATCTTTCGGCAACCACTAATCTACTTTCTGTTTCTATGGATTTGCCTATTATGCCCATGTCATGTAAAAAGTTTCATATTATACATGGTCTTTTGCAACTGGCTTCTTTTACTTAACAAAATGTTTTCAAGGTTCATCCATGTTGCAGCACGTATCAACACTTCATTTCTTTTTATTGTTAAATAATGTTACACTGTGAATATACCACATTTTGTATACCAACTCCTCAGTTGACGGACATTTGGGGTTGTTTCCATTTTGGGGCTATTATGAATAATCCTGTTATGAACAATCATGTAAGAACATGTTTTCAATCCTTTTGGATATATACTTAAGAGTGAAATTACTGGATCTTATGATAATTCTATGTTTAACATTTTGAAGAACTGCCCAACTGTTTTCCAAATTCACTATATAGAACTTCATATTTCATTAGGCTGTTAGTTCTAGTAATTGCATGTTTGATTCCAGAAATGTGATTACAATGACATTAGCAATTTTGTACAGATATTTGGAAAGTTCAGAATTCTTTCTGTAGATTTCTGCTTTGATAGATTATCACTGTAGCTATAAAATGATTACATTTAGAACATATGGGATATTATTAGCAGTTTTTATAACGATGTATATTAAATTTGTTTAGAAACTGTTTTAATGGTCAAATTTTTCAGAGTTATTTCAGAGCTTTTAAGATGTTCTGATGAATGCCTTTACTGGATTGTTTACTTCTCTATTGTGAATGTTTTGACAGGACCCAGAAGAAAGGCAGTTTTTGAGAATTTTCCAATGTGATTGTAAAGCCGAAGTGACGGAAATCCCATTTCAAAGACTGTTTTCCTAAAGCTTCCTAAACAAATTATAGTCTCCAGAGGTGAGTCTCCTTCTGATTAGCTGAATGTAAGCAATTAGTCTTGAAGATAGGATTGCAGACATTCCTTCTTCCCAGTCACCTCCCAAGCACTGACAACAAATTTCATCAAAGCAAGAAACAGCAAGGCCTCCGTCAGTCTCCTTATGCAGACAGTGCTCCTTGCCACATCACTGCTTTTGTTCTTGTTCTTCACCCATTTTTGTGAACTCGCTATGACCATCATCTTTAATAATTTCAATCTGAATCATTCTTCAAAATCCAGCAGAGTTCCACTTTCATGCATCTTTTTCCTTTTGATGTTTCTATCTTTGAAGTCTTACAATATATATTTTTAACCACACAATCCTGCATTTGAATATATGCCATGTACTTGTCTTCTAATAAAATCATAACACCTCTGAAAGCAAGGACCACCTTGCTCCTCCTTTTGTGTCTCCTGGAGTGTGTCTGACATGTCTATTAGGAACTTAATAAATATATTTAGTGAATGATTTATCTTCACAATTTTAAAAATAGTTCTTCTAGCCAGAAAGACTTCTTTGTCTATTTCCTATTTTGAAAAGTGAATTGGGTTGAGTAGGCAGATCCTAATGATGTTAGAGGATACCTTATGTGGCCCCACCAAATGTCTGGAATTATAAGGATCGGTTCTATTCCCAGAACTATTATTATAGCAGAGTGGTTACAAACAAGGAATTTGGAGTAAAATCTGAGTTTGAATTCCAGCTCCACACTTACCAGCTATTTTGTTTTGTTTTGAGGAAGATTATCCCTGAGCTAACATCTGTTGCCAATCCTCCTCTTTTTGCTGAGGAAGACTGGCCCTGAGCTAACATCCGTGCCCATCTTCCTCTACTTTACATGTGGGACGCCTACTGCAGCATGGCTTGCCAAGCAGTGCCATGTCCACACCTGGGATCTGAACCAGCAAACCCCGGGCCGCTGAAGTGGAACGTGCGAACTTAACCGTTGCGCCACCGGGCCACCCCATCACAGTTAATAGCTATTTAACTCAGGACCACCAATCATCTCTAAGTGTCAGAGATGAAACCTGCTCTCTGCATCTCACAGAGTTATTGTGGGAATTAAACCTGACCATGTATAAAAAATTCCTTGAAAATTATACAGGGTAATGCAGAGCTATTTAATTTAGACGAAACTATCTACTGAAGACAACTGAAAAATCTAAACAAAATACAGGCAGTCCTTACTTTGCACACTGGTGTGGGATCTTAAAAGTGAACATGCAAGATGAAACTATGCAAAGCAATCTTAATAATCAATAGGAAAAAACTATGATTCATCTGTGACGTTATAGAATTTTTGTCAAAACATTAAAAATTCTCTTATTTTTGGTTAGAAATGAATAGGAAAATTAATAAACTGTAAAACTCGTATTTGTTTAGCACACTGTGTCTTAAATATTGTAAAATTAAAGTGTTTTATTACTTTGCAAACATTTATTAAGAGTAGTCTGAGGAGTGCTATCCTTCTTCTAGTCATATCACTTATGATTCTATGTGTTGGTGAATTGTCATAATCATTTCTAAGTTTGAATAAGCTTCCAACACTTTATCTTTTATGCTTTCAAAGTTGTGAAATGTCTCCCAGAGTTCCTTTAATGTGAAAACTTTGTCAGCATTACTTTTTCTGCAACATCTTCATCCTTTTTATCACAATCAGTTTCCTTATTTAGGTGTGTGTTCCTCTGGCTCTAGAGCTCCTCGATGGTGGTAGTGTCAATATTTCCACAGTTCAGCATTTCTTATATAACTCTATTTACATTTTATTTGAATTTCACTTCCAGTATTATCACTTTTTATTCCTTTACAGCACGTTCATTTTTCTTGGCCAGTTCCCTCTTTCAACTATTCATTGTTGTAAAATGGCACAAGAGTTATCACTGGGAGACAAGGAGGTAGCATAACTACAAGCTTTTCTGTCTGTGCATGAACTGAATACGACATGCATAGTGACCAATTTCTGATAGACTTTGAAAGAAGCCATGTGATTGGTCATTGATTATGAAGTGAATCTGTTTTTTATGTAATGATTTGTGGATTGAAGAGCTAGGAGTATAGTTTATATTTTAAGTAATTACTAATAGTTAATATATTGTGGTAAGTGCACTGGTAGGTACAGGACCAGTGCTATTTAACCAAAGTCTGGTAACTGAATCTCTTGTATATCAGAACCCCAAAGAGAGGAATGTCTTCATTTAAAACATCATATTCCTAAGTGGATCAAGACACAAGATCGAACTATCAGGCCAGGATATGTGAGAAGAAGAGAGTCTAAAGAAATAAGCCTGGCTTTCAGAACTCTTTATGCTGATCCTGATGAGGCTCCTCATAGGTTGAGTAGAGCTTTTGACAACCTCACAAGGCTAGTGGGACAAAGCTTTGAACCCAGGTTCTGCCAGAGCAAAGGACTCTAGTAAATCACCCTTAAATTAGGTTTGGGAGCCTGAAGAATTGCACCCAAAGAGTAAGGACAAACCTGAAATAATCCAGAACTCACATGGACTGTTGCTTAGCTTCAAATTATCTTGACAGCCTAGAAAATCTCAAGTTCTGAAATATGAAGTTGATCCTAGATTGCTAGTTCATAGGTACGAAAGAGAAGTAAATATAAGTCTACTCTAAAGAAATATATTATCCTATTTCTTAAATTATTACAAAAAATATTTTTTCAACTATAATGTCCAAAACACAGCAAAATATAATTAAATGGATGAAAAACCAAAACAGTATAAATAAGAATCATTACAAATACCAGGCAAGAGGAGCTGATCCACAGCTACACTAGATAGTAGAATTACGAGACAATTTCCATATTCATGGAGATGAAAATTAAGATTTCAGTAAGGAATTAGAAAGTATAACAATGACATTGCGGATTTAGAAAAATAAAACACGTGGAAATTTTAGAAGAGAATATTACAGTAACCAAATAAAAACTCAATGAACACTTTAAATAGTAGATGACTAAAGAGTAATTTAGTCAAAGGTAAAATAATATGCAAGAATGAATGAAAAATAGGAGTGACATCAGGAAAAATGGTGATGTAATGATTTCCAAAAATTTGCCACTCCACAAAACCATTAACTAAAGGGGCAAATTGTCAGAATAAACATTTTAAGAACTCTGGAAATTAAACAAAGACTTGCAGCAACCTGGGGAACATTCACTAAAAGAAAATATATATCTGAATCTCAGTAAGAACAGTGAGTTTTGTGGTATTTCAATATATTCTAGTCCTATCCCCCACCTACCAGCTCAGTGATACCTTTAAAAGCTAACAGCCCACATTCCCAGTATTGGAGAAAGTAAAATGGAGCTGGAGCTTTGCTAAAGCATAAGTCTCAAATAATAAACATTATTTGACCTGTTCGGTGGTTTCCAGGAAGACTCCTTCAAAAGGCTTATCTATATTTGGTCTCACTCTAACTTGTTCAGTGATCCACTGCTAAAAGCCTCTTTGTAGGGGAATTTGTTTAACATTACTGCTGCTTCCGGGGACAGATAAGGGCAAACAATAGACAGACCAAAAAAAATGAAAAGAAAAGCTCAGGATGAGATGTCCATAGGGCCTTTGAAAAACTCCAACATACTTTTGAGAGTCTGGAAGGACACGTTCAGGAATATGGCTGTATGTATGTTCAGTAAAGGTCTGAGAAGGCCCTAAGCTCTCAATTCCGGCTGACCTTGAAGTTTGTGCAGTCAAGAAGTAAACACTAAGACAGAATTGTGAACTTCCCAACAGAGAGTTGAATTCATGTCCCAACAAGCACACAGAACCCTTTTGCGAAGACTGGAGAATTTATTGGTTCCACACATTCAGGAAAATATCCTACCCTTCATTAGTTGACTAAGCTAAGAGAACAGAGACTTCAGTTGCCAAACATGACAGAGAACACATAGCTTACATAGTTAGTTCAGAAGAGTAACTGAACAAATAAACAAAACCAAAAAAAATTTCAACAGCAAAGAGCAAGAATAACAAACCTGGGGGAAGAGGGAGAATCTGATTTCCAGAGTTACCATGTATACTAACTGAAATATCTAGTTTTTTTAAAAAAATATGACACATACAAAGAAATAGGACAGCATGACCCATACACAGGAAAATAGTAATCAATAAAACCCATCCCTGAAGAAGCCCAAATGTTGGACTTACCAGAAAAAGACTTTAAATCAGTTATTTTAAAGATTTTCAAAGAGGTAATGGAAACCAGGTCTGAAAACTGAAGGAAAGTATAAGAACAACGTTCTACCAAATAGAGAACATTAATAAAGGAATAGAAATTAATAAAGAAACCAAACATAATTTCTGGAGTTTAAAATACAATAACTGAAGTGAAAGACTCATGAGAGGAGTTCAGTAGAAATTTGAGCAGGTAGAAGAGTCAGCAAACCTAAAAACTGGCCGATTGAGATTATCCAGCCTGAGAAATAAAAAGAAAAAAGCATGAAGAAAAATGACAGACTGATAGAGATCTGTGGGATAACACCAAAAATATCACCATGCACAATGGAAGTCCCAGAAATAGAAAATAGAAAATGGCAGAAAAATTATTTGAAGAAATAATGGCCAAAACCTCCCAAAATTTGATGAAGCACGTTAATCTACACATTTAAGAGGCTCAATGAACTCTGAGTAGGATAAACTTACTGTTAATGGACTTTTCATTGCATACATTGTCTCATTCAATCTTCTTAAATCTGTGGGGCATGAAGGAAAGACATTATTAGAGAGAAAAAGAAGCTGTGGCTCATATTATGAGGTATTACTAAATTCAACCTAGTGAAAGAACTAGGAATAGAACCTAGGCTTCCTGACTCCTGGTCCAGTATGCCTTCCAAAACAACACACTAGCATATCTATTTGAGCAGTCTTGTGCTTTGTACCACAAGTTTAATGGTGATGTGGTTTAGACCTAGGATTTATAAGGCAATCTCCTGGACAAAATTGTCAAGCTAAGGTTTGATACATTTTACATTCTTTCTTGCCCCTATGCCTACATCATGTCTAGATCTTCAATTTTGAAAAGGTGATAGAATTTCTAATGCTTTTAAACTCCTCTTGTTTTTTCAATATTGGACCAACCCAGAATGTTAACATATTCATAAGGATTCATTGGTGACATGATCATGAAAAGTTTCAGAAGCTACTTGTAAAACGTCTCCATTATAGTCATAAAAATTAGATGTTTTCTAATGATAATGAAAAAAATAGCATTGAAGTTCTGTAATATTAAATTTTCTTTCATCAGGCAGGAACAAAATAGCATCTTGTGAAATTCATTTGAAACCCATTGAAACAAACAAATAACCCTGCAATTTTTCATTTGTGGATATGAAGAAAGGTTTCCTGGTATTTTACTAAGTCATATTTCATGTTGCTACTGTTTTTTCTAATGTAACAGCAGTATTAGAAGTAAAGATATTTGGTTTTAATATACTTATCTGACTTTTAGTACCAGATATCTCAACTAAATGTTTAAAATTTAACCTTTTTCTATCTGTAACTGCATTAACATAGGATTACCAAACCTTGATTGAAAAGCAAAAAAGAACATTGCTCTTATGAACATGCCATGATCTAAATGTGCTGGTGATAGAGATTCAATTAGTGAGAAGAAAAGTCATTTTCCTCTACAGGTTAGTCCCTTAGTCTCTATGTTGTTGGTCCCATCAGACCAAAATTTCTGTGTTTTTAAGGGAATGCAAATGTTGGGAAAAATCCAAATAGGATGATTAGAATTAAGCTGATGGAAACTGACTGAAGAACAAATGACCCAGAATACAGCTCTTAGCTCTGGATACAAATGAGAGATTTTAAATGGAGGGATCACAACTTCAACTATAAGGGAGACAGATTTGGATTAAAGCTAGTGCTCAAGTAATTAGCTTCTTTATATTTGCTGAGGTGAGAAATTTGTCTCGATTCAAATGAGGTCTGTGTTCTTCCAAACATAAGAAATGAAGCAGAGTCAAAGACACATAAAATTTCTATCTGGAAGGGGTGCTGGAGATTATTTTACCTAACATTCTTATTTCACAAAAGAAGAGATAGAAGCTGCCATGGTGTGAATATCTGTGTTCCTCCCAAAATTCATACACTGAAACCTAGTCCCCAGTGTGGTTGTATTTGGATATGGTACCTCTGGGAAGTAATTGGCTCATGAGGGTGGAACTCTCATAAATGAGATAAGTACCTTTATAAAAGAAACCCCACTGAGCTCCTTGACACCTTCCACTATATGAGGACACAGTGAAAAGACAATTGTCTATAAACTAGTAAGTGCACCTTCACCAGACACTGACTCTGCTGGCACCTTGATATTGAATGTCCCAACCTCCAGAATTGTGAGAAATAAATGTTTTTTGTTAAACCACCCAGTTTTTGTCTTAGTAGCCCACGTTGACTAAGACAGAAATTGGTGCTAAGAAGGGGGGTGCTGCTGCAAAAAATATCTAAATATATGGAAGCAGCTTTGGAGGTGGGCAATTCTAGTGAGAGCTCAGAAAGAAAAGAGGAGAACTGGAGAGAATGCTTCAATCTTCTTAGAGAATATCTAAGTAATCCTGAATAGAATGTTGGCATCAGTATGGATGGTAAAGGCCATTCTGATGAGGTCTTAAATGAAAATGAAGAACATGTTATTGGACGCTGGAAGAAAAGCAATCCTTGTTATAAAGTGGTGAAGAACTTGGCTGAATTGCATTCATGTTTTAGTGTTTTGTGGAAGGCAGAACTTTTGAGTGAGGAAATTGGATACTTAGCTGAAGGTATTTCTAAGCAAAGTGTTGAAAATGTGGCTCAGCTCTTCCTGACTGCTTCAATCCAAGAAGAGAGAAATGACTTCAAGATGGAATTGTTAAGTAAAAAGGAAGCAAAAGTCAGATTTGGAAAATTCTCAGCCTATCCATGTTGCAAAAAATGAAAAAGCCTGCTCGAGAGAGCACACTACAAGTGTGGCCAAACAGCTATTTGATGAGGAGATTAGTATGGATCAGCTTTCTCAACAGAAGCCAAGAGCTATTGTTTAAGACAATGGAAGAATGACCTCAAAGTTGGTTCAGAGGTCATCAGGGCTGCCACCTCCATCACAAGCACAGAGTACAAGGGCCTGGGGGCTGAGTGGTTTCAAAGGAGAGGCCACTGATGCCTGTGAGACTTTGGCACACACTGCCTAGTGCTACCTCACTTCACAGACTCCTCTGCCCACAGTCCAGCACCGTACTCCTCATCCACCCCAGGTACAGCTCCAGTGGACCCTGGTGCAGTGCAGGCCTCACCCCTCTGGAGGGTGCAGGCAGCAAGCAGACTGTATCCAAAGTGCACAGGCCTAGGGGCATGGCTGCCTCCATCTAGATTTCAAAGGATCAGATCACCCAGCAGAGCTGTGGGCTTAGACCCCCAACCTGGGAGAGGCATAGGGCCCAGGCAGAGAACCACGACAGGGGCAGGTGCAGGCAGAAAGCCACTGTGGGAACTTCCCACTGAGTCATGAGGGTGACACTGTCACCTCAGTGGGCCTAGAATGCAGAGCATTGTACCAAAGAGGATTACTCTCCAGCCTTAAATTTTAATGTTGCTTGTCCTATTAGTTTTGGACTGGGATCTGTCACTCCTTTATTTTTTCCTGTTTATCCTTTGTGGAATGGAAACGTCCTATGCCTGCCCCACCATTGTATTTTGGAAACACATAGCTTGTTCAATTTCACAGGTTTCATAGCTGGAGCGGAATTTGCCTCAAATTATACCTTGAGTCTCATCCATATCTGATTTAGATGATATTTAAACAAGACTTGGGACTTTAGATTTTTGAGTTGGTGCTGGAACAAGTTAAGACTTTTAGAGCTGTTTAGATGCAATGAATGACTTTTGCATTGCAAGAAGGACATGAATTTGGGGGACCTGGGAAGGAATGCCATAGAACAAATGTTTACGTCCTCCCCCGAAAATTCATAAATTGAAACTTCATCCCCTATGTTCTAGTATTTGGAGGTGGGGCCTGTAGGAAATTGTTAGATCATGAGAGCAGAGCCCTTATAAATGGGATTAGTGCCCTTACATAAGAGGCCTCACTAAGCTCCCTTGTTGCTCCCACTATATGAAGACACAATGAGAAGACAGCTACCTATGAAACCAGGAAGCCAGCTTTCAGCAGACACTAAATCTACCAGTGCCTTGATCCTGGACTTCCTGGCATCCAGAACAGTGACAAATAAATGTTTATTGTTTAAGGCACCCACTCTATGGTGTTTTTGTTATAGAAGCCCAAGCTAAGACAAAAGTTGAGAGAGGTAAAATGCCTTTCTAAAAATAACGGTGACAGAATTGAGAATGAAACCCAGTGTCCTTCCTCCATATTAATTTTTGAGATGTCAAGTCTAAAACAATAGAGTAGGAAGCAGAGATTTTTACCATAGACTTGTGAATTTAATATTTGTTTCTGTACAAATGCTCCTCAGTCAATGATTTAAATGGATATTGTAGGTTAACATTAGTTGACTATAAAAGCTTTGGGGGCAAACATAAAAACAATTTGGGATGGGCTATTCAACCTATATTTGCCTGCAGTGGTTCCCCTTCGTGAAAAAAGATTTTCAAAAATTTTGGGATTTTGAGAAGGCCTTCACCAGATTTTGATTAAAAATACAAATTGGTGGCATACTTCCAACCAGAAAACAAATGGGTTGTTGTGATCCATTACAATGAGTCTTAAAGCCTATATTGTCTTCCAGAGTTCCTCATTAAATTTTAAGTACCCTGGGAGAGTTAACACCCAAAGTCATTATCAACTATTAAGATTTTAATTGAAATTATGTTATCATATTATTTTTTAATACAATAGTTGAAATCAAAGCCTATAGATATGGAAGGTATGCACAGCATCTGAGAGACCATGGAGACTGTAAAAACAGGAGAAGCAAAGTGGTGCTGAAATCTCTTGTTTTCCTTTCAGGTCCTTATGGAGGACACCTTTTCCTTGATTTATCTTTCTCCAGATGAAGAAGAGGTTCATGGGCCATTGATAAGTTTCGACTAACCACTGCAAGAAGAAGCGCACCCTTCATTTTCCCCTTTTTTTTCTAGAGAAATGATACAGGGGCATCTGCTCCACTTCATCCAAAAATAATAATTCGGTGCCTACTATGTGCTTTTTTTTTGGTGCTAAGCATAAAGTGTTTAATATAACAGATTGCTCTCATGGACCTTACATTGCAGTTGTGAAGAGATAGACAATTAAATGGGCAGTTCTATGCAAAGAATTAAATTAGGTATGTGATAGGTAGTAACTGGGTGGCTATTTTAAGTAAGGTGGTAAAGTAAGGATTCTCTGAGGAAGCGATATTTAAGCTAAGATCAAAGTGACAAAAAAGAACTAACCATGACAACGACAGGAAATAACAGTTCAGGCAAAGAGAATGCTAGTGCAAAGGCCCAGAGGTGGAAACAATTTTGGGATATTCAAGAAAGGCTAGTGTGTCTTGAGCTTAGTGACTGAATGAATAAGTCTTTTCAAGAGTGAGTAGCAGCGACAAGCTGCTGACTGAGCCTATGTATAGCCCCCTTAACTGTTGCCATGTTCATTCATTCTAATTAATCAAGGACTGAGACGACTTGGAAAAAACAGACAAACTTTCACAGGATGGGTCATTCTATCCATTTCTTATTGTGACACGTGAGTAACAGAGATTGGAAGAAAAAACATAAATTTCAGTGCCTTCCATTTCAGTGAAGAAGCTTGGGGTCCAATGGTCTGAAGCATGTAGAAATAGCTCCTCCAAACTGAAGAGAAGGTGATTCGCCTTGCACTGCCCACCCCAAGGAACAACATAATATTTTAATTTTGGATACAAGATATACGATTTTCAAAGTAACCCTAATTAAAATACCTGCAGTATTTTTTATGAACCTTGAATACCGATTCTAAAATTTATATGAAAGATTCATTGTTCAAAAATAATCTAAATAAACTTGATAAGCAGGAATAGAGGGAAGACTTGCCCAACTAGACAGCAATATTGTGTAAAGATATAATAAGTAATGTAGGGTACTAGACCAAACAGCTTGTTGTAGGAACAAAAAACACATCAATAGAACAAAATAGATAATCTGGAAATAGATCAATGTATTTGAACATCAACAATAGTTGATAATGACTTTGGGTGTTAACTCTCCCAGGGTACTTAAATATTTGATAAAGGTGGCATTTCACATAATTGGGAAAGTAACAGGCTATTTACATAATGAAGTTGAGATAAGTGGCTAGCCAGTTAGGGAACAGTAGTACTACCTCACATCAGGACTGATATCTTGTTGGCATGAACTGGTTGTTAGCACTCAGTTTCCATTCTGATGGGTCAATGTTTATGCCATAATAATAGATCAATATTGTTAATTTTCAAATTTTTAAAATAATGTCAAACTTATAGAAATGTTTTAAGGATGGTACAAAGAACTTTTTTCCCCTGAACAATATGAGAGTGTGGTCCTCACCCCCAAATACCTGTTTATTTCTGATCAGCATGGGCATTCTCTAACGTAACTAAAGTGAAACCACAAAAATCAGGAAAATAACATTCATACATGTTACTCCCTAATTACCAGACCCCATTCAAGTTTTGTTGTATTTAGTTGTACTCTTTTAGAGTCCTTCAGTCTAGAAGAATTCTTCAGTCTTTCCTTGACTTTTAGGATTTTGATGCTTTTGAAGAGCAAAAGACAATATTTTGTAGAATGGCCCTACATTTGGTTTTGTCTGACATTTATACATTATTAGATTGATTTTATGCATCTTTGTTAGGACGATCACAGAAAGCATGCTGTATTCTTCTCATCTTATTTTACGAGGGGTGCATGATTTCAATTTGTCCCATGATTGATAATGTTCATTTGATCACTTAAAGTGATGTATGCCAGGCTTTTCAACCATAAAGTTATTTGTTTGAGACTATGTAAATACCCTAGTCCTCATAAAACTTTCAATGTATTCATTCATTTATTTATGTCAGTATGTACTCATGCTTCCTATTTTATTCAATAGATTATAATCTATTATTAATAATATTCATTTTATGCTCAAATTATGTCAAATATGGCTAGAGGGTTCTCATTATGGCTGGCTTCATTGTTCCTTTGACATGTCCCCATCCTTCTTTGAGCACTTCCTTACTTTATGACAATACAGAATGCTCCAGGCTTATCTTATATCTTCCCTGCACCAACCCTGGAATCAATCACTTCTCCAAGGAGGCCAGGTATCTTTTATTGGAGAATGATATTTAGAAATTGAAGTTTGGATACAACATATGCTCATTGCTTTTGGGGCTTACAACTTTTAGGCCCTTTCAGGGGACAGATCTAAGTATTATATGTATGCATTTACATACATGAATTTACATGTCTATCTTTCTATCTATATATCTGTCATCTTCAAAAGCATGAACTTACATTGATACCTCCAATTTCAACCCAACAACACAAGGTTATCGTAGTTTTATTTTTTCCCATATTTGTAACTCCTTTCTCTAGTAGTGAGAAATCTATTTTCATTATGCTTAAAGCATTCATTTATTTGATCAGTCTTTCTGTATGTAACCAATCTGCCTTTGCTGACAGTGCGTTCTCTATTCTCAGGCACATCTAATGGCTTTAGGACTAAATTGTTCAGGAAGAGAAAGGAAAGGGAAGAGGAAGATGAAGAAGAAATTGTTAATATTTTTGATATAACTTCTGCATGACACTATCCACAAAAATAATTTAAACTGTCATTAGTATATATTAAGATATATGGTATATAACAATATATATAAATCTTAAAACTTTAAAAGTATTTTAAAAAATATCAGAGATGTTTATGGCCTTGAAATAAGGAAGGCCATGTTAACTAGATACAAGAAGAAAACTAAATTAAAAAAAAAAAGACAAAGTTAAAAGATTGATATATTTGAAAATGTCAACATTAAAAACACATATATGATAAAAGATTCCACAATAGAAGACTGAGAAACAACAGCACCCCAAAGGGTTGTATAGTGAATATTTGTTACATTTTTACCATTCATCTGTAAAATTAAAGGAAAATGATTTCTTTTATAAAGGGTAAATATACCATTTCCGAAACCTTTCACCTTTGCTTAGAGAATCTCATTGAAAACATAATAGGCCCAGTAAGAGGTCCAAACTTTTGATTTTAAAATGCATGGTCACTGGCTTTCTGACTCTTGTAACTGTAAACATACTTCTCAAATTAATGCAAGATTCTTTTACAAGGTATACAGGAGACAAGTCATAGGATGCATCTATTTGTTTCTCAAGAACGTAAGAGAAATTTTAATTATTCTTCCTTTTACTTCATTGTATAAATCTGCATGAAATGTTATGCATGCTTTGAGTCACTTTCATGCTACCTTACATGCTTGTAAATATGTTAATGCTTACTCAATAATAAATTCTGTCTCTCTCTTTCTCTCTCTCTCTCTGTCTTTCTCTCACCCTCTCTCCCATATTAGTGCAGAGGGTTATTTTTGTTGTTAGAATTGTTTAATTTCTCTAACATCTCCTTCCAACCTTACCTATATTTTATTGAAGTAATATTGCTTTATAACATTATACAGATTTCAGGTTGACATCACTATAATTCAACTTCTGTGTACAGTACATTGTGTTCAACATCAAAATTCTAGTTTCAAAAAAAATTTAGTTTCAATCTGTCATTATACAAGCTCCCCTTTTTACTCGTTTCACCCTCCCCCCTCCCCTCTGGTAACCACCAAACTGTTCTGTGTATGTATGTGCTTGTTTTTCTCCCATGTATGAGTGAAATCATATGGTATTTTTCTTTCTCTGTCTGATTTATTTCACTTAGAATAATAACTTTAAGGTCTATCCATAGTGTCACAAATGGCAAGATTTCATCCTTTTTGTGGCTGAGAAGTATTCCATTGTGTGTGTGTGGTGTGTGTGTGTGGCATCTTCTTTATCCATTCATTCATTGATGGGCACATAGCTTGTTTCCATGTTTTGGCTATTGTAAATAATGCTGAAATGAAAATAGTGGTGCATATATTTTTTTGAATTAGTGTTTTGATATTCTCTGTTTAAATATTGAGAAGTGGAATAGCTGGATCATATGGTAGTCTATTCTTAACTTTGTGAAAAATCTCCATAATGTTTTCATTAGTGGCTACACCAATTTACATTCCCACCAGCAGTGTACCAGCGTTCCCTTTTCTCCACATCCTCTTAAACGCTTGAATTTTTCTTGTCTTTTTAATAATAGTCGTTCTGACAGGTATGAGACAATATCTCATTGTGGTTTTGATTTGCATTTCCTTTATAATTAGTGATGTTGAGCATCTTTTCATGTGCCCAATGGCCATCTGTATATCTTCACTGGAAAAATGTCTGTTTAAATACGCTGCCCACTTTTTAATTGAGTTTTTTTGATGGTTGTTGAGTTGTACGAGTTCTTCATATATTTTCGATCATAATCCCTTATCAGATGCATGATTTGCAAATATCTTCTCCCAATCCATAGGTTGTGTTTTTGTCTTGTTGATGGGTTCTTTTGCTGTGCAGAAAACTTTTGGTTTGATATAGTCCCATTTGTTTATTTTTGCTTTTCTTTCTCTTGCCTGAGGGGATATATTCAAAAAGATACCGCTAAGACTGATGTCAAAGAGTATACTGCCTTAGATTTTTGATTGTGGGCTTATTTCTGGGCTCTCAATTCTGTTCCTTTGATCTGCATGTCTGTTTTTGTGCCAATACCATGCTGTTTTGATTACTATAGCTTTGTAGTATATTTTGAAATCAGGCAGTGTGATACCTCCAGCTTTGTTCATTTTTTTCAGCATTCCTTTGGCTATTCGGGGTCTTTTGTTGTTCCATATAAATTTTAGGATTCTTTGTTCTATTTCCTTGAAAAATGTCACTGGGATTTTGATAGGGATTGCATTCAATCTGTAGATTGCTTTGGGTATTATGGACATTCTAATTATGTTAAGTCTTCCAATCCATGAGCAGGGAATATCTTTTCATTTCTTTGTGCCTTCTTTAATTACTTTTAACAGTCCTATAGTTTTCAGTGTACAGGTCTTTCACTTACTTTGTTAAATTTATTCCTAGGTATTTTATTCTTTTTGTTGTGATTGTAAAGGGGATCGTTTTCTTGATTTCTCCTTCTTCTAGTTTTTATTAGTTTATAGAAAAGCAACTGATTGTTGTATGTTGATTTTGCAATCTGCTACTTTACTGTATTTGTTTATTATTTCTAATAGTTTTGTGGAGGATTCCTCAGGTTTTTTTATAGAGAGTCATGTCATCTGAAAATAGTGACAGTTTTACTTCTTCCTTTCCAATTTGGATCCCTTTTCTTTTTCTTGCCTAGTTTCTCTGGCTAGCACTTCCAATACTATGTTGAATAAGAGTAGCAAGAGTGGGCATCCTTATCTTGTTCCTATTCTTAGAAGGATAGCTTTCAGTTTTCTGCCATTGAGTATGATGTTGGCTGCATGTTTGTCATATAAGTCCTTTATTATGTGGAGGTACTTTCCTTCCATATTCGTTTTATTGAGAGTTTTTATCATAAAGTAATGCTAAGTCTTGTCAAATGCTTTCTCTGCGTCTATCAAGATGATCATATGACTTTTATTCTTCATTTTGTTAATGTGGTATATCATGTTGACTGATTTGCAGATGTTGAAACATCCTTTGTGCCTGAAATCAATCCCACTTGATCATGGTGTATGATTCTTTTAATGTTCTTTTGTATTTGGTTGGCTAATATTTTGTGAAATATTTTTCATATATATTTATCAGTGATATTGGCCTGTAATTTTCTATTTTTCTGTTGTCCTTGTCTGTTTTTGATATCAGGGTAATGTTGGCCTTGTAACATGAGTTAGAAAGCATACTTTCATCTTCAATTTTTTGTAAGAGTTCAAGAAGGATAGGTATTAAATATTCTTTGAATATTTGGTAGAATTCAGCAGAGAAGCCTAGTGACCCTGGACTTTTGTTTTTTGGGAGGGTTTGATTACTGGTTCAGTCTCCTTACTAGTGATTGGTCTATTCACATTCTCTATTTCTTCTTGATTCAATTTTGAAAGCTTGTATGCTTTTAAGATTTGATACATTTCTTCTAGATTACCCAATTTGTGGGTATATAGCTTTTCATAGTGGTCTGTTATGATCCTTTGTATTTCTGTGGTATCTTTTGTAATTTGTCCTCTTTCATTTCTGATTTTATTCATTTGAGTCTTCTCATTTTTTTTCCTAGTGAGTCTAGCTAAAGATTTGTCAGTTTTGTTTATCTTTTCAAAGAAACTGCTCTTAGTTTCATTGATCTTTTCTATTGTCTTTTTAGTCTCTTCTACTCTGATTTTTCTTATTTTCTTCCTTATACTAACTTTGGGCTTTGTTTGTTCTTCTTTTTATAGCTCCTTTAAGTGTAGTGTCAGATTGTTTGAGATTTTTCTTGTATGTTGAGGAAGGCCTGTATTGCTGTAAAGTTCTCTCTTAGTACTGCTTTTGCTGCATTCCATAAGTTTTGGTATGTTCTGTTTTTATTTTCATTTGTCTCGATATTTTTTTACTTCTCCTTTGATTTCTCCATTGATGCAATAGCTGTTCAGAAGCATGTTTACTCTCCACATATTTGTGACTTTCCCAGCTATCTTTTTGTAGTTGATTTCTAGTTTCCTAGCATTGTGGTCAGAAAAGATGGTTGATATGATTTCAATCTTCTTAGATTTATTGAGGCTTGCCTTGTTTCCTAACATATTGTCTATCTTTGAGAATGTTCCATATGCATTTGTGGACAACGTGTATTTTGTTGCTGTTGGGTGAAATGTTCTATATATGTATATTAAGTCCAGCTGGTCTAGTGTTTCCTTTAAGACCACTGTTTCCTTGTTGACTGTCTGTCTGAATGATCTATCCATTGATGTGAGTGGACTGTTAAAGTCCTCTACTGTTATTGTAATGCTGTCAATTTCTCCCTATAGATCTGTTAACAGTTGCTTTATATATTTTGGTGTTCCTTTCTTAGATGCATATATATTAATAAGTGTTATGTCATCTTAGTAGAATGTCTCATTTATCATTGTATAATGTTTACCTTTGTTTCTTGTTATCTTTTTTGTCTTGAAGTCTGTTTTGTCTGATGTAAGTATAGCTGCACCAACTTTCTTTAATTTGCCATTTTCTTGGAGTATCATCCTCCATCCCTTTACTCTGAGCCTACATTTGTCTTAGTGCTGAGATAGGTCTCCTGGAGGTAGCATATTGTTGGGTTTTGTTTTTTAAGTCATCCAACCGCTCTGTGTCTTTTGATTGGTGAGCTCAATCCATTTGCATTTAGTGTGATTATTGTTTTATCAGGGCTTAATACTGCCACTTTATCTTTTATTTTATGGTTGTTATATTTTTCCATTGTTTCTTTTTCTTTGTGTGTATTACTTTTTGCCATTTCACTTTGATGTTTTTCTCAGTTTTCTCTTTATTTGTCATTTGTGATTCTGCTCTTATTTTTTGTTTTGTGATACTATGTGGTTTGTATAAAAGATCGCATAGGTGAGATAGTCCTTTTTCTGCTGATAGCATCCTTTCTCCATTAGCCTGTGTGGGTTCCATCATTTTCCTCTTCCCCTTCTATTTTTTGGTTGTCAGAAATTATCCCTTTTTATATTATGAGTCTGTTACTAAGTTTAAGAGTTTATAGATATTATTGACGCTTTCTTTCTCTTTAGCCTTTAGGTTATAATTAAGCGTTTACTAATCTATTCTTATATATAGTTGCCGTTTTCTGATTCTGCATATTTCTCAACTTGCTGAAAGTTTTGTATACCTTTGCATTTTTGTTTCAGGTAGGAGAGCTCAGCTCCTTTCAACATTTCTTGTAAGGAAATTCTAATGGTGATGAACTCTCTAAGCTGTTGTTTCTCTGGGAAAGCCCTTATTTCTCCTTCCTAACTGAAAGATAAATTTGCTTATCTTCTTATAGAATAGAGTATTCTTGGCTGACAGGTTTTATCTCTTAATATTTTAAATATATTAATCCACTTTCTCCTGGCCTGTAGATTTTCTGCTGAAAAATCCACTGATAGCCTAGTGGTGGTTCCTTTGTATGTAATTGTTTACCCCTCCCACCAGCTGCCATTGATATTCTTTCTTTGAAATTGACTTTGACAGTTATATTATCATATATCTTGCAGAAAGTCTTTTTGCATTGAGATGGTTGGGTGTTCTATTAGCTTCATGGATTCATATATTCAGTTACTTCCCCAGGTTTGGGAAATTCTCAACAATTATTTATTTAAATAAGGTCTCTGCTCTCTTCTCTCTTCCTTCTCCTTTTGGGTTACCAACTTTACCTTCTTGACGTGATTCTTGTCTGTAATTGGTGACATTCAATAATATGCATAGTCTTTATGGGCTATGTAAAACTGCAGTAGTTCTGACTGAAACTGTAGAAGCTGAAAGGCAAGATCTTCCCTTTTGTGGCCGGGCACAGACAGAAGGTGGGCTTGTTACTTTTGTTTGGCCATTTGCATATACGTTCTAAGGAATTTGAACCTGTTGTGAATGATGCAAGGATATGGAGATAGTCGGAATTCATAAATATTGTAGCAGCAATAGTAGAAGCAAAGGATCAGTCTGTCCTCCTGCTTGACCTTTGCTCTAGTTACTGCTGGCAAGGCTTCCAGTGATCCTTTGGTTTTGACCTACTTTCAAGACCTGGTCTTCGGGTAGACTGTTGTCCATAATATCCTTCCAATAAATTACAATTTTGTTTAAATATATCAGAACTGGTTTCTCACATTTGATAAGAAAAAGCAAATAGATATGCAAAGAATATCCATAGAATAGTAGAAAAAAGAATTACATCTCCCTCTACTAAACTAGCAAAGGTAATAGAAGATCTTGAAATAATAGGAAATATGAATAGTATTAAATACACAGAAAAAGATGTTTAAACTCACTAGTTATTAGAAAAACACATACTTAACTTATGTAGTTTTCACTCATCTGATTGGTGATAATTGAAGTGTTAATATCAGGTATTGGCAAGTGTGTAGGTTTCTCAGGACTCTCATACACTGCTTGTGGGCAGTAAAAAACTGGAGAAATTACTTGGGAGGGTAATTAGGCATCATTTATTAAAAATTGTGGATGCAAACAGCATTCTGATTCTACTTTGTAATATCCACGCTAGACCGATATGCACAAGGAGGCATATGTACAGTTATAGTTGTAATGATGAAAATCTGGGAACAAGTTAAATGCCCATCAGTAGAGCATGGCTAAACTGTGGTACACATATAATATGGAATCCTTGCATCAATTAAAAAATGAGGGAGATCTATATTTACTTACATGGATATATTTGCATATAATATTGTTAGATGATAATAGCAAGTTCCAGAATGATGCATATGATTTTATGTCATTTATGTAAACCGGCATATACACATAATATTTGCCTAAAAAATAAGGAACTATTGACACCTCTATCATTTTCACTTATGGTTTTTACTTCTTTTTTAAGAATGTGTGTGTGTGTATGTTGAAATGCATAAAAATTGTTTGGAAGATGTACCATTCAGGGTTATTCAGAGAAACAGAACCAATGTGTCTATATATATATATATATGAGTAGACATATAGATATAGAGAGATAGAGACAGAGAAAGAGAGAGAGAGGTAGGAATTGTCTTACACAGTTGTGGATGAGGCTGTCAAGTCCAAAATTTACAGGGCAGGCTGGCAGCCAGAAAACTCAAGCAGGATTTCTATGTTACATTATTGAGGTAGAATTCCTTCTTCCCCAGGACCCTTCAACTTTTATAAGGCCTTCAACTGATCAGATGTGGCCTGCCCACATTATTGAAAGTAATCTCCTTTACTTAAAGTCAACTGATTATAAATGTTAATCATACCTACAAAATACCTTCACAGAAGTATCCAGACTGGTATTTGAACAAAAAATTAGGCATGATAGCTTAGCCACGTTAATACATAAAATTAACAATCATAGAAGTCTATGCATCAAACTAATTGTGGTAGTCACCTCTCAGAAGGACAATCACAGATGGTTGATCAAAGGGGAAGTTTTTTCAAGAAGAACATGTTTCTTATTACATATTCAACAAAAAAATTCTATGAAGAAAACAAAACAAATACTTAAAAATAGCAAGAGCATCCCTCAATGGTAGGGGAACCAATGGAATTAAAACAAGTGTTGCTCAAATGCTTGCACAGAAATCTCAGCCAGAAAATGTCCAATGTTCCATGCATTGGTTTCAGCCAGAGTAGGTTGCTAATACTACTACTATTACCAAGATCAATACTAGAAAAGAGCACCTTTTACAGTTTGAGGATTACCCAGTTGACAGGTGGTGTCAATTAATCACTTGTTATCACCAAGCTAAAAAACATATTTAATGAGGTATGTGATTAGTTTCATGGTTTTGAAATCCATTCATGTTTTGATTCTACTAAGAATTTGGCAAAATAAATCTTGTGGTTCTATTTCTCAAGACACTATGAGTAAAATCCGTGAGCACAAATGATGAAGGGCTACTAATTCCTTCTTTTCTTTTGTCAAAAATTGTATCTTTTTTCAATCTAATGTCACCTTTGTTTTTCTTGCAGCAATTTTTTTCATAAAATAATTCATCTAATCTTCCTTGCTGCCCTCTTAGTTCATATGCTTTTGTCTGCCAAACTCACTGTCATCACTATCTCTTCTCATTTTTTCCCTAATATTACACAGGAGGACAAGCATAAACTGATAAATCAGTGAATCCAACTTAGAGGACCAAAGCTCAGAAAAAAGTGCACCTTTTTGCATATGCATAATTTTGTATTTTAAAAAATATTACTTTCTTACACTCAGCGCTGTTATAAATTTCATTTTTTCAGTTTTTGTTTCTTTTTTCAGTTATTTTATTGAAGTTATATTGGTTTATAACATTGTGTAATTAAGGAGTACATTATTATGTATGAGTTTCTGTAAGACTGCTTCATGCTCACCACCAATAGTCTAATTTTTATCCATCACCATACATATGTGTTCTTTTACCCCTTTTACCCACCTCCACAAATCCCTTCCCTTCTGGTAACCACTAACGTGTTCTCGTTGTCCATGTGTTTATTTTCCACATATGAGTGAAATCATGCAGTGTTTGTCTTTTTCTGTCTGGCTTATGTCTCATAATATCATACCCTCAAGGTCCATCCATACTATTGCAAATGGGACAATTTTGTCTTTTTTATGGTTAAGTAGTATTCCATTGTATATCTTCTTCCACATTTTCTTTATCCATTCATCACTTGAAGGGCACTTGGATTGCTTCCACATCTCAGCTATTGTGAATAATGCTGCAATGAACATAGGAGTGCATAAATCTGGTTGGATTGTTTATTTTAAGTTCTTTGGATAAATACCCAGTAGTGGGATAACTGGATCATGTGGTATTTTTATTTTTAATTTTTTGAGAATTCTCCACACTATTTTCCATAGTGGTTGTACTAGCTTGGATTCCCATCAGCAGGGTATGAGGGTTCCCTTGTTTCCACATCCTCTCCAACATTTATTTTTATTATCTTGTGAACGATAGCCATTTTGACAGGTGTAAGGTGATATCTTATTGTAGTTTTGATTTTCATTTCCCTAATAATTAGTGATGTTGAATATCTTTTCATGAGCCTGTTGGCCATTTGTATATCGTCTTTGGAAAAAATGTCTTTTTATATCCTCGGCTCATGTTTTGATCAGGATGTTTGTTTTTTGATGTTGAATTTTATGAGTTCTTTATATATTTTTGATATTAAGCCCTTGTCAGATATATGATTTGCAAATATTTTCCCCCAGTTGGTGGGTTGCCTTTTCATTTTTTTGATAGTTTCCTTTGCCTTGCAGAAGGTTATTAGTCTGATATAGTCTCATGTGTTTATTTTTTCTTTTGTTTCCCTTGTCTGAGTAGACACAATACTCAAAAAGATGCTTTTAAGATTGATGTCAAAGAGTGTACTGCCTATATTTTCTTTTAGGAGTTTTATGGTTTCAATTCTGACATTCAAGTTCTTAATCCATTTTGAGTTAATTTTTGTGTATGGTGTAAGATAATGGTTTGCTTCCATTCTTTTGCATGTGGCTGTCCAGTTCACCTAACACCATTTATTGAA
This sequence comes from Equus przewalskii, assembly GCF_037783145.1. Taxonomy (NCBI): domain Eukaryota; kingdom Metazoa; phylum Chordata; class Mammalia; order Perissodactyla; family Equidae; genus Equus; species Equus przewalskii. Next base: position 60,973,294 of record NC_091863.1, read on the forward strand.
AAGACTTTCCTTTCTACACTATATATTCTTGGCTCCTTTGTTGAAGATTGTCCATAGAGATGTGGTTTTATTTCTGGGCTTTCAATACTGTTCCATTGATCTGTGTGTCTGTTTTTGTGCCAATACCATGCTGTTTTGACTACTATAGCTTTGTAGTATATTTTGAAGTCAGGGATTGTGATCCCTCCACCTTTGTTCTTTTTTTCTCAGGATTGTGTTGGCTATTCAAGGCCTTTTGTTGTTCCATATAAATTTTAGGATTCTTTGTTCAATTTCTGTGAAGAATGTCATTGGGATTCTGATTGGGATTGCATTGAAACTGTAGATTGCTTTAGGTAATATTGACATTTTAACTATCTTTATTCTTCCAATCCATGAACATGGAATATCTTTCCATTTCTTTACATTGATTATGATATAAGCTCTCAATAAAATGTGTATGGAAGGAAAGTACCTCAAAGTAATAAAGTCCATATATGACAGTCCCACAGCCAACATCATACTTAATGGTGAAAAACTAAAAGCCATCCCTCTGCCTTCTGAGAACAGGAACAAGACAAGAGTGTCCACTCTCACCACTCCTATTCAATGTAGTACTAGAGATTTTGGCCAGAGCAATTAGGGAAGAAAAAGAAATAAAAGGTGTTCAAATTGGAAAGGAAGAAATGAAACTGTTGCTGTTTCCAGATGACATGATTCTATATATAGAAAATCCTAAAGAATTCATCAGAAAGCTATTAGAAATAATCAACAACAACAAATAATCAACATCAACATTGCAGCATATAAAATCAACTTACAAAAATCAGTCACATTTCTATACACTAACAGTGAACTAGCAGGAAGAGAAGTCAAGAATACTATGCCCTTTACAATCATACAAAAAAAGAATAAAATATCTAGGAACAAATTTAAAATCAAAGAGGTGAAAGACGTATACACTGAAAACTGTAAGACATTATTGAAAGAAATTGAAGAAGATAATTTTTTAAAGATGCTGTGAATGAAAGAATTGTTAATGAATAGAGAAAAAATCTGTTCTGATTTTAAAATAGAGAAAAAAGTTTTATTTGTGAACTTTTTAGCTCATTGTTACACAAGATACAATGGAAAGTAAAGAAAAGGTGATATATCCTTTCATTTCTCTGTAAGAAAAATATCTTTTGAAAGCACATTTTTTCAAACTTTCTGATACACAGATTTATACAGTTCCTCATATCTCTTACAGAAGTTGAAATGCAGTAATTTTTTTGTCAAGTTGAGAGTTAATTTAACAATTTGAATTTGGTATGCATAATTTTCTAAATTCTTGTAATAATGGGAAACATTCTTCTTTCTTATAATGTTCTCTTTTCTCCTCTCCTCTGATTGTTTTTGAAGTGCCAGTTTCCTTCGTAAAGCTTTCTCTGATCATTCTACTTCTCAGTGGACTCTTCCTCTTCTAAGCTGCTACCGTGGTTTTAGTCTGTACTATTCATTTTGCTCTTTAGTACATCTGCCTTATATTGTCAGATAGCTTTATCTGGTTGTATTTCTTGACTCCTCATTGCAATTATAAGTCTCTAGTGGCTAGGGACTATGCTTTTTAATGCATTTCCTTTAGCCCTTGCCCTCATGTCTCCTAGAAAAACATCTTAAACACTGTAGCATTTTGTAAATCTCTGCTGTTCATTTAAGTAGATATTTACATACTTGATTTTAGAAAAGTTGATGCAGGATTTTGAGAGAAATTTAAGTGGTATCCATAAAGTTATCAGCCTCCAAGTAGCATATTATTACTCTTTCCACAACAATATGGTGTCTCCAAAACTCAGCAATTCTCTGTACTTTAGTGCTTCCAAAATGAAACCAAACCAAATTGGATTGGTTTCATCAAAATACCAGGAATATTTCAAAAACAGAAAATCTTAGCTCTTTCCCTCTAGATTCTGGTTTAATTCTGTCTTGTTGTCTTCTATATGCCAGGTACTATGGTGGGTTATAGAGATACAGAGACAAGTATATCAGGACTCCGGCCCAAAATAATTCAAAATCCAGTGTGGGAAACAGTCTCACAAACAAAATAAATTATAATACAGTCAAATATAATGTAATAAAGGTATATGGAAAAACCCAGAGAAATGTTATCCTCTGATGGTTGCAGAAGGATGTGCTATTCAAAGGGAGTAAGAAATAAGAATTTACCAGTTAGATAATGAGAATGGGCTCACATGCAAGGGTTTAGGGTTTTAAAGAACAAGTTCAGGGTACCCAAAGTATTTGAATATGTCTAGGCCACAAAATGTGTAATATGACTATTGGAATATGAGAATAACAACAGAGGCAAAGGTAAGATGTTAAAGAGTCTTGCATATTTTACCAAGGACTGCGTTTTATATTCTGTGGGAAATAGAGAATCATAACCAGGGAAGTAACATGATCATACAAGAACACTCTGACAGCAGTGTGGAGAATGTATTGGAATGTGATACTGGAGAACTGTGTAATATTGGTCAGGAGGTGACTGATTTAGTTTGGGGCCTTGATTTGAGCAGCCGCAAGCAGTGGGGATGAACATATTAATTCAAGAGATATTTAAGGAGTTGAAGTGATAGAACCTGGTAAATAATAGTATGTTGAAAAATCCTCAACTTTTTTTGATCTTCATAGAAAGAGGAAACCATGCTCAATATAATTTTAACATCAAGTGCTTTTCATTGTATATTGAATTTTTTTAGATTTGGAAATAATATTTATTATAGATTTAGAGTAGGGTAGGAAGCAGAAGATTACTAGGTTTGAAGTCATAAAACTTTGTTTAGAGTCTTGGCACTCTCTACTAATTATGTAATAATAACCAGATCACTACAAATTTCAATCTTAAAATTATTCCTACGTAAAATGGTATTAATATGTCTTCTCCCTTCTTTTCTACATGTCTGTGAGCATTTAGTGAGATAAGATATGTGAAAGGTATTGGTAAAATGGGAAAGAACTGCACAATATGTTATGATCTTACTATTACTAAGAATTTAAAATATGAAAATAACCAGGATCATTGGTTAAAAAATATATAGCATTTTGTGTTGTTATGGAATCCCAGCATTGCCACTTGTTCTCAAGAGACAATCTCTGATACCATGTGGCCCTCCTTATTTCACGTCTACTATGATTCCTTTCTCTGAGATTCCATTTAACTACCAAATCTTTATCCACTTTAAAATCTTGAGAAGTTTTGAATGTATAAAAATTAACTACCATGCCGAGTGAGGTAATTCCCCATGGTTTTATATGACTGTTTCTTGTTCAATTTTGTCAGTATTTCACAGACATACAAGACCAGGTGCAATATTTGAAGGTCATTTGCCCTCTTCCTATGTTTGGATTTAAAACACTGTTTGGAGCAACATTTCCTCCTCAAACAATACTCATAAGTCTCTGCTTGGACATACTTCTTGAGTTCAATCAAATGAACACAGAGTCAAAGGCAGAAGTAGTGTTTTTTGTTTAAACAATCCCCAGGTGATCTCTTCAAAGTTTCATATGAGCTAAGGATTTGATATCACCACCTGTGTTTTCTGGTGTCTTGCAATCATTAATGCCTAGTATTTCTCCTTATTTTAATCATAAATATTCATTCAGCAGCTGAAACTTTGCTAGACTACAAAAATGTTTTTTTAACTGCAGCATATTATAGAACTGCAAAGTAAAATATATTCTCCTGAAGTGATCTTACCCATCCCCCGGCCTTAAGGTATGCCTAAAGTGTCAAAAACTGTTAGTGAGTCTACCCAGAGTCCAACACGTAGGCTGCGTTTATACAAGTAAAGTATTCTGAGATGGAAACAACCACTTTGTTTTCATTTCATAATTATTGTGTTGAGTGAAACTAAGAAGAAAAATAACTATAAAACTCCTAGAAAGGGGCCGGCCCGGTAGCGCAGTGGTTAAGTGTGCACTTTCCGCTTCAGCAGTCTGGGGTTCGCCGGTTCAGATCCCGGGTGCGGACATGGTGTCGCTTGTCAAGCCATGCTGTGGTAGGCGTCCCACGTATAAACTAGAGGAAGATGGGCACGGATCTTAGCTCAGGGCCGGTCTTCCTCAGCAAAAAGAGGAGGATTGGCAGCAGATGTTAGCTCAGAGCTAATCTTCCTCAAAAAAAAAAAAAAACTCCTAGAAAAAAACATAGAGTAAAAGCTCTTTGATACTGCTTTTGGAAAGAATATTTTGGATATAACATTAAAAGTGCAGGTGGGTCTACATCAAACTAAAGCTGCCGTACTGCAAAAGAAACAATCAACAAAGTGAAATGGCAACCTACAACATGGGAGAAAATATTTACAAAACATGTATTTAATAAAAGGTTAATATTCAAAATATATAAGGGACTTATACAACTCAATAGCAAAAACACAAACAATTTAATTTAAAAGTGGGCAGAGGAACTGAATACATAATTTTTTCAAAGAAGACATTCGAATGGCCAACAGGCACATGAAAAGATGCTCAACATCACTAATCATCAAGGAAATGCAAATCAAAACCACAATGGGATATTACCTCACACCTGTTAGAGTGGCTATCATCAAAAAAAAAAAGAGATCGCAAGTATTGGCGAGGATGCGGAGAAAAGAGAACTCTTGTGCACTGTTGGCAGGAATGTAAGTTGATGCAGCCACTTTGAAAAACATTATGGAGGTTCCTCAAAAAATTAAAAATAGAACTACCATGTCATCCAGCAATGCCACTTCAGGGTATATGTCCAAAGAAATAAAATCAAGATCTAGAAAAGTATCTCCACTCCCATGTTCATCGCAACATTATTCACAATAGCCAAGATATAGAAACAGTTTAAGTGTCTGTCTATGAAAGAGTAAAGAAGATGTCAGATATGCAGTATTCAGCCATGAGAAAGAAGGAAATCCTGCCATTTGCAACAACATGGATGGAACTTGAGGTCATTATGCTAAGTGAAATAAGTCACACAGAGAACTATAAATACTGTATGATATCACTTATACATAGAATCTAGAAAACTAAACTCATGGAAACAGAGAGTAGAACAGTGGTTTCCAGGGGCTGGGCAATAGGGGAAATGGAGAGCTGTCAGTCAAAGGGTACAAACTTCCAAATACAAGATGAATAAGTTCTGGGGATCTAATGCACAGCATGGTAATTATAGTTAATACCATATTATATACTTGAAAGTACCTAAGAGAGTAAATCTTAAGTGTTTTTACCACAAAAAAGGCATGGTAATTATGTGAGGTGATGGAGATATTAACTAACCCTACTGTGATAATAATATACTGTGTAATAATATGTATGTGTATCAAATCATCACATTGCACACCTTAAACTTACACAACGTTATATGTCAATTATATCTTAATAAAGCTGGGAAAAAATAACAGTATAGTTTGACATTTAAGGCCATCTACAATCTGGTTATAAGCTGCCTTATCATTCCCATCACCCTCATTTCATTTTATACACCCTATGTAGCAGCCTATCTACTTTCCTTGCTATTCTGTCTTTAGGTCTCATGATTGCCACCTCCCATTTTCAGCTGGGATTTTCATATCTCTCCAAATAATATCATGCTCAAATTCCTCTGCCTTCATGGACTCTCTGAAATACTCCTACTAACTAGACTTTCTCTTTCTTGAACTCTTCTACCACTTTTTTTTTTTGTTGAGGAAGATTTGCCCTGAGATAACATCTGTTGTCAATCTTCCTCTTTTTGTATGTGAGCTGACATGACAGCACGGCCACTGACAGATGAGTGGTGGAGGTCCATGCCCAGAAACTGGGCCTGAGCCTCCCAAGAGGAGTGCGCCGAACTTAACCACTAGACCGCTGGGGCTTGCCCTGAACTTCTACCACTTCTAATGTCTCTTATTCCATTGGTTTATTTCTGCTCTACGTTATATTGCCTCATTAGATTCTCTGCCCTTTCATGGCAGGTTCTGTCTCTTAAGCATCTCTATTCTGTATCTTCTGCAGTGATTGCTCAATAAATAATTAATAACTGAATGCATGCTATAAGGCAGCATATGACTAAGTACAAAAACAAGTATGAACTAAATAAATCCTGTAGGAGTTCAGACAAAGAAGAAAGTATTATTGAAAAGTACTTCATAGGAAAGGGAGATGAGAGACTAAAATATCACACTTTTACCAGTAGAACTGACATAGAGAATATTGTTTTCTTTTTTTTTTTAAAGATTTTATTTTTTCCTTTTTCTCCCCAAAGCCCCCCGGTACATAGTTGTGTATTCTTCGTTGCGGGTTCCTCTAGTTGTGGCATGTGGGACGCTGCCTCAGCGTGGTCTGACGAGCAGTGCCATGTCCGCGCCCAGGATTCGAACCGACGAAACACTGGGCCGCCTGCAGCGGAGCGCGCGAACTTAACCACTCGGCCACGGGGCCAGCCCAGAGAATATTGTTTTCTTAATAATAAACTACACTTTAGATAGACTTACCAATTTAGGGACAGGCATTACTGGTCAACTGAAGACCTCCTTTATGGGGACAAACTGTTAAAACTTAGGGCATGGAGTTGCAGAGCACAATACATGCTTTCTGCTGACAAGTCATCTTCCACAAGAAAAGGGAAATATGTGGCTTAGCTACGGACATCAAGTTTCTTCTTCCAAAATTGCCAATCAGATCAAATCACTTCTTCTCTTCTGGGGAAGAGTAAGAAGTCAGAGTAAGGACAGGAGTATTACACCAGTAGCACTCCAACCTTACAAAAAAAAATCCAGGTTGAAAAAGCATTATGCCTACCTCAAAATCCCACAGCTTTTGTTTCATACAACCCATTGAGGTTAATATTAAGCCACACCAGAAGTGTGGCTGACTGATGCCCCAGATTTTAACATAAAGCTTATCCATCTACTCAGAGCAATTTACAGATTCACTGAAGTCTCTATCAAAATTTCAATGGCATTTTTCACAGAAATAGAATAAACAACCTTAAAATTTATACAGAACCATAAAATACTCCAAATAGCAAAAGCAATCTGGAGAAAGAACAAAGAAGGAGGTATCACACTCCCTGATTTCAAACTATATTGCAAAGCTATAGTAACCAAAAAAGTATGATATTAGTATAAAAATAGACACATAGATCAGTGGAACAGAATAGAGAGCCCAGAAATAAACCCATGCATATACGGTCAATTCGTTTATGACAAAGGAGCCAAGAATATACAATGAGGAAAAGACGGTCTCTTCAATAAATGGTGTTGGGAAAACTGGACAGGCACATGCAAAAGAATGAAACAGGACCCCTATCTTACACCATACACAAAAGTTAACTCAAAATGAATCAAAGATTTGAAAGTAAGACCTGAAACTATAAAACCCCTAGAAGAAAACCTAGGTGGTAAGCTCCTTGAAATTGATCGTGTTGATGATCTCTCAGATTCCTCAAAAATTTGAAGTGGAACTACCAAGTAGATCCAGCAATTCCACTTCTGGATACTTAGCCAAGAAAACCAAAACCACTATGCTGAGGAGATATCTCTACCCTCATGTTCATGACAGCGTTATTTACAGTAACCAAGACATGGAAACAAACTAAGTGTCTCTTGATGGATGAATGGATAAAGGGAATGTTGTATATATATACAATGGGACATTATTTTGCCACAAAAAAGAAAGATATTTCTGTCATTTGCAGCAACATGAATGGATCTTGAGAGCATTATGCTTAGTGAAATAAGTCAAAGAAAGACAAATGCTTTATGATCTTATATGTGGAATCTAAAATAAAGGAGCTCATAGATAGAGAGGATAGATTGGTGGTTGCCAGAGGTGGGGTGGCATTGGAGTGGGGTGAAATGGGTAAAGGGAGTCAAAAGATACAAATTTCCAGTCATAAAATAGATAAGTCCTGGGGATGTACAGTACAGCATAGTAACTATAGTCAATAATACTCTATTGCAGATTTGAAAGTTACTGAGAGAGTAGATCTTAAAATTCTTCATCACAAGAGACAAAAATTGGTAACTATGTATGATGAAGGATGTTAATAAGACTTATTGTGGTGATCATTTCACAATATACATAGAAATTTTGAATCATTATATTGTACATGTGAAGCTAACATAATGTTATATGTCAATTACGCCACAATAAAAAAAATTATGGCAAAGCCAGAAGGACCTACAACTAGAATATACAATTAGGTACTGGGGGGCTTTGAGGAGAAAAAGAAAAAAAAAAAAAGGAGATTGGCAACAGATGTTAGCTCAGGTGCCAATCTTCAAAAAGAAAAAGAAAAAAAATGTGAATGAAATTTTGTCAGGTTTTGACTGATTCTTTTCAGGCATGAATATGGTATCTTTTCTCAATTATTTAACTATTTTTTATGTTCTGGAAAAGATTTTTATCCTTCAAAACTTCTTACTACATTACTATTAGTTTAATTCCTACCTAATGTACAATTTTTGATGCTAATGTGAATGAATGTTTATTCTATTTCCTAATCAGCTCTCAGTGACAGTAATCAATCATCCTATTGATTTATTTTTTCTGGCCTTGTACATTGCTCCCAAGTTGAAATCTCATATTAGTTCTAAATAAAAGTCTACTTATTGTCTTGACTTTCTTACATATATAATTATGTTGTGTACAAATAATATTTTTCTATAACTTTCTAATAGCACCTCATTATTTTCTTATCATGTATTGGCTTAGCATTTCAGTCCAATATTGGATTTTATTGAATGCCTTACTTTATAGGTGACCCTAATAGGAATACTATAATTATTTTACCATTAACTATGATATTTGTTTTAAGTTTCATGTATGTACCCTTTAATATGTTAAATAAATGTTTTCTAATCTTTATTTCTCAGGGCTTTTAAGATAAACGTACGTTGAAATTTAGCAATTGCTTTTGAGGGACAACTATTGAGTGAATCATATGAATTTAGTGATGGAATGAATTGCACTAAATAATTATCTAATATTTATTCAACGTTTCATTCTTAAAATAAACACTATTTGGTCATAATTATTATTGTTTAACACAAAGCTGGATTCAGTAAGCTAACGTTTTATTTAGGATGCTTGCACCTAGGTTCATAATTGAGATTTATAGTTTTCTTTTTTGATATTATCCTTATCCAGTTTGGTTGTCAAGGTTTTCTAGCCTCATAAATACATATTTTGTTATGTACTGAAAGAGTTTGCATATGGTGAGAATTATCTGTTCCTTAAAGCTTTGGCAGTACTTATGCTTTTTTATTAAGAGTATTTGATTATTTTTTTAAATTTATGATCATTATTTCCACATCTGGAGCCAAATTTAGTGATTCATATTTCCCTAGACAATCTTTCATTTATTCTAGGTTTTTGAATAATTTTTTAAAAGTTGTCTGTATATAGTCAATTTTTAAAAATCTCTCTGTTCTGTAGTTTCAGTTCCTATATTTATTATTCATTATTTATATTTCTTACTTTTTTTCCTTTTTCTTTTTGCTGAGGAAGATTCACCCTCCTCATTTTTTGCTTGAGGAAGATGAGTTCTGAGTTAATATCTGTGCCAATCTTCTCCTATTTTGTATGTGCGACACCACCACAGCATGGCCGGTGAGTGGAGTAGGTCTGCAGCTGAGATCTGAAGCCAGGAACTCTGGCCACCAAAGCGCAGCACATGCAACCTTAACCATTGGCCGTGGGGCCAGGTCATCTTTTTTTTCTTTCTTTCTTTATTGTATTGTTTTTATCAGATACAGCTTAATATTTTATAAGTCACTCCTTAGGTTTTTGCCCATTTTGTTAAACACTATTTATCATTTTTAATTATTTCATTCTTTTTTGGTTATTTTATAGTTCTTCTAGATTTTTATTTGAATGTGTACTTATTTATTTTCAATTGAATAAGTGTCCTGATGAGTTCATGTTTAGCTCTAATTGTTCATCTTTGCATCCCTTTAGACTTTTTCTACATGATTTTTCATAGAGTGCTTTTATTCTGATGCTGTTATATATGTTTGATGATGTCCACTTTAACATAGATGATTTATTAATATGACTGTGAATTTTTAATTTCTAGGTGAATTTAAGAGATAATTTTTGTTGTTTATTGTTTCATAGCATTGTGGCTAGTCAATATGTTCTGTTCAGTTTTGGTTGCTTATATTTTATTATATTTTCATTATAGCCTAGCATATAATCAAATTTTTTAAATCACACAGTTTTTAATAAAAAATGTATTTTCTATTGGATTCAAAGTCTTCCTCTGTTGATCAAATTCTGCATCTACTTGGTGTTTTTAAAGTCTACTTAATTAAAAAGTTTTTGGAAAGTGAATTCAAGTTTCCCGTGATAATTGTGGATTTTTCAATTATTTTCTTCTAATTATAACTATGCATATAATTTAATGTATATTTATTTTTAATATCTTTTGTATTTTTAAGTTATATTGTTAGGTACATAAAGTTCATAAGATTATGTTCTCTTCGTAATTTTTTTCTTTTCACCAAAATAAAACGATGATGTTTTCCCTTTTGCAATTTTCATTCTAAATTCTACACAGTCATATACTAATAATTTATAATTTCTCTGTTTGTTAAACTTTTCCAGGTACAGCATTCTGCTCTCTTCTTTTATGAGGTTTCTGGATCATTTAGTTTTAGGCGTGCCTCTGGTAAATGTAACTTAATATTTTTTTAAACTAAATTGAGAATGTTTCTTATTTAATAAATAAGTTTAATAAATTCAATTCATTATAATTTCTGATATATTTGAATGTGTCTTGCTACCAAAATTCATAGTTTTCTATTTACCATGTTTTATCTATATTTATTAGAAGATTTTGTTTAAAAGAGTGTTTTCCCTATACTCTCTTCCTCATTTTTTTGAAAGTTTTGGATTCTATTTCTATTCTCCCACGGGCTACTCTTAAAAGTTTAACACAAATTCTTAAGCTTTTATTTCTGTGAATTAGTGTAGAATTAATCACTATCTACACACATATTCTCTAAAACAAGATAAGACCTTTAGTATGCTTTACATAGTAGAACTTTCAATTTACCAGGAAATAAACAGAAATTTGATTAAACCAGCAATACTAAAGAGAGGCTAAAGAGGAAAGAATGGGCAATAGTAAAACTGAAAATAATACAGAAGGGGTAAAATAACATACATCATTTTTTAGATTAAGTGCGAATGGGCATGACTTCCCATTAGAATTTAAAATTCTTGGTTTGGATTGAAGATATCTTCCTATAATATTTTACTATTTTTATTTCACTATTTTAATGAAGTATTTTTATTCTTACTTTTCTTTTTGAATTTAACAGATCAAAGATCCAAGAAATAAATAATAAGTAAGCATTTAAAACCAATAACCTCTATTTAATAGGTGGAGAACATTGTACATCATAAAGAAATTTATATAATTTTGATGTCCTTGAATAATTTAAAAAATACTAATCATGTATTTAGCCACAAAATAAGCCTAATAAAAACAAAAATTCAGATGTAACATACAATATTCTCTAATCATAATCCAGTAAAATCTGAAAATTATTCTTTTAAATGACCAAATCATTAAACTCTTAGAAACTAAGAAATACTCTCATAAAGACTTCTGGATAAAGAAGATATTGAGTGTTAGATAGAAAGCAATATAACATAGAGCATGAACTAAAAACCTCTCAGAAATAACTATTCCAAAGAACATTTATAGCTTTAAAGGTTTTTATTATTTTAGAAAAGTACTATAAGTAAATAAACTCAGTATTCATTTTTGTAAAAATTTGCAAAGTAAAAACAAAAGAAATAAAAGGAAAGTAGAAAAAGGGACTTAAGCATAAAAGTCCCAATTACTAAAATAAAAAATAAAAAGAGTTGAAAATGATAGTTGAAACTGAAAGCTAATTCTTTAAAATGAGTAGTACAATGGGCAAATCTTGCAGAAACCTGATTTAAAAAAGAAACCAGAGGAGGCTGGCCCTGTGGCCCAGTGGTTAAGTTCACGCACTCTGCTTCGGTGGCCCAGGGTTTCCCCGATTTGGATCCTGGGTGCAGACATAGCACCACTCCTCAGGCCATGCTGATGTGGTGTCCCACATGCCACAACTAGAAGGACCTACAACTAGAATATACAACTATGTACTTTGGGGCTTTGGGGAGAAGAAGAAGAAGAAGAAAAAAAAAACGATTGGCAACAGATGTTAGCTCTGGTGCCAATCTTTAAAAAAAAAAAAGAAACCACAAAAAAACCCATATGATTCAACATCACTAATTATTTGCCAAATGCAAATCAAAACTTCAATGAGATAACACCTCATGCCCATCAGAATGGCTATAATTAACAAGACAAGAAATTGCAACTGTTGGAGAAGATGTGGAGTAAAGGGAACCCTCATACACTGCGGGTGGGAATGCATTCTGATGCATCTACTATGGAAAACAGTATGGAGATTTCTTAGAAGATTAAAAATAGAAATACCATATGATCCAACTATCCCATTACTGGATATTTATCCAAAGAACTTGAAGTCAACAATTCAAAGAGACGTGTGCACCTCTATGTTCATTGCAGCATTATTCATAATAGCCAAGATGTGCAAATAACCCAAATGCCCATCAATGGATGACTGGATAAAGAAGATGTGGTATATATATATATATATGCAATGGAATACTACTCAGGCATAAAAAAGACAAAATTGATTAGCGGTTACCAGAGAAGGGGGTAGGGGAGAAGGTGAAAGGGGTAAAGGGGCACATATGTATGGTGACAGATAAAAATTGGACTATTGGTAGTGAACACCATGCAATCTATAGAGAAAGTGAAATATATTGATGTATCCCTGAAATTTTCACAATGTCATATGCCAACATGACCTCAATAAAATAATTTTTTAAAACCATGTGATAATAGAAATGAAAATGAGATTAAAAACAGACAAAAGACTATATGAACAACACCATAACAACTGATTTGAAATTTTAGAATAAGTGAATGGCCCCTTACTAAAATAAAAATCATGAAAATGGATTCAAGAAAAACAGGAAGCATAAACACATCAACAATCCTTAGAAAGATGCTTATGGATATATTTTTTAGACTTCTGGTTAAATGTTGTAGACTATGCACACATATTTTTCTCTGATATATCCTGATATTTTGTTAAGATACTTATTAAGGAATTTTTAAGTCATAAATTCATCAGATGAAAGAATATTGAGAGAAAACAGAAGATCAGAATTGTCAAAATTTTCAAGTTAAAAAGCCAGTGAATAAGAGATAACTTTCTTGTAAGCTGCAAAAATAGCTGAAGGTTAAGTGCCCAGGATTGAAACAAAAAAAGTAACTCAATTACAAATGGTAGAACCCCTGAATGGCTCATTAATTGGAAGCAACCTGTACTTCTACAGATCTGAATGTGAGAGAATCTGAAAACAAAAAGCCTCGCCAAAAGTCTGTAGAAGAGAAGGCAAACTCAAAACAAGAGATTGAGTAAAAATCTGCTGACTGAGCAATGAGAACTCAAGATCTCTTTATTTTCTGGGCTCCTAGATCCCTGGAAGCCAAACTCTTATCCATAGGCAAGATTGGATAATTGTTCTTGTTGGACACAGAGCAGACTAAAAGAAACACATAAATATACTGACAGTTGGGGGCTGCCTAACAAAATGGCCATATCCCTGTCTGAACAAGCTAAAGAATAAACTTGGTGAACTCTCAGTCTCCACTTTTTAGTGGCTCTCTTAGTTTCCAATGAACGGTCAAGAGTCATCAGCTTTTAGGGAAAATTCTTTTATATAAAAGTCAAAACAAATATAAGGAAACAGAGACTACTCAGGGAGCAAAAGAAGACTTCACAAAAACATCTAGTTTCTTCAAGAAGATAGGAGAAGATACAGCATCCACGAAATATGAATGGGATGCTACAAATATATTAAAAGAACAAGAAAGAGCTATTGAAATATTAAACAACGAGTTGATATTTCTAAAATATACAATAGAAATGATGAAATATTAAGTCAAGGAAATCTTCCAGAAAACAAAACAAAAATACAAAAGGAAGAAAAATAGTTGAAAAAAGAAAAGACTACTAAAGGATCATTTCAGAAGGTCCACAGAAGATTAATATATGAATTCCAGAAACAGACAACAGAGAAATCAACAGGGACAAAATTATTAAAAGACTAAGAGAAGATATTTAATAAATAAAGTATATGAGTGTTCATATTGAAAGGGTCTAAAACATGCTCAACACAATATATGTAAAAACAAACAAAGCTACAATTAAAAAAAATTGTAAACACTGAAGATAAAGAGAGGATCCTAAAAACTAGTGGAGAGTAGTAGTGGTGGAATCAGGCCATAGATAAGGGTCAGCATAGTGGCATCAAACTTCTCAATAGAAACTCTGAAATTTAGAAGCCAATGGGTTATTGCCTTGAAATTACTGAGAAATATTGCTTTACTTCTAGAATTTTATATCCAGTATAATTATCAAACATCTTTAAGAGTATATTGAGAGCCAGGCCTGATGGTTCAGTTGTTAAAGTTCAGCACGTTCTGCTTTGGTGCCCCAGGTTCTGTTCCCAGGCATGGAACCAAACCACTCATCTGTCAGTTGCCATGCTGTGGAGCCAGTTCACCTACAAGAACCACAAGAACTTAAACTATACACAACTATGCACTGGGGCTTTGGGGTGGGGGAAAGAATAAAAGAAAAGGAGCAAGATGGGCAACAGATGTTAGTTTAGGGCAAATCTTCCCCTCCAAAAAGAAAAACCCAGTATTTTTTTAAAAAAAGAAAGGAAGTATATCGAAAATTTTATCTACTATTTAAGGACTTAAAAAGCATTCAATTCTTACAAAGTTATTAGAGGATATGCTCATAACGAGGAAACAAAACAAAACTGCGGATGAGTTTTCTGTTATGAATCACCACACTATCTGGGAATCTTAGTAATCATACTTATTGCCTGGGTGATCAAGGAAAATCAGTTCTCTAAACCTTTGTTTTCTTATTTGTAAAGCGGAGATCATAATCCATACTTTACAGAACTATGATGAGGATTAAATAAGGTAATACAGTAAAGTGCTTGTCTCAGATGCTGGCTAGATAATTGTTTTTGTTTGGTTATTGGTATTTTTTAATCACTTCGGAATCCATCAAGTTTAGATTTAATAGAATCTGACTCTCCATAAATTCTGCAGTGAAACATCCACAGATCTGTAATATAAATATAATGTGTTTTTTTGTTATCTACTGTGCTTGACACATTGTACTAGCACAAGGGAGTTACAAAGAAGTGTTAGTCACAGTCCCTGTCCTCAAAGACTTCACGATCTAGTTTGAAACACAATGTTAATACATATAAGAATAACCTTGAACATACTGTAAACTGCTGTCCCTATAACAATAACTGAATGAAATTAGCCGCACATAGTGATCTCTAGGTAGAATTTATGCATTATTTTCCTTCTATTTGTAAAAATTATATCTAATGTAGGTATAATATAAAGATTGCTTTAAATAGCTTAATGTTGAGCAAACATTATACCTCTCAACACATTTTGAGAACAAGAGTAAGGATATTAATTTTCTGTCCTCTTATTTCCATTGTCTGTATTTTTATTAAGAATATTAATCATATGTATGCTACAGAATGATTCTGAGCCAATGGCATATATGTCATACATTTTCTTCATTTTTCCTAATATTTTTTTATACAGTTCTAGAATTTCAAGACTGGAATAAATTTTAGAGATCAAATCCATTCACTCTTAAATGGTGGTAGGGAAATGGAGAATGGATAAAGGATAGAATTCTCTAGGAGCTGTTTTCAAATGGTGCACACTATCCACTGCAAGAGATTTGAGACCACCTCCCTCTCTTCACTTGCACACATCCTGGTGAGAATAACTGACAAAGTATGTGTGTGTTGAAGGAAAAACCAAGGCCAAAAGAGTGAAAATTAATTACCAAGTTTCCCACATATACAGTGTGGCAGATCCTATAATTCCCAAGTTAATAATCTTTTCCTGAACCCACTTGCCTGGCCATTACCTCTAGTATTTGATCTACATTATGAACATACTTATATGAAGTCTTCTCTAGTTTCATAAGGCATATGTGTGATGTCCTGAAACTCAAAGCACTTTGATTTCATCTATTCTCATGGATTTATCATTTTCTGTCTTCATTGTAATTATTTGTAAATTGCCTTGTCTCCCTTCTAGGACTATCTTATTAATATTTTAATCGAATCCCCCTTGCCTTATTAATATTTTAATCCCATCCCCAATGCTTACTGAACATTGTAAATGACCAGTAAATGTGTAACTTAAATACAATGTTATTAATAATATCTGGAGAATAAAGTTGTGTCCATTGTTAAGGATAGTCAGTATTCAGTTAAGAAAGAGAACTACTCTGGATATTTCAAATAGAGATGGCTTCTATGCAGGAAACAGATTACAAAATAATTGAAAGTATGGAAGAGTAAAAGAAATGTGCTAAAGAAGTAAAAAAGTGGAGACTGTACCACGAGATTAAGGAGCAACAACAATTTGTAGGCTTAGGTCTTTGATCCCAACACTTGCCATTGATATGCTATAAGTTCAGGAATTGCTCTGCTGATGAGGTTACACTCCTGCAGATGCTGATACTTCTAGAAACTACCACTGTTATTTCTAGAAACTCAATAATCTCATATCATTTCTAGAGTTCTCAGTCAATAACTGCTAATGCTGCCATTGCTGGAAGTCCTACCAGAAGAAGGGAAAAATAGATTTTTTCTCTTGCCTTCAAATTCCCTCTTAGTGCTGCCCCTTGGCAGACTGTAACTAGAAACTAGCTATCAAAAGTATAGATTTGAAAGTTTTTCAGGCTTCCAGGTCCTTATATAGAACATTAAAGTCTGAGAATGGAACTGAAAGCTAACTGATGAATAGGGTTATCCATTCTCTTTCTGATACTACTATTATGAGAAAGCTTTGGTTTTAAACCAAGACATATGTGGATATAAAACTGATGAGAGCAACAAGTAGGAGGAACTCTGAAAAAAGAGGCCGATTCATATGGGCTGTGGTTATTCACATGAATTATGATTCAAACGATAATCAGCCAGACAATATTTACACAGTGCTATCAACATCTCCATTACTTGGCCTATCCAAGATAGTCAGGACATTTAAAACATGGTGCATACCCAAAAGAAGAAAGGATATAACAGTTACTGTTTACTCTTATGCAAGGTGTGTTATAGGTGTCATCACTCTTCATCCTTGAACCAACCTAATGAAGCCCTCATTTATAGAAAACTGAAACAGAAATAAATTAAGAAAATTATACGTGACCACGCAGCTAGTAAGAAATAATACACCTAAGCTTCAAAATAAATATCAATTCTGTCTAACTTCAAACTCCACAATCTTTCCTATAAGTTGGTTTTATTAAAAGTCATGCTTTGCCTGACTGGAGAAACCTGAGGGGATGCTTAGAACTGGCCCTCCTGTCTCACCCAGGCAGGGGAGTTGACTCATAGCCCCACCCATTACTGAGTAAAGCTCCCAGCCCTGCCCTAGCAGAAAGGATGACCAGAACACATGGAAAGCTGTGCAGCCCAGCAATGCTCAGAGAGTAAAACAGGCAAAGCTGATGGTCTGCAGAGCAAAGCAAATGGCTGTGTTTGGCCAGGGAACTTAAGGCATGGGTCAGCTTGAGGAAAGATCACAAACAAAAAGCCTTTCCAGCCCCAGAGCTTGTTCTCCCACTGCACCTAGGCGCAGAAACTAATTTGTAGCCACACCCATTGCTGGATACGGCCTTCAGGCCACTTGACCAGGCAACCTAACCAGAGCACATGGGAAGCTATGTAGCCCATCCAACATCCCTGTATACAGTGGCACTTGAACAGAAAGTTGAGCTCATGGCTTTCTCCATCTACAGAGCAAAACTGGCGGCCCCATTATACCAGGGAATTCACTGCACAGTCTTAACTGATTTGACTCCCCAAACAATGAGCCATGCAGATCCTGGGGACTGTACTGCTGCCTGATAAGGCAGAGAAGCTAATTCATAACCTCATCTGCTACTGAGAATAGTGGCCAGTCCCAACTATTTGGTAAGTCTGACCAGAGAACCCAGGAAACTATGGAGCCCATTCTGCAGCCTCACTTAGCCAAGGAACCAAGTCAGCAGGCCTATTCAATTGTTCCCAGCCAGTGACACACACCCCCAACCTCTGAGTGCACGCAGTAACCTTGCCCAAAAGTAGATCCTGTGAGCAAGCCTCACCTGCCCAAGGATGTTACCAACAGAAATGTCCAGAAAAACATCTGAGTTGACTGGCAAATATCTGTCTCTGCCAAAGTAAGCCTGCAAAATCTGGACAAGGAGACTGCTTACTCAAATGCACAGATACCAACACAAGAAGTCAAGAATCATGAAAAATCTGGTAAACATAACACCACCAAAGGAAACTAATAAAGCTCCAATAACTGACCTGAAAGAAATGGAGATCTATGACCTGTCAGACAAATAATTTAGATTAATCTTCTTAAGAAGTTTAGGGAACTACAAGAGCACACACACAGACAGAAAATATATTTAAAGCAATAACAGCTGAAAACTTTGCAAACCTAGGGAGACAAATGGACATCCAGATCCATGAGGCCCAAAGGACCTGAAATAGAGTGAACCTGACTAGGGCTACCTGAGACATTATAATTAAATTATTAAAAGTCAAAGATGAAGAAAGAATTTAGAAAGCAGCAAGGGCAAAAATAGAAATTATATAGAAGGAAACCCACATAAGGATATTGGTGGATTTCTTCAAGAGAAACATTTCAGGTCAAGAGGGAATAGGATAATATATTCAAAATACTGAAAGAAAAATCTGTCAACCAAGAATTCTATACATGGCCAAGCTGTCCATCAGAAATGAGAGAGACGTAAAGATTTCCCCAACCAACAAAAAAAGCTGAGAGAGTTCATCACCACTAGACATGCATTATAAGAAATGCTAAAGAGGGGTTTTTCAGTGGAAGTAGAAGAATGCTAATTAAAATCATAAAAACCAGAAGGTAGCATAAAATTCACTGGTAATGGTAAATATAGTCAAGTTAGATTTTGTAATATTAGGTAAGTTGGTGCATAATTCATTTACAGCTCTAGTTTAAAAGTTAAAAAAGAAAGTAAAAATATTCATAACTGCAATAATTTGTTACTGTTACACCATATGAAAAACATGTAAACTGTAACATCAAAAACCTAACTCTGAGGGCAAAGAGAAGTAAAAGTGTATAATTTAGGAATTCTATTGAAGTTAAGCTATCAGTTTAAAATAGGATATTATAATTTTAATATATTTTATGTAAGTCTCACAGTAACCACAAGGAAAAAACCTGTAATAATTACACAAAAGAACATGGTAAAGAAGTCAAAGCATACTGACACCAAAAGAAATCAAAATACACAAAAAAGAAAGCAGGATAAGAAACGGGAACAATTGATAGCAAAACAACCAGAAAACAATGAACTAAATGGAAATAGAAAGTCCTTACCTATTGCTGTAATTGCTGTAAAGGTAAATGGAATATATTCTTCAACCAAAAGATCTAGAATGGCTGAATAAATGAAAAAAAAAAACAACAAGAAGAAGATCCAACAATATTCTGCCTACAAGAGACTCCCTTTAGCCTTAAAGACACACATAGATGGAGAGTGAAGGAATGGAAAAAGATATTTCAAGCACATGATAACTCCAAAAAAGCAGGGTTAGCTATATATATATAAGACAAAATAGACTTTAAACTAAAAATGGTGAAAAAGGACAAATAAGGATATTATATAATGATAAAGAGGTCAATACATAAAGAAGATATCACAATTATAACTATGCACCCCAAATTGGAGCACCCAATTATGCAAAGCAAAAATGAACAAAGCTAAAGGGAGAAATAAATAACAATACAATAATAGTTGGAAGCTTAATACCCTACTCTCAGCAATGGATACATGATGAATATGGATAATCAATTAGAAAACAACAGATTCAAACAACCCTATAGAACAGACGAAGCTAACAGACATATACAGAGCATTCTATGTGACAACAGCAGAATACACATTCTTCTCAAGCATACATGGAACACTTTTTAGGATAGATCATGTGTTAGGCCACAAAAGAAGCCTTAGCAAATTCAAGAAGACTTAAATCATACCAAGTATCTTCTCTGACCACATTGGTGTGAAACTAGAAATCAACAGGAGAAAAACTAGAAAATTCATGAACACATGGAAATTAAACAACACTCTCCTGAACAACCAATGCATCAAAGAAGAAATTAAAGAGGCAGTAAAGTATCTGAGACAAAGGAATATGGAAGCACAATGTACCAAAACTTATGAGATGTAGCAAAAGCAGTTTTAAGATGGAAATTCATAGTAATAAATGCCCACATTAAGAAACAAGAAAGATCTGAAATAAACAACCTAACGCTATGCCTCACAGAACTAGAAAAAGAGAAAAAAAAAATGAGTCCAAAGTTATCAGAAGGAAGGAAATGATAAAGATTAGAGCAGAAATAAATGAAACAGAGAATATAAAAACAATAGAAAAAGTTAACCAAACTAAGAGTTTGTTCTTCGAAAAGATAAACAAAATAGAAAAACTTTAATAAGAATAATGAAAGAAAAAAGAGAGAAGACCCAAATC
The DNA here is from genome assembly GCF_037783145.1 of Equus przewalskii. NCBI lineage: Eukaryota > Metazoa > Chordata > Mammalia > Perissodactyla > Equidae > Equus > Equus przewalskii. The sequence continues at coordinate 60,993,985 of NC_091863.1, forward strand.
AACAAAATTATAAATGAAAGAGGAGACATTACAACTTATACAACAAAAAACAAAGGACCGTACATGGCTGCTAAGAACAACAAGATGCCAACAAATGAACAACCTGGAAAAAAATGGAAAAATACTTGTAAACAAAAAGTCTAACAAGACTGAATCAGGAAAAAATAGAAAATCTGAAGATATCAATTTCTAGCAAAGAGATTGAAATGGTAATTTAAAATCTCCCAATGAATAAAAGTCCAGGACCAGATAGCTTCACTGGTGAATTTTACCAAACTCTTAAAGAATTAATGCCAATCCTTCTCAAACTCTTCCAAAAGATCAAAGAGGAGAGAACACTCTAAAATTCACCTAATGAGGCCAGCATTACCCTATTACCAAAGCTAAAAAAGGACACTAACAGTAAAGAAAACGACAGGCCAATATCCCTGATGAATATTGATGCAAAAATCCTCAGTAAAATACTTGCAAAATGAGTTCAGCAGCACATTAAAAGGATCAAACACCATGATCAAGTTGGATTTATACCACGAATGCAAGGATGATTTAACATGTACAAATCACATTGACAGAATGAAAAAAAAATCATATGATCATTTCAAAGGATGTAGAAAAAGCATTTGACAAAACTCAACATTCGTTCATGATAAAAAATCTTAACAAATTAAGTATAGAAGGAATGAACCTCTACATAATAAAGGCTATTTATTCCAAGCCCACAGCTAACATCATACTCAATGGTGAAAGTTTGAAACCTTCTCCTGTAAGATCAGGAACAAGACAAGGGTGCCCACTCTCATCACTCTCATTCAATGTAGTACTGGAAGTCCTAGCCAGAGCAATCATGTAAGAAAAAGAAATGAAGGAAGAGATAAAATGTCTCTATTTGCAGATGACATGACTTTATATAGAGAGAATCCCAAAAACTCCACCAAAAAACTGTTATATCTAATTAAAGAATTCGATAAAGTTGCAGGATACTAAATTAACATACACAAATCAGTAGTGTTTCTATACAGTACCAATTAATTATCTGAAAAAGAAATAAAGAAAACGATTCCATTTATAATACTTCAAAAATAATAGCATACTTAGGATTAAATTATTTAAGGAGATGAAAATTCTCTATTCTGAAAACTATGTCATTGATGAAAGAAATCGAGGAAGACACAAATAAATGGAAAGGTATCCCAAATTAGAAGAATTATTACTGTTAAAATATCAGTACTACCAAATGCCATCTATAGATTCAATGCAATCTATTAATAAGATTCCAATGGCATCTTTTTACAGAAAAAACTCTTAAAATTTATATAGAACCACAAAAGAACCCAAATAGCCAAAAGCAATCCTTAGAAAAAAGAACAAAGTGGGAGGCATTACACTTCCTGATTTCAAGTTATGTTATGGAGCTGCAGTAATAAAAACAGTATGCTACTGCCATAAAAATAGACACAAAGACCAATGTAAAAGAATCAAGAGCCCAGAAAGAAACCCATGCGTATATTTCAACTAATCATAAATATTGTTAACTAATATTTGGCAAGGGAGCCAAAAATACTCAATGGAGAAAATACAGTCTCTTCAATAAATGCTAATAGGAAAATTGAATATTCACATGTAAAAGAATAAAACTAGACCCCCCACCTTACATGACTCACATAAATTAACTGGAAATGGATTAAAAACTTAAATTTAAACCACAACCAGAAAACCATAAAACTCCTAGAAAAAAAAACATAGGAAAAACGCTTCCTGACATGAAATGATATGAAATAAAAACTTGACATTTTCTCCCTTTTTATGGCTGAATAATATTTCACTGTGTATGTGTATATATATATTTTCTTTATCCATTCATCTGTTGATGGACACACAGGTTGTTGCCATGTCTTGCATCCTTTGACTTCTCCAAATGACAAAAATCATACCTCTTTTCCAGCATAAAGGGACCTTGAGGGCATTATGCTAAGTGAAATAAGTCAGACAAAGAAAGACAAATGCTGTATGATCTCACTTGTATATGGAATATTAAAAAAACCCACACGAACACACAAATTCATATTAAAAGAGATAAGATTTGTAATGGACAGATGCAGGGCTTTGGGGAGGAGGACTTGGATGAGAGCATTCAAAGGGTGCCCACTTCCAGTTATAAGATAAATAAGTACCAGGACTGTAATGTGCATCACGATGACTACAGTTAACACTGCTGTTTGTTGTTAAAATAGTGGTCCTAGGAGATCTCATTACAAGGAAAAAATACATGTTTTTTTAGTTTTTTGTGTGTCTATATGAGATGATAGATTTTAGCTAAACTTATTTTGGCGATCATTTCATGATATATGTAAGTCAAATCATTATGTTGTACACCTTAAACTGATACAATGAGCTGAGGAACTGAAGCTGGAGAGATGCTTTGGCTTTTGCTTAAAGATCTTTAAACACAAACTACACATATATATAAGATTTGGAATAAAACCTTGGGAATTGAGGCAAATCCATTCACGCCACATCACTCACTATTAAGCATGCAACAGGTGTCCTCTGGTGGCTGACAGATCTCGGCTTAATGATCTATAAACTTCATTTAGACAGCAGGGCTTGAGGAGGTATCCAGTACCTTCTCTCCTGCTTTCCGAGTATCAAGGCAGGTTTAGAGGTTCTAGCACAACTCAAGCGCTTCAGAATAAGAAGCCTGCTTCCTTCCCTTATAGCATAGATTCTCAACAGATTTCCCTGGATGGGGTGCATTTCTTGGAAAAGAGGTATGATTTTTGGTCATTTGGAGAAGTTAAAAGACTTTGAAGACTCCTAAAGCAATCAAGGCTCACAGTATTTCTCAGTGTGACTGGGGTTTGAGAACAGATTCCTATTGTTAAGACCTAGTCAAAAGCCTCAAAATGTCATTGTGACATGAAGTACAACACTTCCTAAACTTGCTGGTGTCTGAGTTTTTTAATTCATTTTCCTAGTTGAAGTATTCTTCCAGCTCCTCTCTTAACCTGTACATTTGATGCTTCCAATATTCATTGACTTTGTCTCATTCCATATCTCAGTTTCTGCTTTGATTCTTGCTGTATTTTTTTTTTACTAGCCGGTCTTATCCTAGTTCTGAAGCCATATATTTTGGGGGGGGCAGGGAGGGTATGTATATCTATATAGCATCTTCTTAGCATATTAACAATTATGATTTTATCCTACATTCTACTTTGTATCCGGTATAATCTTTCTCATAGGAGAAATCTTCATCCAGCTTCTTTCTTTCTTCTCAATTTAGAGGAAGAGATTTCTCTGTACTATTTTTTATACTATCTTGAAAACAAAAACCCTGGTGTCTTATTAGTCATGTTCTTTTCACTACTTCCTTAGACAAATTGTTTAAACCAAGTCTTATTTTTCCTACTGAAGTGATATTTTTGAAGATTTTTAAATATTCTACAAAAATTCTAAATCATTATGCCAAAGTTTACTTAATGTAAGGCTTTTGTAATATAGAATTATTATGTTTTTTAACCTCATTGTCTGTTTTCCTTTATTTTTCTTCCCTTTTTTCCACTTTATTTTAAAGATAGTTATCATGGAAGTATAGTTTCAATGTTTTTTATAACATCTACTAAAAATCTTTACTAATTCAAGATTTTTTAAAAATCCAAGATTTCTAAAATTGTTTTGAATGATTTCTTTCAACATTTTTGAACAGAATATGTTTGGCATATTCTAAATTTCCAGGATTTGTTTTATAGGCTACTTTTTAAAATGTTATTTTTTTTAGAAAAATCAGTAAATTGTGAATAAGTGAATAAATTAGAATGTTCTTAAAATTTTTAGTCTTTACTTTCTTGCTCATAATTTTGACATTCAAAGGTTCAAAGCTAACACCTCATCTTATTAATACCCTAGGATCTGTGAGGAATAACAAAAATGTCACCATTTAATTGATGAGCAGCCTGGCAGCATTGTCCCTGAGCTATTTTCAACAAATACCATATCCTCTCCACGAGTGAATTTGTAGAGGGACCCCACCTGGGCTGTTATTTACTGCCCTCTCCTGGCTTCAAGCTATGATAACCGTGGTATGACAGTTTCTGCTGGAATTAATGCAGATAGTAAAAGGAGACAAAGGCCCATGAAATCCAGACATGGTTCCCCGTTTGCTCAAATTTGAACTTTGAAATTGAGAGAACTAATGTTTAGTATTGCTTTTCTATTTGAAATTACCACGAGAAACATACATGTATTGGATGATCAAATAGTCATTCTAGAAGAAAATACACACTCATTAAATAAGACCAGACCATTTTTGTAGTTTCAGACAAAAATTACACACAACATGAGTCAAAGTCAGGAAAAAACTGAGGCAGGATTTCCGAATTTTGAATATTCTGCATTGCCATGTGTAAAAGAATTTCCCATTAAACATTATTTGGTAAAGCAATGAAAATCTACCCTTTATTTGCATTTGATGGCTCAGCTTGGGACAAAGTAAATATTTGTTCGCAACCTCTAAGAATTTTTCTCCTCTTTTAACTCTTCAGTCTTTTATTTTAAAATGCTTTAATTTAATTATTTCAGCTTTATTAAGGTATAATTAATAACTCTAAAATTAAAAAATACTAATTAATAACTGGTTTCAACATAAGATATATAAATTTTAAAGCATAGTAAACAAACTTCTGCCAGTCCATTAACCAATCAAAGAAGTAGAATATTACCAATACTGCTGTATCTATCTGGGTGCTCCTTCCCTATTCCATTGCCTTGCGTCTACCCTACTCATTCACTGCCAGGTGATAACCACTATTCTCAATGTCGCATTTATCATCCCTCTAACTTTTGTTTATGCTTTAACATATATGTATGTGTGCCTTAACCATGGATTGTCTAGTTTGTCTTACTTTTAAGCATTATAAAAATAGGATCATACTGCATGTAGCCTTCTATAACTTTTTTACATACAGTATTTTGTTGTGAATAATCATCCAAGTTGTTTCTTATTGTGGTATATTTCTTTTCACTGATGGTTAATATTCCATCACGTGAATATAGTAATAAGTATTTATGCATTATCTTGTTAATTGATATTGGGTTGGTTTCCACATGTTTCCTTCTATGATCAGTGTTTCTGGAAGATATTGAGATATTTCTTCTGGTGAACAAGAGTGACATTTCTTTTTAGTGTAGTGGACTTCAAAGTGTGGTCCTCAGACCAACAGCATCAGCATCACCTGGGAACTTGTTATAATTGCAACTTATTGGGGTCCACTGCTGACCTACTGAATCAGATACTCTGGGGGTGAGATTCAGCAATCTGTGTTTCAACAAGCTCTCTGAGCAATATTGATACATGCTGAAGTGTGCAAACCACTGCTCCAAGATATACACCTATTGGTATATTAGACTCAAATTTATGAATCATAAATCATATACCTTCAACTTTACATGGTAATGACAAATTGTTTCTGAAGAGAATGTACCAACCAGCAGTGTATGAATTCCATTTCCATTTTACGCATTTGCTCCTCTGCTCCTCTCATTGTAAAATTTATTTTTAAATCACTTTATTGAGGTATGATTGACACATTAAAGGCTGTACATACTTAATGTATACAACTTGATGAGATTGGTGATTAGTACACACCATAAAACAATCACTACCATTAAGGCCAAAAACATGTCCATCACCTCCCAAAGTTTCCTCCCACCATTTTCACGATTATTACTACTAGTGTGTGTTTTGTGTGTGTTTGTGTGGTAAGAACACTTAGTATAAGATCTATGCTCTTAGCAAATTTTAAGCATACAATGAAGTATTGATAGCTATAGGCACTATGGTGTATAATGGATCTCCAGAACTAATTTACCTTGCACAATGGAAACTTTGTACCACGTTGACTACAAATTCCCTATTTCTCTCAGCCACAGGGAAACACCATTGCATTCTCTGCTTTTATGGGTTTGACTATTTTAGATTCCACATGAGTGAGATTGTACCATATTTGTCTTTCTATGTCTTGCTTATTTCATTTAAAATAATGTCCTCTGTGTCTATCCATGTTGTCAAAAAAAGCAAAAATTTCCTTCTTCTTAAGGTTGTATAATATTCCATTTTATGTATATACCACATATTCTTTATCCATTCATCTGTTGATGGATATTTAGGTTGTTTCCATATCTTGGCTGTTGTGAATAATACTGCAGTGAACATGGGATTACAGGTGTCGTTTCCAGATCCTGATTTCAATTCCTTTAGATATATACCCAGAAGTGGAATTTCTGGATCATATAGTAGCTCTGTTTTAATTTTTTGAGGAAGCTCCACATTGTTGTCCATAATGTCCATGCCAATATGCATTCCTACCAACAGTGTACCAGGGTTCCCTTTTCTCCCTATCCTTGCCAACACTTGTTAGCCCTTCTATTTTTTATGATAATCATCCTGAGAGGTGTGCGATGATATCTCATTGTGGTTTTGATTTGCATTTCCCTGATGATTAATTATTTTGAACACTTTTTTATATACATATTGGCCATTTTATGTCTTCTTTGGGAAAATGTCTATTCTGGCCCTTTGCCTCTTTTTTATTTTGGTTATTTGTGGGAGTTTTTTGCTAGTAAGTTGTATGAATTATTTATATATTTTGTATATTAACTCCTTATCTCATAGTTTGCAAGTATTTTCTCCCGTTTCGTAGGTTGACCTTTTAATTTTGTTTGTTTCCTTTGCTTTTCAGAAGTTTTTTAGTTTAGTGCACTCCCACTTTTTTATTTTTACTTTTGTTGCCTGATCTTTTTGTGTTATATTCAAAAAAACATTGACAAGACAAATGTCAAAGAGATTGTTGCAAATGATTTTTTCTAGGAGTTTTATGGTGTCAGGTCTTACATTTAAATCTTTAATTCATTTTGAGTTTATTTTTGTGTATTGTGCAAGATAAGGGTCCAATTTCATTTTTTTGAATGTGGATATCCAGTTTTCCCAACATCATTTATTAAAGACACTAGTCTTTCCTCAATTCTGTATTCTTGGCACCCTTGTCAAAGGTTAGGTGAACATATATGCATGGGGTTTTTTCTGGGCTCCCTCCTCTGTTCTATTTGTCTCTGTGCCTGTTTTTTTGCCAGGCCAAACCATGCTGTTTTGCTTGCTATGGCTTTGTAATATAATTTAAAATCAAGAAGAATTATGTCTCCAGTTTTGTTCTCTTGCTCAAGATTGCTTTTGGCTGTTCAAGGTCTTTTGTGGTCCCATACAAATTTTAATATTTTTTCTTTTGCTGTAAAAAAGTCAAAGTTGTTACATTGAGTTTGTGTCATGAATTAAAGTGGAACCTGTCAGTTTAATTATGTGATTTCAATTTAGTAACGTTCTTTGGCTTACTTCCTGAAACAAAGGAGACTTGACCTCAAACAAAGGAGATTGATTTCAACCAGGAGTGTGGGACTTTTTCCAGGGAGAACTATGGAGGGAGGCAGGGGTAAGGGAGCCACAGATACTTGCAACAAAGTAATAATAATGAGGAAAGGTGGATTTCAAACTGGAAAAGGAAGAAATAAAGACGTTGAGGAGGATAATTGTCTTAGTTTGAGTTATCTCAGAAGCAAAGTATGAGACTAGGATTTGTGTTCAAGTAGTTTATTTAGCAGATAACACCAGGAAGCCCAATAAGTGAGTGGGTAAGTGGCAAAGGAGTGGGGAAGGGGACAGACTCCTGTAGCACTAATAAATATATTACCACTATAGGTAAATGAGTTTTATCCTGCTGGGAAATCACGTGTTTATCAGATATGATAAATAAATATTATGATAATTAACATTTCCATCTATTTCTCTATATTTAGAATTTTTATTAGAAAGCTTGCTGAATTTTATCAAATCATTTACCTTAGTATCTATTGTGTTTTTTCTCTAGTCAGTCAATGCAATATATTATGTTGAAAAAATAATAATTTAGAACCATCTCTGTATTCCTAGGAAAAAACAGAGTTGGTCATATCTTTTTCAAATAAATCAAGATATTTGAATGGTAAATATTTCAGTTAGAATTCAGTTTCTCTCCTTTGTTCATAACTGAATCACTAACATATAGAACAACGCCTGGGAAAGAGTAAATGATCCAGATATATTCGTTGATTAAACAACTAAATTAATTTTGACTTCTATATTTGTTAGTGAAATTAGTCTACTTTTTTGTTGTTGTTGTTGTTGAGGAAGATTCGCCCTCAGCTAACATCAATTGCCAATCTTCCTCTTTTTGCTTGAGGAAGATTTGCCCTGAGCTAACACCTGTGCCAATCTTCCTCTATTGTTTTTTTAGGAAGATTAGCCCTAAGCTAACATCTGCTGCCAATCCTCCTCTTTTTGCTGAGGAAGACTGGCCCTGAGCTAACTTCTTTGCCCATCTTCTTCTATTTTATGAGGGATGCCTGCCACAGCATGGCTTGACAAGCGGTGTGCAAGTCTGCACCCAGGATCTGAACCAGTGGACCTCAGGCCACCAAAGTGGAACATGTGAACTTAACTGCTGCACCACCAGGCTGGCCTCAATCTTCCTCTATTTTTGTATGTGGTTCACCACCATAGCATGGCTGCCAACGAGTGGTGTAAGTCCATGACTGGGAACTGAAACCGGGCCACCAAAGCAGAGTGTGCTGAACTTAACCAGTAGGCCACAGGGCCACCACCTAATCTACTTCTTTTTAATATTAGCATCATAACATAAAACAGAGATCATTTTTTTGTGACTGGGAATAGTTTGGATAACACTATTACTACTATTATTATTTCTTTAATGTTTTTTCTTGTGTTTTGAAACTTGTAATTTTGAGACGTTTGTAGGCTTACATGCTGTTGTAAAAAATAATACAGGAGGTCCTGTGTACCTTTAAGCTAATTTCTTGCAATGATGCTAAACTATAGTACTCAGTCAAAATCATGATATTGACATAGGCACAATCCATCCATCTTATTTAGATTTCACTAGGTTTGAAAACAATTATTTCCCTAAGTTTGTGTATTTGTTTCTATGAAGTTTTATCACATTTGTAGATTTGTGTAAGCACCACTACAGTCAAAATAAAGAACTGGTCTATCACCACGAGGATTTCTCAGGCTACTGTTTTATAACTGGAACAAACTTCTGCACATTGCTAATTATTTTTGAAGGTTAGAGAGAATTTACCTATGAAAATATTGTGTGCCTTTTAAAATACAAGATCTTTAATGACTTTCTCAATATTCTAAGACTTTAAGAATTTTTCAAGATCTTTCAACTTATTGGGTGAATTTTGTATATTATAAATTAGTAAATCAATTTATTGTTAGTAAATCAAAAATATTCTTTTCTTATTGAGATAGTTGACATATAGTATTATACTAGTTTCAGGAGTACAACATAATAATTTGATATTTGTATACATTGTGAAATGATCACAATAAGTCTAGTTACCATCTGTCACCAGACATGGTTACAAATTCATGTTCCTGTGATGAGAACTTTTGAGATCTACTCTCTTAGCAGCTTTCAAATATACAGTAAAGTATTATTAGCTATAGACATCATGTTAAACATTACTTCCCCATGAAAGTTATGTTATGACTAGCAATTTAGACTTTTTGAACCACTTTCACCTATTTCACCCACCCCTCGACCCCTGGCTCTGACAACTGCCACCAGTTCTCAGTATCTATGATCATGGTGGGTTTTTTTTTTAAGATTCCATGCATAAGTGAGATCATACAGTATTTATCTTTCTCTGTCTGACTTATTTCACTTAGCTTAATGCCCTCAAGTTCCCTACATGTCACAAATGACAAGATTTCAGCCTTTTTATGGCTGAATAGTATTCCATTATATACATATGTATATACACATATATATATCCATTCATCCATTGATGGACATTTACGTTGCTTCCATGTCCTGACTTGTAATTAATGCTGCAATGAACATGGGGGTGCATATATCTTTTTGAGTTAGGGTTTTCATTTTGTTTAGATAAATACCCAGCTGTGGAATTGCTGAATCATATAGTAGTTCTATTTATAATTTTTTGAGAAACATTCATACTGTTTTCCACAGTAACCTCACCAATTTATATTCCCACCAACAGTGCACATATTCCTTTTTCTTTACATCCTCACCAACACTTATTTCTTGTCATTTTGATAAAAATCAATCTAACATGTATGAGGTTGTGGTTTGGTTTCTTCTCATTATAGTTTTGGTTTGCATTTTCCTGATGATTAGTGATGTGGAGCATCTTCTCATATACTTAATAACCATCTGTATATCTTCTTTGGAAAGCTGTCTATTCAGATCCTCTGCCCATTTTCTAATCGGATTGTTTCTTTCTGTTTGCTATTGAGTTGTATGAGTTCTTTATATATTTCCGATATTTACCTCTTATTTGAGTCATAAATATTTTCCCCTATTTGGCAGGTTTCTTTTTCATTTTGTTAAGGGTTTCTATTGCTTTGCAGAGGCTTTTTGTTTTGGTATAATCTCACTTTATTTTTGCTTTTGTTGCCTTTGCTTTTGTTGTCAGTTCCAAAAAATCATCACCAAGACATATCAATGAGATTACTGCCTATGTTTCCTTCTGGAATTTTATGATTTCAAGTTTTATGTTCAAGTCTTTAATCCATTTTGAGTTGATTTTTGTGTATGCATAAGATAGGGGTCCAGTTTCATTTTTTTGCATGCAGCTCTCCACTTTTCCCAACACCATTCTCTGAAGAGACTGTTATTTCTCCATTGTATATTCTTGGCTCATTTGTTGTAAACTAATTGACCATATATTCATGGGTTTATTTTGGGGGTGTTTATTCTGTTCCATTGATCTGTATGTATGTTTTTATGCCAATACCATACTGTTTTGATTACTATAGCTTTGTAATATAGTTTGAAATCAGGGAGAGTGATGACTCCAGATTTTTCTTTCACAAACTTAATTTGACTATTCGATGTCTCTTGTGGTTCAATACAAGTTTTAGGATTATTTGTTCTTATTCTGTGAAAAATGTCATTGGCATTCTGAAAGGGATTGCACTAAATCTGTAGATTGCTTTGGGTAATATGGACATTTTAATAATATTCATTTTTCCAATTTTTGAGCACAAAGTTTCATTCCATTTATTTGTGTCTTCTTCAAATTCTTTCATTAATATCTTATAGTTTTCAGAGTATAGATCTTTCACCTCCTTGGTTACAGTTATTTTGAGGTATTTTATTCTCTTTGATATAATTGTAAAACGGATAGTTTTCTTAATTTCTCTTTCTGTTTGTTAGTGTATAGAAATGCAACAGATTTATGTATATTGTTTTTGTATCCTGTAACGTCACTGAATTTATTGATTAGTTCTAATAATTTTGGTGGAATCTTTAGGATTCTCTATATATAACATCATGTCATCTGCAAATAGTGGCACTTTTATTTCTTCATTTCTGATTTGGAAGCCCTTTATTTCTTTTTCTTGCCTAGTTAGGATTTCTGATGTCATATTGAATAAAAGTGGCAAGAGTGGGCATCTGTGTCATGTTCCTGATCTTACAGGAAAAGCTCTTAGTTTCTGACCATTGGGTATGATGTTACCTGTGGGCTTGTCATATGTGGTCTTTATTATGTTGAGATACCTTAGCTATATACCCACTTTGTGGGGGTTTTATCATAAATCAATGTTGAATTTTATCAAATGCTTTTTCTCTATTGAGTTGTTCGTATAATTTTTATCCTTCATTTTCCTAATGTGGTGTATTATGTTGATTGATTTTTGGATGTTGAACCATCCTTACATCCCTGGAATAAATCCCACTTGATCATGATATATAATATTTTTAAGGTATTATTAAATTTGGTTTGCTAATATTTTGTTGAGGATTTTTGTATGTATGTTCATCAGGGATATAGGTCTGTACTTCTCTTTTCTTGTGGTGTCCTTGTCTGATTTTGATATCAGAGTAATGTTGGCCTTGTAAAATGAGTTTAGAAGTATCTCTTCCTCTTCTGTTGTTTAGAAGAGCTTCAGAAAGACTGGTATTAAGTCTTGGTTAAATGTTTGGTAAAATTCACCAGTGAAGCCATCTGTTCTTGGACTTTAGTTTTTCGACAGAAATTTGTGATTACTGACTCAGTCTCTTTACTAATTTGTCCATTCAGATTATCTATTTCTTCATGATTTAGTCTTGGTAAGTTGTATGCTGCTAGGAATTTTTCAGTTTCTTCTAGATTGTCCCATTTGTTGACATATAATTGTTCGTAGTAGTCTCTTATGACCCATTATATTTCTGTGGTATCAGTTGCAGCACCTTTCCACTTCTGATTTTATTTATTTGAATCCTCTTTCTTTCTTTCTTGGTGAGTCTAGTTAATGGTTTATCAGTTTTGTTCCTTTTTAAAAAGACCAGTTCATAGTTTCATTGATGGTTTCTATTGTCTTTGTAGTCTCCATTTCACTTATTTGTTCTCTGATCTTTGTTATTTTCTCCTTTGTGCTAATTTTGAGCTTTTCTGATCTTATTTTTCTAGTTCCTTGAGTTGGAAAGTTAGATTGTTTATTTGAGATTTTTCTTGTGTCCTTATGTAGACATTTATCACTATGGACTTTCCTCTTACAACTGCTTTAGCTGCATCGCATAAGTTTTGGTATGGGTCACATTTATATTTTCATTTGTCTCTATTATTTTTTGACATCTCTTTTGATTTGTTCTTTGACTCATTGGTTGTTCAGTAGCATGTTGTCTAATCTCCTTGTATTTGTGAATTTTCAGGTTTTCTTCTTGTAATTGATTTCTAGTTTCATATTATCATGGTCAAAAAGATGCTTAATATGACTCAAAATTCTTAAATTTCTTAAGACTTATTTTGTGGCCTAACATATGATGTATCCTGGGAAAGTGTTCCAGATGAACTTGAGAAAAATGTTTATTCTGTTGCCTTTAGGTGAAATGTTCCATGTATATCTGTTAAGTCCATCTGGTCTAATGTGTGATTTAAGGCCAATGTTTCCTCATTAAATTTCTGTCTAGATGATCTATCCATTGATGTAAGAGGTGTATTAAAGTCTCCTACTATTATAGTGTTGCTATCTACTTCTCCCTTTAGGCCTTTTAGTATTTGCCTTATATATTTAGGTGCTTCTATGTTGAGCCCATACATATTTACAGAAGTTATATCCTCTTGTTGGGTAGTCCTCTTTATCATTGTGTAATGATCTTTTTTGTCTCTTATCATGGTCTTTGTTTTAAAGTCTATTTGTCTGATACAAGTGTAGCTACCCCCATCTTTCTTTTGCTTTCCATTTGCATGGAATATCTTTTTCTATCCCTTCATTTTCATTTTCTGTGTCTCCTTACAACTGAAGTGAGTCTCTTGTATCCAGCATATAGATGGTTTTTTTCCCCAAGTTTTATACATTATATAACTGACATAGATCATTGTATAAGTTTAAAGTGTACAGCATAACACAAAACACAGCACAACAGACACAAAACAGCAGACACAAAAACTGGGACATCACACATAAAAACTGGGGCACCAGGAACGTGTATAAGCTCTTCTCTGGGAGATGCTAGTGCTCTGAAGCATGGCGGAGGGAGAGTGTGAAGATAGTACCTGCCTTCTGAAGTCTCTGGGAGGATTACAGTGAGCCCTCAGATGTGTCTTTAATTAGAAGACTGTTCCTCAAGTTGCAGCTATGAAGATAAGCTAATAGGACTCTTTCATAGAAAGACTTGGCTCCTTGGATTGTTGCCTGTTGCTGTGCCCTGGTGGTGTTAGACAATTAAGAACTCTTATACATTGGATACACTCCCGTGGGATACATTAGTGTTAGCAACAGTGGCTTCCAGAGCCAGGCAACCTATAGGTGTCCCCTGGTGGCAGCTGCAAAATTTGGGGTACCAAATAAGGCTGCAAGTTCCTTTCCAGGAGATACAGACAAGCTTGAGTGAGGCAGAGGCACATGCAAAGATGGCACCCACCAGCCCCTATCCCCCAGAGATTATTTTACGTAGAATTTTTATTGCAGAATTTTTTAATTTATATTTGTTCTATTATTGGTTTATAACATTACATAAATTTCAGGTGTACATCATTATATATTTTGATTTTCCTGTAGATTGCATCATGTTCACCACCCAAAGACTAATTACAGTCCCTCACCACACAGAGGTGTCTAATCACCCTTTTCACCCTCCTCCCTCTCTCCTTCACCTCTGGTAACCAGAAACCCAATCTCTGTTGCTATGTGTTTGTTGTTGTTCTTATCTTCTACTTAAGAGTGAGATCATACAGTATTTCACCTTCTCCCTCTGACTTATTGCATTTAGCATAATACCCTCAAGGTCCATCCATGTTGTCACAAATGTCCGGACTTCATCATTTCTTATGGCTGAGCAGTATTCCATTGTGTAAATACCACATCTTCTTTATCCATTTGTCACTTCATGGGCACCTAGGTTTGTTCCAAGTCTTGGCTATTGTGAGTAATGCTGTGGTGAACATAGGGGAGCATGTGTATCTATGCATTCATGTTTTCAGGTTCTTTGGGTAAATATCCAGAAGTGGAACACTTGGATCATATAGGAGATCTATTCTTATTTTTTTGAGGAATCTCCATACTGTTTTCCATTGTGGCTGCACCAGTTTGCACTCCCACCAGCAGTATATAAGTGTTCCCTTCCCTCTGCATCCTTTCCCACACTTATTGTTTCTTGTCTTATTAATTATAGCCATTCTGACAGGAGTGAGGTGATATGTCATTGTCGTTTTGATTTGTGTTTCCTTGATAGTTAATAATGTTGAACATCTTTTCATGTGCCTCTTGGCCACACATATATATTCTTTGCAGAAGTCTCTGTTCATATATTTTGCCCATTTTTTAATTGGGTTGTTAGCCTTTTGTTATTGAGATGTATGAGTTCTTTGTGTATTTTGGATATTAACCCCTTATCAACTCTAAGGTTTGCAAATATCTTGCCCCAATTTTTAGGTTGTCTTTCCATCTTGTCGATGGTTATCCTTTGCTGTTCAGAAGCTTTTTGTTTGATGTAGTCTCCTTTGTTTATTTTTCCTATTGTTTTTCTTTCCCAGTCAGACATGGTACTTGAAAATATGCTGCTAAGGTTGAAGAGTGTACTGCCGATGTTTTCTTCTAGGAAATTTAAGGGTTCCAGGTCTTACATTCAAGTCTTTAATACTATTTGAGCTAATTTTTGTGTATGGTGTAAGATAAGGGTCTACTTTCATTGTTTTTTCATGTGGCCATCCAGTTTTCCCAACACTGCTTATTTAAGAGACTTTCCTTTCTCCATTGTATGTGCTTGGCTCTCTTGTTGAAAATTAGCTATCCATAGGTGTATGGGTTTATTTCTGTGCTCCTGATTTTGTTCCATTGATCTGTGTACCTGTTTTTGTGCCAGTACCAAGTTGTTTTGGTTACTATAGATTTTCAGTATATTTTGAAATCAGGAAGTCTGATACCTCCAGCTTTGTTCATTTTTCTCAGTATTTCTTTGGTTATTTGGGTTCTTTTGTTGTTCCATATACATTTTAGGATTCTTTGTTCTATTATTGTAAAAAAAATATTATTGGAACTTACATAGGGATTGCATTCAATCTGTAGACTGTTTTAGGAAGTATGGACATTTTAACTATGTTAATTCTTCCAATCCAAGAGCATGGAATAGCTTTCCATTTGTTTGTGTCTTCTTCAATTTATTTCAAGAGTGTTTTATCATTTTCAGTGTACAGATCTTTCACCTCTTTGGTTAAGTTTATTCCTAGATAGTTTATTCTGTTTGTTGGAGTTGTAAATGATATTGTATTCTTAATTTCTTTTTCTGGTACTTCACTGTTAGTGTATGGAAATGCAACTGATTTTTGTCTGTTGATTTTGTATCCTGCAACTTGACCATACTCCTTTATTATTCCCAAAGGTCTTTTAGTGGATTCTTTAGGGTGTTCCGTGTATAAAATCATGTCATTTGTAAACAGTGACAGTTTCACTTCTTCCTTTCCAATTTTGATCCCTTTTGTTTCTCTTTCTTGTCTGATTTCTCTGGCTAAGATTTCCAACACTATGTTAAATAAGAGTGGTGAAAGAGGGCATCCTTTTCTGGTTCCTGTTCTTAGAGGGATACCTTTCAGTTTTTCTCCATTGAGAATCATATTAGCTGTGGGTTGGTTATGTATAGCCTTTTTTATGTTGAGGTACTTTCCTTATATACCCATTTTGTTCAGAGGTTTTATCATAAATGGATGCCGAATCTTGTCAAATGTTCTCTCTGCATCAATTGAGATGATCATGTGATTTTTATTCTTCGTTTTGCTAATGTAGAGTATCACATTTATAGATTTGTGCATGTTGAACCTGCATTCCTGGAATAAATCCCACTTGATCATGATATGTGATCTTTTGAATGTACTGTTGTATTCGATTTGCTAGTATTGTTTGAGGATTTTTACATCACTGTTCATCAGTGATATTGGCCTGTAATTTCACTTTTTTGTGATGTCCTTGTCTGGTTTTGGTATCAGGGTAATGCTGCCTTCTTAGAATGAGTTAAGAAGCTTCCCCCTCCTCTTCAATTTTTTGGAAGATTTTGAAAAGGATAGGTATTATGTCTTCTTTGAATGTTTGGTAAATTCTCCAGGGAACTATCTGTTCTTGACTTTTACTGTTTGGGAGGTTCTTGATGACTGTTTCTACTTACTGCTGGTTGGTCTATTCAAATTCTCTATTTCTTCTTGATTTAGTTTTATAAGGCTGTATGATTTTATGAATTTTTCCATTTGTTCCAGATTACCCAATTTGTTGCATATAACTTTTCATAGTATTCTCTTACAATCTTTTGTGTTTCTGAGTTGTCCATGGTAATTTCTCCTCTCTTATTTCTGATTTTATTTATTTGTGTCTTCTCTCTTTTTTTCTTGGTGAGTCTAGCTAAAGGCTTGTTAATTTTATCTTTGCCAGGAAATATCTCTTGGTTTCATTAATTTTTTTCTAATGCTTCATTAGTCTCTATTTCGTTTATCTCTGCTCTGATTTTTATTATTTTCCTCCTTCTACTGATTTTTGTCTTTGCTTTTTCTTCTTTTTCTAGTTCATTTAGGTGCACTGTTAGATTGTTTATTTGGGATTTATCTTGTTTGTTGAGGTAGGCCTGAATTGCTATAAACTTCCCTCTTCAGTTTTACTCTATCCCATAAATTTTGGCTTTCCATATTTTCATTTTCATTTGTCTCCAGGTATTTTTCTTTGAGGAATATTAGCCCTAAGCTAACTACTGCCAATTCTCCTCTTTTTGCTGAGGAAGACCGGCTCTGAGCTAACATCCATGCCCATCTTCCTCTGTTTTATACGTGGGATGCCTACCACAGCATGGCTTTTGCCAAGTGGTGCCATATCTGCACCCTGGATCCAAACCAGCAAACCCCAGGCTGCTGAGAAGCGGAACGTGCACACTTAACTGCTGTGCCACCAGGCCGACCCCTGTCTCCAGGAATTTTTTAATTTCTCCTTTGATTTCTTCTTTGTCTCTATCATTGTCCAGTAGCATTTTGTTTAATCTCCATGTATTTGTAGCTTTTCTGATTTTCTTCCTGTAGTTGATTTCTAGTTTCATACCTTTTGGTCAGAAAAGAGGCTCGGTATTATTTCAGTCTTCTTCAATTTATTGAGATTTGTTTTGTGGCTTAACATGTGATAAATCCTGGAGGACGCTCCATGGACATTTGAAAAGACTGTGTATTCTGTGGTCTTTGGGTGAAATGTTTTATATATATCTACTATGTCTATCTGGTCTATTGTGTCATTTAAGGCCAAAGTTTCCTTATTTATCTTCTGTTTAGATGCTCCATCCATTGTTGCAAGTGGAGTGTTAAAATCACCTATTATTATTGTGTTACTGTCTATTTATCCTTTTATGTCTGTTAATAATTTCTTTATATATTTAGTGCTCCTATTTTGGATGCATAGATATTTACAAGTGTTATCTCCTCTTGTTGGATTGTTCCTTTTATCATTATGTAGTGCCCTTCTTTGTCTCTTGTTAGTTTTGTTTTAAGGTCTATTTTGTGTAATATAAGTATTGCTATCCCAGCTTTCTTTTCTTTTCCATTTGCATGGAGTATCTTTTTCCATCCTTTCACTTTCAGTTTGTGAGTGCCATTAGGTCTGAAGTGTATCTCTTGTATGCAGCATATATACGCACCTTGTTTTTTTAATCCAATCAGTCACTTTGTGTCTTTTGATTGGAGCATTTAGTCCACTGATATTTAAATCAGCTATTGATAAATATATACTTATTGCCATTTTGTTACTTTTTTCTGGGTGTTTTAGTAGTTCTTCTCTGTTCCTTTCTTCTTTTCTTGCTCTTTCCCCTTGCGGTTTGATATCTTTCTTTAGTATTATGTTTGGGTTCCTTCATCTTAAAATTTGTCGTGTATTTATTCTAGGATTCTGGTTTGTCATTGCCTTGAGGTTCCTATATAATAATCTACATATATGGCAATCTATATTGAGTTGATTGTATCTTTATTTTAACCTCTTTCTAAAAACTCTACTCTTTCCCTCACCTCATCCCACATTTTATGATTTTCATATCATATCTAATGTCTTATTTCGTGTGTGTGTATCCACTACCTTCTTATCATTGAAATAAGTAATTTTAGTGTTATTGTCTTTTGGCATCCATATTATCTTCATAGGTGGTTGATTTGCTACCTTTGCTGTATTTTTGCCTTTACCAGTGATTTTATTGCCTCTCTTTTTTTGATAATTTTCTTATTCCTATTTGTGGTCTTCTCTTTCCTACTGAAATAAGTCCCTTTAGCATTTCTTCCAAAGCTGGTTTCTTGGTGATAAACTCCTTTAATTTTTGCTTGTCTGGGAAACTCTTTATCTCTTCTTCCATTCTAGATGATAACCTTTCTGAATAGAGTATTCTTGGCTATAGACTTTTTTCCTTTCAGCACTTTAAATGTACCATGCCACTCCCTTGTAACCTGTAAGCTTTTGGCTATGAAGTCAGCTGATAGCCTGATGAAATTTCCTCTGTATGTCACTTGTTGCCTTTCCCTTGTGGCTTTTGGGATTCTCTATCTTTAATTTTGGACATTTTAATTATAATGTATTTTGGTGTGGGCCTCTTTGGGTTTATCTTGTTTGGTGCTTTCTGTGTTTCCTGTACTTAGATGTCTGTTTCCTTCTTTAGGTTGGGAATGTTTTCAGCTATCATTTCTCCAAATAGATTCTCTGCCCCTTCATCTTTCTCTTCTCCTTCTCCAACACCTATAATACAAATGTTAGTGTACTTGATGTCCCAAAGTTCCCTTATGCTGTTTTTGTTCTTTTTAATTCTTTTTTCTTTTGTCTGTTCTACTTGGGTGATTTCCTGCAGTCTTGTGTTAAGTTGCTGATCTGTTCTTCTGTATCATTTACCCTGCTATTGAGTCCCTTTAGTGAATTTTTCATTTCCAGTATTGTATTCTTCATTTCTGATGGGTTCTTTTTTATATTTTCCAATTCTTTGTTGATATTCTCACTGTGTTCATTCATTCTTATCCCACGATCAGTGAGTATCCTTATGACATTTTGTTTGAACTCTTTGTCTGAACTCTTTGTCAAACAGATTTTTTCTCTTTCATTTAGTTTTTTTTCTGAGGTTTTGTTCTATTCTCTTGTTTGGAATGTACTCCTTTGCCTCCTCATTTTGCTTCTGCCTCTGTGCTTATATATATGTATCAAGTTGGTCAGCTATGTCTCCTGATCTTGCAGAAGTGGCCTTATGTAAAAGACACCTTTTGAGGCCCAGAGGTGTGCTTCTCTCTTGTCACCAGTTCCAAATGTTCTAATAGTGACCCCTGTGTGGGCTATGTATTTCCTTTTGTTATGACAGGGTTACTCTTGCCATAGGTGCCCAGGGAGTCTAGGCTGTCCCCCTGGATGGCTGGTTGCAATGCTCAGCTGCATGTGCCTGCTATGGACGCTTCAGTCACTTTATTGGGTTTGGGGGACCCCCATAGACTTAGATGCAAAGTCCAATAGCACATTCCTGTTGCAGTTTTTCTGTTAAGTGTGTAGGCACCCAATGTGGTTGGTTGCTAAGCTCAGGGGCTTACCATTGCTGTAGGCTTCAGACTTGCAAGCCTGTTGTCAGCTCTCTCAGTATTGCAGCTGAATGGGGCTGGCCCAGGCATGGGAGCACCCACTGGTTTCAGGCTTGGGGAGGCAGGGTCAATCTCCTGATTGTCTACAAGGCAGTGTGACAAGCACAGGTCTTATGCTGCTGATAAGCCCCATTGGCCACGTGTCCACACACACCATCAATACAGGCCTGGCCTGTGCACATGTCATGGGCCCTTAAGCTTACCCACTCACCCCACTGCAGAGGCCCCCACACACTCCTCTAATGCCCCACCCACACTTCACACATGCCCTACCCCACAGATGTGGACCCACTCACCTCCTTGCAGAGGATCCAGGCATCCAGTCTATGCAGGCCAAAAAGTTGCCCAAGGGCTTGCTGTTGAGTGTAGCCAGTCCCTAGGGTGTGCTGTCTGCCCTAGCTGAGCTGGATTAAATTTGTGCTCTAATGGGTGGGACAGACCCTGGGCTATCAGGCCAGGGGAAGAACTCCAATGGCATCTGCCAGGATCTGTGTCAGCATGACCATACTACGTCACAATAATGGCAAATGTCTCAGTCCCTGGAGGGGTCTCACTTCTCACTGAGATGCACACATAGCCTATCAAGTGACTCTCTTCTCACCAAAGCACTGTGCATATTTCTTCCTGGTGATTTTAGGTTGCTTTCTTAAATGGGTGAATTTGTATGTGGGCCCTTTAAGAGATGGCTTTTTTCCACTCATGTCTCATAGATTTTCTAGGGCTATTGCCTGTTGTAGTTAATAACCAGCAAAGTCAGACATTATGACACTCATCTCAGTTGTGCTGAGTCTGAAGGATGCTTATAGTGATAACATTCTTCCACTCAGGTCACCCACTCGTCCAGGGAAGGCTGTGTACCTTAGGCTTGCTCCTGGCCAGTTGTGAAGAACTGTGGCTTGTGAAGGTGGCTTTTTCTCTCCAGAAAGAAATTTCTGCTTTAGTCAGAAATTGAGGGAATTCTTTTTATCGAGTTTTCAGTTCTTTCTCGGTAGTAGTTGTTCCAAGAATAGTTGTAACTTGGTTGTGTCCAGGGAAGGATGTGAGTTCAGAGTCTGCCTATGCTGCCATCTTGACACCAACCTCTCAGAGATTATTTTAGTAGGCCCCTATATGTTTGTTAAATTGAATGCCTGCCCTTGGGCTGATGCTTTAAGATAAACAAATAAGCTTTCACAGAAAGTCTGAGTGCTTTTCAATAAGCTACTTCTTGCCTGTGCCCTGTGGTGGGTGAATCCATGCACAAGGCTTTCAGAACCACTTCTCAGTTTGCTATAGCCTTGTGGGTCTTGTGGACATAAGCGCCACTCGTTTTCAAAGCCAAATTATTTGGAGGCTCATCTCTCAGGTGAAGGTCTTAAAATTTTTGATGCCTGATGTGGGTTTCATACCCTTTGCTCCTCAGGGAGAAGCTTTGGGGCTTGAGTTCCCTTTCACTTGTGGGACAGTGTGTGAGGGGTTGAGGGAGAGTGTGGTGAGATTATAGCTAGATTGTGCCTCACTGTCTCCTACCTGCTTCACTGTTGGTTTTTCACATTCTCTCAATGTGTAGGAGTCATTCAGGTCGTTTTTTGGTATTTTTCAAAGGAAGTCACTCCATATGTAGCTGCAGATTCAGGATGTCCATGGGAAGAGGTGAGTTAAGGATGTTCCTATATCACCATCTTGAACTGGCACTACCAAAAATATATTTTTTATAATTTCAAATTCATTGTTATGGATATGTATATACCATTATATTGTAATTACATTTATCTCTTTCAGCTTAATTTATATCTCTTTTCTTATTATCAAACCGATATAATTTTTCATTCACTTTCTCTCTCTATCTCTTTTTCTCAATTAGACTTTGCTGTGGTTGATTTATCTTTTAAATTTTTTGTCAGAGTAATGACTTTTTCCTTTATTCATTCTTCTACTTTTTTGCTTTAAATTTCATTATTTTTTATTTTGTCTTTATCAATTTGAGAGGGACTACAAGTAGAATGAATAAATGCGTTTTTGGATATTCATATAAAGCATAACTCTACAGAATTGAAAATTAATGAATTGTATCTAATGCTACTATGTGCAGCCACACAGCTTCCATTTAAGCTTTAATTAAATGTAACATCCACTAACTGAAAATATATTTATTTTAATTCCATGAGTTGCCATGCCATTCTCATCTTGAAGTGATTTTCACTTTGGTCCTGCCCTAGGAATCAAAGTTTACTGTATTTTCCTTCCATTTTACCACTCAAATCCGCACCTGAAGCCTTTGTTTCCTAGTCAGACAACTATGGTGGCTTCTCCTTAAAGCACTTTGCCTAGGGAGTGATGTCAATAAGATGGTGGAATAGGAGGATCTTGACTTTCCTTCTTCCCATATATGCACCAAATAAATAGTTATGGCTCTATGGCTATTAGGCTCAATTCCCTGTGAGAGTAATGCAAGAACTGGTTAGGAGACTCCTACACATTGCACTGGACAACTAAGATAATACCCATGCTTAATGGGTAGGAAAAGCTGAGATATTTGCACTATATTCTCCACTGCTGGCATAGTGGCCCTGGAATAATTGGGAGGAAATCTGCAACACCCACCTTCTCCCTGAAGAGAGAAGGGTTTGGATCACACATTTAGTGACTCAATTTTTACAGTTCCTGCCCAAGGGAACTCCTAGATCACCAAGCTTTGGGGAAAAAAAGAGAGAATATTAATATAAATGAAATTAGATAAAAAAGAGGAGATATTATAATGGATGCTTCTGAAATAAAAATACTTATAAGGAATATTATGAACAATTATATGTGAATAAATTGGATAACCTAGAAGAAATGGGTAAATTATTTATATTATTTTGATATTAACCCCTTATCATATACATGATTTGCCAATATTTTCTCCTATTCTTTACCTTGCCTTTTCATTTTGTTGAGAAAAATATTATTCAGCCTTAAAAAAAAAGGAATTCCTGCCACATGTGACAACATGATTGAACCTGAAAGACACATTGCTAAGTGAAATAAATCCAACATAGAAATTTTTAAAAACTGCATGATAATTACTTGTATGTAAAATCTGAAAAAAGATGAATACACAGAAGCAGAATAGAAGGATAGTTCCCAGAGATGGAGAGTCAAGGGCAATTGGGAGACGTTGGTCAAAGGGTACAAAGTTGTAGTTATGTAGGGTGAATAAATTCTAGAGATCTAATGCATAGCATGGTGACTATAGTTAATAATACTGTATTGAATACTGGACATTTTCTAAAAGAATAGATTTCAGATGCTCTTAACACAAAAAAATGGTAACTATGTGAAGGGATATGTTAATTATCTTTACTGTATTAATCATTTCATTATGTTTCTGTATCTCAAATCCTCATGTGATACAATTAAATATACATATAATTTTTATTAAACATAAAATAAAGAAATTAAAAAATAAAATTGTTTCAATAAATAATTAATCTTTAAAATGGTCAAAAAATAACAAAAAAGGAGAAGTTATAAAAAAGTAAGTGAAAATTACAGAAATGAAAAATACAATAAGTAAAATAAAAAACTTCCTGGATGGATTCAACAGTAGAGTGAAGATGACAGAAGATACAATCAGTACAATTAAGGACAGATCAGTACAATTTACTCAGATGAAGAACAGAAAGACTATAGACTGAAAAAAATGTACAGAGCTTCAGGAAACTGTGGGACAATAACAAAAGAGCCAGTAGTTGTCTAATTAGAGTTCTAGAAGGAAGGTAGTCAGAGAGTGGGATTTAAAAAGTAGTTGAAGAAATAATTATTAAAAATTTTCCAAATTTGGGGTAAAAACAAACCACTTAATCCTATAGATTTAAGAAGCTGAGTAAATCCCAATAGAATAAATCTGAAGAAGTCCACGCGAGGACATTTCATAAAATTCTGAAAACTAAATGAGTTTGGAGGCGGGAATGGATGCATAGGTGAAGCAGAGAGTATTTTTAGGGAAGTGAAAACATTCTTTATTATACCATAATGATGAACACATGTCATTATACATTTGTCCAACTCCATAGAGTGTACAACACCAAGAATGAACCATAATGTAAACTATGGACATTGGGTAATTATGATATGTCGATATAGGTTCATCAATTATAACAAATGTACCACTCTGGTGGAGAATGTTGATAATGAAGGAGTTTATGCATGTATGAGGGCAAAAGATATTTGGGAAATCTCTGTAAATTCCCCTCAATTTTGCTGTGAACCTGAAACTGCTATACAGACAATATTTGTCAAAAAGTCAGACAAAAATCCTCAACAAAATTTGAGTAGATCAATTAAGGCAATTCATGGAGAGAATTACACACCATGACAAGGTATACAAGGATCATTCAACTTTAAAAAAGGAATCAAAGTATTATATGATCTTAACAGGCTAAAAAAATCATGTGATCAAATAAATTGACAGAAAAAGTATTTCATAAAATCCAATTTCCACTCGTGATTACAATTCTCAGCAAACTAGGAAGGGAGATAAAATCTCTCAATATTATAATCTACAAAAACCCTACAAATAAAGGTATACTCAATGGTGAAAGAATACATGATTTCCTTTAAGAGTGGGAACAAAACAAGGATGGCTGTTCTTAACACTCTTATTCAACATAATATTGAAATTTTTAGCCAGTCCAATAGGTTAGAAAAAAAAATAAATGGATCAATGATTGCTAAGGAACAAATAAAACTATCCCTATTTGAAAATAATATGATTATATAATTAAAATATCCTAGGGAATCTACAAAAAAGTTTTAGAACTTTAAGTAAGTTCAGAAAGACATCAGGATACAAGATCAATACACAAAATGTAATCATATTTCTACACACTAATAATGAACATGTGGAAACCAACATCAAAAACACAATATTGTTTATGATTGAACCAAAGAAGATGACACACTTAAGTATTACCTAAGTGTAACAAAACATGTATAGGATTTGTATGGTGAAAACTGCAAAATGATGATAAAAGAAACTTTTGAAAATCTCAATACATGAGGAAACATATTGTGTTGGTGAATTGGAAGAGTCAACATATTAAGGATAGTAATTCTCCCCAAATTAATATATAGGTTTAACGAAATTACTATCAAAATCACAGCAGTTTATTGCCTACATAGTGTCTTAGTTCATTTGGACTACCACAACAAAACACCACAGACTCTGTAATTTATAAGAAGCAGTAATTTATTTCTCACCATTCTGAAGGATAGGAAGTCCAAGATCAAGGCATTAGCACAGTCACATTTGGAGGAAGGCCCTTTCCTATTTCATAGCTAGTGCCTTCTCACTGTGTCTTCACATGTGGGAGGTGTTAGGGATCTCTCTGGATCCTCGTTTATAAGACACTACTCCCATTCATGAGGATTCCACTCTTGTGACTTAAGCACATCCCAAAAGCCCACATTCTTAACACCATCATGTTTGGGGGTTAGGATTTCAACATATGAATTTTGGGGTGACACACACATTCAGACCACATCACATAGGTAATCCTATTATAAAATTTATATGAAAAGAGTCATGCCTTAGAATAGCTAAAAGAATCTTAAAAAAGAAGAAGGAAGTGAAAGCAATCAATCTACTTGATAATGAAGCTGACTGACTATGTATCTATACTAAGCAGGACAGTGTTGTTCTGGCAGATGGAAAGACATATAGATAATTGAAATAGAGAACACAAAAATGGACCTACATTAATATGTTCATGTAAGTTCTTATTAAAGTGCAAAAGTAGATCAGTTGAGGAAGGATGAAAAGACAAGGTACAGACTGTGATAAAGTATTTGCAAACCAAATATCTGACAAGGGACTTGCATCTAGAATATATCAATAACTTTTAAAACTCAAGTAAAGAGCAAATGATCCAATTAGAAAATAGACAAAAGACTAAAACAAATATTTTATGAAATAGTATATACAGATGACAAATAAGCATACAAAAATATATTCAACATCATTGGCCATTAGGGAAATACAAATTAAAATAACAATTAAGTGACATCAGCATCATGGTGGGGTAAGAGGATCCTTTTATCTCTCTCCCCTGAATTACAACCAAGAAGACATCCATTGACCGGTGAAGGATTCCCTACGAAGCACAACAAGAGGCCTGGGAGATCCAGGCAGCTATACATCAAAAAATGGGTGGACTGGACCCCTGGGAAGCAACGGAACTAGAGGAGCAGCCCCTTCCCCAACCCAAGGTGGCAGCAATCCAGGACATAGATCTTCACACAGTAGCCCACATGACTGTGAGTGGAGGTGAGAGCAGCCAAGCCCCATGCACCCAAGGTGTGGCAGTGGGCTGTGGCCCAATATGTGCAAATGCCCCTGGCAATGGGGCAGCAACAGGTGGCATCCCCATGCATGCATGCATGCATGAACACCTGAGGGGCAGTACAGCAGCAGGGTAGTTGCCTCACCCCATAATGGTCAGTGGAGTGGTGGCAGAGACAGCTACCCAACCCACACAACTGTGAGCACACGAGGTGGGAGCACTCAGCCCCCAGTGGAGGCACCCCTGACACCAACTCCATCAGCAGGGGGGCTTCTTGCACATCCCCAGATCCCTGGGCCCTTACCAGTGACAGTGACACCCATAAACCCAACACCACTGGCAGTGATGCAAGCAGCACCCCTAGACAACTGGGGAACAGTGAAACAGGTGATGCAAGGAACAACAGCATTCAAGCTCATGGAGAGATAATGGAAGAACGTAAGACCCAGGTGACCAGAGCCAAAGCAACCAAAGCCATACCCAAATAAGAAAAGGTGATTACTACCACCAATGTACCAGCAGAGGATCAGTTCATCAAACACTATGAAGAACTACAGTAACATTGCAGAACATAAGGAAAATGACAATTCTCTAGAAACCAAATCTGAAGTCACAGAAATGTACAATATAACTGACAGAGAATTCAAAATAGCAATAATAAAGTAACTGGACAGATCACAAGAAACCTCTGAAAGACCATTCAATGAGCTCAGGAATAAAATTAGCAAACAGAAAGAATACTTCAGCAAAGAGAATGAAGCTCCAAAAATAACCAAAGAGAAATTCTGAAGAACAAAATCAATGAGATAAAGAATAATGTAGAAAGCATAAAAAATAGAGCAGACTTTATGGAGGAGAAAGTGATGTAGAAGATAAAAACATACAAATGATTCAAGTGGAGGAGAAGAGAGAGCTAAGATTTTTAAAAAATGAAGAAATTCTTTGAGAAAACTCTGACTCAATTAGGAAAAGTAACATAAGGATTACAAGTATCACACAGGGAGAAGAGATGGAGAAAGGATCAGAGAGCTTGTTCAAAGAAATAATAGCTGAGAACTTCCAAAACCTGGGGGAGAAACTGGACTTAAAGTACATTCAGTTAATAGAACTCTTAATTATATCAATTCATGAAGACTTTCTCCAAGGCATATAATATTAAAACTGTCAAAAACTAATGACAAAGAAAAAATACTAAGGGCAGCAAGGCAGAAGAAAATAACCTACAAAGGAATCGCCAACAGGCTTTCAGTAGATTTCTCAGTGGAAACCTTACAAACTAGGAGAGAGTGGAGTGATATATTCAAAATACTAAAAGACAAAAACTATCAGCCAAGAATACTCTATCCAGCAAAATTATCCTTCAGATACCATGGAGAAATAAAAGTTTTTCCAGACAAACAAAAGCTGAGGGAGTTCATTGCCACTAGACCTACCCTACAAGAAATGTTGAAAGGAGCACTCCTACCTGAAATGAAAAAGTTTACAAATCTTTCAACAAAGAGATAAATAGACAGACAAAATCAGAAAATTGCAACTCTCTGTCAGAATAGGTTAACAGACATTTAAGTATAACATAAAGGATAAAAGGGGGAAAGCATCAAAAATAACTATAAACATATTAATTTGATCACAAACTCACAGCACAAATCAGAATAATTTGTGACAACAAAAATCTAGAAGGGGAAGAGGAAAAAGGATGGAACCTGCATGGGCTAAGGGACATAAGAGGCTGTCAGGAAAAGGACTATCTCGTGTGTGAGATCTTTTATACAAACCTCATAGCAACCACGAAACAAAAAATCAGAACAGGGTCACCAACCATAAATAAAGAGAATATTGATAAAACCATCACAGAAAACCACAAAAGTGAAATTTCAGACAGAAATGAAAAGAAAAAGAAACAATGGAAATATAGAACAACCAGAAAACAAGAGGTAAAATGTCAGTATTAAGCCCTCATATATCAATAAGCACCCTACATGTAAATGGATTGAACTCACCAATCAAAAGACATAGAATGGCTGGACGGATTAAAAAACAAGACCCAACTATATGCTGCCTCTAGGAAACACATCTCAGTTCAGACCAATCACAAGTAAAGACAAATGTAGGCTCAGAGTGAAGGTATGGAAAATGATACTCCAAGCAAATGGCAAGCAAAAGAAAGTGGGTGTAGCCTTACTTATATAAGACAAAACAGACTTTAAGATAAAAAATATAATAGACAAAGATAAGCAGTATATAATGATAAATGGGACATTCCACCAAGAAAACATAACACTTTTTTTAAAAGATTTTAGCTTTTACCTTTTTCTCCCCAAAGCCCCCCAGTACATAGTTGTATATTCTTCATTGTGGGTCTTTCTAGTTGTGGCATGTGGGATACTGCCTCAGCATCGTTTGATGAGCAGTGCCATGTCTGCGCCCAGGATTCGAATTGATGAAACACTGGGCCACCTGGAGCAGAGTGAATGAACTTAACCACATGGCCATGGGGCCAGCCCCCATAACACTTTTTTATATGTACCTAACACAAGAATATTGATGTATATAAAGCAACTATTACCAGACCTAAAGGGAGAAATTGACACCAACACAATAATAGTAGAGGAGCTCAGCACCCCACTTGCATCAATGGATATCAATGGATAGATCATCCAGATAGAAAGTCAACAAGGAAACAGTGACCTTAAATGAAACACTAGAACAGACAGACTTAATAGATATATAGAGAGAGAGTGTTCCTTTCAAAAATAACAGAATACACATTCTTATCAAGTTCACTTGTAACATTCTCAAAGATAGATCATATGTTATGAAAAATGACAAGCCTCAATAGATTTAGGAAGATGGAAATCATATCAAACATCTTTTCCAACTAGAATGTTATGAAACTAGAAATCAACTACAAGAAAAAAGCTAAGAAAATCAAAAATATGTAAAGACTAAATAACATGCTACTGAAAAACCATTCGATCAATGAAGAAATCAAAGGAGAAATCAAAAAATACCTGGAGAAAAATGAAAATGAAAGCACAACATATGAACTCATGGGATGTATCAAAAACGGTACTAGGAGGTAAATTCATTCCAACACAGGTGTACCTCAACAAACAAGAAAAATATCAAATAAGTAATCTTAAACTACACTTAAAAGAGGTATAAAAAGAACAAACAAAGCCCAAATTCAGTAGAAGGAAGGAAATTTTAAAAAATCAGAGCAGAAACTAATAAAATAGAGACTAAATTAACAATGGAAAGGATCAATGAAACTAAGAGCTGGTTCTCAGAGAAGATAAACAAAATTTACAAATCCTTAGCCAGCTTCACTAAGAAAAAAAAGAGAGAAGGCTCAAACAAATAAAACCAGAAATGAAACAGGAGAAATTATAATAGATAGCACAGAAATACAAAGGATTATAAGAGAATACTACAGAAAGCTATACTACAACAAATTTGACAACCTAGAAAAATGATAAATTCTTAGAGTCAGTCATGCAACTTCCCAAAGCAGAATCAAGAAAAAATAGGGAATCTGAATAGACCAATTGCAAGTAAAGAGATTGGAACGGTAATAAAAACACTCCCAAAAGACAAAAGTCCAGGACCAGATGGCTTCTCTGGTGAATTCTCCCAAACATTCAAATAAGATTTAATACTATCCTTCTGAAGCTATTCTGAAATATTGAAGAGGACAGGACACTCCCTAACTCATTCTATGAGGAGAACATTATGCTGATACCAAAACCACACAAGGACAACACAAACAAGGAAATTACAGGCATACATTGCTGATGAACATAGATGGAAAAATCCTCAACAAAATATTGGCAAATGGAATATGGCAATACATTAAAAGGGTCATACACCATGATCAAGTGGGATTTATTCCAGCGATGCCACGATGGGTCAACATCTTCAAATCAATCAATGTGATACAATGCATTAACAAAATGAGGAATAAAAATCACATGGTCATCTCAATAGGTGGAGAGAAAGCATTTGAAAATATCCAACATTCATTTATTATAAAAACTCTCAAGAAATGGGTATAGAAGGAAAGTACCTCAACGTAATAAGGGCTATATATGGCAAACACACAGCCAACATCATATTCAATGGTGAAAAACTGAAAGCCATTACACTTAGAACAGGAAAAAGGCAAGGATGCTCACTCTTGCCACTCTTATTCGACATAGTACTGGGAGTTTTAGCCAGAACAATTAGACAAGAGAAATGAATAAAAGTTATCCAAATTGGAAAGTAAGAATGAAAACTGTCACTGTTTGTGGAGGAGATGATTCTACCTATAGAAAACCCTAAAGAATCCACTAGAAACTATTAGAAATAATCGACAACTACAGGGATGTTGCAGGGTACAAAATCAACACACAAAATTCAGTTGAATTTCTGTACACTAATAACAAACTAGCAGCAAGAGAAGTCAAGAACACAATCCCATTTACAGTAACAAAAAGGAATAAATTACCTAGGAATAAATTTAACCAAGGAGGTGAAAGACTTACACACTGAAAACTATAAGACATTATTGAAAGAAATCAAAAGAAGATATAAAGAAATGGAAAGATAGTCCATGCTCATGGAGTAGAAGAAAAAATATAGATAAAATGTCTATATTACCTAAAGCAATCTACAAATTCAATCCAATCCCAATCAGAATCCCAATAACATTAATCACAGAAATAGAACAAAGAGTCCTAAAATTTATATGGAATAACAAAAGATGCTGAATAGTCAAAGCAATCCTGAGAGGTATCACAATCCCTGACTTCAAAATATACTACAAAGCTGTAGTAATAAAAACAACATGGAGTGGCATAAAAACAGACACACATATAAGTGGAACAGAATTGAAAGCCCAGAAATAAAGGCACATATCTACAGACAGCTAATCTTTGACAAGGAAGCCGAGAACATGTGATGGACAAAGGAAAATGTCTTCAATAAATGATGTTGGGAAAACTGGAAAGTCATGTGCAGAAGAATGAAAATAGACCATTATCTTACACCATCCACAAAAATTAATTTATAATGGATTAAGGACTTGAATATAAGATCTAAAACCATAAAACTCATAAAATATGGGCAGTACACTCTTTGATATCAGTCTTAGCAGTATCTTATAAAATACAATACCTCCCAAGAAAGGGAAACAAAAGAAAAAATAAACAAATGGGACTCCATCGGAGTAAAAATCTTTTGCAAGGCAATGGAAAATCATCAGCAAAATGAAAAGATGACCCACTAACTTGAAGAAAATATTTGCAAATCATATCTCTCACAAGGGATTAATTTCCAAAATATATAAAGAACTCATACACTCAAGCACACAAAAACAAGCATACTCACCAACAAATGGGCAAAGAATATGAATAGATATTTTTCCAAAGATACACATATGGCCATTGGGCACATGAAAAGGTGTTAAACATCAGTAATTATAGGGGAAATGGAAATCAAAACTACAATTAGATATCATGTCCCACCTGTGAGAATGGCTATAATTAAAAAGACAAGAACTAACAAATGTTGGAGAGGATGTGGAGACAAGGGAACCCTCACACACCGCTGGTGGGAATGCAAACTGGTGTAGTCACTAGGGAAAACAGTGTGGAGATTTCTCAAAAAATTAAAAATAGCAATATCAAATGAACCAGCTATCCCATTACTGGATATTTATCCAAAGAACATGAAATCAACAATACAAAGAGATGTATGCATCCCTATGTTCATCACTGCATCATTTACAACACCCAAGACGTGGACACAACACACGTCCACCAATGGATGAATTGATAAAGAAGATGTGTCATATATATATAGATAGGAGAAAACTACACAGTCATAAAAAGACAAAATCATGCTATTGTAGCATCATGTATGGACCATGAGGGTATTATGCTAAGTGAAAGAAGCCAAACAGAGAAAGACAAATACTGCACAATTTCACTCATATGTGGAAGATAAACACATGATGAGAACAGATTAGAGACTACCAGAGGGGATGGGGGTGGGGGAAGGACAATAAGAGTAAAGGGACATATATGCATGGTGATGGATAAAAACTAGATTATTGGTGATGAACATGATGCAGTCTATATAGAAACATATATAATAACGTACACTTGAAATTTACACAATGTTATAAGTCAATATAACCTCAATAAAATAATTTTTAAAAATAAATAAATTAAATAAAATAACAATCAGATATCGCTACACACCTATCTGAATGACTGAAAAAAGTGATAAACCCAAATGCTAGCAATAATGCAGAGAAGCGGAATCATTCATGTATTATTGGTGGGAATATTAAATGGTACAAACACTCAAAAAACATTTTCTGGGCCTTTTAAAAACTAAGCATGCAATTATCATGCAAGCCAGCAATTGCACTCTTGGGCATTCATCCCAGAGAAATCAGTGCTTATGTTCACACAAAAACCTGTATATAAATGTTCATATCAGTTTTTTTCATAGTAGCCTCAAGCTGAAAACAACCCAGATGACCTTCAATAGGTGAATGGTAAAACCAACTACGACACTTCTATACAATGGAACAGTACTCATAAACTAAAAGATGAATGAACTATTGATATATGCACCAACTTCAATATGGTTCAAGAGAATTTTGCTGAATAAAAAGTGCAGTTTCTCAGGATTCCTTTGGTTATTCGAGGTTCTTTGTTCCATATAAATTTTAGAATTCTTCTATTTCTGTGAGAAATGTTGTTGGAACTTTGATAGGGATTGCACTGAATCTATAGATTGCTTTAGGAAGTATGGACATTTTAACTATGTTAATTCTTCCAATCCAAGAGCATGGAATATCTCTCCAGTTCTTTGTGTCTTTTTCAATTTCTTTCAACAGTGTTTTATAGTTTTTGGTGTACAAATCATTCACCTCTTTAAGTTTACTCCTAGATAGTTTATTCTATCTGTTGCACTTGTAAATGGGATTGTATTCTTAATTTATCTTTCTGCTATGTCGTTGTCACTGTATAGAAATGTAACTGATTTCTGTCTGTTGATTTTGCATCCTGAAACTTAACTGCATTCATTTATTTCCAAAGGTTTTTTAGTGGATTCTTTAGGATGTTCCATATATAAAATCATATCTGCAAATAGTGACAGCTTCACTTCAATTTGGATCACTTCTATTTCTTTTTCCTGCCTGATTGCTTTGCCTAGGACTTCTAATACTACGTTAAATAAGGGTGGTGACAGTGGTTATCCTTGTCTGGTTCCTGTTATTAGAAGGATAGCTTTTAGTTTTTCTCCATTGACAACGATATTAGCTGAAGCTTTGTCATATATGACCTTTATTAAGTTGAAATATTTTCCTTCTGTACCCATTTTATTTAGAGTTTTATCATAAAGGGATGTTGTATAGCCAGAGGAATCCTAAGAAAAAAAGAACAAAGCTGGAAGTATCACACTCCCTGATTTCAAAACATACTACAAAGCTATAGTAACCAAAACAGCATGGTACTGCCTCAAAAACAGACTCACAGATCAATGGAACAGAACTGAGAGCCCAGAAATAAACCCACACATATATGGGTAGCTAATTTTCGACAGGGGAACCAAGAACATACGATGGATAAAGGAGAGTCTCTTCAATAAACGATGTTGGGAAAACTGGACAGCCATATGCCAAGAATGAAAGTAGACACTTATCATACACAACGCAAAAAGTCAACTGAAAATGAGTTAAAGACTTGAATGTAAGATCTGAAACCATGAAGGTTCTAGAAGAAAACATAGGCAGTAGGCTCTTAAACATCGGTCTTAGCAGCATTTTATCAAATACCGTGTCTGACCAGGCTAGGGAAACAACAGAAAAAAATAAACAAATGGGACTACATCAAACTCAAAATTTTCTGCACAGCAAAGGAAATCATTATCAAAACAAAAAGAAAATCTAACAACTGGGAGAAGATATTTGCAAACCATATATCAGATGATGGGTTAATATCCAAAATATATGAAGGACTTATACATCTCAACAACAAAAAAACTAACAACCCAATTAAAAATGGGCCAAAGATCTGAATAGAGATTTCTCCAAAGAAGGTATACAGATGGCCAACAGGCATATGAAAAGAAGTTCAACATCATTAACTATTATGGAAATGCAGATGAACACTACAATGAGATATCACTTCACTCTGGTCAGAATGGCTATAATTAACAAGAGAAGAAGCAATAAGTATTGTAGAGGATGCGAAGAGAATGGAACCCTCATACACTGCTGGTGGGAGTGCAAACTGGTGCAGCCACTATGGAAAACAGTATAGAGTTTCCTCAAAAACTTAACAATAAATCTCCCATACGATCCAGCTGTTCTACTGCTGGGTATTTATCCAAAAGGCATGAAAACATGAATGCATAAAGATGCATGCACTCCTATGGTCATCACAAAATTATTCACAATAGCCAAGACTTGGAAGCAACCTAGGTCCCCATCAAGGGAAGAATGGATAAAGAAGATGTGGTATGCAGAGAATATGAACAGACATTTTTCCAAGGAAGATATACAGATGGCCAACAGACACATGAAACGAAGCTCAACATCACTACTATGGAAAAGCAAATCAAAACTACAATGAGATATCACCTCACATCTGTCAGAATGGCTATAATTACCAGTACAAAAGTCAACAAATGTTGGAGAGGATGTGGAAAACAGGGAACGCTCATACACTGCTGGTGGGAATGCAAACTGATGCAGCCACTATGGAAAACAGTATGGAGATTTCTCAAAAAATTACAAATAGAAATACCATACAATCAAGCTGTCCCACTACTGGGTATTTATGCAAAGAACTTGAAATCAGTGATCCAAAGAGATTTATGCACCCCTATGTTCATTGCAGCATTATTCACAACAGCCAAGACGTGGAAGCAACCCAA
Organism: Equus przewalskii; assembly: GCF_037783145.1. NCBI lineage: Eukaryota > Metazoa > Chordata > Mammalia > Perissodactyla > Equidae > Equus > Equus przewalskii. The sequence goes on from NC_091863.1 coordinate 61,029,399, forward strand.
GTTTCCATCTATAGATGAACAGATAAAGATAATGTCGTGTATATATACAATAGAATACTACTCAGTCATAAAAAAGGCAAAATCGTCCCATTTGCAACGACATGGATGGACCCTGAGGGTATGATGTTAAGCAAAATCAGCCAGACAGAGAAAGACAAATACAGCATGATTTCACTCATATGTGGAAGAGAACAAATACATGGATAAAGAGAACAGACTCATGGTTACCAGAGAGGAGGGGGGTTTGGGGAGCTGAGTGAAAGTGATAAAGGGGCACATAGGTATGGTGATGGATAAAAATTGGACTACTGGGGGTGAGCATGATGAAGTGTATTCAGGAGTTGATAAATAATAATGTACACCTGAAATTATATAAGGTTAGAAACCATTATAATCCCAATAAAATTACTCTTATATACACAATGGAATAATACTCAGCCATAAGAAATGATGAAATCTGGCCATTTGTGACAACATGGATGGACCTTGAGGGTATTATGCTAAGTGAAGTAAGTCAGATGGAGAAAGTCAAATACTGTGTGATCTCACTCATAAGTAGAAGATAAAAACAATGACAAGCAAACACAGCAACAGAGATTGGATTGGTGGTTATCAGAGGGGAAGGGGAGCGGGCAAAAGGGATGATTAGGCACATGTGTGTGGTGATGGATTGTAATTAGTCTTTGGGTGGTGAATATGATGTAATCTACACAGAATTCTAAATATATTACCATATACACCTGAAATTTATGTAATGTTATAATCCAATGTTACTGCAATAAATAAAGAAAAAGAAAAAAATTACAATTAAAATGGTTACATCTCATTTACATAACATTCTGGAAATAAAAATATATATAGATATTAAAAGTAGATTAATGGGTTGTCCATGATTAAGGACGAGAGGAGAGAGGGAGGTGGCCGTGACTATAAAATGTAGCATGAGGAATCTTCACAATGGAACTGTTTTGAATCTTGACTGTGGTAGTGGTCACACAAATCTACACATGGGACAAAATTGCATGGCACTAAACACACAAACACACACACAAGTACATGTGGAACTGATGAAATCTAAGTAAGTTAGGCGAATTGAATTAATGTAAATTTCCTGTTTCTGATATTGTACTATAGCTATGCAATGTCTTACAATTATGAGAGGGTACACGGGATCATTCTGTATTATTTCTTATAAATGCATATGAATCTACAATTATCTCAAAATAAAAATGTAATAAAATAACTAAAAGTAATATAGAAGTCTATGTTTATAACCTTAAAGTCAGGACTGCGTACCTAAACAGGGCCTCTAAAACAAAAAATTAATACATATTTTGAAATATGAGTAAATCACAATTTGAAACTTCTTTAGCACAAAACACATCTTAAGCAAAGTCAAAAATCAAATGCCAGACAGGGAGAAATTATTGCAATCAGATAAAATCAACGGTTTTGTAAGCTGACGACATAAAATCCTTTTTATGAAAACATTGCCATTCAATTGTTTAAGTAGTTCACAGAAAAGGTATCATAACTAATAATTATGTGTATGGAAAATATGGTGAGCTTCACTAGAAATCAGAGAAATCAAAATTAAATTGATAAGGAGATATAATTTTATACCTATAAGATTAAACAAATTAAAAACATTAAAAACATCAAAAATTGGTAGGGGTATAAGGGAAAAAGTTGTCTTATACAGTGCTTGTGGAAAATAAATTTGTATAGCTTCTTTGGAGGAAAATTTGGCATACAAAGATGCATACTGTCTATTCCAACTTTTTCTCACTTCTCAGTATCTACCCTAGACCTAATGATTACAAGGAAGAATTTTAAGGATGGCCATTGCAGTATTATAATTAGTAAAACCTGGAAACAGCTTAATACTAGTGACTGTAAGTATTACAAACAATGGTTTACTATAGGCTAGTATGCAAAAGTTAGAAAGGAGTAATACATATATAAATGAAATGAAATGAAAGCATCTCCAAAAACATTACTGACAAAAATCTTGAATTGCATAACAACATGCAAAGTATGATACTGTAGCAGAAACTGACACATCTATTTCCCCTCTCTTCTTTACTATCAGAAACTCTGACTAAATTTGAGGGAGGGAATGTGCTCAGCTTAAAAAATAACGGTAAAGGGCACCAGCTTCTTCTGAGGTCATCTGTAACATTGTGCTTAGAGGTGGTGGGAGATAGATACAAGTTCTAGTTTCTCCTCATGGTTTCTAATTTTCCTGCCTTTCCTCCAGTTCTCATCCAGATGCACTTCCTGACTGCTGGCCCTTCTGTCCTATAGTGACTGCAGAAACACCACCAGGTGCACAGGAAAAAACATTCCATTGAATTCTTCACATCCTCACACAATTGCATAGTATGTAATGTCTATAATAAAGCCTTTATTTCATATCATTCTGCTTCTCTGACAAATCTTTACTGATAAAAAAAGAAGTTGATACTCGAAGTAGTTCCAGAGGAACAGAACCTAAAGGCTGGATTCTCTCAATTGGTAATAGGTTATCTGGTATTAGTGTTTCAATCTGATTAGATTTAAATGCTTTAATAGTCATAGTATGAATACTAAAGCAGAAATTGGTCATTTATATCATACAGTGGTAGCAAAGTTGCTTAAATTATCTGTTGAGGTAACATCAGCAAAATGGAGGAATAGGAGGTCCCAGTACTCACCTCCACTACAAAAACCATTTAAAAAGCATATGCAAGCTGGCAAAAATAGCTCAGTGAAAGCTCTGGACTATAATGAAAAAGCAGCAAAAGCCCTGTGGACTTCAAAAATCAAGGATGGTTACATAAATAAGTGTAGGAAGCGTTACACCTGTCTCACCCCATCTCCAAGTTCAGAACATCTTAGCATGACGAAGGATTCGCTCAGAAGAATTTCACCCCATTTGGAAAAGGAGAGCAGGAGAACCCCAGCAAGTCTCACTGTTGTGGATGTTTGCAGCCTTTGCTACCAAGGACTCCCACAGTCTTTACGAACCCTGATCCCAGCTGAGCAAGTTGTCCAGAGTCCCCACTACCACATCACCTCCCTGGGGCTGGAGCTGTTGTTGTGGAGAGATCTACCCCGAGGTTTCTCAGTTACTGCTGTGCTCCATTCTCTACTGTTAGGGCTCCACAGTATCTCACCATATACAGAACTGGAGCTGCCACTGATCTACACTCTGCCCCCAATCTCAGTTCACAGCTTTGCCCCACTATTACCAGGGCAGCCACCACCTCCCAGGGCTTGACATGCAACTTTAATAGGCCACCACCAGGGACATGCTGCAGCTATTCTGTCACAGCCCCCTGAGTTCAGAGTTGGGACTTTAACTTATAATTTCCAGGCTGTGCTGCCGCTACATTCTACTCCCTGGGCTCAAGGTACTGCTGCACTTTGTTATCCCAGGGTCTGTGCCGTTGCTGCTTCCCTCTTGCCTGAGCCAAGTTGCTGTGGTGAGCCCAGAGACCCAGACCCAAGATCACAAGAGGTCTTCACATACTCACACCTTAGATACCAGTGCCACTATCGCAGAAAGTGCACCTGTGCCCCAGGACACAGGTGCTGTAGCAGTTCTGTATAGACTTGGATACCTAGTTCTGCTACTGCTCTGAGTGCCAAGATGCCACACCAGGTGCCAAGAGGGGTCCTCTCAGATAGAACTTACTCCTATGGTTAAAAAAGAAGAACAGGAAGAAGCCAGCAGCCTTCATCTCCAAGGATCCCAATAGCCCTAGTCACCACTACCATCTGCAGGACCTCAGAGTCTTGGCCACAAAAGACCTCCACAGACTTCACCAACATTGACCTCAGCTGGTGGAGCTGCACAGAGGTTATACCACTGTGCCCTCCCAGGAACCAAAGATGCTGCATTCACTCAGCCGGTTACTTTGTAGCCAGCTTCTGGTGAAAGTCTTTTCCCACTGAAGCCAGTCAAAAACGGCCAGAAGAGGTAACTACTCCTTCAAACGTGCAGGCATCAATGCAAAACCATCAGAAACATGACACCAGTAAAACAGCACAATAATTTTAGGATAACTGACCCTAAAGGAATGGAGATTTGCAAGCTACGTGACAAAAATTCAAAATAATTGTTTTAAGAAAGCTCAGCATGATTCAAGAAAACACAGATAAACAACTCAATGAACTCAAAAAAAAAACACATGAGTAAAATGAGCAGAGTTCAACAAAGAGGTAGAAATCATTTTTTAAAAAAATGCAGAAATTCTGGAGCTGAAAATAAAATGAATGAAATGAAAAATGTAATAGAAAGTTTAAACAGGAGGCTCATTCAGGTAGAAGAAAGAATCTGTGAACTTGAAGACAGATCTCTTAAACTACTCAGTGAGAGGAGAAAAAAGAAATTGGAATGAAAAAGAGTCAAGAAAGTCTAGAGTTATAGTACTCTATCAAGTGAAACAATATTTGCACTATGACAGTCCCAGAAGGAGACAAGAAAGAGAGAAAAAGGGGGACAGAAATCTTATTTAAGAAAATAATCACTTGAAACTTCCCAAATCTGGGGAGAGAAATGGACATCCAGGTGTGCACACACACACAAAAAAATGTTATTCGACCATAAAAAAGAAAAGAAAGAAATTTTGCCCTTTGCGACAACATGTATAAAACTGTAGGTCATTATACTAAGTGAAATAAGCCAGACAGAGAAAGACAAATACTGTATGGTATCACCTATATGTGGATTCTAAAAAAGAAAACGAGTCAATTTCATAGAAAACAGAGAATAGAATGGTGGTTTCCAAGGGCTGGAGGGAGGGAGAAATTGGGCGCTGTACGTCAAAGGGTACACATTTTCAGTTGTGAGAAGTATAAATTCTGAGAAGCTAATGTACAACATGGTGACTACAGTTAATAATAATGCATTGTATACCTGAAAGTTGTTGAGTGTAGATTTTGGGTTCTCATTCCCCAAAAATTCTGTTAACTATGTGAGGTGTTGGAAGTGTTAATTATCTTCATCTTGGTAATCATTCTACAGTGTATATGTATATTAACTCATCACATTGTGCACCTTAAATATATAGTTATATTTGTCAATTATTCCTCAATAAATTAAAAAAGTTATCTGTTGACACCTAAAATCATGGGCCTGCAGAAGCCAAGGTTATGTGTGACCAAATAGTTGCCACCATAGAACATTTCACTGAAAATAATGGATAAAATGTAGGGGGTTGTTTGATTGCTTCTGAACATCCTGGAGAATTTAGTTAAGAAAATCACAATCCCAGGACTTTAAATTCACAGCTCAGGTGTGGTTAATGCATCAGAAAGCTTTTATGGCTACCTTATAATAAACCATTATCTCATGTAACTGCAGAACTCAGAAATATTTTTTTCAATTTTTTATTGAGGTCATAATGGTTTATACTGTTATTTAATTTCAAGTGTACATTATTATTTATCAGTTTCTGTATAGACTGCATCGTGCTCACCACGAGTAGTCTAATTTTTATCCATAACCATACATATGTGCCATTTACTCCTTTTGCCCATCCCCCCACCCCTTTCCCCTCTGGTAACTACTAATCTTTTTTCGTTATCCATGTGTTTTTTATCTTTCACATGTGAGTGAAATCATTCGGTGTTTGTTTGTTTTTCTCTGTCTGGCTTATTTCACTTAACTTAATACCCTCAATGTCCACCCACAATGCTGCAAATGGGACCATTTTATCTAGTGAGAATTTTGAAAACCAAATTAAAGGTCTAATCCTGAGGATTTCTTAATTAACAAACAAATTGAAAGTCCAAAATTTTAAGATTCCGTTATGCTAAAATTAGAGGCATTCTTCAGCAAGGAGTGGCCTTTACAAATTACTAGGGAGACATATGGACAAATTCTTATTAACCTAAGATTGTAGAATTCATAAATTCTGCTGAATCTTCTTTGCCATTGAAGCAACCCCTCCTCTCTTGTTTGAGGAGGTTTATCTCCCATTGCATAAAAAATCAGCAATGGCCATCCCTTAGCTAGCTACCCTGTAATGGTCTACTGATCCTCCAAAGGTCCTAGTCCCTCTACTTCCCATTCCCTCTCAATCTATGACCATAATTAATTCGTGGCAGATCCCAGAAGGTGAGGTCCAAAATGTGACCCATGAGGATATGCAACATATCCCAAAATAATGGTAAGGTTTTTTCAATTTATATCAACAGGAACTTGGGTAAAATATATAAAAATTGATTTTAAGTGTCCTGGATTAGTGTGCAAGGACCATAATGTTGGATCAGGTCAAACATGTCAATAAGGGAACATTAAGAAGAGATTCTAAATTTGATGCATTAGCAGCTGATAGTAGCTCTAGAAGTGTGGTTGTTTGATGGAAACCTGGATCTTAAAGCAGCCCATACTAAATAGCTTAAAATGCCAGAACATATTTTGTATACGTTAAAGCAGTAGTTCTCAAACTTTAACATGTACCAGAATCATCTAGAAGACTTGCTAAAATATAGATTTCTGGGCCAAATTCTCAGAATTTCTGTTTCTGTAATTCTGGAGGGGGGCAAGAATTTATATTTTTAACAAGTTTCCAGGTACACCGATGCTATGGGTCCAGAGACCACACTTTAAGAATAACTGCTGTAGAAGAGAGTATTCAAAGGATTACAAAGATAAGGATGGATTCATCATGTAAGAGCTGCTCAATCATCCTCAACTATTTTCCCTGGAAGTGTCTGGAGGACACTCCCTTCACCAAGGCCGTTAATGAATTCATTTCTATGGAGAGCTCTAGCGTCCCTGTAAAGCTCTCTGGTGATTATTCTATGTAGACCAAGAATGACAATGAGGACTGCTGTCATTTAACTAGGCTTCCTGAATTCACTGGGCATGAGAGAATACTGGAGTGGTAGGGTCTAAATAGTGGCACTTAATTGGTAAAGAAAAGGTGGTCATGTTTACCAAAATAGGTAGCAAAGCCCAAGGTGTGATCAGAATGTTTGACTCACAGAGATCTTTGGCATTGGCTAACTGGTCACAGAATTCCTAAAACTGAAATAGATCAACTACCTAATAAAGACTTACTTGACTTGTAAAAGAGGAAAATCTCTAGGTCTTGTGAACAGAGTCATGGCCATGGTGGCAGTCATGGAATTACACATGGGCTCAGCAACATGGATCCCCACCCTACACAGCCCAATCTGGCTACAATCACTGCTGAGTGACTGATTTATTTGCTAACAGAAGAAAATAACACTCAACACTAAATATGGTAATATTCCCTATGGGAATCAGCCAGTTTCTTAGTGGCTGGTTGATTACATTAGTCTACTCCATCATAGAATGTGCAGTGCTTTGTCCTCACTAGAACAGACAGCGTGGAAATGGATTTGCCTTCCCTAACTGAAATATTCTGCCAAAACTACCATCTATGGATTTGCACAATGCTTTGTACATCATCACAGTATTACATACAGTCATGCTGTTCCATACAGCATTACTTCCTATCTATAAACACATTTATTACGAAAGTGTACCAATAGACCCATGCTCAAGGAATTTATTGGTCTTACCATGCTCCCTACGAACCTAAATCAGATGGCCTAATAGAATGGTAGTATGACCTTTTAAAGGTTCGTTTACAATGCCATCTAAATGGCAACAACTCAAAGGACCCGCGTAAATCCCTCTAGAATGTGGGATATGCTCTAAATCAACAATCAATATATAGTAATATATTGTAATCTTTCTCCCATAGCCAGGATTCATTGTCTGGTAATAGAGATGTGGAAACAGGAATGGCTTTTTATCACTATCAGCCTAGTAATCCACTAGCAAAGTATTTACTTTCTACTCCTGCAACTATGGCTCCTCTGGTGAAGAGGCTTCAGTTAATGTGAGAATAGTATATCCACCAGGGATCACAGCAATGCTTTTATTAAGCTGGAATTTGAGACTGCCACTTGGCCACTTTATGATTCTCCTATTAGTGAATAAACAGGCAAAAGAAGGGGGTTACTGCGTGGTTGAGCTGAGTGATCTTGACTATCAAGGGGAAATTGGGTTTTCACTATACAGTGGAGGTAAAGAGGACTATGTCTGGAACATGGGAGATGCCTTGAGAAGCTTCTTAGTATTTCCATGCTCTTTGATTAAATTAAATAGAAAATACAATCCACTCAACCAACCATAGTGCTTACAAACAAGAAAGGGAATATAAAATGGTTAGTGGAAGAAAAAAATATATGAATATCAGCTTCAACCACATGATCATTTGTAGAAATAATAACTATAATATTTATTAGTATTTCTTCATTTCGATATGCATATAATTGTTTACGCATATTAACAATTATTTTCCCTTCTCCCACTCTCCTACCATGTAGCATATGTGTTTATATCTAATTATTTAAGTTACAAGATATCAAAGAAAGTGAGTGACTTAGTTAAAGCTGGAGTAAACATCAGTCAAAGTCAGGGTAAACTGATTCATAGTACTTCGAGTCCTCTTTTGGGATAGAAGTCAAGATGTTTTCGGTTATACCAGGGATATTTGCATCATGCTAAGCAAAAATATGTATTGTTTTTACTTCTTGAAAGTTAAGTATGGTTACAAGAAAGTTGACAATCGTTGTTTGTAGTGGCTTTGTACTGTGTCAACTTAACTAAGTGTGAACTATGCTTTCTAGATTGCTTTCGCTGAATGCTTTCAGGTTAGAATGACCCACAAGAGAAAATGCCATGAGATTTGGAAGGCAGAAGTGTAGCACCAGACCTTGCTGCAAGGTTTGCATATCATCACTCATCTGCTGGTGTGTTGCTCACATTGCTCACATTGTTGGTGTGGAACAGCAGCCATGTAAGCAGCTCCCTCAGTTACTACCATATCTTCTTCTTCAGGTTATCTGAGTCATGAGCTAAGGGGATTTGCAGCTTCATGATGAAGGACCCCAGCTTATCAAGGTTAGAGACTGAAAGAGACAGACATAATTTCCAGTTTATGCTCATGGATGAGAAGTTTTTCCTCATGGGTTCCAATTTATCTTTGCTTTCCCTTACTTTACCTCTAGCTTTTCTTCCCAACTGCCAACACTACTGACTTACAGTGGCTTTAGACCACCTCTGGACACAGAGTTAATGGCCTTGCATACACCTTTTCACTCCCTCCCATGACTGCATAAGATTTAGTCCCCAAATGAAGCCTTTATTCCAGATCATACATAGTGCTTCTGCTTCTTAGTGCAATTATTTTGCCAATAGTATGTGTGCTGGTAGAATACTTCTCATATTAAAATTGGTACAGGGGCTGGCCCGGTGGCACAGCAGTTAAGTACGCACCTTCTGCTTCGGCGGCCTGGAGTTTGCCGGTTCGGATCCCGGGTTCGGACATGGCACCACTTGGAACGCCATGCTGTGGTAGGCATCCCACATATAAAGTAGAGGAAGATGGGCATGGATGTTAGCTCAGGGCCAGCCTTCCTCAGCAAAAAGAGGAGGATTGGTGGCAGATGTTAAGTCAGGGCTAATCCTCCTCATAAAAAACAAACAAACCAACCCAAAAAAACACAAAAAATTAAAAAATAAAATTGGTACAAAAGTTTGAGGCCTCAAAGGAAAATTGAATAAGAGGCATAAATTCTTGAAAGAAAGAGATAAACAGTCATTATTTGCAGATGTTATGACTTTGTACTTGGAAAGTGTAAGAGAATATGCTGAACAATTCAGAACAGCTATTAGAACTAATAAGAATTTATAAATATTTCTTGTCAAAAATCAATATATTAAGATTATTAGCTTCATTTATACTATCAAGAAATAGTTATGCTAATAGGATATGGCTACAAAATATATAGAAAATATTATATTATGAAAAATAATATAATAATATAACCATATAAAGTGAAAAATAAATACATAGAAAGAAACTTAACAAGAAATATACAGGACTCTAACAAAGAGAAAAAAAGTCATGAAATATAAGAAAAAGATGTGAGTAAATGGAGAGATGTGCCATGTTCCAGGAGCTATATGATAGTGATTAGTGGTTTCTCAATTTCATCTGTGCATTTCAAGCAATATCAATTATCCGTGAATCTTTCTGTATCAACTAAGATAAAATTCTATATATTAACACCATACACACAATTGTAATGTTCTTAAGGTTGATAATCTGTTCCCGAAAATGAGAAATAATGTGTAAAAACATCAACTGGGATCCTGTTTCCCATTGTTTCTAATAAGAAAAATTATAGTGCAATTCAGGTGAATGAAAAACCCCGTGATGATTAATTTTTTGTGTCAACTTGGCTGGGCCCAGATATTTGGTCAAACATTATTTTGGATGTTTCTATGAAGTCATTTTCTGGCTGAGATTAACAATTAAATTAGTGCACGTTCAGTAAAGCAGATTACCTTCCATAACATGGGTGAGCCTCATGCAGTCAGTTGAAGGTCTTAATAGAACAAAGACTGACATCCCCCAAGCAAGAATGAATTCTACCAGCAGACTGCCTCTGGGCTTAAACGGGAACTCAATCAGAAAACTGTTAAAAATATCTACATATGATTCTGATATTCTACCAATTGTATTTGTAATATAATTTGACATTCTTTCCACAATTTTTTTTTGTTAAAAATGGAATTTTGAGGACATAAAGGTATACTTTTTTCCTAAAACAACTTGGTTGGAAAACATTATTCTAAGGAATACACATGTTGAATTTGGGTATGAAAAACCAAAGAGGTTTCTACTGGAAAAATTCAACCTGAGAGAGACATTCTGCAGCATGGAACTAAATATATATAATAGATGAAGTATATATAGATAAAATAATGTATATTTATATTATATATATTTATATGATAGATCTTTTATAATATTGGTAATGGTAATTACATTTATATATAATATTAAAAGCAGAAAACAGACTATACAATTAGTAGTTTAAAAAATGTTATTCTGAAAATTTTCTCAATGTCTTCGAAACATACATGCACTAAACCAAAGTAGGACATAATTATAAACTGGGAAACTGTTTCTACTACATAGCACAGAAAAATGGTTGATGTTCTTAATAAATAGAGTTTTACAAACAAATCAGAAAAATATTAACTACTAATTAAGAAAAGGAAGTAAAGGAGAATAAAAATAGACAATAGATATTTGGAAATATTTGACCAAAATATTATTACATTAAATTCAGCTTAAAACAACAAGATATCACTTTCTCTTACAAATTGACTATGAAAGAAGATAAAGTTTAAGTAGCGTTGACTTGGGGATAGGGAAGTGGATACTCTTCATATGAGACCATAAACTATTATAATATGTCTGCGAGACAATTATCAAAATGTTTCAATAGTCTTAAAACATATATAAATATACACTGATCGAGTATTCTTCAGTGTATTCTTCAGTAACTTATTCTAGATAAAGTGGAATACTATGTACCGATTTCCTATATATCTGTTAAGTGAAAAAGAGAAGTTACGAAACTGTATTATACTACTGTCCCCTTTTTGTTGAAAACAAAGCAAACAAAAATACTGTATGTATATTTGTTTGTACATATTAACAGTGTCTATAATAACTGTCTTTGTTCCACTGCTTTGCTGCACCAACTTATCATAAATTAAATGCTCAAATATATGTGAGTATATTTCTCTGGAATCGGTTTCATTCCGTTGCCTAATTTGTCTATTCTTATGTCAATATTACACAATCTTAATTACTATAGCATTATAATAGCCCTTGATATCTGGTAGCGTAAATCTTCTGTGCTGTTTTTCAAGAGAGTTTTGACTATTCTTGACCCTTTCATTTCCATCTAAAGTTTAGAACCAGCTTGCCAAGTTTGACAAAAGAAATAACTGCTAAGATTTTCGTCATTGAATAAAATTCATGGAATGTATTCTTATTACAATGCAGTAAACTTGAAATGCCTAACAAAAAGCTAGAAAAGATACAAATGCTTGAAAATTAGACACTGTGATTCAAAATGACCAAGTCATCAAAGAATATAAACAAAAATTAGAGAATATTTTCCAATAAAAAATGTTGAAGATATATCATAATAAAACATGCACAGCTAGTATTTCTTAAATGCGTAGACTTAGTAAAGTTGACAGGGTAAAAATTTATGATGAAAACCTTCCTTCTGAAGAAGCTAGGAAAAGAACAAGTCAAGTCTAAGAATATGTGAAAATGTAATTATGTAATTGTATGTATAGGATGAAAATACTTGTAAAAATATTCTAATTTTCATATAAGATACTTACAAGACCATAATCAAAGCCACAGATGTGCTTATTTCTATGTAGTGAAATGAATTTTCTATATTTTTAAAATAAAAATATATTCCTTTAGTAATAAAATGTATTTTGGATAAATGTAATCCTGTAAAATGACACTCAAGGATTGTAACATAAAACATATATGTTAAAACATATAAAATGGTAGAGAATCATATAATGACCACTGTGAACTGATTATGCAGCATAAATAATAATCAATTCATGGCCACTCTTAGCTTTTCTATAACCCACTTATAAGTCTTCTGATTATAATATTCATGAAACAAAGCAAATCTCCAAGATAACTAATCTGTAAATAGTTCAATAAGTGTATCTTAAAAGGTAAGAATTTTCTCTCAAAATATAAATATACTACCATGATAACTACCCAAAATTAATAATATTTCCTTAACACCAAAATCAGTGTTCAAATTTCTCTGATTGTTTTATAATTTTGGGGGTTTATTTGTTCAAATCAAGATCTTAATGAAGCTCATAGATTTAAATTGGGTGATCGCCTTCTTAAATGTCTTTGAATCTATATATTCTGTCTTCAACTTTTTTTCTTGCAATTTATTTAATGATGAAATAAGGTCATTTGTGCTATAGATTTTTCTATACTCTGGATTTTAATTATTGCATTCTCATGTAATCTGAAAAGTTTCTCTGTTGTAGGGTTCTCCAGAGAAAGAGGATCTATTAGCTATCTGTATATCTATCTAGAGGTGCTTATTATAAGGAATTAACTCATGTGATTATGGAGACTGAGACATCCTATGGACATCACACACAAATATATTGATAAAAAAATAAGGAAGAAATAAGCATGACAATTACAGTCCCAGTTTCTGCAACTGGCCATGTGGTTAGAGTTGGTATTTAACTATCGTCTTTCACTACTTACTCTGTATTGTTTTTGCCTTCAGCAAGCACCTCAGCTGGTCATGGTTCTTTACCTTCTGGGGTGACTCAAACCTTTATTCCTGAATGATCTGTGCTTTTAGTAGTCCTGCCTAGATTGGGTTGTTATAGTTTTTCATTGAACTTAATCACAGAGCATGGTAATGCTAAGAGATGCCCTAAGGAATCTTTTGTATTCCAGACATACTCTCCCTTACTTCCTTTGTGGTATAGTAGTCCAATTTCCTTTTGGTAGTCAGAATCAGTAACCCAAGCCGGTATAGTAACTCCATTTTTGCTTATTGATTCAAAGGCACGAGGAACCCAAAGTGACGAGGTGGCAGTCTTAACTTCCAGTTCAGTGGAATCATTGTTGTGCTTCCTAGTAGAAGAATTCCTCTTACAAGAACTAAATCTTCTAGGCCAGCAGAGCATAAAGTTGCAGGAAAAGGAAACAAAATTTTTGCTAATGTGTTACTAGGGATAATAATGAGTGATGCCACTTCCATCTCCTCCCCTGGATTTCTGGACCCATGAATCCTGGCTATGATAGAAACAGCAACATATATTGGACACAGAGTATATTGGACACAACATATACTGGAATCAGAGTACATACAGCATTCTGGAGAGCCCCATTCCAGCCCTGTAAGGTATTGCCACCTAACTGGTGCTGTGACTGAATCTTAAAAGGTCATTCCACCATTCTCTCAAGCCGGCTACTTCAGAATGGAAGGAAACATGGTTAAGACCTGTGAAATCAGTGAGCATGAGTCCATTGCTGTATACTTTTTGCTGTAAAGTGAGTTCCTTTATCAGAAAAATGCTGTATGTTTCCTGCATTCTTCATATCCTTGATGGTGACACTAATCTCTGCAATCCTTCCAAGGATGTGATATTGCTTTTTGTTTACTATTTTCCTAGGTAGAGGCAGTTCTAGTGGCTTCCACTTAACATTTCCACCATAATAGCCCTCACTCCATAGGTCAGGAAACCAATGTGAGGCTTCTGTGAGTTTCTAAGTAAATCTATTCTAATTACACATTCAGATCTGGGGAAATAACCCCAGGGTGGGTTTGCAGAACCATTGGGCCCACTATGAGACGGAACTAAGCTAAAACTCCAACAATTAACTCACCTTCACAAGCCCCTAGTCTGTCTGGTGAGGCACAATGACATTTTGAGTCTCCTGGAATTAGTGTCAGTTCAAAGAGTCCAGTAATCTCTGAATGTTCTGATTATTTCCTTTTGCCAAACGCACAGTTACCCTGGTAAAAGGCCATAGGTCTCTTTGGTGGAGGCTAAGAGAAATATTAGCAGTACTCATTATTGATAGTGTACTGAAGTTGTTCCTCAAGGGGACCCAGCCTCCTCTTCATGCAAAGTGTTCTGGATCTGTAAACTTGTTCAAATCTGGGAATTGATTGAGAGGCCATGACTCTGTTTTTATGAATTAGGTTAGATTTTGCTCACTTGATCTTTAACTTCTCTGCTTATTCAAATCAAGTAAGAATTTAATAAACTTAATGTCTATTTCACTTCTGGGAATACCATGATTAACTAGCCAACACCATATGTCTGCATGAGTCAAACTATTCTGATTACTGCTTTGACTCCGCTGTTCATCATGGTAAACACACCCACCTTGCTATGGTGGTTGAGTGCTACCACTTGGCCCCTGCCACCCCAGAATCCAGTTATACCCATTACACTTAGTTTTCCCAACTCAATGGCTGCAGTTCCACTGTTAAATCTGTCCTACAGAGAAAAGTAATCACAGAGCTCTTCAAAGATGCCAGGGTTCTTCTCACAAATTTCTCACAGCATTGGTGAAAAGTTTGTCTTCTGGATCCTCACAGTGTGGGTAAGTAGGTCTTAAGTGACGCATCCACTTTAACATTCCATTCTCCCTAAACTTATGAATCTCTTTCCCACATTAAACCAAGGCAGTTCTGTCACTTCTAATTCACTCACTGTGGGTCACCGTTTGGTCCAAGCTTCAGCCAACCAACCAAACTGTTAGAGCCCTTTCTAACTCCTCAAGATGCAGCATTAAATGCAAAATCTCTGCTTAATAGGCCCATATCACATTAGCTTGATGCAACTTTATGTTATTTCCACCATTATCACACACCCTTAACATCCACTCCCACATGTTTTCCCCAGATATCTGTATAAATGAGAAAACTCAAGTAGTTCTTTTCGAGTGTAGCACACATCCTCGTGGGTCGGTCACATTTTGTACCTCACCTTTAGAGGCCAGCTGGGACTTGAGTCTAATTATAGGTCTAGAAGCAAAGAGGGGTGGTGGAGTAGGTCCTGAGGAGCATCAGCATTATTTTGCATGAAAACTACCTCAAGGGAGGCCCTTAGTTTCCTCAGGCAATCCGGGGTTAATTCCCTCAGGGGAGATTGGAAAGGCTGAAACTGCTCAGGCTGGTAGCACTGGGTGAATTAGCCACTTCCACTGGCAGTAGGGATACCACTACCACTGGAGGTCAGGAGGCTGCTTCCATGGGGGATGGGAAGTCCACATCTGCTGGAGAAGGAGAGGCTGCTTCCACTAGCAAATAAGACTCATCAGAATATAGGAGTTCAGTGTCCCCAGCTTCATCAGGGACTTCCTACATATCCCCATCCAAGTTTATAAGATACCATTATTTTGCAATCAATATTCTTACTTTAACAGTAGATACTCTGTGAGGCTGGAAGTTCAATTTGTATTGTAATTCAACAAGTCATAGGATAATATTCTCTGTTTTATTTTCACCAATCTCAGTCATGCAGCTACAGGAAATAAGAGTCTCTTTTAGGGCACACATAGAAACCTTCAGGCCATTTATGCAGTGCTTGGGCTGGGAATTCAAATCCCTGAATTGATCTTTTTTCACCACTTTGTCCAGCGACAACAGGAGCAGTGAGCCAACCTCATTATACTTATTAATTTTCAAAAAATGTTTGAAGTCTCATATACACAGTCATGCACATCTATACTTCCAATAAATGGTTGATCAAGAGTACCCAATGCAAATGTTCTGCATATGTCTGTTACCAGTTCATACCATGGGCTATCAGTAGTCTATTTACTTCTGGAAGTAAAGTTATTAGCATCTTTAAATTTAATCGTATTAGAGAGCCAATTCCAGAAACCTTAGAACCAATTCAGAAAACTCATCCTTAAAGTTCTGCTTCTTTAGAACTACTCTCCATACCAAAATCCAAAATCTGTATTGGTCAGAGTTCTAAGGGTTCAGAGAAACAGTACCAAAAAAAATAAGATTTATTATAAAGAATTGTTTTATGTCACTATGGAAGGTGAGAAGTCTCACAATCTGTCATCTGTAAGCTGGTGGCCAAGGAAGCTTGTGGTGTAGATGCAGTTTATGTCCAAAGACCTGAGAACCAGGGGATCTGATGGTGTATGTATCAGCCAAGGGCAAGAGAAGACCAAAGTCCCAGCACAAGCTATCAAGTAGACACTGAATTCTTCCTCCTTCCACCTTTTTGTTCTAGTCAGGCATTCAATATTTTGGATGATGCTAAATAGAGGACAATAGGCTTTACTCAGTCTACCAATTTGAATGTTAATCTCATGTGGACGCTCCCTCACAGGCACACACAAAAGTAATTTTTATCTAAATATCGGGTCAAATTGACACATAAAATTGATCATCACAACTGTCTTCTGTATTAACTGTGATTTTATAGTTATAGCGAAGGTTGTATAGGATTTGACAAGAACAATTAATATGTGGAGGCATATCTTAACCAGAGATTTTGAGACATTTCTGGAGGATAGAAAGATGTATAAATTGAATTTATTGGAAAATTTGAGCAGACAAAGCATAGCCTAAATCATAGGCAGGAGAATGCTACCAGAAAGTGAACAAAAATTGTCATTTGGGATGAAGAACTATGCTTCAACTACCAATGTAGTTGAATCACAAACCTCAACCTCAAATATGAAGAGAAGCAAAAAATAATAACATCAATGTAAATCATGAAAAACTTTATTATCTACCAGAGGATACAAATTAGATGTATAACTTCTAAACTACTATAGTAAAGCAAAGAGAACAAGGAAAAATTGATCAGTATACCAAATCTAGCATGCAGAGATAATCTGTCATAAATAGAAAAATAAAATGAAACGGCAAGAATAATCACAATAAATGTTAGTTGGTTAAATTATATGTTTATGTGACATAGATGTGCAGAATGAGTAGGGAAAAATAATCTGTCTTTAAACTTTTTATAATAGACAGACTAATCCAAAGATAAAGAATTGGCAAAAATAAAAGAGTAAACTTAGATCGCTCAGTTAAATGCTAACAGAAAGTAAGTATGACAAAATATATAACACACATGTATAATTCAGGAAGAAAATCTGACAATGGGCAAATAGGGATATTTTACATAGATTTTTTAAATCACAAAAGAAAGCATCAATGTCTTAACTAAAGTCCCAAAGGACCATCATTTCTGCCATAACAATTTTAAAAAGTAACAGATAACTAAAAAAACAAAAAAGGAAACATTTTTAAACAGCTTAAAAATCTGTGGATACACAAATGTCTAAAGGACCTAAATTCCATAGAGGAAGTACCCCTTCCTAGATGAGCTGATCTGTGATGACTAGGGACTTTTGCCTAATCCTTGGCATGGAGGATGCAAAATCAAGACTATTATAAATGGAAGGATTGTGCTAGGGTAGGAACATTTTTTTAAAAACTTTTAATCACTGTGTAGGCTTTTGTGATGGATTATAATCAGTAGCAGGAGAAAATGCCAAGTAATTCTCCTCACTCACTCACTGATTTTCCATACAGTATTTTTTTTTTTTTTTGAGAAACATTAACCCTGAGCTAACAATCGTTGTCAATCCTCCTGCCTGTGCTGAGGAAGCTTGGCTCTGAATAACATCTGTGTTCATCTTCCTCTATTTTATATGTGGGCCTAATGCCACAGCATGGCTTGATAAGAGAGGCTTAGCTCCACGCCTGGGGTCCTAACTGGCAAATCCCTGGCCGCTGAAGCAAAGCATACAAACTTAACTGCTATGCCATCAGCCCGCCTCTAGAATTTTTAATAAGTACATACCCACAGTAATAGTAGTGTCAGACAGCATAGGGACTGGAGGCTGAGACCTCAGCTGGAAAATGGAGACTGGTCTCAAAGTCTTACGGTGCTTATATTGCAAAGTCCTCCTAAAGAAAAAGTTCTGCTGAAATCCAGGCTTGATCCAGCTCAATTACTGATGAGATAGATGTGATTAGCTCATCACCTTAGTTGCCCAACAGAAGAAAAAGCAGACCCTCAATAAAGAAATTTAATATTTAGTTAAGGTTCTAAGTGTTCATTTAAATGAAGTTACCAGTACAATAGTACCAAATATTTTTTTTCAAATATGAAATACTTCTACAAAAAAATCTACCTGACACTCCTGGATGAAATTAAGTAACGTCAATAAATGAAGAGATATGTTACAGTCATAGACTGGCCTACTGATTATTATTGAGATGTTCATTCTCCCCAAATTGATCTATAAATTGACCATAGTCCCAGTAAGAAATTCCAGCAGGCTTGTTCTTGTAGAAATTGACAATATGTTATTACAATTTATATAGCTATATAAAGGACACAGAATAGTCAAAAAATGTTGAAAAGGAAGAACAATGTTAGACCCTTACCTTATACTGGCTGATTTCAATATTTACTTTAAAAGTACAATATTCAAGACAATGTGGTACTGACACAAGAATAGACAAAAAATACATAGAATGAAAAAGAGATTCCATTAATAAATTCTCACATATACCGTAACAATTTTTTTTACAAATTATTCAAGATACTTCAAAAGGAGAAATCAGTGTCTTTTCAACAAATGATTTGGAAGAGTTGGACAGTCATAGGCAAGAGAAAATATCTTTGACATAAACCTCACATCTTACACAAAACTTTATTCAACCTGAATGTAAAACACAAAATTATAGCTATAAAATTTTTAGAAAATAACACAGGATAAATCTAGGTGATCTTGGCTTTGGTGACGAGTTTTTAGATACAGCATTGAAAGTATAATCCATGAAAGGAAATAAATTGTTAATTTGGACTTTATTAAAATTAAAGTTTTGTGTTGCTCAAAATAAACTGAAACTATGAAGAAAATTCAAAGACAAGGCACAGACAGGCAGAAAACATTTAAAAATCACATATCTCAAAAGGGCTCTTTCAGAATGCGTAAAGAAACCTTAACACTCAACAATAAGAAAACAACTCAATTAAAAAATGACAAAAGATATAAACAGACACTTTACCAAAAAAGATATGCACGTGGCAAATAAGCATATGAAGAAATGCTTGCCATTATATGTCATTAGGGAAATGCAAATCAAAATTATCTTAGATGTTACTACATACCTGTTGGAATGGTTTTTTAAAAAATTGGTACTACATACCTATTCAGATGGCTAAAATTTTTAAAATTGCCAATACCAAGTTCTGTAAGGATGTAGAACAGAAAGAACTCTCATTCATTCTGGGTGGGAATTAAAAATGATCAACCACTTTGGAAAATTGTTTGGTAAGTTTTTATAAAGCCAAATGCAGACTTGCTGTAGATGCTACAATTATGCTCTTATGTATTGGCCCAACTAATTTGAAAACAGATCCACACACAAATACTTGCACGCAAAAGTTTATACAAACTTTATTTATGATTACCCAAAACTAGAAACAACAAAGGTGGTCCTTGAACAGATGAATGGATAAACCAGGGGTAGTTATTCAGCAATAAAAATGAATGAGTTATTAATAAATACAAATTGGTAACTCTTAAATGTATATTGCTAAGTGAAAGAAGCCAGTGTGAGTAGGCTACATGCTATATGATACATTTATATGACATACTGGAAACGTCAAAACTGTGGAGAAGATGGAAAGATTAATGGTTGCCAGGGATTTGTGGAGGCAGGGGGATTTGACTAGGTTAAACACAGGGGATATTTTAGGGTTGAGAAATTATTATGTATGATACTTGATGATGAATATATTTCACCATACATTTATTAAACACATAGAAATTTATAGCAAGATGAATGAAAATAAATGAATGAATATTTTAAAAAAATAAACTCAGAAGTCAGGGGTACCCAAGATGAAATGTAAACTGAAAAAACTATCTATCTATATTGCAGATGTAAGGCATAACCTCTCTGAAGGGTGTGTGACAAAAGAGGCACCGATCTAAATAACTTTGGAAATGACTGGATTTTGTAAAATTGAGAACAAAAGGAACTGTACATAAGCAGTTAATAGAGTTGTTTCTCACGGAGGTACAAGTCAACAATTCTGAAACTGTGGTACATGTCACTGAAATTGAACAAATATGTAAAGGGATGGCAGACAGTAGAAGAAAGATTTCTCGCTTGGAGTAAGACGTTATAGATAAGCAAGGGGTAGGAGCTAGAATGAATCACATGGTACTGGATTAGAGTTGGAGATATCATGAGATAAATATGAACTCAAGTTTAACTTAATATAGATACAGATGAATATATATGTAAATATACACACACACACGCATACGCACATATGTATGTGTGCTGAGGCAATGTACAAGATGATCCTGGAACAACTTGTAGAGCTAGAAAGTAAAAAAAGCCAAAAAATACCACAATGATAAAAGTATGTTATAAAGGGACAAAGGAGTCAACTGAAAGAGCTCATAACGCCAAAATTGAAACCAGCAACAACAAAAATATATAAGAATACCGAATTCCAAATTATTTGTGTATATGCTCCCTTCAAGGTGGTGGAGCATAACCCTGAATCCCTTAATTATGGGCCTCTCTCACTGACTTGTTGACAGAGTAGAGTATGAAAAAAGGAAGGAGAAAGGAAGGAATGAGAGAGGGAGAGGAGGTGGGATGGAGAGAGGGAAATTCATTCATAGTAGGAATATTTAGCCAAATGATCAAGGTTAACATCATCAGTGATAAGTCACGTTGATAACATGTACCTTTGAAATGATATAATGAGAATAGGTCTTTACCTCTCTGCTCTTCCTCCAAAAAGCTCATAATCTCAGTTTATCATGAGAAAAAAAAGTCACACAAATCTCAATTGTGAAACATTCTACAAAATATCTGACCAGTTCTACTCAAAACTATCAAGGTCATCAAAAACAAGGAAAAACTGAGAAAATGTCACAGCCAAGCACAGCCTAAGAAGACATGATGACTAAATGTATTGTATCTTTGATGAGATCCTGGAACAGAATAAGGTTATTAGGTATATATTATATTAGAAATCTAAATAAATAAATAAATAATTGACTTTAGTAAATTACAATGTATCAATATTGGTTCCCTAGTTGTAACAAATGTACAACTGTAAGACATTACTATTAGAAAAAACTGTGTGGGATATATGGGAACTTTCTGTACTATCTTTGCGATAATTTTGTAAATGTAAAACTATTCTTAAGTGAAATGTTAATTTAAGCATAAAAAACAGAGTTAGTCACTCTTTTGTTCTCTTTTTTCTGCTGGCTGGTACATGGATATGGCAGTGACCTGGCTTCGACATTCAGAAAAGACAACCCTCTAGAGGACAGTAGAACTACAAGATCAAACCTAGGTCCCGGAATGTTCTTGGGAAACACCAACACTTGATACCACTAATATTGTACATTTTTGCCCATCTGATGGGTGAAAATTTTATCTAACTTTTACCTTATTGTTAATTACTAGTGAGGATGATCTTTACATTTTCAGTGACCACTTTCATTTTCTTCTCTGTGAGTTACTTCTCCACATCCTTGGGCAAAAGATTGATTGATTGTGCTTTTCTTATTGTTTTAGATTTTGGAAAAGAGACTTTTGTTATATATTTCCCACAAAATTTCTTCTGATCTTTTCTCTGTATTTTAATTTTTGATTTATATTTTGTTATGTACAAGTTTTTTCATTTTGGTATACTAAAATTTATCAGGCTTTTGCCTAATAGCTTTGGTGTTTTAGCATGTTTAATTGCCTTCCCTATTATACGATTATAAAAACATTCGCCTGTTTTTTTGTAATAATTTAATTGTTTTATTTGTTGAGTTTGAAAAATATTAACTCATTTGGCAATTTTTTAATGCTGTCAGGTAAGAACTGTGAAGTCCCTAAGGTAGTGAGGACTTTGGCATGACTGAGGAAATTAAAGAGACCCAGGGTGGCTAGAACATTGTAAATTGAGGAGGCAAGTGGTGAGAGATTAAGTTAGAGAAGTAGGCAAGGGCCAAATCATGAGGCCTTGTAACATCTGAGTTGGTTGCATTTTAAAGACACTGGAGACTATATGTTGCTATATGCCTGCATGTACCTGGAGCTACATGGGATAAAAGGACACATAGATCAGGGAAAATAGTGACGTAAGAATTATTTAGGCCATTCAGTCTACAGACAAGCTTTTTCACATACACATTATGCAATAATTGAATTGAAATGGGAACATGTTCTGGAATGCTTTTGTAAGCTCCATAGGAGATTATGATATAGACATAACAGAGAAGTTCTCATTCAGTGTCTTCTCCAACTTTCATTTGCTCCTTTCATGAAGATTCCTATTCACTCTTAAAGTATTTACCAGATGCCAACACAACTGGGGAGAAATACAATCTGTTGAGTGGCAGGGGCATTCATTTGCCTTTGGAATGCTCATTTGTTCAAGAAGAGAAAACTGAACACCAATAAATGGTACCTAAAGGCCGCAGGTTTTTTTCCAGTCTCGAGAGACATCCTGGAAGAGGCATATAGGTAGTTATATAATTATCTTATTACATAAAATCACTTCATATTTGCTGAAACAACAGTTGAAAAACAGCATGTAGGAGACGAACTTAGAAAATCATTTTACAAAAAAACATTTTTCCAGTTAGCAATTGTTTCCATATAGTCGAATTTATTTTCTGTATAATAGAAACAATTTTTATGCTACGTTTTCTTGATTATAGAACTTTTGGTAAAAATCAACTTTGTCTCTGGTTGGAGCTACAGATACAACAGGTCCAGAGAAATGCATCTGTCAAGAAAGCAAAACTCTTTCACAACAGAGGAGCTCAGCCATAGACCTGCATTTTGTGAGCCGATGGCCTTCATACTAAATCCTGCACTTTTTTTCCCCTTACTTAATTTCACTTGTACTTTGGTGACTATTGTACAGAATGATCCGTACACTCGAACTTTTTCAGTTAATTGCCATGGAAATTTGATAATTTCATCCTAAAAGAGGGTTGAGGAAAACTCAGGAAGAGCTCAGATTACTGAAAACTGGAAAAAATTAATCTTGATTAAAGCACTTCCCCCATGAAAATAGGACCTCCTGAACTTTGTAAGGGTTGATTACGGGAGGCTGTTCTTTGGGGAATGCTTAACTGTACTTATTCTAGGATTTTCCACTAGTATTGAAGTGAAATAGTGGAGACATCAAGAAAGACCTTTAAAGGTGTAATTTAGTGGAATGTTGGCAGCAACTTGCTTCGTTCAGTTCCTCTCTAAAATAAAGTGCCAAAATATGCAAACTACTTTCCAAAATCATGATGGTTGTAAGGAATGCCTGTCAGCTGTCATCACCAATAAGCCTTTCCATGTGAAAAAAATAAACCTGGAGGATCACAGGAGGTTTATTGTTCACTTAAAAAAAGCATACCATATATTCATCATTAGGAATCTGGTGGGTTTCTTTGCTCTACTAAATAATTTCAAACATAAGAACTGGGAGGAATTTTCAAAGATTAGATTACTTGCAATTTCTGTTTTCATGACTGATCATATTTACTACATAAATCAGTAAATGTAGCTCTAAATGTCTTACCATGTTAACCCAGTATTATAAACTTTTTGCTTTCCATGTGAGACAAAAAATGTTAATCTATTGCAGTTCTCAATGCTGAAATGGTCTGAATTAATTTCATTTGATTGGAAATGTCTCCTTTTTTGCTTTATAAGGCAATGAAAATACAGGAAATAAACATTTGTAACGTCTGGAATTATTTTAAATAATTCTACCGTGGTTCAAACCTGTATTTGCATTGCTTTTTTCAATTTCATCATCTGGCATGAGTGACAGGAAAATTTTCTATTTCAATAGCAATTATATCATTTTCCACTGTGTTCTTTCCAGAAAATTGGAAGCTGTACACCACCCTCATCAACTTTAATTAATAAATGTAAATATTAACTTCTTATATTACAAACTTTTGGTATACAGAGTATGGGCACTATAATACTGTTTGAATATATTATAGTTGTTACTGACTCCAGTAACAGATCCTCAATAAGTTGATAGTATTCTTGTGTAAATCCATTCTTGATGGGTAATGAAGGTGCAGGAATGGCAGTCCAACCCATGATGTTCTTTTACTTTGCCAGTTGCCATGGAAGATTTCAAAAAGATTTTGAAAGTTTCTTTGGAACATGCAATTAATAGTGTACACAATGCTACTAGAGCTAACTGAGCGAATAAGTATTTGAACCAAGCATGATCCTGTTGTAAAAGAGAAGTTACGAATACTCAAGGAATGGTTTTCTTCTAGCATGTTATATGAGAAAGCCTGTGCCTCTCTAGAACAACAATAAAAAAGCTTAGATTCATAGAACCTCAGATTTGGAAAGGATTCTAGAAATAGAATCTACCTTCCTATTTTTTTTATTACATCTCTAACAGATGATCATAGCTCTAATTGAACATAACCACAGTGAGTAGTTCACTCCCTAAAGCAATCGATTTGATTGGATGGCATCTTAATTCAGAAGTTCCTCTTGAAACAAACTAAATTTGTTTCCTGGTAACTTCCACTCAATTGATCCTAATGTTTAGACCAAAAACAACCCTCTTCCCTCTTCCACATGACAGTTCTTTAAATGTTTGGAGACAATTATTTTGTCCCTAAAAATCCATTCTTCTCCAGTGTATATATTCCAGGTTGCTTTAAACTTTCCTCATATGACTTTAATTCCCGACCACTTATGATCCTTATCACCCTGTAAGATGTACTCATATCCCCCTTTTAAAACATGGCCTAAAAACTGAATACTTGTCTCAGAATGTGAACACTACATGACAAATTTTTCAGTCAGTGGGTTTCAGTGTCAAACTGGACTGCTAAGCTATCATTCTATTCTATTCCATATGGCCAGGCCAGATATTATGTGGCATTATTTATGCCACTCACATGATATGCAATAATGTTAACTTAGTAAAAAAGCAACTAATTCAGACCTTCTGTCTTTACAGAGAAAACAGCTGAAGTCAAAGAGGATTTCAGAAAAGCAGATGACCTCTAATCTTCTTCTCATTTCACTGCAGTGTGAGTATACACAGAAAACAACAATTCAGGGGGGAAGATCAACTTCAGGCAGACTTTCTGAGAACCACAGATCCATGTTTCAGCTTACGTAAAAATAAAAAATAGATCTCTTTTAAAGGTTCCTTAGCTACTAAGAGTTACAAAGAATAAGTAACGTTTGGATAAGAAGGTACCCTAATGTTGTGGGAATAGCAAGAGCAAAGGCAATGAGCAGAGTTTGTGCACTGAAGACCCAACTTGGCTGGGGAAAGAGCCTAAATGGGAAAGTCATGGGCAACATGACCAGAAAGAGAGGTTGAGAGCAGATTGTGAAAGACCATATGCCAACCTAAAGATTCTAGACAATTACCTGTACTTAAAAAATCCAACAATTTTCTTATCTCTAAGTCATAAAAAATCTAGCTGCTGAGGGGGAATAACAGCAAGTCTATATTCTGCTTATCACAAGGTTTGCGTTCCTTTTCTCTTCAACCAAGTCCCTCCTGGACCTGCCAAAAATGAGATTTTTCTCTTCTTTGCTACAGCTTTCAAAAAGTAATCTGAGATTAGCTTTATGCTATCAGAGGAGACTATGGGCCAAATTAAAATGTCAACACAAGTGGGAAAGATGACATTCATCTGCTAAGCGAAGTTTACACATATTCTAAAAATCATTGACTTTCTAGAACAGAAAACAAGCATAGAGATAGAACAAATGAAGAAAATAAAGGTCAGAGATGATGGTAACTTGCTCAAATTACACAGCTGCTACCGGGATTAGCTAAAGAGGGGAGATATCTAGGCTCAACATTCTTTGAACTACGTAAGACTGACTCCTCTTGATGCAGACATTCAGAAATGACAAAAACAAGCCAAAAGAAGAAAAAACTTCATTATTTTCTTTATCTCTTCCTTTATGCCAATCCAAAATAAATATGCTGTGGGACTGAAGATGCTAACCAAAGTCACACAGTATATTAAGCCAAGTCTACATAGGGTAATGGAATCAGATATCACGGAATACCGTCATTCTGAGTCACTAGGGAGAGCTGGAATAGGACATCTGAGCCTTCGTTGCTTTGTGGATAAGGTGGTAAATGGAGTTCTGGACATAGCTCTTGGCAAATTGAAATAACAAATCTTTAACCTGTGCTTGATTATAGTTCAGTCTCTGGAGTCTTTTTAAAAAGGTGACACTGGATGGCCATTGTGTTAAAGATCATTTCAACCACATTTGTTTCTCAAGGGAAGTCAGCCCTAGGGTTGTTTCTACCTATTTTGTTATGGTTTTGTGCATGGGCAACCTAATACTTTAAAAAGCTGGTAGAAAGCAAACATTTTTAGAGACCATGGTAACTAATTGAGGCAGCGGTGATACTATGCTATAAGATAAGTATATTTTTGTCACACTGATCAATTTATTTCCACTAGCCTATCCCATTCATTGGATGGAAGTTATCCAGGAAAATGAGAGTGGTCTTATTAGTTTTCAGGAGATATATATTTGGTGTTTTAAACACATGGTATCTATTCAAACTCTCAAGCAGACTCTGCCTTATGTGGAATTTCTTTAAAACTTGCCACTACTTATAAAATATTTCATTCATTTTAAGGGGGTATTTTACCAGCATGCAGCCAAATGTATTGCATAAACATTTTAAAAATAATGCCATGCACTCCGGTTGAACTTGAAGCTATTTGCTAATTAAAAACAAAAGTTAATTATTACTCATAAAGATAACTTATCAGTCAAGATTTCTCATTATGTTGTTTGTCTCTTTAGAAGCAGTCAATGATTTTCATTAACAAATTAATCCCCATATACATGACTTGTGTGTTGCAGGCTCTTCAAAGAGTAGACAACTTATCTGAAATAAAAGACGAACGATAATATAAAAGTAGATCATACGTTTAAAAAGATCAGTGAACTTAAATAATAATGACATTGGGACAGAAGCAGTATTATCTAGTAGTTATTAAAGAACTATCATTTGCTGATTAGCCAAAATTCAGTCATCCATAAAATGGAGGCTATTGCACTAGATTAGATACTATCTAAAGTCATTTCCAGTTGTAGTATGCTATGATACTAAAAAATAAGTGTGTAAACTAAGTCTTTTACAAGATTATGTTTCTCTTCTTAGTACTATTTAATAAATCAACTCTTGCCATAATCCTTCTTTTATGGTCTAAATAATTTATTTGCATTATAAGAAAGTAGAGATTTCCCCAACCATGAACAGCGTATTCACCTTGATCTAGGATAGAATGAAATTTAATATATATTCTTAATACCATATAGATATTCCCCTTTAGTTCCCTCTACAGGTTCTCATGAACAATTACTATTCTCAAGCCAGACAGCAATAATAGTCCTTTCCATTTCCACATGATTTCAACTTTTCAAAGAAGGTTTATTTACCTATATGTTATCCTCGCAACTATCAATCTTGTGAGGAAGGGCTAATAATGTTATCTCCATTTGGCAGATGTACGAGTGAAGCATAGAGCAGTTTAATGACTTTTCTGTAATCACATAGTTAATGAGAGAAACAAATCTGGAATCCAGATTTGTTCATCTCCATACTTTTGTGCTTTTCATTTTATCATTACCCAGCTTTGACCATTGATAGTGCTGGCGCTGATAATGATAACTAAATCAGTCAGGATAGGCTAGGCTATGCCCCCCAACAACTCCCAAATCTCAGTGGCCTAAAGCAACACAAGTTCATTTCTCACTCATGCTACATATCTAACATGAATAAGCCGAGAGTTCTGCTTCTTATTTAGTTTATTCAGTGACCAGACTGGCAGAAGCTCTACCATCTTGTAACTATACTATCTGGAACACATGGCTTCCTTGGTCAAC
The DNA here is from genome assembly GCF_037783145.1 of Equus przewalskii. NCBI lineage: Eukaryota > Metazoa > Chordata > Mammalia > Perissodactyla > Equidae > Equus > Equus przewalskii. Next base: position 61,057,764 of record NC_091863.1, read on the forward strand.
AGGGTAGAGGAGCAGAAGAAAATGAGTAATTCACATCTACCATTCTAGATTTTGATCCAGAAGTGACACACATTACTTTTACTTATAGCCCATGGGACAGAACTTATAATATAACACAGCCTCACTGAACTACAAAGGGACTGGGAAATGTGGAGGAGTACATGGATGCTTGGTGAGCAGTAAATGTCTCTGCCATGATAGCTATCATTTACTGAGCTCTTAATATGTGCCAGGCACTGTGCTAAGCACATCGTGTCATTGCCTCATTTAATCCTCACTATAGTCCTGTACTAGAAATATAATCATTATACAGATGGAAGAACCAAGTTTGAGAGTGATAATCTGTGCAAGGTTTCACAGACGTTAAATGGCTGAGTCAGGATTCAAATCCAGATCATTCTGATTCTAGAGCCAACTGCAAGTTAATTTATCCAAGTCCAAATCCCTTTCATATGTATTCCCTGTAGTCATCTTGAGATTGTTTGTTTAAGTGAGCGATGGTTTTTGCCTACTCCCTCCCACACTTGATTCCTATTTCCACTTTTATTTTCACTCTAAATGTATGAAGTATGATGAGTGAGAGAAGGCATATGAATGAATGATAAAGAAACTCCTTTTGTTGTATTTTCCTCCTTTCCCACAATAGTACTCTCTCTTTTATAGGAGGCCCTAGAATCCAGCCAGCAAGGGTAATTAATTGATTGAGCCTGCTTACTGTTGCTCCAGTATGTACCAGTCATCCCTCTTATCAGGCTTTCCTTAAATATAAAACAGTGGCTACTATCTCCTTCATATCTTCTTTGTAAGAATGGCCCAATAATAGTCTTAATAATTGAGAATATGCCTGTTGCAAGGCACTTTCTTTTGTAGCTATTTACAACTAAGCTCACCAAACAATAGTTGGAATTAAAGAGAAATCACCTCAGATATGTGTAGAATGATCATTTTCCACAAAAAGAATTAAAATAAAAGTTTTTAGATAGCCCTGTTACCCCAAAACTCAATTATCCAGAAATTTACATATCATTCCTGAAAATTCCAGATAATTTTTATGAATTGAGATTTAAAACACAGAAAACTCTGGCTAATGTGGAAAATATTGGCTTAATAGCACATTTTACTAAACAGTATCTGACAAGTGTCTCACAGTCTCTTTTAATTTGGGTACTGAAAGTGACCTCCTTCATTTCACCAATGAGTAAATAGGAGTCTAAAAGAAGTTATTTATCCACAATCAGGCAAATAGTTACATACGTCATAAAGGTAGGTACCTAGGCCTCCTCAAACTCTGAGTCTAGGCTAATTTAAAATAATAGCCATATTTATAAAATCTTTCCTTTGGAAAGTGAAAATTAAACTTTCTTAAAGCACTATAAATGTTTCTATTAGGTAAGATACCACAATTCTGTTAACATATTTATAACTCATAGCCTAGAATAATTACATTGGAAATTTGTCACTGATCACCAGGAAATGGTTAAGGATCTACTCAAAACAAGTAAAGAAAGACAACAGATATAGAAACATAGCTAGAATATCTGTATCATTAATCAGTAATATATGGGTTTACTGGGATGTTATAGAATTTTAAAATATATCTTTGTACCATTTGACTTATACAATTAGCATGGATTGCTTTTACAACTATAAAATAAGAAAAATTTCACAAGATTTTAAAACACAATAGTAGTTTGTATTTGTTTAAAATCTTTTACCTGTTGGTCTCACAGTATGTTTCCTGACTTGCAAGGACAAAAAGCGTAATTTCACGGAAAGTCAAAATGAAAAGCTATGTGAAGTTTTAGAAAAAGTATCAGGCATTTAGAATGTGTCACTTTGTTATAACAGAGCAGTAGAAGATCTGAATTATTGTCTTAGTGGTGTGAATTTGAGCAAGCAGGAAGTAATCATTCCAAGATTTTTTTTCATCTGTCAAATAGGGATAAAAATACCTCTCCTGTCAACATCACAGATTTTGTTGTGTGGATTATATAACTTAATGTATGTGAAAGCTCTTGGGAAAATAAAAATTGATTTATAAGTTTAGGTATGATTTTGTGTGTTAACATACATAAAGTAATGTTCCCTTTATCTGCATCAACATGCTTACATCAACATTTGTCCTACTCCATATCTTGTTCTTTTGTTCACTTCACAGAAGGCAGACAAAATCCAAGAAATGAGATTACTTGTGCTAAGTTCCGTAGGGAATGACAGACAAATTTGAAGAGCTATTATTCTTTGGGTGCCTTCTTTGTGCTTATGTGTCAGGTACTACACTAGATACTTTACATATGTGTTATAGCTTCATCCTTGGTCTAATGCTGTGAGGTAGGTTTCATTTCCATATATATGTGGTATATAAATCAAAGGCCATGGAAGGTAAGTAAATTGCTCAAGGTCACACAACTGGTAAGTAGCAGAGCCAAGATTCATATTCAGGTTTGTCAGACTCCATGAGTCTTTCCTTTATTTTGTGCTGTCTTCAGAGATCATAGTCACCTGCTGGGGCAATGTTCACCTTCTTTTGGCATGTATACGTGTTTTCCAGACATTGATGTGGTACAGAATAGCAGGTTATTTCTTTTTAACTCATTTGCTTTCTCCAAGAAAATAAAGAGTTCTCTTCTAATGTCTGTTCTGCTGACCTTGTATCTCTGTACTGAAAATCTTTTTTCTAACTTGCCCTTTCTGTAAGACCGAAATGTTTCTGATTGAATTTATCATAGTCCAGAAATCTGGGGCCTTTTTCGGTTTAAAGTGTTTACAAGGATAGCCTTTTGTCCCTGGATTTGATTATCTCATTGACAGCAGTCGATATCCTCATACATAGGAATGTATTTACTTATAGGCACATAAGTAATTCATTTATAAAATTGAATTATCCGACTAAGGAGATTGTGTGTTTTGATTGTGTAGCAGTCCTTCTGAAACTGACTTACAATTGATAAAAGCCATATGGAAAGCGGAAACAGTCCATTTCATGACTCTTTAAATGTTTAAGTTTGTTAACCCTTGCACTTCAAATTTTTTGAAGTTCAGTGGTAGGGTGGAAACAATTTGTTGGTGGGTTTTTAATATGCAAAATAGCCAGTAAATGCTTATAACATTCTGCACCAGGTGAAGAATATAGTCTTTAGAAGAATTTCAAGGACAACGTTGATGGCTCATCGTTAAACTCTTATCACTTCTTATTTTCTTTTTTGTATTTTTTCATCAAAATGACTTTAATGTGTGTAATATGTTTGCTGTCCCTCTTACGTGGGCAAGAACTGCTTCTCCAAGGTATCTTACTGTAGGAACACATATTCGTATATTATTGGTTCAAATGCAGCACATAAACATATTTCTTAACAAAATATTTGCCCTTTTCTTAATATAATTATTTAAATATCAGTTTATCAGCTTTATGGATTATAACTTAACCCTCTCAGCAATGTTCTGAGGTAGATACTATTATTATCAGCTCATTTTTCAGACTTAGGAAACTGAAGCTTGGAGAGTTTGCACAACTTTCCAATGAGCACAAAACTAGGAAGCAGTAGAATCAAGATTTGAACCCAGACAACCTGACTTTCGAGTCTATGCTCTTTACTACTACCTTATATTGTTTCTTTCTTTATTAAGTAAAGCATGATGGTGTGAAAAGTACCACGCAGAGAAAACAAACCCTTCCTCTTTTTATTCTTAATAATGTCACCACCATTTCCTGATTCTCCCTAGCACAAAACAATAGAGTCATTTCACCCCTCCTTCTCACTCACTCCTCAAGTGAAATCACTTGTCAAGATCCACAAATTCCACCTTTGCAGTGACTAATTCCACTATCTCTACTACCACACTAGTTCATCCCCTAATCTCCTATTACCGCTAGATTGTTACTGCTTATCTCTGTGGCCAGTTATCTCCCAGACCGAACTATGCTACATACCACTACCAGAGACATCTTCTTAGTGTACAGTTATAATTGTGACACTGTTCATAAACATTCTCACTACTTTCATAAGTCCAAACTACTCAGCTTGACAATCATGGTGTTCAATACTCTGGCCTCTGTATTCTTTCCATGCTTATGTCTTAACTTTCATGCATAGGTCCTATGTTCCAACCTAAAGAAACTAGTCCCAATTCCCTAAGCAGAGCCTTTTTTTTTCTGTCTCCATGACTTTCTTCAATATTATTCCCTCTATTTATAATTTCCTTCCTGGTCATTTCTGTCTCTTGGTATTCTACTCAAACTTTAAATCGTATCTCAAATTGTAGCTCAACCATGATTTTGTTTCCAGTCCCCACATACCCAATTTGCATTTGCCTCCCTCAGTTGGACACTCATCAGATCATTTTGTACCTTCCCTTAGCTCTCTTCATATTATGAAGAGATACAGTTATTTCTGCCCTTGTTTAACTTCCTTTTTAGGTGATAAGATTCTTAAAGTCAAGTGATATGCCTTATTCACCCTTATATTCTACACAGACCTAACTAAATTCCGTGAACACAGTGTACTTAATGTATATTGAAATGCGTAGAAATAGCCCCTAATATCTCCTAGGAGTTTATTGTCTCTGCACCAAATGGATTATGATGTTATGTTTTAAATCAGTACAAAATAGAGTAATCTAAGCTTAAAATGCAAGCATTTCTCAGAGTAGATCTTCGAGGGCTGAGGGAGCAAATGGTGTCCCAGAATAGGATAAGTAAAATAAGGTATAATCCTTCTGTTCTTATGGGACTTCCGGGAAGTACTATCTGTCTGCCATCCTGCTAAAATGTGTTGAGTCCAAGTATGGAGCCCAGAGTAATTATATAACTCCACCAACTAAGCATTGGATCTATCCTTTATCAAGCATGTAAAAGTATGGGTGAAGTAGATTTAGGTTCAGCAAAGCTTATATCTGGTGTGAGATTTGAAGGTTACTCCATTCCACATCCAGTAGATCCTATATCTTCTAAGTCCAAAGTGCAGTGGAATCTGATATTAACTTGAACACTAACTGAAGAATTAGGGTAATGATTTGGGAAGAGCACTGGTATGACAGTCTATAGACTTGTAAACTAACAGCCCGAGTCTTTTTATCTTCTCATGAAATGAAGGGACTGGACTAAAAGCAGTTCTTTCCTACATTAATCTTTCATGAGTCAAATTGTATGTATTAATGCCATCAGAAAGATGACATGTAAATGTAAATTATTGCTGGGAGAGGTATTCAAAATATTTGTAATAATATTAGCTAATGCTTACTATGTGCCAGGCATTTTCCTAAGTGTTTTGCATAAAATATCTCACTTAAAAGTTACTAAAACCCTATCATTATTATTATATTATTATTACAAATCATTATTATTACAACTATCCCCATGTTATAGATGAAGAAACTGAAGTACAGACATGTTATGTGACTTGCCGAAGGCACCACAGATAGTAAGTTTGGCAGAACTGGAATTTGGCTCATTAAGTTTGACTCCTCCAGTCTGTGATCTCAGCTAACACTTTACATTTTTCCATCTGCTGTTCTTCCACTCTTTCTACGTGTTTTAGACACAAACCTTCCCTCATTGCTCAATCGAGTGCCTCATCATCTCTGGGTCTCTAGACATGATGCTCGCTCTTCCTGGAGTGATTTTCTCCTACCTTTCTGACCATCTAACTCTACTTATTATTCAGGTCTCAGCATACATGTTCCCTTTACAGAGAAGCCTTTTTTAATATCCCAATCTTGATTAGGTGCCCCTCTTATATACTGTCAAATGACCCTAAATTTTATTTCTTCCTAGCACTTCTCACAGTTATAAAACAAAATGTTAGAATTATATCATGTATATATGTACGTATACATGTATGTATATATTTCTTTTCAATCCCTCCTTCTAGAATGTAAGATTCAGGAGCCCAGGAACTTTGATTTGTTTACCGTTGTATCCACTGTGCATAGAATGGTGCCAGGCACAAAGTAGGTGCTTACAGCAGTTGTTAAATAAATCAATAAATACATAAATATATCCTTGTAGACACTGTAAGTGTGCTTAGAGAAACATGTTGACACCTTTTTGTTTGAGGAAAATATTTCTTGTATTAATAATTATCAGGGTTCACAGGCAGACCTGGCATATGTAGAGAGAAAGAGGGCAAATGGAAAGGAACGGGCCAGACTATTACTAAAAGTATCCTCTACATCTCCTACAATGTGTTCAACATTTATCCAGAGAAAATTCATTCCATTTTGTCTTGAAGCCTTTTTAACCTCCAGAAATCCTGTGACTGCTTATTGAGAGCAAAACCTTTGAGGAATGGGGTACAGGATGGATGCATGTCAGTGAGGAAGGAGAAATAGGAAGGAAGTGAGAAAAGACCAAAAATAAAAATAATCATCCCAAGGGCAAAAAACCCATCCTGTGACCAGTCATGAACATGGCACCATTTTTTATCCCCCACTGTCAGAGTCACCCCTACATATTCCTATACAACAGTTTCTGAGGAAGGAGCAACAGCATGACTGTCTCCACCAATGTAGTTTCAAGGTCATAGTACTATCAGCTTGGATTTAATTCTAAAATTGATATGGAGTGAATATTTATAATTACTTAGAACACACTTAAGGTGGAAATTTTATCATTAAACTTCATATTTATACTTATTTGAGCACAGTAAATTTCCTGTTATATTTTCAGTAAATTCAGATTTTTCTAAATGCGAGAGTATGTTTAAAAGTGGAAGATCGCCAGAGTTATTCTCTAAAGAAGCTCTTCCGAGGTTAAGTTACAGGAAATGATGACTAAAATAGAATGAATTACTGAAAACTGGTCAAATATTTAATAATGTTGGAGAAAGCAGGCTCGGATGTCTGGCACATTTTTGCAAATGACCTAAGACAGAGCTTCCTAAAATAACCCTGTTTCATTTCCACCTGAATCCTGATACCAGATATCAAAAATTTTAATTAAATGGCTAGAGAGCATTTATAAAGTGTTTTACAATTCATAAATGTTTTGATATATATTGAATAATTTAATTTAAATTAAAATATCATATATTGCCAGAAGCAGCAAGAATGTGCAGCCTATATTTGCATTCAGTGATCTCCTTTAGGGAAAACTATACTTGCAAAGTACACTGTTCCAAAGAAAAGTACAGATATGATATTTTTAAAAATTATACACATATCTTATTAATGTCACTAAAGAAATTAGGCAGTTTGATAGATGTGTGAGTAGAACAGATACTTTCTTTTACTCTATGGGATTGTTGAAGCAATATATAAATAAAAAGTAAAATAAAATAAATACACAAGAAGTCCTTTAAAATAAAATCTTTGTTTAGTTTTTTAATTTTTAAAGATCAAAGTTTTTCTTAAATTATAAAACAGCATAATACAAGAATTTATTAAGGAAAATAAAGGACTAATCCACAACCCAGTGATTCTATTTGGTAATTATTTTCAGTGATGTAATCTTTTCTACAACAATCTCCAGTGACCTTTGGTAATGTATATCACTTGCCAAGCACATACTATGATTTTCCAAAACTTTAACCATAAATAGTGATAATACAGAAAGTGAGGCGTGTTTTTTAATCAAGACCAAAGAAGAAAATAGAAAGAGAGCTATATTCTTGCAGTTGTATGCTGAATATTTTGGAAAACATAATTTCTCTACTACACACACACAGGAGATCTAGAATAAAAAAGAATTATATAAACAAGCTGAACTCCATATGGGAAACGTTTGTGGGAGCTTATTGATTCCCAAAGAAAGGAATTAGAGGTTAAAATTTTTCCGTATTAGTCTTTTATAACTGTCTTTTTTTTTTTTTTTAACCCTGGCGAAGAAATTCACCCCTATGTTGAGCCAGGTTAATTGAGTAATTCATTGATACCACCCTTATTTCAACATTTATACATTTGTTGGGGCTCTCTGCCTCAGATGCTACTCTTTTCTATTTATAAATCTCGAGTTTCACCTATTTTGTGAGCCTCCACTTATCACTCAAGCTCCGTGTATCTGTTAATTTAGCACGCACTTACTACTTTCTGACATCTCTTATGTTGCTGTCTTGTATTATTTATTAATTATCAAAATATTTTTAGCATCTTGATTTGTAAATGCTACTTATTTAACTAAAATATAAGCTTTTAAGGACAGATCAGCTCATATGTCTCTGTATTCCCGGCAGTGCTAGACCTATAGTCATAACAGCAAAAATCCTTTGTTGAACACTTAATGTTTGTCAGGAACTATGCTACATGCTTTACATTTATTATCCAATTTAATTTTAAAAAATTCTGTGAAAGAGGGAATGATAATTATCTGCATTTTACATATGGAGACACAAAGTGAAGAGAGGTGAAGAAACTTTTTCAAGATCGTATACCTGGTAATCATCTCATAACAGTATCTACCAGATTAAACACTATATATTGTACTACTTCCCACATAGTAAGTGCTCATACATAACCTGATGAAAGAATGAAGGAAATTGGCCTCCAATCATTCAACTTTCTAAGACCCTTGAATAAAACAGCCTAATTGGGAAGCAAAAATATTTGATTGATCTGGTGAAATCAGTTTAAAAATGTCAAAACAATTTTAAAAAATCAGTGTAACTTATTCAATGTTGAACAAAAAAAATGGATTGACTGAATTTTTCATTTTCAGTTATTTGGGGCTAAAATTTTGAATTGTAACTCAATGTAAGATTTAATAAAATAAGAAAATTTCAAATATTTAAAAACAATAAGGAAATAAACGTTCCTATTCTGACCATTGGAGAGGGGAGTAGAACTAGAATTCAAAGCGAGGAAGCCTTCTCCACAAGCTGTGCTAACATTTATTTATCTACTATGACGTATGTGTTTTATAGACACAACCAAAATCTTAAAAATCATTACTTTGGGTTGATAATGCTACATCTCTACAAATTTATTCTTTCTACTTTTTTCTATTTTCTAAATATAATTGAAAGAACATGTGTTACTTTTACATCTATAGACCAAACTTTAAAGGGTTTTTTTTTAAGGTAGAGAAAAATATCAGACCAAGTTTTTTCAAAGAGAAATGGTTAAATCATGTTCAAAAACATTGGACAATTAGCTTCAAAATTTAAGCTAACAAGCCTACTTTGCTCCCATTGAAGTAATTAAATATCAGTTTCTGCAAAATATTTCATTCCTCCAGAAGCAGCTTAATGCTACAAACACCAACCAAATAAGTGCTCTCTCTCTGCCTTTAGTTTTACATCAACTTGAAAGTACTTCTTTACAAACAGAGATATATCAGATGTTTTGGAAATGACCATATGTGAATTCTTTGATGATTCATAAGATACACTGGAGCTGCTTATATCTAATAGAAAACACTGAAGTCAGTACTCCTACCAGTTTAGAATCAGAACCACCCCAAAGACCAAGTAAACAAAGTCAATCGTTTCAGGAGGCCAAAAATAATACTCGGAATACAGATAGCTTTGCTTTATGTTCTTTTCCATGAACGTTTAATCTTGTATATATAAGAGGACAAAACAGGGTGCTTACAAGTACTTTTAAAAAACTTATAAGTACTTTGTATTTCTACCCCTAAGATTGCGTTTTCTGTTCGACAGAGCATACTGAATCCTTGGAAACTTTATGTTTCTATTGTTTTAATTTTTTAACTTCTCCATTATGGGATTGTGATTGAAAGATCAAGCAATACTTCATACAGGATGATTTAACTAAAAAAGCAAATTCTCAATTAGAATAAATTACCACCATATGTCATGGATGCTATGGTCAAGGTCATGAAGTACTCATGATAAGCCTATGGCACAGAAATGATTTACCTAAAAGGGAAATATAAGCCTTCTTTTGGTTCATTTAAGATAACTGATAGCTCTTATTAGACCAGATAAACTTCAGTATTACTATCTTACTAAATAGGAATTTTTAAAAAAATGAAAACCTCATACACATTTTAAACGGATTTATAGAGATAATTCACATACCATAAAATTCACGCATTTAAAGTGCACAATTCAATGTTTTTAGCAGATTCACAGACTTGTGTGACTATCAACCAACATAGCTGAATTTTAGAACATGTTCATCATCCTAAAAAGAAAGCCTGTACACATAAGCAGTTACTATCCATTCCGCTAAATGCTCTTGCCAGCCCTAAACAAGCAATAATCTACTTTCTGTCTATATTTTAGTGTATTCTGGACATTTCACATAGACAGAGTCACGCAATATGTGGTCTTTTGTGGCTGGCGTCTTTCATTTGGAGTGTTTTCAAGGTTCATCCATGTTGTAGCATGTACATTACTTTATTCATTTTATAGCAGAATATTATTCCTATGTATGGATAACCCATAATTCATCTATTTTTTCAATTGGTAGACATCGAATGTGTTTCCACTTTTTAGCTGTTGAGAAGGGTGCTACTGTGAACATTCTTATACAAGCTTTTTTGTGGGCATAAGATTTCATTTCTCTTCTCTATGTATCTAGACGTGGAATTGCTGAGTCATATAAAACTCTGTTTCACATTTTGAGAAACTTCCTGTGTTCCAGAGAGTCTTCAACATTTAACATTTCCACCAGCACTGAATTATGTTTTCAATTTCTCTACATCCTTCCCAACACCTATTATGACTATCTTTTGGTTTATAGGCATCCTAGTGGATGGTAAGTAGTATCTGATGGTAGTTTTGGATTGCATTACTTTGGTGATTAGTGATGTTCAACACCTTTCATGTACTTATTGGACATTTGTATATCTCATTTGGAGACATATCTATTCCTTGGCCTATTTTTTAAATTGAGTTATTTGCATTTTTATTGCTGAATTTGTACTACATTACTAAATGATAATATAGAACAGTTCTTTATATACACTCTATTCAAGACCGCTATCAGATATACAACTTGAAAACAATCTCTCCTACTCTGTAGGCTATCTTTTTACTCTCTTGATCGTGTTCTTTGAAATACAGAGCTTTTTGATTTTGATAAACTCCAGTTTATCCATTTTTTGTATATTGCTTGTACTTTGGATGTCATATCTAAGAAACCATTTCAAATTAAGAACCCAAAGACTTACGCCTATGTTTTCTTCTAGGAGTTTTATAATTTCTGGATTTGCATTTAGGTTTATCACAAATTTTAAGTTAATTTTTGCATATAGTGAAAATTAGGGGTCCAACTTAATTGTTTTGCATGTAGCTATCCGATAGATCCAGTATCATTTTCCCCCATTGAATTCCTACGCAATCCCTGTCAAAAATAAATTTGCTGTAAATGTAAGGATTTATTTATGAACTCTCAATTCTGCTCCATTTATCTATGTCTATCCTTGTGCCAGTGACACATTAGCTTGATTACTATAACTCTATAAAAAGTTTTCAAACCAGAAAGAGTTGGTCCTCCAACTTTGTTCTTCTATTTAAAGATCATTTTGCATATTTTTGGTCTTTTGAATTTTCACATGAATTTCAGAGACAGTCTGTCTGTTATTGTAAAGAAGTCTACGGGGATATTCTCGAACAGATCATTGAATCTGTAGACAAATTTGGGGAGTATTGCAATCTTAACAATATTACATGTTCCAATCAATTGATATGAAATATCTTTACATTTATTTGGTTGTGTCTAATTTCTTTTAATATTTTGCAGTTGTCAGTCTACAAGTCTTGTATTTCTTTTGTTAAACTTATTCCTAAATATGTGTTTCTTTGATGCTATAGTAAATGTAATTCTTAATTTCATTTTTAGATTGTTCATTGCTAATGTATAGAAATAAAATTGACTTTTCTATATTGATCTTGTATTCTGAAATCTTGCTGAAATTCTTTATTAGTTCTAATAGCTTTTAGTGGATTCCTTACGTGTTTCTATATATGAGATTGACATCTGAATATTGAGATTGTTTTACTTCTTCCTTTCCAAACTATATGTTTTTTAATGTCTTTTCCTTGCCTAAGTGCCTTGACAATAACCTCAAGCAATAGGAAATATGAGAGGTGGGACTGAACATCCATGTCTTGATTCTGATAATAGAGGAAAGCACTCAATCCTTAATCATAAAGTACAAGTATAATTGGTTTATTCATAGGTGCATTTCATCAGATTGAGAAAGTTTCTTTCTATTCCTAGGTTGTTGATTGTTTTAATATAAAAACGTGTTCGATTTTGTCCAAGTCTTCTTCTGAATCTATTGAGACCATCTTTTGGATTTTGTCCTTCATTCTATTGGTGTATTGCATTAATGAATTATTAGATGTTAAACCATCCTTGCATTCCTAGCATAAATCCCACATGGATAAGGTATATAGTCTTTTTTTGTATATGTTGTATTTAGTTTGTTATTTTATTGAGGATTCCTATGTCTAAATTCATGAGGAATATTGGTTTGTAGCTTTTTGTGATATCTTTTTCTGGTTACAGTACTGGAGGAATTCAACACTAATAGAAAGAGTTGGGAAAACTTCCACCTTCTTGTATAAATTGGAAGATTTTGTAAAGAATCGAAATTAATTCATGTTTTTCCAGCTTCATTGAGATGTAATTAACATATAACTTTGTGCAAGGTTAAGGTTTGCAGTGTGATGATCTAATACATTTATATATTGCAATATGATTACCACTGTAGCATTAGCTAACACCTCCTTCACGTTACATAATTATCATTTCTTCTTTGTGGTGAGAACATTTAAGATTTAATCTCCTCTCAGCTTTCAAGTATGTAATTCAGTATGGGTAACTGTATTCACAATGCTATGCGTTAGATCTCTAAAACTTACTAATCTTCTAACTGGAAATATGTACCCTTTGACCCACATCTTCCCAATTCCCCTGCACCCAAGCCCTTGGTAACCATCATTACAATTTCTGTTTCTATGAGTTGGCTTTTTTAGATTTCACATGTAAGGAATATCACACAGTATTAGTCTTTCTCTGTCTAACTTATTTCCTGTAGTAAGATACCTTCAGAATATATGCTATCTCCATGTTGTTCCAAATGGCAGGACTTCCTTCTTTCTCATGGCTGAACAACACTCTTTATATATATATATTATATATATATATATATATATATATATATATATATATGACTTCTTTTCAATTCATCCATTGATTTACACTTAAGTTGTTTCCGTGTCTTGGCAATTGTGAATAATGCTGCAATAAATGGGAGTGCAGATCTCTTTGATGCCCTGTTTTCATTTCTTTTGGATGTACACCTAGGAGTAGGATTACTGGATAATACATTCGTTCCATTTTTAATTTTTTGAGGAACCTCCACCCTGTTTTCCATAGTGGCTGAACAAATTTACATTCTCACAAACAGTGTACAAGGGTTCCCTTATCTCCACATCTGTACAAACACTTGTAATCTCTTGTCTTCTTGATGGTAGCCATTCTAACAAGTGTGAGGTGATATCTCATTTTTTTTTTATTTGTATTTCCCTGATGATTAGTAACGTTGAGCATCTTTTCATGTACCTGTTGGCCATTTGGATGACTTCTTTGGAAAAATGTCTTTTCAATTTCTCTGCCCATTTTTAGTCAGATTGTTTTCTTTTTTTTATTGAGTTGTATGAGTTCTTTACATATTGACTTCTAGCCCCTTATCAAATATATGGTTTCCAAATATTTTCTCTTTTCCATAAGTTGCTTTTTCATTTGTTTGACTGTATTGTTTGCAGTTCAGAAACTTTTTAGTTTGATGTAGGCCCCCTTACTGATTTTTGCTTTTGTTGTTTGCTGTTTTCTGATTGAGACTAGAATTTTCAATATATAAGATCTTATAACCTACAAATAAGACAACCTTACTTCTTCCTTTCTGTATTGGATGCCTTTTATTTCTTTATCTTTCTTGAATTCTCTAGCTAGGAATGTCAGTTTTGTGTTCAATAAGAGTGTTGAAAGTGAGCACCTTTGTCTTATCCCTCATCTTAAAGGAAAAGCTTTCAACCTTTCACTGGTGTGTATGATGTTAATTGTGGGCTTGTCTTATGTAACGTTTGTTTTGTTGAGGTATCTTCCTTTTATACCCTATTTGTTGAGAGTTTTTATCAGGAAAGGATGTTTAATTTTGTCAAATGATTTTACTGCATAATAGAAATGATATATGATTTTTATCTTTAATTCTATTAATGCAGTAAATCATATTTACTGATTTGCTTATGTTGAAACATTCTTGTATCCCAGGTATAAATCCTAGCAAATTATGGTGTATGATCCTTTTAATGTGCTGTTGAATTTTATTTGCTAATATTCTGTTCAGAATGTTTGCACTTATATCCATCAGGGATATTGGTCTGTATTTCTCTTTTCTTGCAGTGTCCTTAACTGGCTTTAGTAGCAGGATAATGTTAGTCCCATAAAATGGGTGTCGTAGTGTCCCCTTCTCTTCAGTTTTTTTGGAGGAGTTTGAGGAGGATTGGAATTAGTTCTTCTTTAAATCTTTGGTAGAATTCACCAGTGAAACCATCTGGCATTGGTTTTTCTGTGTTGGAAGGATTTTTGATTAGTGATTCAATCGCCTTACTCGTTATTAGTCTGTTTATATTTTTTTGTTTTTCATGATAACCGTTAATGAATTGCAAGCTCTAGGAATTTATCCATTTATTTTATGTTATACAAGTTGTTGCTGTATAATTTTTCATAGGTCCTTTTATGATCCTATGTATTTCTGTATTATTGTCTGCAATGTCACCTATTTTATTTCTGACTTTATTTGAGTTTTCTCTTTGATTTTCTTATTTATTTAGTATAAGGGTTTGTCAGTTTTGTTTCTTTAAAAACAATGCTCTCAGTTTGTTGATTTTTTCTATTGTTTTCCTGGTCTCTATTTCATTTATTTCTACTCCGACCTTTCTTATTCCTTCCTTCTGGTAATTTTTGGGCTTATTTTGCTCTTCTTTTTCTACTTCCTTGAGGTAGGTAGTTTAGTAGAACTTGTTCCTTTTTCTTAAATAGGTATTTGTTGCTATAAATTCTATCTTACACCTGCTTTTTTAGCGTCCATTGGTTTTGGTACATTTCCATGTTCTTTTTTGAGATATTTTTTTATTTCCCTTTTGATTTCTTCTTTGACCTATTGGTTGTTTGAGTGTATTCTTTAACGTCTGCATATTTTTAAGTTTTCAAGTTTTCTTCTGGTGGATTTCTACTTTTGTACAATTGTGGTCAGAAAAGGTACTTGATAGAGTTTCAATCTTCTTATATTTACTAACACTTATTTTGTGTCCTGTCTTATGATCTATCCTGGAAAATGTTCTGTGCATACTAGAAAAAAAACATATATTCTGCTGCTGTTGGATGGAAAGTCCTATTTATTTCTGTTAGTTCCATTTGATCTAAAGTATGGTTCAAATCCAATTTTTCCTTGTTGACGTTCTATATGGATGATCTATTCATCGCTGATAGTGGTGTATTTAGGACCCCTACTATAATCGCATTGTTTATTTCTCATTTCAGATCTTTTAGTGTTTGCTTAATACATTTAGGGACTCCATTATTAGGTGTATATATATTTATGATCATTATATCTTCTTGATGAGTTGATCCCTTTATCACTGTAAAATGTCCTGCTTTATCTCTTGTTACCATTTGGGGGTTAAAGTGTCTTTTGTCTGCTACAGTTATAGATAGCCCTGTACTCTTTTGGTTTCCTCTTGATTGGAATATCTTTTCCATCTCTTCACTTTGAGCTTGTATGTGTCCTTGAATCTGACAAGAGTCTCTTATAGGCAGCATTTGGCTGGGTCTTGCTTTTTTGTCCATCCAATCACACTATGCCTTTTGATTGGAGAATTCAATCTATTTACATTTAGAGTAATCACTGATATGTAAGGTATTACTAATTTCATGTTATTAATTCTTTTCTAGCTTTTTATAGCCTGCTTGTTTGTTTCTTCTTTTGCTGCCTTCCTTGTGAATTTTTAAATTTTTCATGGTGGTATGCTCTGACTCACTTCTCTTTGTCTTTCGTGAATCTACTAAAGGCTTTTGCTTTGTTGTTACCCTCAGACTTTCATAGTACATCTTATAGATATAACAGTCTATTTTACACTGATACAACTTTGATCACATACAAAAACTCGACCCTTTTACTCTCCCCTTTTATGTTTTGATTTCAAAATTTACCTCTTTTTATATTGTTTGTTAGTTAGAAAATTATAGTAGCTATAGTTATTTTTGATAATATTGTCCTTTAACCTACATACTATAGTTCAATGGTTAACACACTATCATAGTCCAGTATTAGAGAATTCTGAAGTTGACTATACATTTGCTTTTACCAGTGTTTTGTATATTTTATATGTTTTCAAGTTAGTGAGCTTTCATTTTATCTTGAAGAACTCCTTTCAATGTTTCTTGTAAGGTAGGTTTAGTGATGATGAATTCTCTCAGCTTTTGTTTGTCTGGGAAAGTCTATTTCTTCTTCATTTCTGAAGAATAACTTTCTCATACATATTATTCTTGGTTGGCATTTTTTTTCTTTCAGCATGATGAATATATCATTCTACTCTTATCTGACCTGTAAGATTCTCCTAAGAAATCCTCTGATTGCCTAATAGGGGTTCCTTTGTAGGTTATAATCTTTTTTCTCTTGCTGCCTTTAGGATTTTCTCTTTGTGTTTGATTTTTTACAGTGTTATTATAATGTGTCTTGAAAAAGATCTCTTTGAATTGAATAAATGGGGTGATCAGTTTCATGAACTTGGATCTCCAAATCTCTTGCTGAGATTCGTAAGTTCTCAGTCATTATTTCTTTAAATAAGCTTTCTGTCCCCAACTCCGCATCTTTTCTGTCTGGAACTCCAATGATTTGGATATTGTTTCTTTTGATCATTTCCCATAGATCACATAAGCTTTCCTGTCTCTTTTTCATTCCGTTTTCTTTATTCTCTTCTGACTACATTATTTCAAAGTTGCTATATTCAATTTCATTTTTCTTTGTTCTGTTTGGTCTATTCTGTGGTTGGTTCTCTCTATTGCAATTTTTCATTTCAGTCATTGAATTATTCAGTTCCAGAACTTCTGTTTGTGCTTTTTTTATGATTTCTTTGTTAAATTTCTTATTTTTAGTGTGTATTGTTTTCCTGATTTTGCCGAATTGGCTTTCGGTGTTTTCTTGTAGCTCACTGAGTTTCCTTAAAACAACTGCTTTGAATTCTTTATCAGGTAAATTTTATACCCTCATACATTTGCATTTGGCTAATACAAGGGATTTTTAATCTTTAGGTGATATCATGTTTCCTTGATTTTTCATGTTTCTTGGAGTTTTGCATTGCTGTTTTCACATTTAAAGTAGCCCTCATCTTATTCAATTTGTGGTATCTGCTTTTGTGGAAGAAATACTTTTCATCAGTCCTACTAGAGATTCTGAGACTTTCTCAGAACTTATATGGATACATCTGTTCCACATTTCTTGCTTCCTCTTATGACAGAATTTTTAAGATTGTATGTCTTCTTTTGATCCCATAATGCGTCGGACTGGCTGATAGCCTTTTTTTCCCAAAGGTGGCACACTACAGTTCAAGTTTGTAGTTTCTCCCTTTCCCACAGACACTGATCTGCTCTCTGTGCATACTCTCTGTCTTCCAGAGCTCACTCTTGCTGCCACTCATGGGATCACACACACAGGGCACTGGCTACAAAGTAGAGGATGTTTGGGTTTGGAACACAGTGCACTGTGGGTGGTGACAGACCAGTTGTGGGTATCCATGGATGAGGTTTTCCCCTTAGCTCATGAGTGGGCTTTTTGATGGAGTCCAGATTGCAGTTAGCAGGAACCACATCCTTTTAATGCCCTCTGAGACTCTTCTCTACCTCTTTCCTTATCTCTTCCCTCCCCCTAGTTATGGAGCACCCAGTTTAATACTCTGGATGCTGTGAAAGAGAAGTGAATCTTTTTGGTGCAGCTGAGGAAGCCAGGGATTCACTCACCCATTACCCCTTTCCTCCATGGGAGAAATCATGGGCCATCTTGTTTAGCCCTAAGCTGTGTCACCTTGGGAGAGAGTGATGCTGGCAAAGTCAAACTGCTTCTCTTACCCACTAAAATGCTTCCTAACTTGGTTTTCTCCCTCATACTCTCTATATTGTCAAATATATTTCTCTAGATTATATTCCTGCAAATTAAATTATATAAATAAAATTTTTATGTGATTGCATTTAAATCAGTTAAGAAAACAAAGGAGAAGTAATTTCAACTATACTGTCTATTATAACTCTCTGCATAATTGTCTATACTGACACTCTTTGGTTTTTTATGTGGATTGAAATTACCCCCTCGTCTCAATAGCTTTCAGGCTGAAAAACTTCCTCAAAATCCCCTTTAAGGTGTGTTGGCTTGTAACTGTGTACTTAGTTTTGTTTTTCTTGGGATGTCTTTATTTGGTTTTCATTATTGAAAGATAGTTTTGCTGGATATAATATTATTGGGTGACTTTCTGTGTTGACTTTATTCTTTCAGCATTCAGAATATGTCATCTACAGCATTCTGGCCTCCTTTTTTATTTTATTTAAGTCTTTTTCAGTGTTTTTTTTCCCTCTTTACTGAGATATAACTGACATATTATGTAAGTTTAAGGTGTACAACATGATAATTTGATATATGCATACATTGTGAGATGATTATGCAATAAGGTTAGTTGCCACCTCCATCCTCTCTCATAATTACCACTTCTTTTAAGTGATAAGAACATTTAAAATCTACTCTTTTAGCAACCTTCAAGTATTTACTACTGTGTTGTTAACTATAGTCACAATGCCGTATATTATATCCCCCAAAATTCTTTGTTTTAACTCCAAGGTCTGTACTCTTTGATAAACATCTCTCCATTTCACCCATCCCTCACCCCCTGGCAATCACCATTTCTTTCTTTCTTTCTATGAATTGAGCTTTTATAGATGCCACATATAGGTGAGATCATGCAGTATTTGTCTTTCTATGTCTGACATTTTATTAAGAATAATGCCCTGAAGGTCCATCAATGTTTTTGCAATAAGCAATATTTCCTTCTTTTTTATGGCTAAATACTATCCTGTTCCATACAACATGTGTGTGTGTGTGTATAAAATACTTTCTTTTTCCATTCAATTGTTGGTGAACACTAGGTTGTTTCCATATATCTTGGCTATTCTGAATAATGCTGCAAGGAACATGGGTGGGTAGACATCTCTTACAGATAGTAATTTCATTTCCTTCTGATATATACCCACAAGTAGTATTGCTGGATCATAGGGTAGTTCCATTTTTAATTTTTTGAGGAAGTACTACACTGTTTTCCATAGTGGTTGTACCAACATACATTGCTACATCAGTGCACAAGTGTTCCCTTTTCTCCACATCCTCACCGATACTTAATCTCTTGTCTTTTTGATACCAGCCATTCTAACCAGTGTGAGGTGATATCTCATTGTACTTTTGATTTGCGTTTACCTGATTATTAGTGATGTTTAGAATCTTTTCATGTACCTGTTGACAATTTGTATGTCTTCTTTGGAAAAATATCTGTTGAATTCCTCTGCCTATTTTTCAGTCTGATTACTTGTTCTTTTGCTATTAAATTTTATGAGTTCCTTATATATTTGGGGTATTAACTTCTTATCAGGTTTGCAAATATTTTATAGCAATCCATAGGTTGCCTTTACATTTAACTGGTTGTTTTATTTGCTGTGCAGAAGTTTTACGCTTGATGGAGTACATCCTGTTTATTTTTGTTTTTGTTACTTGAGTTTTTGTGTCATTTCCAAAAAGCCACTGTCAAGATCAATGAGAAGGAGATTTTTCCATATTTTTTCTAGGTTTTTTATGGTTTGAGGTCTTACATTAAAGTGTTTAATCCTGTATGAGCTGATTTCTGTGAGTGGTGAAAAATAGGGGTCCAATTTCATTCTTTTGCTTATGAATACCCAATTTTTCCAGCATGATTTGTTACGGAGTCTATCCTTTCACCATGAATATTCTTGACTCCTTTGTCAAGTATTAGTTAACCATATATGTAAGGGTATATTTCTGGGATCTATAGTCTGTTCCATTGGTCTATGTGTTGGTTTTTAGGCCAGTACTATACTGTTTTGATTACTATAGCTTTCTAGTATATTTTGAAACCAGGAAGTGTGATGCTTCCAGCTTTGCTCTTTGTCAGGATTGCTTTGGCTATTTTGGTTGGTTTGTGGCTCCATACAAATTTTAAGATTGTTTTTTCTATTTTTGTGAAAAAATGCACTTGGAATTCTAATAGCAATTTCATTGAGTCTATAGATGGCTTTGGGTAATATGGACATTTTAACAACATTAATTTGTCTGATTCATTAACAGAGGATATCTTTCCATTTATTTGTGACTATTCAACAGTTTTATCAATATCTTATAAATTTCACTGCAGAGATATTTTGCCTCTTTGTTTAAATTTATTCCTAAATATTTTATTATTTTTGCTATTATTGTAAATGGGATTTTTAAAAATCTCTTTTTCAGAGAGTTTGTTTATAGTATATGAAAACATAACTGAGTACTGTATGTTGATTTTGTATCCTGTAACTTTACTGAATTAGTTTATTATTTCTAAGAGAATTTTGGTGGAGTATTTGAGATTTTCTATATAGAAGATTGTATCTTCTACAAACAGGTGCAATTTTACTTCTTCCTTCCCAATACCAGTGCCTTTTTTCCTTCCTAATTGTGCTAATACTTCCAGTACTAGGTTGAATAAGAGTTGTGATAGTGAGCATCCTTGTATAGTTCCTGATTTTGGCAAGAAAACTTTCAACTTTTCACCATTGAGCATATTGTTAGCTGCAGGCTTGTCATATATATATACTTATTATGTTGTGGTGTGTTCAGTCTTGACTCAAATTGGGAGTTTTTATCATAAAAGGGTGTTGAATTTTGTCAAATAAATTTTCTGCATCTCTTGAGATGATCTTATGATTTGTATCTTCAATTCTATGCATGTGGTATATCACATTTATTGATTTGTGTATTTTGAACTATCTTTTCATACCAAGGATAAAATTCAGTTGATCATAGTTTATGATCATTTTAACGTGCTGTTGAATTCAGTTTGCTAATATTATATTGAGAATTTTTGAATCTATATTCAACAGGGATATTGATCTGTAATTTTCTTTTCTTGTAGTATTTTTATCTGGCTTGGTATCAGGTTAATGCTCTCCTTGTAAATGAGTTTGGGGGGAGCCCTCCTCTTCTGGTGTAGAAAAGTTTGAGAAGGATTGGCTTTAATTCGTCTTTAAATATTTAGTAGAATTCACCAGTAAAGCCGTCTGGTCCTGTGATTTTCTTTGTTGGGATTTTTTTGATTATTGAGTCAATGGCTTCACTCATTATGGATCTTTTCAGATTTTCTAATTCTTCGTGATTTGATCTTAGTAGGTTGTATATTTCGAAGAATTTACCCACTTCTTCTATGTTATCCAATTTTTTGGCATATAAAATTCCATAGTAGTCTTTTATGACCCTTTGTGTTTCTGTAGTGTCAATGGTAATGTCTTCTCTTTCACTTCTGATTTTATTTATTTGATTCTTCTTTTTTTATACTTAGTTTAACTAAAGTTTTACCAAATTTTTATCTTATCAAAGAAACAGTTCTTAGTTTTATTGATCTTTTCTATCGTTTTTCTGATCTCTATTTCTTTTTTTTCTGCTCTGATCTTTGTTCTTTCTTTATTTTTGCTATCTTTGGTCTTAGTTTGTTTTGCTTTTTCTAGTTCCTTGAATGTAAGTTTAGGGTGTTTATTTCAGGTCTTTTTTTCTTAATGTAGGCATTTATTGTTATAAACTTCCCTCTTAAAGTAGCTCTTGCTCCATCTCATAAGTTTTGGTAGGATGTGTTTTCATTTTGTTTGTTTCAAAATATTCTTTATTTCCCTTTGGATTTCTCCTTTGACTCATTTATTTTTCAATATTGTGCTGTTTCTTTTTCTCATATTTGTTTTAATTTCTAGTTTTCCTCCTGGTATTGATTCCTACTTTCACACCATTGCGGTTGAAGTACATAGTTGGTATGATTTCAAGTTTCTTAATTTTTTAAGGTATACTTTGTGATCAAACATATGATCTAAGCTAGCAGATGTTCTATGTGCACTTGAGAAGAATGTGTATTCTGCTGCTGTCAGATGGAATGTTCTGTATATGTCTGTTATGGCATTTTGTCTATGGTATAGTTTATGTCCAATGTTTCCTTATTAATTTACTGTCTGGATGATCTATCCATTGTTTAAAATAGGGTATTGAATTTTCCTTCTATTATTGTAATGTTATGTATTTCTCCATTTCAATCTGTTAGTATTTGTTTAATATATTTCGGTGCTCCAACGTTGGCTGCTCATATATTTACAATTATGTCATCCTGTTACTGAAATAACCCCTTTATCAGTATATAATGACCCTCGGTCTCGTGTTATAGTTTTAGACTTAATCTATTTTGTGTGATATAAATATAGCTATCTCTGTGAGCCTATGTGTGTCCTTAAAGTTGAAGTGCATCTCTTGTAGGCAGCATAGGGCTTGGTCTTGTTTTTATTTTTTTATCCATTCATCCACTTCCACTTCACGTATTTTTTTTGGTGAGGAAGATTGGTCCTGAACTAATATCTGTACCAGTACTCCTCTATTTTGTATGTGAGATGCCACCGCAGTACGCCTTGAAGAGTAGTGTGTAAGCCTACACAAGGGATCCAAACGCGTGAACCCTGGGCCACCAAAATGAAGCATGCAAAGTTAACCACTATGCCACCAGGTGGGCCCTCCTTTCACCTTTTATGATTGGAGAATTGAATACATTTAAATTTAAGGTAATTATTGATAGATCAGTACTTACTTATGTCATCTTATTGTTTTCTGGCTGTTGTGTAATTACCTTGTTCCTTTTCTACCTCTCTTTCGTATTGCTTTCTAAATTGATGATTTTTTTCCACAGTGGAAAGTTTTGGTTCTCTTCTCATTATTTTTTGTACATCAACTGTAAGTTTTTGCTTTGTGGTTATCATGTGGTTTACATAAAATATCTTATAGTTATAATAATCTATTTCAAGATGATGCAAATTTAACTTCAGTCCATACAAAAACTTTTCTCCCTTTTCGCCTTTTATGTTTTGATATCACAATTTACCTCTTTTTGTATTATGTATCCTTTAACAAATTGTTATAGCTATAATTGCTTTTAAAACTTTTGCTGTTTAACTTTTACAATAGAGTTAAGTTATTAACACGTCATATTACAGTTAGGTTTTTCTGAATTTGACTATATACTTACCTTTACCAGTGTATTGCATATTTTCATATTGCTAATTATGATTCTTCCATTTCAGCTTAAAAAACTCCATTCAGTATTTCTTCTAGGTAGACCTACTAGTGATGAACTCCCTTTGAATTTCTTTGTTTGATAAAGTCCTTATCTCTCCTTCATTTCTGAAAGACAACTTTACAGTGTAAAGAATTCTTGGTTGGCAGACTCTTTTTCAGCATTTCAAATGTATCATCCCACTCTAACTTGGCCTGCAAGGTTTCTGCTGAGATATCTGCTAATGGGCTTATGGGGGTTCCCTTATGTGTGTAGATGTTTTCTCTCTTGCTGTGTTCACAATTTTCTCCTTGTGGTTGATTTTATGCATTTTTATTGTAATGTGTCTTAGAGAAGATCTTTTTGGGTTATCAGTTAGCTTCGTGTGACTGGATGCACAAATCTCTCCGCAGATTTGGAAATTCTTAGCTATATTTCTTTTAGTAAGTTTCTGCTCCTTTCTCTTGACCTTCTTTTTCTGGAAAGTCCAATGATGCATAGATTGCTTTGCTTAGTGGTGTCTCATAATTCACATAGGCTTTCTTCACTCTTTTTCATTCTTTTATTGCTACTTTGACTGGATGATTTCAAATGACATGTCTTCTAGTTCACTAATTCTGTCTTTTCCTTGGCCAAGTCTGATTTTAAAGCTCTCTATTGAACTCTTCAGTGCAGTAATTGTATTCTTCAACTCCAGGATTTCTGGGGTTTTTTTTTGTTTGTTTGTTTAATGGTTTCTATTTTGTTGAATTTCTCATTTTGTTCATGCATTTATTTTCTAATTTTATTTAGTTGTTTATGTATGTTTTCTAGTAGTTCATTGACTTTCTTTCAGAGGATTATTTGGAATTCTTTTTCAGACAGTTCATAGATCTCCATCTCTTTAGGGTCAGGCATTGTTGCTTTATTAGTTTCTTTTGGTGATGTCATGTTTTCTTGATTATTCATGATCCTTATGGCCTTGCATTTGTTTTTGCATATTTGAGGAAGTAGGTACTTCCAGTCTTTACAGAATGGCTTTGGTAAATAAAACCAATTTCCAGTCAGCCCAAGTGGAGATTCTGGGTGTGCTATCTGGTGGTATCTGTGTAGGCTTGCTGTCAGCAAGGGCTGACACATATAGCTCCTGGGTCAGCAAGTGGGCAGGCCTGGTGTTAGAGTCCATGGGGACCAGCTTGGTGCCCAGGTTGGTGGGGGTGGACCTGGAGCTTAGGTGAGCTGGACTAAGCCTGACATTTCAATCTGTGTTGATAGGCTACTCCCTGGGTCTATGTTGGCATGCCTGGATCCAGGGCCCATGGAGACCAACAAGACACTGGGCATCACTTCATTAGGTCTGTGGGGGTGAGTCTGGTACTGAGAAGTGCTGGGAAAGTGGGTTCACATGGGCCAGCTTGCATGCTGGGGTTATGTGGTGGTTGGCTTGGCACTAGGATGATCCTGTAGACTGGCACAATAGAAATTAGCCTGTATTTTGTGGCCTTATGGTCCATGCTGGAGGTGGGTCTGTGGGAGCCAGTCCTGCACTGGGGTAAACCAGGAGATCAGGTCTGTGGGAGCCAGCCTGGAGGCTGGGGCTATGGGAACTTGTTTGGTGCTGGGACATTTCAGGAGCCTGAGTTTGCAAGAGTCCACCTGGGACCTGGGTTCTCTGTAGGTGGTTGGGAGTTTTCAGGTCAGGAGTTGCCTGGGGCTGTGGGAGTTGGCTCACGTTGTATTTTTCTGGGAGCCGAGCTTTGCTGGAGTCCACCAGGAACCTAATGCTGTGGGAGATGCCAGGGGCCATGGGAGATGGTAGGCACTAGTTTGGGTTGGAAGCTTTCATTCATGGAAGCCTGCCAGTTGTCTCAGGACATGGGAGGCACCTGGGGCCATAAGAGTCAGCCTGATGCTGGGGTAAGCCAATGGTACAGTCTGCAGTGAGACTGAACACTAACTTCACTCTGTTTCCATGAGGAGGGTGTTTCTTTATGTTCTGGGCTTCCAGTTTTGGGGGAGGTTTGGGGGGTAATGTGGAGCTCACATTTCTACCCTCTTCAGTACATCTTTTTTTGTTTCTGTGCTCCATTCTAGTGCTATAATCCCTCACATAGAATCCTTATCTCTTGTAAAGGTATTTTTGTGCATGGATATTTGTTCAAGTTGGTGTTTCTGGAAAGTTAGAGGTACTAGAAATGCCTATGCCACCATCTTGATGATGTTACTGTCTCTCTGACCTTCATTGTTTCTAATGAGAACTTGGCTGTTAATCTAATTGTAGTTTCATTTTTCATGATGAGTTCTTTTTCTGTTAATGCTTACAAAATTCTTTTTGTTTGTCTGTTCACATTTTGGCTATGATGTTTCTGGGTGTGGATCTCTTCGTTTATCGCTCTCGGAGTTTATTGACCTTCTTGGATGTGTAGATTAAATTTTCATCAAATTTCAGAAGCTTTCAGCCATTAATTCTTCAAACATCCTTCTACCCTTCCTCTCTTCACTCTCCTTCTGGTACCT
Organism: Equus przewalskii; assembly: GCF_037783145.1. Classification (NCBI taxonomy): domain Eukaryota; kingdom Metazoa; phylum Chordata; class Mammalia; order Perissodactyla; family Equidae; genus Equus; species Equus przewalskii. The sequence continues at coordinate 61,083,551 of NC_091863.1, forward strand.
CAAGTTTGTGTATGTTGTTGTGCTTAATGGTGTTCCACATTTCTCTGAGTCTCTTTAATTTTTCTTCATTCTTTTTCTCTATATTCTTTAAATTATATAGTCTCTATCATCAGTTGTGTTTAATTTTCATCTGCCAGCTGAAATCTACTCTTGAACTCCTTTAGTCAATTTTTCTTTTTAGTTATTGTACATTTCATCTCCAGTATTTCCATTTGTTTCTTTTTTATAACCTCCTTTGCATATTTCTTTGTTGATATTCTCTAATGGCTCAGAATTTGCTGTCATGCCATCCTTTATTTAGAAAAGATTTTCCTTTGTTTTTAAAGTGTATTTATATGTGTATATATGTGTACATTTATATAATTTATATGTAATATCTATCTATATATATGTCTTTATATAATTTATTATTGCTTTATGGGTATGTATTTATAATTTGTACACATATTATAATGTAGATTTTATTATGCTTTTTGATGTTTTTCTTTTAATGCTGTTTACAAGATTCACTCATGTTACTATGTGTGCATATAAATCCGTTGCTTTTAATAGTTCTCTAATGGATAATTTTCCACTTAAACTAAGTGATCTTTGAAAGTTGGTCAGAAAGGATTAGGTAATAGTTCCCCTTAACCTAAGTTATTATGCCTCTTACATTGTGCCCAGTTTGATTGTTTGCTCCAGTTAAGTGAAACTGCTCACTATCTTCATGAAATATTTTAGATGCTATTATTTTACTTTGTCAAGCTATAATCCTCTCTTCCATTATCACTCAACCCTCACAAAAAAAGTCACAGTCCACTGGCGCCTCTGCCCTAATACTTTAATATCCTCCTTGTTCTTGCAATGCCCCTGCTCCTCAAGACAACATGAACTGATAACATCCACTGAGACCTGCTTGATGGAACAAGAGAGTTTTTACTGGATGCTGATAACGTAGGATCCTTTTCTAGCAGCAATTTTTTTTGTAGTGATGCCCTAAGCATTCCTTCAGGACTGCATATTTCAATTTTTAAGCATAAAAATAAAGCCATTTTATTGTTTATTTCTTCACAATTTACAATGATAAAACAGAGAGAAGAAATTAAACTGATTTCTCTAATACCCCAGAGCCACACAGATGGGACAAGAACTACAGTCTTCAGGTCCCTGATTCATTTGTTATTTCAGTATATATATGATCTTTCTCATCCCAAAGCAAAGCAATTAATCTTTAATCTTCGTCTCACTGGCACATCAGATTCTAAATTTTTCCATACATAAGATAAAAATTCCAAAGCATGGGAAAGCCAATATGCCAGCAACATTTCTTACCTAATTAGTAATATATCTGTTGATCCCACCCCCATAGGCATTATCTGCTTGTCTTCCATGTTATTTATACTGAAAGGTATAAACTAGAAGGGTAATTGGCTAATGGCTAATTCTGGTTAATCTAGAGTTGGTTTATACTCTGGTTCATCTACCAGAGTATTTTACTTTTTAATTATAAAAGTTTTCCAATGGTGTCAATTTAGAAATATTTTCATAAATTTACATTAGTAATCTCTTATCTAGAGTTCATTCTCTAGTATTTTTCTAACCTTTGTTGTTTAAGTCTGTCTATAGCTGTTCTACCTAAAGAATAGGTTGGCTTACACTTTGTTTTCTTGAATGTCTTGTGTGTCGCTTCACTGTCATCTGACATTGAATGCTTCTGTAGAGAAGTTTGATGCCAAAATGATTTTCCTCTTTTTCAGGTATGTTAATCTCTTTGTATCTCTGACCAATAAATTATTTACTTTAAAAATTCAGTATGTTTGCAGAATATGTGTTAGTGTTGATCTTTTAGGTTAGTTTTCCTCTATAGTTGATATGTCATTTCAATATGTAGATCCATTTCTAGAACTATATTTTAAATTACATTTTTAATTTATGTTTTATTGTTTTGATTTTTTTCTTAGGAGTCTCCACTTATGCTACACTGGATTGCCTATACCTATCATCTCTATTTTTATTTTTCTCAATTCTTTCCCTCTGTCTCTGCCTTAATTTACATTTAATATTTTTCTCTTTTCTTTCCCTATGATATTCAAGAATCAATGATATTTCTATACACAAACAACAAACTGTCCAAAGAGGGAAATAAGAAAACAATGCCATTACAATAGCAACAAAATACTAAAATGAATAAGAGTAAACTTAAAGAGGTGAAAAACTTGTACACTGAGAATTAGAAAACATTGACGAAGAAATTAAAGAATGCACAGATGAATGGAAAGACCTTCCACGTTTATGCATTGTATGAATCAATATTGTTAAAATGTCCATACTCTCCAAAGTGATCTACAGATTCAGTGCAATCCCTATCAAAATCCCAATGGCGTTCTTTAGAGAAACAGAAAAAAAATATTCATAACGTATCTAACCAAAAAGTCCATGCATAGCCAAAGCAATATTGAGCAAGAAGAACAAACCTGGAGGCATCACACTTCCTGATTTCAAACTATATTACAAATCTACAGTAACTGAAACAGTATTGTATTGGCATAAATACAGTCATTAAGAGTAGTGGAGCAGAATACAGAGCCTAGAAATAATTCCACACATCTACAGTCAACTGGTTTTCAACAGGGTGCCAAGAATAGTCAATGGGGAAAGAATAGTCTCTTCCATAAAATATGTGGAATGAATTGAACAGAAGAATGAAATTTGACCTTTATACACACCATATACAAAAATCAACTCAAAATGAATTTGAGTTAAATGTAAGACCTGAAAATGTAGCTATGTGAAGAAAACATAGAGAAATGCTTCTTGACATTAGTCTAAGCAACAATTTTTTAATGTGACTGCAAAACTACAGGCAACAAAAGCAAAAATAGACAGGTGAGGTTGCCTCAAACTAAAAAGCTTTTACGGATCAAGGGAAACAATCAACAGAGTGAAAAGGCAACCTATGAAGTGGGAAGAAATACTTAGAAACATATATCTGATAAAGGGTTAATATATAAAATATATAAGGAACTCATATATCTCAATAACAACAACAAAAATAACCTGATAGAAAAATAGACAAAGAACTTGAACAGAGATATTTCCAAAGAAGACACACAAATGGCCAACAGGAATATGAAAACGTTGAAAAGGTGCTCAACATCACCAATCATCAGGAAAGTGTAAATCAAAATCACAATGAAATATCACTGAAACCTGTTAGAATGACTATTATCAAAAAGACAAGAAATGAGTGTTGGCAAGGATGTGGACAAAGGGGAATCCTTGTACACTGTTGGTGGGAATATAAATTGGTGCAGCTATTTGGGAAAGCAGTGTGGAAGTTCCCTCCCAAATTATAAATAGAACTACCATATGATCTAGTAATCTCACTTCTGGGTATTTATCTAAAGGAAATAAAATCAGTACATTGAAGTGATATCTGCATTTATGCTCATTGCAGCATTATTCACAAAAGTCAAAATATGGAAATAACCTAAATATCTGTTGACAGATAAATGAACAAAGAAAAAATATTTATGAATATACACACAACGGGAAATTATTCAGCCTTTAACAAGAAGGAAATACTGTCATTTGTAAAAACATGGATGAGCCTGGAGGACACTATGCTGAAAGAAATAAGTCAGACAAAACAAATACTGAATGACCTCACTGATTATGGTATCTGAAATAGCCAAACTCACAAGAGCACAGAGTAGTATGGTAGTTACCATGGATTGGGAGTGGGGTAAATGTGGAGATGTTGGTCGAATGATACAAATTTTCAGTTGTGCAAGATGAGTAATTTCTGGAGATCTAAAATACAGCATGGTGACTATAATTAACAATACTGGATTGCATATTTGAAATTTGCTGAGGTGTTTTTTTCGTTTGTTTGTTTGTTGCTGAGGAAGATTCGCCCTGAGCTAACATCCACTGCATCAATCTTCTTTTTTTTTTGTATGTGAGCTGCCACTACAGCATAGCCACTGATAGATGAGTGCTGTAGGTCCATGCCCAGGAAATGAATCTGTGCCACCGAAGTAGAGTGCACGGAACTTAACCACTAGGCAACGAGGGCTGGCCTTAAGAGGGCAAATTTTAAGTGTTCTTACCATAAAGAAAATGTGACTATGTGATGTGATGAAAATGTTAATTAGCTTGATTGTGGTTATTATTGCACAATGTACACATATATGAAAATATCAAGTTATACACCTTAAATATATACAATTTTTATTTGCCAGTTACTTCTCAATAAAATTGAGGAAGAAAAAGAGGCTATGAAACAGGAACTGGCACAATTCAGAAAAAAACAGAAACAGACATCAAAATTATTTTGGAAATAAATGTGAAAATTATAAGGAACTCAATGGAGAACAGATCCCATGTAGAGACCAGTAAGAAAAATAAGGACTACAAATTTCTGACTACTGCCTCAATTTGTACCCTAACAAACACATACTTATCCTATTTCTCTTTTCTTTATAGTGTGTACTTAACTAGTAACTTTAAACAGTTTTTTCTAAAGATTTTGGTATGTTTTGACTTTCCGGCAGCTACTTCAAAAGAGCCACACCAAAGAGCTTCTTTTATCGTTGTTATGACCAAGTTTTGTAATTAATGTGCTCTCTATCTCTGTTTATCATCTTTTAAAAGAATTTTCTGAATGCTTAATTCTTTTGAAATGAATATGTTGGTGCTGTGTTATCTGTTATTAAAGATTGACTGGGATAATAGTGAGTTAATCATTTACTGCCATATAAGTAGCTACTTATTATAAACTCATGAGAAAAGATCATTTTTGAGATATTAACATATATTATTTCCCCCTGTATTTAACCTTTCCCCTTTTCCCATCAAACATACTCTCAGATTCTGCTTCCTTTCTTCAGGGAGAGTCGTGTTAGGGCAGAAAGAAGTTGCCAGAAAGGTAATTTCCGCCCTACCCTGTAGGATTTGAGGAAGAAAATATCTGTGAAGTAAACAAGTAGAGAGTGGGATTTCCCCAATGCTAAAAAAGAGATTTATGGAGGCTTTGAATAAGCCATATACTTTAATAAGGCTATCTCTCTAGGAATTATGTTCCTCTAAAGCGTATTTCTGCACCTGAGACTTCAAGCATCAGAGTTCAGAACTCAGCAAAATCCCATAACTCACAGTAGGCACTGATTCAAAGAGAATGTGGATTTCAATCCTACTAAAAGTGTTAGCAGCAATCATGACAAACCGGAAATTAATAGGTTTTTCTGCTATTTTTTGATCTGGAAGACAATTAACTTTCTCAAACTGTAGTGTAATCATGAAAGTGAAGAGACCTCCAAATATGAGGAAAATGCAACTTCTCATCAGCCTTGTGGGATGGAACTTCAAGTCAGAATGTGGTTAAAATTAAAAGGAAATAAGATTATTTTTTTCTTGCACAATTTTTACACTGATTTTCATAGCCACTATACCTATGTACATAGTTTGTGTTCTTATGAAAGGTAAAACTTCCATTCAAACAGATCCAATAGGACTGCCATTAGAGGGTGCTTCTAAGAGAGAAATCCTTAACTCAGAGTACAGGTAACTAACTGTGGTGTAAGCATCTGCTCCATTCATGGGTCCTACTATTTCAAATGAACTTTATTGGAGAGACCAAAATCTCCCAGTTACTGAATCGGCATGCATACAAATTTTAATTGCAATCAAAATATCCCAGATAGGGTGGGCTACATAATTTTTAGGGTCCAATGGAGAAAATAAAACAGGTCTCTTGATCAAAAACCAGGGAAAAAATGTTGATAAAGGTAGTAAAATATAAAGCTTTTTTCTTTTCTCCATGGTTTCTCTTTCAGTTTGTAATGCTTTTGCTCATTTTATTTTTGTTTTTGTTTTTTTTAATTATTATCTTTTTCCTTTTTCTCCCCAAAGCCCCCCAGTACATAGTTGTATATTCTTCATTGTGGGTCCTTCTAGTTGTGGCATGTGGGACGCTGCCTCAGCGTGGTTTTGATGAGTGGTGCCATGTCCGCGCCCAGGACTCGAACCAACGAAACACTGGGTCGCCTGCAGCGGAGCACGCGAACTTAACCACTCGGCCACGGGGCCAGCCCCGCTCATTTTGTTTTTTAGTGCTATTCTAAGTAGAGGATAATTAAAATTTTTAAGTTAATCTCCTGGATTTTACTGTTCAGCTTTATATTATGCAATGCCAGTTTTAAAGGCAAATATAAGATCATTCAACTCACATGCAGAATAGTCAGAATTGCACAATTCATATTTCATGGCTCATAAATGCATATTTATTTGTTTCTTGTCAGAACAGTGGAAACGGTGCACAAAACAAACTATTTTTATTTATTTTCTAGTTGTTATATTCTATCTTCAGCTTACTGATGAGTAGCAAAGGAGATAAAAGTAAAGGAACTGTGGATTGCCCTATCTTTTCATTTCTTTCTGCATCATCAATTTCTGTGTAAGTGGTTGGGTAATATAGGGAAGTAAAGTAAATTAGAAAAAATATGATAGGGTTCTAGTGTTGTTTGTGTTTCTTAGATTGCCATTGCCTTTTTTCTTACGTTCAAGACAATTTCTGATTCCAACGGAAAGTGTATCCCCTTAGGATTGTCAGTTCCCCCACTTACTCAGTTGTAGGTGTAACTCATTTACCTTGCACTTTCTTGGAGTCTCACTGAACTCCCACATACCTTGTGTCTACCAGAATTCTGTGCTCATGGAACATTGCACGCATATTATACATATTTCCTCTGGTTGTGCTCATACTCCATTGCCCATCAAACTTCACTTGCAAGATAAAAGTTTGAAGATAATATTGTTAACAATTTCAAGACAGCAGCAACAGTATTCAATTAAGGAAACGCCCTTCTGAGCACAGGGCCCTGTGTGACTGTACAGGTCATCATCTATCCATGAAGCCAGCCCTGGTCCCAGACATCCATCAGCCTATGACATTAAATTAAAGTTATATTGTTGATACTTGGTCTAACTATTGAAAATTAATCCGCACCCCACAACTCAAAAGTATTTTTATGCTATTTGAGAATTAATTAGAAGGCTGTCTCACATTTCATGCTCAAGAACAGGATTTTTGCTTTTCTCCCTTAGCCTTACTGTTTTACCACAAAACTGCTGCCTCTGGTGTCAATGACTCTGATGAGATTAATTCTACTAGTGATAACTGTCCTTAAAGGCAGCAACGACCATTGAAAACTCTGGCATTGGAGTAGGAAACAATGTTCTCTTTACATTTGACACAACAGTTTGAGGGGCCTTCTTTAACTCCTCACAGCATCACTGAGAAAAGGCTACAATTTCTAGTAATATTTTGTTGAGATTTAATTCATAAAGTAAGAGAAATACAAGAGATAATACATCACAAATACTACACCCAAGGTATGCTCAAAGCTCTTTTTACAGCCAGATCCCTACCTTTTTCTTAGCCTGCCACCATGGCAGGACACTTTAAAATTTCCCTTTCTGAAACACAGCTATGCATTTAAAAGAAATTTTGCTAAATTTCCTATAACATTTCCATGTTTTTGTAATGCGCTGAGTTTCAGGTTATCTTCATTAACCATGCTTCCGAAAATGACTACCTCTTTTTAAATCAATTTTATAATTTACATTTTCCTGGAAAATCATTTGCTCCAACTCTTAGTAAAAGGTTTTATGGATATGCATCAGCCGGGGACTTTTAGGTGGCAATTACCAGGAATTTAACTCAGACTAGCTATAAACTATAAAGAGGGACTTTCAGTCATAGCAATGGGATTGACTAAGCTAATGAAGACCACTATCCTTTTAAAAACAGATAAATACTGAATGTATTTCCTTTAAAATCATAATTAAACTCAAAATAAACAAAGAGAAATCTGTAAGTTCCAGAAATGGATAAGAAGCTTGAAGTTTATAAGCTGAGTCTGTTACAGCAACATTTGTTATATTCTGCTTTTTATTATAGTCATCCTAGGGAGTGCAAAGGGGTATCTCATTGTACATTTGATTTGCATTTTCCTAATGACTAACGATGTTGAGCATCTTTTAAGGTGACTTTGACCATTTGTTTATCTCCCATGGAGAAATGTGTATTCAAATCCTTTGCCCAATTTTTGATTAGGCTATTTGTATTTTTATTCTTAAGTTTGAAGAATTCTTTACGTATTCTGGGTACCAGAATATGTATTCTCTTATGTATGCATTCTCTTATAGGATATATAAATTTTCAAATATTTTCTCCCATTCTATGGACTGTGTCTTTTCACTATCTTGATAGTATCTTTTAATGCACAAAAGTTTTTTACTTTGATAAAGTTCACTTTATCTATTTTTTCTTTTGTTAGTGTGCTTTTGATATCATATCTAAGAAAATGTTGCCTAATCCAAAGTCAGGAAAATTTACACCTATATTTTTAGGAGTTTATTGTTTTAACTCTTCATATAGCTCATTATCCATTTTAAGTTAATGTTTTTGTATGTGGTGTGAGTTAGGATTCCAAGTTCATTTTTATTTATTGAGGTCATAATGGTTTATAACTGTGAAATTTCAGGTCTACATGGTTACTTATCAGTTTCTGTATATACAGCATCATACTCACCACCAATAGCCTAATTTTTATCCTTCACCATATATATGTGCCCCTTTTCTCCTTTGACCTACTCCCAACTCCCTTCTCCTCTGGTAACCACTAATCTGTTCTCTTTATCTTCCACAAATGAGTGAGATCATGCAGAGTTCGTCTTTCCCTGTCTGGCTTATTTCTCTTAACATTACACCCCCAAAGTCCATCCATGTTGCTGCAAATGGGATAATTTTGTCTTTTTTGTGGCTGAGTAGTATATATACACACACACACCACATATATATACCCACACATCTATATATCTATCTATCTATATACCACATCGTTTTTATCCATTCATCACTTGAAGGGCATTTAGGCTGCTTCCACATCTTGGCTACTGTGAGTAATATGCCGATAAACATAGGAGTGGACAAATCTCTTTGGATTGTTGATTTCAAGATCTTTGGATAAATCCCAAATAGTGAGACTGCTGCACCCTATGGTTTTTCTATTTTCAACTTTTTGAGAAATCTCCATACACTTTTCCATAGTGACTGCACCAGCTTGCATTCCCACCAGCAGTGTATGAGCATTCCCTTTACTCCACATCCTCTCCAACAACTGTTACTTTTTGTCTTGATCATCATAGCCATTCTGACTGGTGTAAAGTGATATCTTATTGTAGTTTTGATTTTCATTTCTGTAATAATTAGTGATGTTGAACATCTCATGTGCCTGTTGGCCAGCTGTATATCTTCTTTGGAAAAACGTCTGTTCATATCCTCTGCCCATTTTTTGATCAGGTTCTTTGTTTTTTCTGTTATTGAGTTGTAGGAGTTCTTTCTATATTTTGGGTATTAACCTTTTGTTGGATATATGATTTGCAAATATTTTCTCCCAGTTAGCAGGACTTGGCTTTTCATTCAACCTCGTTTTTTTGCATGTGAATATTCAGTTGTACCAGCATCATTTGTTGAAAAAGACAGTACATTTCCCATTGAATGGTCTTGGGACACATCAGAGATCAATTAATCATAAATGTACAGATTTATTTTGGGACTTTCAATTTTATTACATTGATATATGTGTCTGTTCACGTACTATTAGCATGCTGACGATGAATGTAGCTTGTAATAAGTTTTGAAATTAGAAAATGTAAATTCTACCTCATTTCTCTTTTGCAAGTTACTTGTTTGTTTTTCTGACTTTCTTGCATTTGCATGTAAGGTTTAGGAACATCTTGTGCATTTCTTCATTAAAAAAGAGGAAGTTGAAATTTTGAAAAGGTTTACACCAAATCTGTAGATAAATTTTGAGAGTATTGACATCTTAATCATATTAAGTTATCTTATACATGAACACTGGATGTCTTTCATTTTATGTTACACTTAAATTTTTTCCAGCAACGTTTTGTTGTCTTTAGTGTGATAGTCTTGCACCTCTTTAATTCTTAAGTATTTTACCATTTTTGATACTAATAAATAAGAAATTATTTTCTTGATTTCATTTTCTGATTCTTCATGATTAGTGTATAAAAACATGATGATTTTGAGTAGAGATTTCACATCTTGAAAATTTGCTGAATTTGTTTATTAACACTAATAGTTTTTTTTCTGAATTGTTTAGGATTATCCATATATAATATTATGTCACCTGCAAATACAGATAGTTTATTTCCAAACAGGAAGTCTTTATTTCATTTTCTTCCATAATAACCTGACTAGAACTTCTAGTATAAGATCGAATAAAAGTAGTAAGAATGAAATTTATTATCTTGCGCTTGATCTCAGGGGAAAAGCATTCAGTGTTTCACCAAGAAGTATGAAGTTAGCTGCGGGTTTTGCACGGATGCCCCTTATCAGGTTGAGGATGATCACTTCCATTCTAGTTGGTTGAGTGATTTTATCAAGAAATGGTATTTGGTTTTATCTCTTGAGTTTATGCGTTTTTAATTATTATATTAATAAGATATTACACGCAGATTTTTAAATGTTGTAACACTTGCATTCCTAGGATAAATCCCACTTGTTCATCGTACATAATCTTTTTATATATATGCTGCCGAATTTTGTTAGCCAGTATTTCCTTGAGCATATTGCATCTATATTTATAAGTGGCATTGCTCTGTAGTTTTATTTTCTTGTCATATCTTGTCTGATTTTGATATCAAGGTAATACAGTCATGCATACCTTAATGATGGGGATACATTCTGAGAAATGCATTCTTAGGCAAATTTTTTACTGTGCAAACATCATAGAGTGTACTCACACAAACCGAGGTGATATAGCCTACTACACACCAAGGCGATATGGTATAGCTTAGGGCTCCTACACTATGAACTTGTACAGCACGTTATTGTACTGAATACTGTAAGCAATTATAACACAATGATAAGTATTTATGTATCTAAACATAGAAAATGTACAGTACAACTACAGTATAAAAGATGAAAAATGGCATAGGGCACTTATGAATGGAGCTTGCAGGACTGAAATTTGGTCTGGGTGAGCCAGTGAGAGAGTAGTGAGTGAATGTAAAGGCCTATGACATTACTGTACACTACCGTAGATTTTATAAACACTATACACTTAGGTTACACTAAATTTATTAAAAACACTTTCTATTCAATAATTAGCTTTAGCTTACTATAACTTTTTTACTTCATAAACTTTTAATTTTTTTAACTTTTGACTCTTTTGTGCAAATACTTAGCTTAACACACAAATGTGCAACTGTACAAAAATATCTCTGTCATTATATCCTTATTCTATAAGCTTTTTTCTATTTTTAATTATTTTTATTTTTTAAAGTATTTTGTTAAACACTAAGACAGAAACACACACATTATCCTAGGCCTACATAAGGTCAGGATCATCATTGCTGTCTTCCAACTCCACATCTTGTCTCACTGGAAGGTCTTCAGGGTAAATGGCATGCATGGAGCTGTCACATCCTATGATAACAGCAACTTCTAGAATACCTCCTGAAGTACCAGCCTGAGGCTCTTCTTGAGGAGGAGTCACCCTTTTTGGATATATGTCTGTGATGGTTTGCTTGGTTTGTTTCTTCTTTTCATTATAGATTTGCTTAAAGCAGATAATGCACCATAACCATTCCTCTCTATTAATGAAAACCTTTGAGTGTTGAGGTCCATGTTTTAATACATTTTAAGGAGCTTGTTGTGGTCTGAAAAAGCTTCTGCTAAGCCTTTCACTGTGAATTTTTTTGAATTTCTTTTTCTTCTCCTGCAGTTTCTTTTTCTCTTGCTTCTTCTTCAGTTATGTGTTCCTGTTCCAGTTCCAACAACTCCTCATTAGCCATTTCCCCAGACACCATTTCTAGGAGCTCCTCAATGTCATCCTCATCCACAGTCAGGTTAAAGTTTTCCATCTCAACCACAACCTTGTTATTTTTGCAACTTTTTCATACTTGGAAAATCCTTTGAAGTCATGAATGAACTTCTTGAATGTCTTCTTCCAGATCCCACTCGTACAGTCCTTTGTGGCATCACTCCCAGTCCCAGAAAGGTTCTTGATGCAGTCATAGATGTTGTCATCCTTCCAGAATTGCATCAACGTCTTTTCAGTTGCAGCAATAGCCTGGGCAAAGGGTCTCCACGGGTAATATGACTTAATAGCTGCTATAATTCCTTGATCTTTTGATTCCTTGAATCAAAGAGGTGGTGTTTGGAGGGAGAAACACTATTATAATATTGGGATGAAGATTACCAATAAAAGGAGGATGTCTGGGAGCATTATCAACAAAAAGCAAAATCTTGAAAGGTATGTTATTCTCCAAACAGTTCCTCTCCATTTTGTTGGCATAGCAATTCAGGAGGGCATCTTAGAAGAGGAACCATGTTATCCTTGAATTCTTATTTATCCTATAGTACACTGGCAGTGTGTACTTATTGATATGCTTGAAGGCCCTGGGGTTCTCACTGTGCCAGATCGCAAGTGGTTTCAATTTGCAACCTGCAGCATTACCTCCAGCAAAATTGCTACCCTGTCCTTAAAAACTTTGAAACCTTACAATGATTTGGTCTCCTTATGGATGAAAGCCACTTTAGACATCTGCTTTCAGAATAGGGAGGTTTCATTTGTTTTGAATATTTGCCCTGGCAAGTAAGTTTCCTCCACAATCAGCTTATCTAGATTTTCCAAAAATTCTTCAGCTGCCTCCACATAACACTTGCAAATTCACCACTCACTTTCACATTATGTAATGCATAACAATTCTTGAATCATTTAAACCACCCAGAGCTAGCAATAATTTAACATCCTACTTGGGTTCAGTCTTTTCTTTCAATATCACAAACTTTTTGTTTTGGCCATGAAAATCATGGTGCTGAGAGGGATAAACTTCTGTATCTGGCCTTCTATCCAGGTCATTAGAAGTTTCTCCATGTCTGATATAGGCCCCTCCCAGATCTTTGTTAGTCTCATTACCTTAGTTGCAGATCCTTTAATGGCTTCTGTCACTTTGTTCTTGTTCTTCAAGATATGATGGTATGGAATGTGCCTAAATAGTGAGCATTAACCATCACTGATTTTCCAAGTTCATAGTCCTTAATCACTTTTAATTTTGCTTCCAGGTCGATCACTTGATATGGTATCTTACTGGAAACATTATCAGTATATTTTTCACACTTAGGGCCCATGATGAGCAAAACAATACAAGATTAAATCAAGCAAAAGATAAAATGATGCCGTTAAGAGACATGGTAAACAGGAGATGTATGAGGCTATTTCTTGTGTAACACAGCATATTGTTTTACTGTAAACTGTTTTTTTATAAGTAGAAAAAGTATCCTCTAAAATAGCAATAAAAAGTATAGTATAGTAAATACATAAACCAATAACATAGTTCTTTATTATCATTATCGAGTATTATGTACTGTATACAATGGTATGTGATATATTTTTACACGACTGGCACACAGTAGGTTTCTTTACACCAGCATCACCACAAACATGTGAGTAATATGTTGTGCTATGACATTATGATGGCTACAACATAACAAGGCAATAGGAATTTTTCAGCTGCATTATAATCTTATGGGACCGCAGTCATATATGCAGTGTGTCCTTGACCAAAATATCATTATGTGATGCATGACTATACTGGCCTCATAGAAAGAGATAGTGAGTGATATTTATGGTAATTCTTCTTTATATGTTTAGTAGAACTCACCAGTAATGCTATCTGGTCTTCATCTTTTGTGAGTACAAACTCAAACTCAGAACTTGTTATAGTCCTATAAAAATTTTATATTTCTTCTTTAGTGAGTTTTGGTAATTTGTATCCTTCTAAAAATTTATTCATTTTAGCTAGGTTATCTATTTTCTTGGCATACAATTTGCATAGTATTTCCTTAAAGTTATTTAAGTTTGTAAGGTGTTTAGTAATGCTCCTCTTTCATTCATGATTTTAGTCATTAGATTCATCAATTTTTTAATACTTGGTCAATCTAACCTAAAACTTTGACAATTTGTTTGATATTATCAAAGAGCCAATTTTTGATTTTTTGCATTTTTTTCTATTGTTTTTCTATATTTGATTCCATTTATAGCCATTCAAATCTTTATCATTACCTTTATTCTGTTATTTAGGGGTTTAGTTTTTCTTTCTTGCCTTAGTTCTTTAAGAAACTAAGGTAGGCAAACAATTGTAGATATTTCATATTTTTTAATGTCGATACTTACAGCTATAAATTTCCCTCTGAACGGTGCTTTCATTGTGTCCAATTAGTTTGTTTATCTCAAAATATTTTCTGATTTCCCTTATTATTTTTTCGTCAGTCCACTGATTATTTATAAATGTTATATATTTTCTACATATACGTGAATCTTTCAAAAATTCTTTCTGTTATTGAATTACAATTTTATTCCATGTTTTAAAGAACATACTGTCTGTGATTTTAACTTTGTAAAATTGAGACTAGTTTTATATTCTATCACAGGTTTTACCCTGGAGAATATTCCATGAGAAGAATGTGTATTCTGCTATTGAGAATAGACTGTTGGAATATGTCTATTAGGTCTATTAGTTTATAGAGTTATTAAAATCTTTCATTATTTGCTGATCTCCTGTCCAGTTTTCCTATCCATTAATGAAAGTGAATTCTTGAAATCTCCAAATATTATTGTTGAATTGCCTATTTCTCTCTTCTATTCTGCCAGTTTTTGCCTCAGATATTTTGGGGTTCTCTTGCTAGGTGCTTATATATTTTTAATAGACTTTATTTTTTCAGAGTGGTTTTAGGTTCATAGAAAAATTAGGTGGAAAATACAAAGAGTTTCTATATTACTCCCCCCACCCCATAAACATCTCTCCCACTATCAGTATCCCCCACCAGAGTGGTACACTTTTTATAATTGATGAACCCACATTGATACTTCATTATCACCCAAAGTCTATGTTTACATTTGGGTTAACTCTTGGTGGTGTACATTCTATGGGTTTGGATAATGTATAATGATATGTATCCACTGTTACAGTATCATACAGAATATTTTTACTGCCCTAAAAACCATCTGTGCTCTGCTTATTTATCTCTCCCTCCTCTCTAACCCCTAACAACCACTTATCTTTTTACTATCTCCATAATTTTCCCTTTTCCAGAATGTCATATTGTTAGAATCATGCAATATGTAGCCTTTTCAGATTGGCTCATATCACTTTATATGCATTTAAGTTTTTTCTAAGACTCATCTTTTCATGGCTTGATAGTTCATTTCTTTTTAGTACTGGATAATATTCCATTGTCTGGATATCCACAGTTTATCTATCCATTCACCTACTGAAGGTCATCTTGGTTGCTTGCAACTTTTTTCATTTATGAATAAAGCTGCGATAAATATCCATATGCAAGTTTTTGTGTGGATACACATTTCTACTCCTTTGAAAAATACCAGTGAAAACAATTTCTGGATCATATGGTTATAGCAAATTTATCTTTGTAAAAAGCTGCCAAAATGTCTTCCAAAGTAGTTGTACCATTTTGCATTCCCACTAACAATTAATGATAGGTTTTGTTAATTCACATCACTTCCAGCAATTAGTGTTGTCAGCTTTTTGGATTTTGGTCATTCTAATCAGTTATACACTTATTATACACATGGTATCTCATTGTTATTTTAATTTGCATTTCCATGATGACATATAATGTGGAACATCTTTTCGTATGCTTTCTGCAATTTGTATGCCTTCTTTAGTGAGGTGTCTGTTAGGGTTTTTGGCATATTTTTTCAATCAGGTTGTTTGTTTCCTTATTGTTGTGTTGTAAGAGTTCTTCATATATTTTAGATCACAGTCTTTTATTGAATATGTATTTTGCAAATATTTTCTCCCAGTCTGTGGCTTGTCTTTTCATTCTCTTGAAAATAACTTTGGCAGAGCAGACAGTTTTGACTTTAAGTCCAGCTTATCAATTTTTTCTTCATGGATCATGCATTCGGAGTTGTATCTAAAAAGTCATTGCCAAACCAGAGGTCTTTTAGATGTTCACCTACATTAGCTTCTGCGAATTTTATAGTATTATGTTTTGAGTATTGTGGTCTTGAGGTCTGATTCATTTTGAGTTAATTTGTGTGATGGGTGCTTACACCCATCTGTGTCTAGAAACATTTATTTTTTTGCATATGGATGTCCAGTAGTTCCAGCACCACTTGTTGAAAAGATTATTTTTGCTCCATTGGATTGCTTTTGCTCCATTGTCAAATATCGGTTGACTATATTTATGTAGGTCTACTTTGGGGATCTCTAGTCTGTTGTACTCATCTATTTCTCTATTCTTTCACCAGTACCACACTCTCTTGATGACTATAGCTTCATAGTAACTCTTGAAGTAGGGCAGTGTCAGTCCTTCAACTTTGTTCTTCTGCTTCAATATCGTTTTGGCTATTTATTTATTTATTTTTTGCCTCTCATTATAAACTTTAGAATCAGCTTGTCAATAGCCACAAAATAACTTGCTGGGATTTTGATTTGGACTGCATTGAATCTATAGATCAATTTGGAAAGAAGTGACATCTTGACAATAATGAGTCTTCCTTATCCATGATCCTGCAATGTCTCTCCACTTATTTAGTTCTTATATTTCTTTCCTCAGAGTTTTATAGTTTTCCTCATATAGATTTTGTACATATTTTGTTAGATTTATACCTAAGCATTCAATTTTTGGGTTGCTAATGTAAATGGGATTGTGTTTCTAATTTCAATTCACTTGGTCATTGCTGGCATGTAGAGAGAAATTGATTTTTATATGTTAATATTATATCCTTCAACCTTGCAATAAATACTTATTAATACAAGGACAGTTTATGTTTTACCTATTTTTCTGGGTTTCTACATAGACAATCTTGTCATCTGTAAACAAAAGACAATTTTATTTCTTCCTTCTTAATCTATATATCATTTGTTTCCTTTCTTGTCTTATTGCATTAGCTAGAACTTCCAGTATGATGTTGAAAAGGAGTGGTGAGAGGAAACCTACTTGTCTTTTACCTGATCTTAGTTGAAAAGTTTCTAGTTTCTCACCATTAAGCATGATGTTAGCTATAGGATTTTGTAAATAGTCTTTTTAATTTGAGGATATTCTCCTCTATTCTTAGTTTACTGAGAGTTTTTATCATGAATGCTGTTGGATTTTGCCAAATGCCATCTTTGCATCTATTGATATGACCATGTGAATTTTCTTCCTGTTTCTAGTCTTTTGATGTGACAGATTACATTAATTAATTTTCAAATGTTTGGCCAGCATTATATACCTGGATAAATTCTACTTGGTTGTGATGTATAATTTTTTTATAAATTGTTAGATTTAATTTGCCAATATTTTACTGAGTGTTTTTGCATCTATGTTCATAAGAGATATTTGTCTGTAGTTTTCTCTTCTTGTAATGTCTTTGTCTGGTTTCGGCATTAGGGTAATGGTGGCCTCATAGAATGAGTTCAGAAGTATCCCCTTTGTTTCTATCTTCTGGGAGAGATTGTAGAGAATTGGTATAATTTCTTAAACATTTGGTAGAATATACAAGTGAACTCGTATGGGCAAGGTGCTTTCTGTTTTGAAGGTTATTATTGATTCAATTACATTTATTTTACCTTTACTTAGTCCTTCTGCAATGCTCTTGCTTTCTTTATGTAGATTTGAATTTCTGACCTATGTCATTTTCTTTCCCTCTAAAGAACTTTAATATTTCTTGAAAATCAGACATAATGGCAAATAATTTCTTCAGTTATTATTTGAGAAAGCTTTCACTTCTTCAATTATTAAAGATCATTTTGTAGAGCACAGAATTCTAGTTTGGTGGGTTGTTTCTGTCAACACTTTAAATATTTCACTCCACTCTCTTCTTACTTGCATAGTTTCTGAAAAGTGAGATGTAATTCTTATCTTTGCTCCTCTATGGGTAGCATGTTGATTTTATTCTGGTTTCTTTCAGGATTTTTAAAAATCTTTTACTTTTTTGTAATTTGAATATGATATGTGCAGGTGTATTTTTTTTTTTTTTCATTTATCTTGCTGGTGTTTTCCAAGCTTCCTGGATCTGTGGTTTGATGTCTAACATTAGTTTAGGGGAAATTCTCAGTAATTATTGTTTCATAGGTATCTTCCTTTTTATTTTCTCCTTCTGGTATCATCCTTATGCATATGTAATACCTTCTGTAGTTGTCACACAGTTCTGGGAAGTTTTGTTCTTTCTTTTCAGTCTTTTTTCTTTTTGCTTTTCAGTTTTGGATGTTCCTATTTAGATATTCTCAAGCTCAGAAATTCTTTATGCAGCCATGATCAGTCTAC
Source organism: Equus przewalskii (assembly GCF_037783145.1). NCBI lineage: Eukaryota > Metazoa > Chordata > Mammalia > Perissodactyla > Equidae > Equus > Equus przewalskii. The sequence continues at coordinate 61,101,903 of NC_091863.1, forward strand.
TAATAAGCCCATTAAAGGCATTCTTTATTTTTGTTACAGTGTTTTTGAACTTTAGCATTTCTTTTTGGTTCTTAGAATTTTCATCTCTCAGCTTATAATTTCCGTCTATTCTTGCATGCTATCTACTTTATTCATTACAGCCCTTAGAATATTAAACATTGTTCTAAATTCCTCATCTGATAATTTCAACATCTCTACCATATCTGATCTGGTTCTAATGCTTGCCCTGTCTTTTCAAACGGTATTTTTCACTTTTTAGTATGCCTTACAATTTTTTCTTGATAGCTGGACATGATGTACTTGGGAAATGTAACTACTGTTGATAGGGGAGAAAACATTCTACAATCTTATAATTATATCTTTTAGTGAATCTTAGTGAATCTGTACCTCTGTACTGTGGACTTACTAATGCTTCTCAGATTTTTTACCACCTTCCTCAGGTACAATAAGATGACTATTGGTATTTCTATTCCCCCACATGAAAGGCTAGAGAAGGCTGGAGTTGTGTATTTCCCTTACCTCAGGTTGACTGACTTCTGGTAAACCCCCAATAGGTTAGGCTTTGGTAAAATAGTATCTCTTGAGGTCAGGCCTTTTAAGAACGGAATGCCAGAGCATTTTCCCAAAAGATTCCTTCCCCCCTCCTGCTCCCCTGCCACCAATGGAAGAAAAGGGAATTTTTCTTTGATGTTCACTGTAAGAACCTGATCAATCTCTTAAGGATAAAAATCATAAACACGTGGGGACCCTCTTATGACTGGGTCTATCTGGAGTTTGTTAACCCTTAGACTTAACATACTGAGTCTTTAACAATTCATTAACTACAGTTTAGGTTTTCCGACCCCAACACTGGTTCCCAAGGAGGCTTCTGCTTGTGAGTTTCTGCTCCAGTAAGTTGTGATTCTCTGTATACACCTGCTTGTCTCTCCAATTTTGGGGACAGTGGTTTGCCCTGTGACCTCACTTCTGTTGCATTTCTAAAATGAGTTGATTTTTAGTTTGTTCAGCTTTTTACTTGCTGTTAGGTTGTAATGACAACTAACAAGCTCCTTACATGTGGTACTGGAAACCGGAAGTTCCATATATGCTTTTCATTGTCATATCTTCTACATGGATTTCCGGTTTGATAATTATAGTATGTTTTATTCATCTCTAGTCATAGTTTTTATCTAAAAGTCTATTATTTGTGATATGAATATAGCCAATCAAACACTTTTTGGTTACTATTGTCATGGTATACCTTTTATCATCTTTTTATTTTCAAAGATTTCTTTCTTTGAATCGACAGCATTTTTTTTTTTTTTTTGAGGAAGTTTAGCCCTGAGCTAACATCTGCTGCCAATCCTCCTCTTTTTTTGCCAAGGAAGATTGGCCCTGAGCTAACCTCCGTGCCCTTCTTCCTCTACTTTATATGTGGGACACCTGCCACAACATGGCTATACAAGCAGTTCATAGATCCGCACCCAGGATCCGAACTGGCAAACTCCAAGCCACTGAAGCAGAACATGTGAACTTAACCACTACACCACTGGGACAGCCACATGTATGGCATATTTTGTAGACAGCATATAATTAGATAATTTTTTATAAATTTTACCATTTTTTTGTCTTTAATCCATATGCATTTTAGAATTTTTTTCTGTATTTACTAGTGTATCATTTTAATTCTCTAGTAGTTTATTTTGGTAATTTTTGATTTGTTTTCTTAGTGATTGCCTTTGAGATTACAAAGAAAATTCTGTTTTTTAACAACTTAGTTCACATTAATGCCAACATTTAACTTAAATAATGTGCAATTTTGTTCCTATATATTTTTGTTCCATCCTGCATTTTTGTGCTATTTTTGTCATATACAACCCATTTTATACATTGTATGCCCGTCAGCACAGATCCATGCAGTTGTCTTTTGATTAAGATGCAAGAAAAGAAGGTACAAGCAAAAAATATGTATGCTTTTAAATTTACCTCTGTAGTTAACTTTACTCATGTTCCTTTTTTCTTCATGTGGATTCGAGTTATGTTCTGTGTTTTTTATTTCATTTTAAAAGATTCTCTTTGATATTTCTTGTTGGGGAGGTCTGCTAGTGACAAATTCTCTCTGGTTTGCTTATCTAGGGATGTTCAATTCCTACTTTACTTTTAAGAATTAATTTCCTATATCTAGAGTTCTTAGTTGGCATGTTTTTAATTTTGTTTAACCATTTCAAATACGTCACCCCACTTCATGCTTTCTGATGAGAAGTCAGGTGTTTATCTCACTGAGGATGTGCTACACATTATGAGTCTCTTCTTTCTTACTGCTTTCAAGGTTTTCTCTTAGTCTTTAGCTATTGATAGTCTGATTATAATGTATCTTCGTATAGATCTCATTGTGTTTATTCTACTTGGATCTTATTGACTTTCTTGGATGTGTAGATTCATATATTTCAACAAATTTGGGAAGTTTCTGTGCATTATTTCTTCAAAATTTTGTGCTACTCTCTTTTCCTCTACCTCTGCTATTCCCATTCTGTATATTTTTGTGTGCTTCATAGTGCCCCACAAATGTCTTAGGCTCTGTTAATTTATCTTCATTCTTTTTCCTTTCTACTCTTCGCACCGTATAATCTCAATTGATCTACCTTTAAGTTTATTGATTATTTCTTCTGCCTGCTCAAATCTGTTATTGATCCCTTCTAGTGAATTTTTAATTTTAGTTATTGTACAGTTTCAGAATTTCAACTGGGATTTTCTTAAAATAATTTTTATTTATTTATATTTTCTTTATAGTGATACATCATTACCATTTTTTCCTTTAATTATACAGCTTCCTTTAGTTCTTTGAACATATTAAAGTTGCTGATTTGTCTTCATCTTGTAAGTCTAAACTTGGGTCTTCTTCAGGGACAACTTTTTTTTGTTTTCTTTTGTCAAATGTATGAGCCATACATTTTTGTTTCTTTACATGTCCTCTAATTTTTATTGTTGTTGTTGAAAACTGAACATTTAAAATAAAAAATTTTGACAACTCTGAAAGTCAAATTTCCCCCTTCCCAGAATTTCTTGTTGTTGCAATTTGTTTTTACTTTTGTTTGCTAAATGAGTTTTCTGAACTATTTATGTAAGGTCTGTATTCTGTTTTGTTTGTGGGCACTGAATTCACTTCTCAGTTAGTTTACTGGTCAGCTAATGGTTTAACAGAGATTTTCTTTGTCACCTAGAACAAATGAGTCTTCCAGTCCTTTCATAGAGGCTCTGAGTTCCTGTTTTCACATGCCCTCAATACTCAGAAAACTTGTTTACAACTTCGCATTTCTTGCTTTCACTAGCCTCAGGTCAGCCAGAAGTGAGAGATGAGGATTTTCTCATGTCTTTCCTGAACATACATACCACCTTTGACATGTACACAGTCCTATGAATATGTGTGGCTTTCTAGATTGCAGAAATATGTCAGTGATTTTCAAAACTCATTGAAGGCATATCATTTGGCAACTTTTCCTTTTATGATTTTAGTCTATTTTTAGCCTTAATATCATCCACTATCTTACACAAACATGATGTTAAATGATAATCTCTAAATATTTTTATTAAATGCCCCATTGAAAAGAATTTTTGCACTAGGAAAGCTTCTTATGAGGTCAAATAAAGACATTCCTACAAGTGGGATATTTCAGGGAACCACTAGACAAACTAAATGATTTAGGAATGAGTCTTTCAGTGAGTTCCAACTTTATTCTGTCCCCTCTAGTGGTTGCCAGGCTGATGGTTCGCATCTGAATTGAAGTCTGTTGCTTTCAAGGCTATCAGGAAGATGGAGAGAGAAGCCTGGCAATAGAGTAAGTTAAAATGCTGCTAAGTTTACTGTTTTTGTTAAAATTTAGCCATTTTCCTTGAGTAAACATCACAGATCTGCAAATTTTTAATTTCCAGAGTTCCATAAAAATTGATTCTGACAATTTTCATCAATTTTCTCATTATTCTATGGAGGAACGAATTTTCAGAAGTCCTCACTCTGCCTGACATTACTCTCCTTTTGTTTGCAAGGGACTAATATTTTTTGAAACAATTCATAGTAGACTGAGATCTGTTTATAGATTAGACTGTATTTAAAAAACTGTTTGAACTCAAGGGAATCCAAATCATAGAATATGCTAGCATTTGAGATTTCATGCAAGGCTTTTTAAATAAATTTGATGGAGGTATTTGAAATATATTAAGAAATACTATTTTTGAAATTAGAATCTTAGATTTCAAAATAAAATATATAACAATTGATATGTATAAACTTAAAAGTAAAAAGCAAAACTATATTTTAAATTGAAATATTGCAGTGTACTTAGCTCTTTATTTGCACACTCCAATGCTCAAGAATTAAATGCTTTTTAAAGAGATGCTTAAAATACTTTTTACTCTTTTCTATGCAGTACTTTCCCTGACACCTTTTCATGCTTATAAGGCTATGTATAGCTCTGACTCCACAGTCCTGTTTTATGGAAATCAATATATTTATTATTCAGGAGAATTCAATACATTTTGTAATTACCCAAGGATATTATTGCTACTTCATTTATTTTACTATTTATTATCTTCAGTACAGTATATTAAAATGCAAGAAGAAAAGGGATAAATTTTTGGCCTTAGTCTAATCTCTACAATGGAACACTGGAATATTTTCTAGGAAAAAAGTCACTTTTTATCATGTTATTTTACCTCAAATATAATGAATGGCACCCACTATACTCAAATGCACACGATTTGAAGCCATTTATACATAAACGTAGCTCTACTCAAAGTTTGAATAAAAATATTGCACTTACTTTGCACATCAATGAATTGCCTAAACTCATGAATGGTTAGTACCAACCTCTTCTTCTCTCATTTGTGAAATCCTGAGCTGACTATATAAAATACCAGAGTTATAAGCTTTAGAAATTACATTTAAGCATATATCTTCAAGTGTTAAACTTTTTTAAAGGCATAAGCCTAAATTCAGATAAATCATATTTAATGTAGCTCACCTATTTGAATTATATGCAGTACTATGCATAAAAAATGGTGAGTGGTTTTCAGGAAAGATTACTTATAATTTAATCTCGAAATCAATTTTTAGTACTGAAGACACTGCTATTTTCCTTTGCAGAATTCCATCACATAAAACAAAAATTGTCAACAAAATTTTGATCACGGGACTTTGAAATCAGATTACTTGGATTAGGAATCATTTGATCTGTATTAATAAAGAAAGTCTACACATGCTTCTGGCATTAGAAAACATCTGAGCGCTGTGTTATTTAACAACCATTTAACTGCGTTCCAGGCACTTTGGTACACTCATTATTGGTTTACATAGATAAACACATTTAGTGTTGCTGGTCGAAATTATAGACCAGTCAGAGGGAATTTTAAAGGGCAAAGTACAGTATCCAATTTTAAAGTAAGAAATAGGTATTTTTTCAAAAATATATTACTTATTACTGCAACTATTCACGTGTGTGAAGGAATGAGATGTTTTCCTTTTATTTGTCCCCTGAATGACAGTGCTTCCACCGTTTGTCATTGATTACCCGATATTGATTTACTGCTATTAAGTGAACATGACTTGTAATGGGAGCTTTATAAGGATTTTTTGGTGTATTTTTTCTTAAAATTGTTGATCTCATTGGTGCTTTAAAATATTTTGTTGTGGAGATATATATGTAAAATTAAAGTGGTCATTTTAAATGTACAATTCAGTGGTGTTAATTACATTCACAATATTACGTAATGATGGACAAAAATTTTCGTCACCCAAGACACTTCATACTCATTAAGCAATAGGCAATAACTCTTCGTTACACTCTCCTAGCCCCTGATAACCTCTAACCTACTTTATGTTTCCATGAAATTGTATATAGTAGATACTACATATACATGAAATTATGCAATATTTGTCTTTTTTGTCTGATTTATTTCACTAAGAGTAACATTTTAAAGGTTCATCTATGTTGTAACGTATGTCAGAACTTCATTTATGGCTTTTCTTACCACGTTTCATTTATCCACTTATCTGTTGATGGACATTGGGTTGTTTCCACTTTTTGGCTATTATAAATACTACTGCTACGGACATTCATGTAAATATTTTGTTTGAACACATGTTTTCAGTTATTTTTTTCATATATAACTAGGAGTAGAATTGCTGGGTCATATGATAATTCTATGCTAAATTTGTTTTGATTGTGGTAAAACATACACAACATAGGGGTTATTATTTTAATCATTTTTATATGTACAGTTTAGTGACATTAGGTACCTTCACATTGCTGAGCAGCCATCACTGACAATCGTCACCAGCACTTTTTCATCTTCACAAACTGAAACTCTGTGTCCATTAAACAACTTCCAACTGCCTTCTTCCCCTAGTCATTTGCAACAATCATTCTATTTTCTGCTTTTGTCAATTTGACTATTTTATGTATCTAAGTACAATCATAAATTTGTCTTTTTGACATGTTCATTTCAATTAGCATAATGTATTCAAGAAACATCTATGTTTTAATATGTGTCAGACATCTTATCCATTTTAAGGTTGAATAACATTCCATTGTATGCATGTGTATATAAATATATATTGATACTGATATACAATATTGATGTACATATTCCACTTTGATTATCAGTTAATTCATTGATGAACACTTGGATTGTTTTAATGTTTTAGCTATTTTAAGTAATACGACTATAAACATGGGCATACAAATATCATTAAAATTTCTCATTTCAATAATTTTGGATATATACCAGTAGTGAACTGTTGGATCATGTGATAATTCTATGCTTAATTTTTTGAAGAATCACCTTACTTTTTTCCACGGTGGCTTTAGCATTTTACATTTCTACCAGCAAAGCACAGGGGTTCCAATTTCACCACATGCTCACCAATACGTATTATTTTCTCCTTTTTTCTTTTCTTTTCTTTTGATAATACCCATTCTAATGGGTGTGAAGTGGTATCTTATTAAAGTTCTTATTTTCACTTCCCAAATGATTAGTGATGTTGAGCATTCTTTCACCTGCTTATTGGTCATTTGTAGATCTTCTTTAGAGAAATATCTATTCAAGAATTTTAACCATTTTTTAATCAGATTGTGTGTTTTATGTTGTTGTTGAGTTGTAAGATTTCTTTATGTATTCTGGATACGAATACCTTAGATATGATTTGCATTTTTTTTCTATTTCGAAGGTAGCCTTTCCACTCAGTTGATAGTGTCGTTTGATGCACAGAAGATTTTAATTTTGATGATGTCCTATTTATTTATTTAGTTGCCCGTGCTTTTGGTGTCATATAAAAGAAATCATTATCAAATACCACGTAATGAGGCTTTTGTCCTCTTTTTCTTTATTCTTCTTTTTCATAATTGTACTGGCTATTAGAGATCTCATGATATTCCATATGAATTTTAGGATGGATTTTTATATTTCTGCAAAAATTGTCACTGGGAATTTGGCAGGGATTTCATTGAATTAGTAGATCATTTCAGGCAATATAAATATCCTAACAATATTACTCTTCCAATCTATGAACATGAGGTGTGTTTCCATTTATTCCACTTATTCACTTTCTTTCACCAACAGTTCATATTTTCTGTGTACAATTCGTTCACCTCCTTGGTTAAGTTTGTTCTTAATTATTTTACTCTTTATTGATGACATTGCAAATGGAATTGTTTTGTTTTAATTTTCTGTTTTTGCCAGTTTCAGTGTTACTGTATAGAAACAGTAACATTCTGTGTGTTGATATTGTATCTTGCAACTTTGTTGAAATCATTAGTTATAACATATTGAGGGAAGCTTTAGAATTTTCTACATGTAAAATCATGTCATCTGTGAACAGATGCAATTTTACTTCTTATTTCCAGTTTGTATACCTTTTTTCCTTGCCTACTTTCTCTGTCTACGACCTCCAGTAAATTAAATAGATGTGTTAAAAGCTGACATCTTTGTCTTGTTCCTAACCATAGAGGAAATATTTTCAGTTGTTCACCATTGAGTACCATGTGGGTTTTCATATATACCCTTTATTTTCTTGAGGTAGCTTCCTGAAACTCCTAATTGTTGAGTGTTTTAATCATGAAAGGATAATGAATTTTGTCAAAATCTTTTAATGCATATATTGAGATGATCATGTGGTCTTTTCCTTTACTATGTTAATATGGTGTATTACATGGATAGATTTTGGTATGTTGAACCATCGTTGCTCTCCAAGAATAAACTCTAATTGATCATAGTGTACAATCTTTTTAATATTCTGCTTAATACGGTTTGCTGGTATTTTAGCCTTAGTATTTATAAGGGATATTGGTCTGTAGGCTCCTTTCAATGTACTGTCTTTGCCTAGCTTTTAGTATCAATGTAATGCTGGCCTCATAGAAAAATATGTTGGTAAGTGTGCTCCTATCTTCAATTTTTGAAGAGTTTGGGAAAGATTCATTGTGACTTTTTTTAAATGTTTGGTAGAATTCTCAAGTGAAGCTGTCCCTCCTAGAATTTTCTTCTTGTTAGAAGGTTTTGATTACTGATTCAATCTCTTTAGTTATAAATCATTTCATATTTTTGATCTTTTATTGAGTGATTCTTGGTAGCTTGTGTGTTTCTAAGAATGTGTCCATTTCATCTAGATTATATAACTTATTAGCATAGAAATGTTCATATTATTTATTTATAATCGTTTTTTCGCTACATCAGTTACAATGTCCTCTCTTTCATTTCTGATTTTAGTTATTTGAGACTCCTCTGTTTTTCTTGGTTAATCTTGCTAAAGTTTGTTAGTTTTGTTGAACTTCTTGAAGAATCAACTCCTGGTTTCAATGGTTGTCTTCAACTTTTCTACTCTGGATTTTGTCTCTAATCTAATTTTTATTATTTCCTTTCTTTTGCTAACTTTGTATTTAATTTGTTTTCTATCTAGTTTAGTTCTTTAAGGTGTAAATTTAGGTTCCTGTTTTGAGACCACTTTTCTATTTTACATAAGCATTTACAGCCATAAATTTTCCTCTTAGAACTATTTTTCCTGCATTCTATAAGTTTTGGAGTGTTGTACTTTCATTTTCATTTGTCCCAAGTTGTTTTCTAATTTCCCTTGTTATTTCCTCTTTGACCTATCCATTGAGAATATGTGGTTTAATTTTCACCTATTTGTTTATTTTTCAGCTTGTTTTCTACTATTGATATCTATTTTTATTCCATTGTAATCAGAAATGATGCGCTGAATGATTTCAATCCTTTAAAATTTATTTAAACTTCTTTTGTTGCTTAACATACATTTTATCCTGAAAAATAGTCCATGCACTTGAGAAAAAATGTGTATTCTGCTCTTCATGGGTGGTGTGTTCTGTAAATGTCTATTAGGTTCATTTAGTCTATAGCGTTGTTCAACTTTTCTGTTCTTCTATTGATCTTTTTTATGGTTGTTTGATCCATTATTGAAAGTAGCACATTAAAGTTTCCAACTACTATTATAGAATTGTCTATTTCTTCCTTCAATTCTGTGTTTGCTTTATAAATATTGGAGCTCTGAAGTTTTTTACATATACATCTGTAATTGTTATGTCTTCTTGGTGAATTGACCTTTGTATTCCTTTATTGTCTTTTTAAAGAGTTTTCCTAATTAAAATCTATTTTGTTTGATATTATTATAGCCACTTTTGCTCTCCTTTGCTTACAATTTTCTTGGGATATCTTTTATCCATCCGTTCATTTTCAACTTTTATATGTCCTTAGATCTAATGTAAGTGTCTGGTAGACAGTATATAATTAGATCCTGGTGTGTTTTTTTTAATCTATTCTCCCAATGTATGTCTTTTGATTGGAGAGTTTAATCTAAATACATTTAAAGTAATTACTTACAGGGAAGGACTTGCTAGTACCATTGTATTATACATTTTCTGTATGTCATACAGCTTTTTTTTAAACCCCCATTTCCTCCATTATTACCTTCCTTTGAGTTTAGTTGACTTTTTGTAGTGACACTTTTTGATTACTTTTTCATTTCCTTTTGTGTATATTCTATTGCTATTTACTTTGTGGTTACCATCGTGATTACATATAATATCCTAAAGTTACAATAATCCATTTTAAATTGAAATTAACTTCAATCACATACAAAATATCTACTCATTTAAATTTCCATCCCCTCACTTTCTGTTGTTGAGGTCAAAAGTTATATCTTTATATATTCTGTACCACTTAACATAGAGTCATACTTTTTTTGATTTTTTTTACAAACTGTAGAAAACATAAAGTAGATGGGTAATCAAAATAATACGTTCAATGAACTAATACTCGTGTATTGAAATAATTCCCCATGTATTTACTTTTACCAAAGATCTTTATCTCTTAATATAGCTATGAGTTACTCTCTAGCATCCTTTCATTTCAACTTGAAGGACTCCATTTAGCATTTCCTGTAGGGCAATTCTAGTGATAATGAACTCCCTGAGCTTTGTTTATCTGGAAGTGTTATAATTTCCCTCTCATTTTTGAAGGACAGTTTTGCCAGATATAGAATTCTTGTTTATCAGTTTTTCTCTTTCTGCACTTTAATTACATCGTCTCATTGTCATCTGGCCTACAAGGTTTCCGCTGAGAAATGCACTAATAATCTTACTGAGGATCCATTGTACTTGACAAGTCACTTTTCTTTTCCTTCTCCCAAGATTCTCTCATTGTCTTTGACTTTTGACAATTTGATTATTGGTCTGTTTCATTGTGGATCTCTTTAGATTTAGCCTACTTGGTGTCTGTTGAGCTTCTTCTATTGGTATATCCATTTCCTTTTTCAAATTTGGAGAGTTTTTGGCTATTATTTCTTCAAATAATTTGTCTGCCACTTTCTCTCTCTGTTCTTCTTCTAGGATTTCCATAATGCATATATTGGACCATTTGATGGAGTCCCATAAATCCGTTAGGCATTTTTTACTTTACAGTCTTTTTTATTTTAGCTTCTCAGACTCAACAATTTCAAATGACTTGTCTTCAAGTTGTTAAAAATTGGATACTTGGAGCCATCTTTCCCAATATTTTTAAACTTGTGATGTAGATCTTCACTACTTATCAGGGCATGTTCTGTGCCTTGATATCAGCCCAGGATTTAGGTTAAAAGTCTTGTTGGTTCTTTTCTGTGGATACATCCTGCCTGCACTTGTGTGTGCTTTCCTTTGATTTCCTCCATGTACCCTGCTGCTTCCAAATGTCTTAATTTCTCGAAGATTTTCACCCTAAATCTCCTCATGGCCATAGATGTTTTCTTTTATCCTACTATAAAGTTTTGCCCCAGGCACCCACACTTCTGCAGTTCCCCTGGAGCTTTCATGTGCTAAAGCATTTTCCACTGCCTTCTGCAGCTTTTGCCATGCTGAGTTACAAAGTATTCTGCCTTTCCTTTTCTGAGCTTCAAATCAGGAGAGATAGAAATCGGTATCTTTGGCCGCCCACAGACAGGTTAGAACATTATAATGTTCTGCTTTTCTTCTTTCAGCCCAAGAGAAAGAAAATTGAACAGTTTCTTCCAAAAAGTACTATACTGTGCGAGGGATGTGGTAGGGAAAGAGTGAATAAAAATACCATGAGATTTCCTACTATTTTGAATGTGACTTTTTCTTTTTTGGATATTTGCTCAGTTACTATAGATCTTTGACTAGTTTCCAGAGCTCCAATAAAATTGTGTTATCCACTCTCTAGCTATTTTGTTCACTTGTTTGTTTCTGTGTGGGAACGAGGACCTAAAGCTTCGTAGTCTACCATCCTGCTCATGTCACTCAGATATGTTAAACTTTTGAGTAAGCTCTGAATTGTTTTCCATTTCAGTTGCACCGTTTTACATTCCCTCCATCAGGGTACAAAGTTCTATTTTCTCAACAGCCTTGCATACACATGTTATTTTCCTTTTTTAAAAAATTATAGCCATCTTGGGGCTGGCCTGGTGGCATAGTGATTAAATTCACATGCTCTGCTTCAGTGCCCCAGGGTTTGCTGGTTCAGATCCCATGCATGGACCTATGCACTCCTTATCAAGCCATACTCTGGCAGGTGTCTCATATAAAATAGAGGAAGATGGGCACAGATGTTCAATTAGGGCCACTCTTCCTCAGCAAAAAGAGGAGGATTGGTGGCAGATGTAAGCTCAAGGATAATCTTCCTCAAAAAAATAAATAAATAAAATATAGCCGTCTTAGTATGTGTGAAATAGTATCTCATTTTAGTTTTTGTTTTCACTTTCCTAATGACTAATGATGTTGAGCATCTTTTCATGTGCTATTGGGCATTTGTATACTGTCTTTAGAGAATTGTTTATCCACGTCCTTTGCTCATTTTTTGCTGGATGTTTGTTTTCTTAACTTTAAGTTAAAGGTGTTCTTTACATATTCTGGATATTAAACCGTTATCAGATATATAATTTACAAATTTTTTCCAACTCTGCAGGTTGTCTTTAAGTCTCTTGAAAGTGTCCTTTGATGCACAGAAGTTTTTAATTTTAATAAAATCCAATTTATCTATATTTTTCTTTTGTTACCTGTGTTTTGTGGTCATATTTAAGAAGCCATTGCCAAATTCAAGCTCGTGTATATTTGCCTCTGCATTTTCTTCTTCTAAGACTTTTAATTATTAGCTCTTAAATTTAGGTCTTTGATCCACATTGAGTTACTTTTGTGAATTGTGAGAGATAAGATCCAACTTCATTTTTTGCATGTGGATATCCAGTTATCCCAGTACCATTTGTTGAAAATACTGGTCTTTTCCACTGAATAGTTTTATATACTTGTTGTAAATAAACTAACAATAGATGTTAGAATTTATGTCATGGTTGTTGTGATGGTTAATTTTGTGTGTCAACTTGATTGGGCCACAGGGTTCCCAGATATTTGTTCAAACTTTATTTTGGGTGTGCCTGTGAAGGTGTTTCTGTATGATATTAACATTTGAATCAGTAGAGTGAGTAAAGCAAATTCCCCTGCCTAATGTGGATGAGCTTCATCTAATCAATTAAAGATCTAAATTTAACAAAAAATGCTGAGCAAGAAGGAATTTCTCCTGCCTGAATGTTGAGCTGGGACATCTGTCTTCTCCTGTCCTCAGATTGGAACCTACACCATCAGCTATTCTGGTTCTCACACCTCCAGGCTTGGACTGGAACTACACCACAAGCTCTCCTGGGGTCTACAGCTTGACAATTGCAGATTTTGAGACATCGTAGCAGCCATTATTACATAAGTCAATTCCTTATGATAAATCTCTTTATATATAAAAACACATATTTATATATGTAATATAAAATATATAGAGAATTATTATATATTTATATATAAATATATTTATTATAACATAAATTCCCTATAATAAAATCTCTTGAAATCTCTCTCTCTCTGTCACTCTCTCACTATGTGTGTGTTTGTGTGTGTGTGTGTGTATAAGGCAAGGCATGGTATAAATATATACATATATTTATTTTTCATGCAGAAGCCACAATAAAGGCACTTGCCCATATTTTCCCCTTGCTAACTAAATTAAAACAAAGATTCATAAATTTACCTAATTGGAAATTTAAAATTCACATAGTAAATTTTATATACTGAAAATTTATATAACAACAGATATATATAACAATGTAACAAAATGTATTACTAAAAGAATTTAGGCAGCAAAAAGGTAAAAAGGATGCGGATGCTGACTGGCTCTTGTGCTTCTGTGGCATAGGTTCTAAATTAACTTTAACTCTTGCTAAAATGCATTAATTTACAGAACTTTATGGACTTAATACTGGGGCCAAAAATGTAGTTACACATGGGGATCCCACTACATTTAAACACACCCCTTATAATCTTAGGACAGTAACAATGTAAAATAGAGAAAAAATAGGCACGTCTCACTTTAACTGTAGTGTTGCCTGTATTTTCCATAGTCATAGTATTCATTCCCTTAAAGTATCCCCTAGATGGCATAGACATCTTAACACAATAAATCATAAGTTAAAATTAAATTAAATATTTTGGCATTTACAAATTGGCTTGATAAAATTGGACCCTACATACCCCCAGTTAAAATAGTTAATATGGCCCACTGTAAGTTATAAAACAGAGCTTAATTAGTAAAAGGGTGATTATCCCACTGTTTTTCCATTTAACAGCCCAATTTTTCCAGTTCTTTATCTGAGTAAAAATAAATGGTGCCTCATGGTGGGCTCCTATAAGCTTAATGCTACAGTCCAATTCATTAGAGCACCAATACTCAATTTCCAATAATATTAAAATTACTGACTCCATCCAATCAACAACTGGTAAATATTTTGCTATTATAGGTTTGACTAACATGCTCTATTCAGTGTCTATTTCTACAAGCTCTTAGTCATGATTTGCATTTACGTCTGAAGGGATACAATACACCTTTTCCAGACTACCCATAGAATGCCTCAATAGCTTTGCCATTGCATAGAATCTTTGTTGAAAAGATTTTAACTTCATTCGTCTTTCTCCAGGAGCACAGGTATGACATTAGATTAATGATATTCTCCTCCAATGAGATTGAATTGACATACTCATTAAGGACATATAAGTCCAATATCTTTTCATTTTGGGGGGTTTCTGGTGGCAACTATGTCTTATTTATAAATTTTACTTAATTTCAATAAGGCTGCTACATACAAAGCAGCCCACCTTAAATGGGACACCCTCCAACAAAAGGCTCTCAAATCTTTTAAAATTAAAAGCAAGAAGCGTTCTCATTAGTGCTCTCAGGGACATCTTCACTGTAGAGGCTTTGGCAATCTCTTCTCATGCTTACTGGAATCTATGGACCACCAATAATTGCAATAAATTGTCCAAGATCTGATTCATGAAACTTCCTCCTTTAGCATCATGCTATTCACCATTAAAACAACAGTTACTGGCTTCATACTGAGATTTCCTAAAAATGGAGACTCTTACAGACCTTGAACTTGTGACCCTTCCTACCTAGCTTCCCGTTATACTTTGGGTGATTGAAAAAGAAGCTTACAAGCTTGACATAGCTACTGAGGCTTCATTAACACAGAATGGAACCAAACTTGGGCCTTCTGGTTTATTCTACCTGTAGGAGGTGGATGTCTCTCCTGTTCTCAGTCCCTTGTTTGACCCCAGAGTGCTGGAGGAGATCGCTCTTCCTTCAGACCTCTTGGCTACCTGAGATTAACTGAGTGAGCAGCAATAGGAGTTCGTAGACTGTATAAATGGAACTGCCAACAGTCATAAAAATGATGGAGCTCAGTGGAATATTGCTCCTTTCCATCACATAGCCAAGAGGTCTCTGATAAAGGATAAAACTCAAAGGTCAACACAATTAGCTAAACTTCAGACAGTCACCTTAGCACTATATGCCCTGGCAAACAAATGGCTCCATCTTCACATTTATTACAAACTGTTGGGCCATTTCCTAAGGGTTTTCCCCTTTGAGTTAAAACAAAAAAAAACTTTTGGAATCTCTTGTCTTCCAAATACCCAAAATACAAATCAAAATCACACGTGTATCTACATATACTAAGGCCACAATGCAAGGCTTTGCCTGGACACTCCTATTCCTTTTTGAATTACCGATATTATTGATAGTAACCAAGGTACACATTTTACTGCTCAGAATATACATTGCAGAGATCTTATTAAAGCCACTTGATAGAACTTTCATGTCTCTGATAGGTCCCAGATAGCCATTTTATTCAAAAGACATAATTGTCTTCACAAACAATTCCTTTTCAAATTTCAGTCCAGCAAGTGGACCCCTAAATATATCTCTATTTTGCCCAAGGTTCTAACCTTTCTTAATTAAATGTTCTTTAGCCGATGCATACCCAACACCAACTTTAAAAACTTTCCCGCAGTTCTTTACTATATTTAAAAGAGGATATGTTTTTCCTCCACATATATAAATACTCATTATATATGAGATCCTTTAACTATGTCATCCCTTATCTTTATAAATTTTTATCTTGCCCCATCCCATAAGGGCTGGACCAGATCAAGGGCACATACTGTTCTGGAACCCATTAACCATAGACTGCCCCACAGAGCAGGCAGCAGCTCATCTGATTTGGGGTCCATTTGAACTTAAACTTCAAACACAAAACAAAAAACAAACTTGCTAATTGCAGCTGCACACCATTCTGTTCCCTGTTGGTCTTATTACTGTTGATCTGAGTGCTTTCATTGGTTTACAATCCAGAGACTCAAACTCTCAAAGCAAGTCATTGTTTCAATGGCAAATGATGAGGCCCACAGGGTCATCGAGTTTGGACAATATAAGCTTTGCAACCCAAAGACCTAACCAGCCTCCCTATCACCAACCAAATCAAATGAGGCAGAGTCTATAGTAATTGGCCAAATTAAAAGTCCTGCCTACAGTGTAATGCTGGAGCTCCACTCTCAGCCTCACTGTAAAACCACAGAATCATAGAAACAAGACCCATATCCACTCAAGTGGGTATCCACTCGATAAGGATTCCCCCGTTCCACATCCCGGACAATATCACCCTCGCACAGGAACTCAGTCGTCGAAATGACATAGCCTCAGATGATGTTGCCCCAAGTGAAGACCTAGCCATTGAAATGATTTTGGCTCCCGCACTGGAGATGACTTCACCAAGGATATTAAACCCTTCACCCTAATGATGCCTAGGGACTGCCTCTCCTAAGGCACATGTTGCACATATAACATTTATTGTTTTTCTTCCTTTGATATTAAGGATCTTTTATGTTTCCTAAGCTTGCTGTCTACCTAGCCCATAATCCTATTATAGTCTTTGCTCTGTGCCAAAGAATACACCTCTCCCCCTTGTTTACATACAAATACTGCTATTCTTTACATATAGTTTACTAATTTATCAGTTCATACCTTCTAACGACATAGCTGCCAGACATGCCACGTTGACTCAGGAAATATTATTGTCACATATATATTATATATGTATATCGACCCTTAAGTGTGTCTTTATCTCACCCCAGGCTTTAATCTTTTGTTAATTCTTAATAATCATAAATTAGTTAATTGTAATAATCATAATTTATGTATATATGTGTGCATATGTGTGTGTGTATATATATATGTATATATATGTACACATACACAGCTATCATACTTTTAACACACTTTATAACTCCACAAAGATATTGTTAAAGACCCCAGAAATTTCATATCTATTTTCTTGGCTAATGCCATAAAAATGGAAAATTTATTTATGGGCCAGCCTATAAGGATTCTATAAGTGCTTCTACTTGTGCTCCTTTTCACTCTCATAATAAATGTTTTCTAAGTTATTTAGGGCAACTTACACCCTACTCTCTAAAAGTATCCACTATCAGCACCCAAAAGATTTCTTAATGTGATATCAAAGCATCACAGGACTAATTTTTTAGTCATTAAATTTTTTAAATGTATTTTCTGATGCTATGACATCTTGGTCTTTGCTGACATTGGAGGGACTGCCCTTTCCCAGGGTTAGTTAATTCCTAGAGATAGTAAGCAACTTGCATGGCTTTCAAATGCAGACCAATCAATCCAGGGCCCATGCTCTCAGTGAACTACTCTATCAGCATCTCACACTGAGGGCCACTGTCCCCTCTACTCTATTCACCCCAGGGCTAGGTACTGCAAATTTAAAGAAAGTTCCTATGTATCAAAGTCTGCTGAAATTTTCCAGAATAACCAATCCTAAGCCTGTTGCCCTGATTTAACTTTCCTGCAGATATAACAGTAGAGGCTTTTGCCCACATTTTCTCCTCACTCCATCTGCCTCCTGATTGACTCTGATACTTCCCTGTGTGGCCCTGCATGATGTGCCATGTCTCTTGCTTTTAGGTATCAAGTATAACAATTTCTTCCATCATGACAGTCATTTCTATGCCTGCATATTTTACCATACCTGATTAAAACAAATCTCAGGTTCTTTTAAAAAAGTCTCACACTAAATATGTGTCAAAAAAAGAAAGAACAAGGGGAAATAGAACATAGTTTTAGATTAATGAAAACAAATACAACATATCACAACTTGTGGGATACAGCTAAAGCAATACTCTGAGGGAAATTTAAAGCTGGAAATGTCTGTATGAAAAAAGAAAGATCCCAAATTAACAACCTAACTCTTCACCTTAAGAAACTAGTAAAAGAAGAGGAAAATAGATACAATACAAGGAGAAGAAAGACAATCATAAGTGAGAGTGGGATTTAAATAAAATAGAGAATAGAAAAAAATAAAGAAAATTTAAAAAGCACAGCTTGGTTCTTTGAAAAGATCAACAAAATTAATAAACCTTTAGCTACACTGACCACACAAACACAAAATAAGCTTCCAAGTTACTAATTTTAGGAATGTAGACTACAATGACATAAAACTAAAACTTCACAGCAGAGGGATATATGGAAAATTTACCATTATTTCAAAATTTATCAACTCACTCTTAAACAACAAAAGGTCAAAGAAGAAATCACAAGAGAAGCTAGAAAATACATTGAGGCAAATGAAAATGAAGATGTAACATACCAAGACTCATAAGAAGTAGTGCAGGCATAGCTAAGGGGAAAAATTACAAGGTATAAATGCTTATATCAAAACAGAAGAAAGATCTCTAATCAGCAACTGAACTTTGCAACTTGTACATATTTTCTTATTGCAGAATATTCTCCAGAGTAATAACAGAATTTCCTCTAAAACTTGAGTAGAATGTAGTAATGTTAATTTATTCAGAACATTATTTTTTCTTCTCATAATTTTTCAAATGTCAATGTTAGAAAAATGTTTAAAGTGGAAGTATTTTTGACAGTAACAGGTGATTATGAGTGGAATGGAATCTATATCAGTTTCCCCTGTGTTCCAAGCAACATATAAAATTAACTACCTCAGATAACTATAATGTACTTCTGATATTTCCACATTAAAGTCTTTCTTTCTTCACTAATTCCTCTGAATGACTAACATCTCCTAAATTCAGATTTATTATTTCTTTGATTTCTGGTTAATTGAAACTATCTGTTCTTTTTTTCTAGCTTTATTGAGATATAATTGACAAATAACATTGTCTAAGTTTCAGGTGTACAATATGATGATTTTATATATGTGTATTTTGAAATGATTACAATAAGGTTAGTGAACACATCCATCACTTCACATAGTTACCGTTTTGTTTTTATGTTGAGAATATTTCAGGTCTACTCTAATAGCAAATTTCCAGTATACAATACAGTGTTGTTAACTATAGTCATCATAGTGTACACTAGGTCCCCAGAACTCATCCATCTTATAATTGAAAGTTTGTACATTTTGAAACTGTCTACTCTTGTTCAATGCACAAACAGATATAAAATTGATTACCATCATAAAATAGCAAACCTATAATTTTAGTATGATTTAGTTGTAAATTAATGGGAAAAGTCCACACATTTATTAAATCATTAACAAATTATTTTAGTAACTACCAAAATGAAGTTATAATTTGATTTGTCAGGAGACAGCCATATACAAAACCTTATTGTGAATTTAAAAAGATATGTGGTATCTTTTTCTGCTATTGAATTGAGATCTATAATTTAACTTGTCTTTATGATAGGCTATTATATGTAATTCTGCTCCCTGAGAATTGTTTAAATAATTATTTTATTTGGAAAATCCTTTCTTTTGTTTCTGTTTATTCTTTTATCCATTTTTTGGATACCCTACTAATTCTCTCTTATGCTATTTATTCATAAACGACAGAAACAAAAATAATCTCATTAACAATTTCTAAATGAATTCATTTTCTCATGTACATGTTTTTAAAACCTCTCTCTTATTTCAATGACATTTTTATCATTGAAATTGTTCCAAAATAATGGTACCATCTCCATCCATTTCACCCACCCATCCATGAAATGTGTAAAGGGGGTCAAAAGGTTCAAACTCTCGGTTATTAAATAAGTCATGGAAATGTAATGTACAGCATGGTGACAATAGTTAATAATACCACATTTTATATTTAAAAGTTTCCAAGAGAGTAGATCTTACAAGTCCTCATCACAAGAAAAATAATTTGTAACTATGTATGGTGATAGATCTTATCTAGACTTATTATGGTGATCATTTTACCATATATACAATTATTGAATCATTATGTTCCACATCTAAAACTAATATAATGTTATATATCAATTATACCTCAATAAAAATTATACCATCAATCTAGCTCTCCAATATTTGACAATAAAGTTAGGCTTTACACAGCCACTTGATTTCAACAATAAACAAACACTGCAATATTTTCAATTTCACTCTGAAAGTTTACACTAAATTTCAACAGAAATTATTTTTCTGTAAAAAACAACTTTACAAAATTAATGTAAAGTCCTAGGACCGTGTAAACTAAGAATAAATTCCCCCAGGTACTTTTCATTTGTTTTTTTCTTCATTTAGGAACTTAGATGTTGCATCAAATTTAAAATTCACAAATAATTTTGTCCATCCCCATTTCGTTCTCAGAATTTCAGAATAATTTCTTCTCAAACTACCCAGAAGGAACTGCAAGAAAATGAGAATATGTGTTTATTTTGTTCTGATATAAACATCATAGTAAGTATGATGTATTTTTGTTTTAGAACTATTACACACTAAAATTCAGAGACATTTTTTAAGAAATTAAAGAATTATCAAGTTTAATGTTTAGAGAAGAGCTGAATTTCTAGCAGAGACTACTAATGTTCATTTAATCCAGGGGTCAGGAAAATAGAGCCCATTGACCAAGTCAGAGTCATGGCTTACTTTTATACAGTCTGTAAGTTATACATGACTTTTAAAAAAGTATGTAAATGATTGGAAAAAAAGAATAATATACCTGAAAATTGTGTGAAATTTAATTTTAGCATTCAAAGTGAAGTTTTATTGGAACACAGCCACACCCATGTGTTGTCTATGTATGTTTTCGCCAAACAACAGCGGAGTTGAGTGGTTGTGACAGAGACCTTATGGACTGCAAGCGTAAAACTTTTACTATTAGGCTCTTTACAGAAAAAGCTTGCCAACATACCACTTAATCCTGAGGATGATAAAGTATCTGTGAATTTATTTTAACGTGACCTTTTTGTTCATGTAGTTGTTTTGAGGTGGCTCATCCCGTTTTGCATGTTAATTATGATTTTAATGGAGTGAAACAGTCAGAATGGTGTTCCTTTCTTAATTTTAAACAGTTCACATTTTTCATATTCACGCTGACATAAATTTAGCACTTCTGCAAGGTAATAAAATATTTCTGCAGATGAATTGCATGGGATGCCTGAAATAATTGCAAATATCTGCTACCAAGGATATTGTTTCTTACATTAAGTCAGAGGGAAATAGATTTTTAAAAATTCTTTATGGAAAATTCAGGAATTTGTTTAAATATTTAAGAAAAATATACAATGGTAATAATAACTTTATTACATTTAGAAAATTACAGATTTCCCACGTGCATCTTAAGTGGAAATCTGACTGTGATTACCATAATCAAACATGGACCCCACAATAAATTTCTCAAAATAAAAAGACCAAAACCCCATATCTCAGTTAAGGTTTAGGGCTACATTTAGTATGCTAAGACTGTGTGAAAAAAAGTTTACCATTCATTCTGTTGCCCATGCTTTCAAAAAAAGGATATTGTTATAGCATCTCATTCCTTTTCTCTTCTCACTACTTTTCTATCTATCTATCTATCTATCTATCTATCTATCTATCTATCTATCTATCAATCTATCTATCTATATATACAGACATTCCATCCAAAAGCAGCAGGATACATATTCTTCTCAAGTGCACATAGAACATTCTCCATGATAGATCATATATTAGTCTACAAAGCAAAGTAGTATATTAGACTACGAAGTCTTAATAATCAATATCAAGATATCTATCTATCTATCTATCTATCAATTCCATCTTGTCTAGTGTGTCATTTAAGGTTGAAGCTTTCTTATTGACTTTCTATCTGGATGATCTAACCATTGATGTAAGTGGGGTGTTAAAATCCTCTAATATTATTGCATTTTGGTCTATCTCTCCCTTTAGGTCTCAATATTTTCTTTATATATTTAGGTGCTTCTATGATGGGTCCATAAATACTTACAAATGTTATATCCTCCTGTTGAATTGACCCCTTTATCATTATGTAATGCACTTCTCTGTCTTTTATTACAGTCTTTGTCTTAAAGTCCACTTTATCTGATATAAGTATTATTACCCCAACTTATTTTTAGTTTTCATTTGCATGGAACATCTTTTTCCATCCCTTCACTTTCAGTCTATGTTTATCCTTACATCTGACGTGAGACTCTTGTAGAATATATATATATGTTTTGTTAATATATGTATATATATGTATATACATATATATGTTTTGGTTTTTTATCTTTTCATCCATTCTATGTCTTTTGGTTGTGGAATTTAGTCCATTTACATTGAAAATAATTATTAAAAGGTGTATGCTTATTGCCATTTTGTTTATTGTTTTCTGGATGTTTTGTAGTTCTTCTCTGTTCTTTTCCTCTTCTCTTGCTCTCTTCCTCTGTAGTTTTATGACTTTCTTTAGTGCTATGTTTGCATTCCTATCTCATTCTTTTTTGGGTATCTACTATAGGGTATTGCTTTGTGGTTACCATGAAGTTTACATATAACATTCTATTTTTATAACAGTCCATTTTATGTTGATAACAACTTAAGTTTGAACACATTCTAAAACTCTACATTTTTACTTCCCCCACATTTTATGTTTTTGATGTTGCATTTTACATCTTTTTGTTTTATCTGTTATCTGATTATTGGGTTATAGTTACTTTACTACTTTTGTCTTTTAACCTTCACACTAGCTTTATACATGATTAATACACTATCTTTAATATATATTTACGTTTAATAGGTAAATTTATACTTTCATATATTTTCTTGTTACTAATTAGTGCTCTATCTTTTCAGCTTAAAGAAGCCCCTTTAACATTTCCTTTAAGGATGATTTATTGGTAACAAATCCCTTTAGCTTTTGCTTATCTGGAAAACTCTTTATCTCTTCCTCAATTCTAAAGGATAACTTTGATGGGTAGAATATTCTTGGTTGAAAGTGTTTTTTCCTTTGGCACTTTGACTATTTCATATCACTCCCTTCTGGCTTCCCAAGTTTGTGTTGAAAAATCTATTGATAGTCTTACGGGAGTTAATTTGAACATAAACATTAGGTTTTGTTGCTGTTTTTAAGATTCTTGTTTTATCTTTAATTTTTGACATTTCAATTATAATGTATCTTGGTATGGATCTCTTCAGTTAATCTATTTTGGAATTCTCTGGGCTTCCTGGATTTGGATGTCTGTTTCTTTCTCATATTAGGGATGTTTTCATCTATCACTTCTTCAAATAAGTTCTGTGTCCCTTTCTTTCTTCTCTTTCTGAAAACCCCGTAATGTGAATGTCATTCCACTTGATGTTGTCCCTTAAGCTATCTTCACTGTTTTTAATTTTTTTTTTTTTTCTTTTGCTACTCTGTTTGGGTGAGTTCCACTGCCTTGTCTTCAAGATCACTGATCTTTTTTTCTGCTTTATCTAGTGTGCTGTTTAACCCCTCTAGTGTATTTTATTATTATTTTTTTTCAGTGAGGAAGATTGGCCTTGAGCTAAGATCTGTTGCCAATCTTCCTCTTTATTTCTTGAGCAAGATCATCAATGAGCTAACATTGGTGTCAATCTTTGTCTGTTTTATGTGGGATGCCTTCACCATTTGGCTTGAGGAGTGGTGCTATGTCCACACCTGGGAACAAAACCTGTGAACCCCAGGCCACTGAAGCAGAATAAGCGAACTTAACCACTATGCCATTGGGCTGGCCCCTCTAGTGTCATTTTTAGTTCACTTATTGTATTATTCAGCTCTGTGACTTTCTTTTTTGGTACTTTTTAATATTTTCTATCTCTTTCTTGAAGTTATCACTGTGTTCAGCTATTCTCTCAAGTTCAGTGGCATCTTTATTATCATTACGTTGAACTCTTGGACAGGTAAATTATTTATCTCCATTTCATTAAGATTTTCTTCTGACGTTTATCTTGCTCTTTCATTTGGAACATATTCCCGTGTTTTCTCATTTTACTTGGCTCTCTGTATTTGTTTCTGTGTATTAGCTGAAACAGCTACTTTTCCCAATCTTGAAGAAGTGGCTCCATGTAGGAGATGAACCTTATTGTTCACTCTTGCCCTAACTCCTGTTTCTCTCAAACCTTTACTATTATCCAAGCTGCCTGATTTATTTTTAATGGCTCCCAGTTATTGCAGGTATGCAAAGATGTGTCAGTATTCCAAATGGAAGGATCTCACTCAGGACCTAGTTCCAAGCTGTTTAGAAACCAGACCCTCAGGTAGCAGCTTTTAAAGTATGAAAGTATGTATGAGGCCACAATTGTAAACCTTACTGGCCTCCAGACCAGAAAATCTGGAGGTGTCTCCTGTACGAGAGTTGCAAAAATTGGGGCTCCAGTGCCTGTAAGGTACTAGTGAGCTGTAGTGAGGCAGGGGAATAGCACAAAGACGGTGTTGCCCAGCCTACATTCTCTGAAAGCACCTCCATAGCCTCTAGATATATGGCAATCTGAAGCCTGCCTCTGAGGCTGAAGCTCCAGGACAAGGAAATAGGCCTCTTTTACATAAAGACAGTGTGTGTGTTTCAGTCTGATGTCTGTGCAGTACCCTGAGGGTGGTAGCCTGCCAACAACTGTCTGTCCAATTGTTATAGTCCCATGAAATCTGGGAAGGCATACCCCTCTGATGATCAGACCAGGCAATCAAGGAATGTCCCCTGAGCAGCAGCCACAAAACTTCAGCACCAGATAAAAAACCTGGGGGCACCAGACCAATGTAAGCGCTCCCCTCCAACAGATACTGAAGCTCTGGAGTGTAGTAGAGGGAAAGCATGAAAATAGCACCCACCTTCTGAGGTCTCTTAAAAGGTTTACAGTTAACCCTTAGTTGTGTGCTTAATTAGAAACCTGCTCCACATGCTGCTGTTATGAATGTAAGCTTATAGACTTCTTTCACAGAAAGATGGAGCACTGGGTTCTGTTGCATCTTGCTGTGCCCTGAGGGTGGCAGTTGTTTAAGAACTCTTTCTTTCTTTTCTTTTTTTTTTTTTTAGGAAGATTAGCCCTGAGCTAACTACTGCCAATCCTCCTCTCTTTGCTAAGGAAGACTGGCCCTGAGCTAACATCTATGCCCATCTTCCTCTACTTTATATGTGGGACGCCTACCATAGCAGGGCTTTTGCCAAGCGGTGCCATGTCCACACCCGGGATCCGAACCAGCAAACCCCGGGCCACCGAGAAGCGGAATGTGCAAACTTAACCACTGTGCCACTGGGCTGGCCCCTAAGACCTCTTTCTTAACTGGTTATAGTCCTGTGGGACCCATGATCACTGGCCCCACTGGCCTGAAGAGCCAGGTTATATGTCCCCTAGCAGCAACTGTACAAATAGGGGGCCCAGAGAAGGATTTAAGCTTCTTTCTGGGAGATACCAGCAAGCTGAAGAAAGGCAAAGGGAGAGTGCAAAGATGGTGTCCACTGGTCTGCTTTCCCTGAGAGCACCTTCATAGGCCTCTAGGATTATTCCAGACCAGGAGCTTACGCCTCAGGCCAAAATTCCTAGAAAGTGTGTTTCAGCCTTCTTTCTCTGTAGTGCCTTGGAGGTAATAGTCTGCCAAGAACTGGCTCTTCGATTTTATAGTCCCATGATATCCAGGAACACAATTCCCCTTGGCCTCTAGAGCTAGATGCTCAAGGGGTGTCCCCTGGGCTGCCATCACAAAAACTGGGGCACAAGGTTTAAAAAAACTGGGGCATGGGGGTGGACCCGTGGCACAGCGGTTAAGTGCACACATTCCACTTTGGCGGCCGGGGTTCACCGGTTTGGATCCTGGGTGCAGACATGGCACCACGTGGCAAGCCATGCTGTGGTAGGCTTCCCACATATAAAGTAGAGGAAGATGGGCATGGATATTAGCTCAGGGCCAGTCTTCCTCAGCAAAGAGAGGAGGATTGGCAGATGTTAGCTCAGGGCTAATCTATCTTCCACGGGGAAAAAAAAAACTGGGGCACCAGCCATGTGTAAAAGGTCCCCTCTGGGAAATACTAGCACTGTGGATTGTGGCAAAGGGATAGTGCAAGGACAGTGTGTGTGCTCTGGCTTTAGTAAGGGAAAGGGAGAGCATAGGGGTGGCTCTCACTAGCTTTAGCAAGACAGAGAGAGGGCATAAGGATGGCATGCACCTGCCAGCTTTAGTGAGACAGAGGGAGAAGACAGGAATATCTCTCATCAGCTTTAGAGAGGCAGAGGGAGAGCTCAGGATGGTACACAACCATCGACTTTAGCAAGGCAGAGGCAGAATATAAAAGTGGTGCCTGCCAATACCTCCATCCCCAGAGAGAAACCCAACAGGCATCTGCCTCTTTGGTGGATGATTTAAGATTCGCAAATGAATCTCCTTTACATATAATTTGGATGCTTTGCGAACTGCTGTTTCTTTGCTGGGCTTTTAGATAAGTGAGTCTGCTCATGAGTTCTTTAAGAGCACAGTTTCTTAGTTTACTACAGTCCTTTGAGTCTTGTGGACATGAGCCCAACTGGTTTTCAACACCAGATGTTTGGGTGGGTCATCTCTCAGGTCCAGGTATTAAGAGTTGGAGTACCTGATATGCGGTACAAGTCGTTTGCTCCTCAGGGAGAAGCTCTAGATTTGTGAAATCCCTACAGATTGTGAGTCACCATGTCAGGGGTGAGATTTTTGACAAGACTGCCTCTCAGCCTCTCCAATCAGCTTCAATGTGGCCCTTTCCTTGTTTGATATGAGGGAGCTGTTCAGCTAGTTTTCATGTCTTTTTCAGAGGGAATTGTTTCATATGTAGCTGTAGTTTCAGTCAGTCCACGGGAGGAGGTGAGTATAGGATCTTCATACATCGCCATCTTGGAACACCCTGGAAAATTGTATATCCAGCAAAAATCATTCAAGAATAAGGAAGAAATTAAGACATTAATAATAATCAAAATGTAAGGAACATTGTTACTAGTAGATAAGACCTCCAAGAAATGCTAAAGAGAATCCTTCTGGCTGAAATGAAAGTACGCTAGACTGTAACTGAGCAGTTACATAAAGCAATAAATAACACTGATAAAGGTAAATATAAAAGCCAGTATCACTGTACATTTTATTGGCAACTCCTTTTGAAATATATTACTTGAAAGACAATGTAAAAAACAATAATTCCAATATGAAAGGGCACACAATGTATAGATATAATCTGTGAGAACAACAATAAAAAAGAGAAGGACGCAGATGTATAGGAGCAGATGCTGGCCTACAATACATATTATTAAGTTGATATGAGTCAACTAGTTTAAGTTTAGAATTTTAATCATAATATCCAAGGTAACCACTAAGAAAATAAAAAAATACAGAAAATGAAACAAATAAAGATTCAAATAGTTCACTGCACTGCAGTACTCTATTCTATATTAAACTAAAAAAATCAACTGAATACAAAAAAGGCAGTAATGGAGAAATTTAAAGGAAAAAGAGCTTATAAGACACACCATAAAAAATAGTTAATGGTAGAGTAAATACTTGCTTCTCAGTATTACACATTTAATATCATATTTAATGGTGAAAGACAGAAAGCTTTTCTTCTAAAACCAGGAAAAAGATAAGGATGTCCACTTTTGCCACTTCTATTCAACATAGTACTGGAAGTTCTAGACAGAGAAATTAGTCAAGGAGAAGAATAAAAGACATCCAAAATTGGAAAGGAAGAAACAAAATGTCTCTGGTCTCAGATGACATGATCTTATATCTAGGAAAATCTAAAGAATTCGCGAAAAAGCTGTGACAGGAAACTAATGAGTTCAGAGAAGTTGCAGAATACAAAATCAATAGGCAAAATCAGTTGGATTTTTATATTTTAGAAATGAAAAATCTAAAAAGAAATCACTCCACTTGCAATAACATCAAGAGAATAACATTCTTAGGAATAAATGTAATCAATGAGTGACAAAACTTGTACATTGAAAACTGCAAAACATCACTAAAAGAAATTAAAGCAGACCTACATAAATGGGAAGACATATTATGTTCATGGATTGGAAGATGTAACATTGTCAACATGTCAATAGTACCTAAAGCGATCTACAGATTTGATGCAATAACTATCACAATCCCAACTGCCTTTTTCACAGAAATGGAAAAACACATTCTAAAATTCATACAGTATTTCAAAGAACACAGGATATTCAAAATATCTTGAGAAAGAAGAACAAAGTTGGAGGGCTCACATTTCTCATTTCAAAACTTACTACCAAACTACATTAATATTAACTTTGTATCACAGCTTATGGATAAATATATGGAACAATGGAATAGAATCAAAAGCTGTTTAAGTCAGGATTCTCGAGTCGTGGTTTATTTCTCTGTAGAATTCAAACACAATAAAAATTTTAAAAATATAATTAATACGAATGTTGTTTAATTACCACAGATTTGTTTCCCCACATTTTCCTCTCCTATCAACTTCTGATTTCCTTGCCTTTGTATTATTTCAATCCTTTTAAATTTACTGAGGCATCATTATGGCCTAAAAAATAGTCCATCCTGAAAAATGTTCTATGTATAATTGAGAATAATGTGTGTTCTGCTATGGTTGGGTTGAGTGTTCTACAGATATCCATTAAGTTCAGTTGGTTGATTGTATTGTTCAAGTTTCCCATTTCTTATTGACTTGTACAGTTGTGCCCATTTCTTAAAGTAGGGTATTGAAGTATCCAACTATTACTCCTGAGTTGTTGCTTTCTCCTTTCATTTCTGTCAGTTTTTGCTTCACATGTTTTGGGCCTCTGTTTTTAGGTGCTTATGTTTATAACAGTTATGCTTTCCTAATGGTTTGACCCTCTTATCATTACAAATGTACTTCTTTAGCTTTGCTAATATTTTTATCTTGTAGACTATTTTTTTCAGATACTAGTATAGCCACCCAGCTCTCTATTGGTAATTGTTTACATGACATGATATTCGCTGTTTTTTAATTCCAAACTGTTTGTATCATTGTATCTAAGCTATGTCTGCTGTAGATATATTTGCATATATTTGGATCTTGTTTTCTTTTTAACTCAATCTGTCTCTGCCTTTGGATTGAACTGTTTAATCTATTCAAATTTAATATCATTATTAATATGTTTGGATTTACGTCTCCCATTTTTTTTCTTTGTTTCATATCATTTTTACCCGTCTATTCTTTCTTTATTGCCTTTTTCTTTTTACAAAATGTATGTTTTCCAGGGTAACATTTTAGTGGCTTTAATAATTTTTTAGTTATTTTCTTAGTTGCTGTTTTAGGGCAGATAATATAATATTAAATTATTAGAATCTACTTCAGCTTTATACTTTCTTAATTTATTATTTAGACTTGAAATTTATTAAGACATTTTATGACCTAGCATATGGTGTATTCTGGAAATTGTTCCATGTCCCAGTTCCAGTGAAATATCAATACTTTTCTCCTATATAGCTCTAGTCTCGCCATTACACTTTTGTAGTATTGTTGTTATACATATTCCAAATATATGTTAGAACCCAAAAATATATTTCTATAATTATTCCTTTGTATAATCTTTTTTTTCCTTCTTCTTCTCCCCAAAGGCCCCCAGTACAAAGTTGTATATTCTAGTTGTATGTCCTGCTAGTTCTGCTACCTGGGATGCTGCTTCAACATGTTTTGATGAGCAGTGCTAGGTCTGTGCCCAGGAACCAAACCGGTGAAACCCTGGACCGCTGAAGTGGAGTGCGCAAACTTAAACACTTGGCCATGGGGCCGGCCCCATATATAGTCTTATGTCTTCTAAAGAAATTAAAAGAAAACAGGTAAGCAAATATATATATTTATAAAGTTTGTTGTATTTGCCTTCTAATTTACTCTTTCTGATTCTCTTCATTTCTTCCTGTGAATTTGAGTTACCATCTTGTGTCATTTCCTTACTTTTATACAGCTGCTCTCCTAACTCACAATTTTTGGGCTGATATTATCAAATGTACTACATTTTTATATGTTACAGCCCCAATATACATATTTGCTTTTTTATGCAATTGCTTTTTAAATCAACTGGAGAAGAAAGGAGAAGAAATATGCAACTATACTATCTCTTGTAATTGCCTACACAATTATCTTTACCTCTCTTATTTGGTTATGTGAATTTAAGTGACTCTCTGGTGTCACTTGCTTTCAGCCTGAAGAAATTCCTTTAGTATATCTTGTAAGGCAGGTCTGCAAACAATAAAATCTCTCAGTATTTGTGTATATCAGAATGCCTCAATAGCACCCTCACTTGTTTTTGTTTTTTTTTTAAAGTTTTATTTTTCCTTTTTCTCCCCAAAGCCCCCCGGTACATAGTTGTATATTTTTAATTGTAGGTCCTTCTAGTTGCGGCATGTGGGACACCGCCTCAGCATGGCCTGATGAGAGGTGCCATGTCTGCAGCCAGGATTCGAACTGAGGAAACCCCGGGCCACTGAAGCGGAGCGTGAGAACTTAACCACTAGGCCACAGGGCCGACCCCCAGCACCCTCGTTTTTTTAAATAGTTTTGCTGCATATAAGATATATAAAGTTTCTGTTTGCTGTTTTTTACTTTTCATCATTTTAAACATGCCACCTCTCCGCTCTCTGACTTCCCCTGTTTTTGATGAGAAATTGTCTGTTATTGTGGTTCCCTTCTTAGATTATGACTATTTTTCTCTTGCTGCTTTTAAAATGTTCTCTTTGTTTTTGGACTTCAGCATTTTTACCCTAATGTGTCTGGGTGTCTATCTCTTTGTATTTATCCTACTTGGAATTCATTGAGATTCTTAGATGTGTAGATTAATGCTTTTCATCAAATTTGGGGAACTTTTGGGCATTATTTCTTTAAAAATTGTTTTGCTCTTTTCTTTCTCCTCTGCTATTACTCCCATTATACATATGCTGGTGAGATTGTGTCCCACATTTCTGACCCTGTGGTCATTTTTCTTCATTCTTTTTTTCACTGTTATTCATGTTCATAATTTCTATTGATCTATCATCAAGGTTGCTGATTCTTTTTTGGTTGTTGAGGAAGATTTGCCCTCAGCTAACATCTGTTGCCAGTCTTCCTCTTTTTGCTTGAGGGAGATTCACCTTGAGCTGAAATCTGTGCCAATCTTCCTCTATTTTGTATGTGGGTCACTGCCACAGCATGGCCACCAATGAGTCATGTAGGTTTGTGCCTAGGAACTGAACCTGGGCCACCGAAGCAGAGCACACTGAACATCACCACTAGGCCATGGGGCTGACCCCAGGTTGCTAATTCTTTCTTCTCCCAGTTCTAATCTATTATGGAGCTTTTCCAGTGAATTTTTCAAATCATGGTTATACTTTTCAAATTGAGAATTTTATTTTTGCTCTTTGTTAAATTGTCTTATTATTGATATTATCTATCTGAAAACATATTGTCATCATACCTTTGTCTACTTTTATAAACATGATTTTCTATAGTTCATTGAACATATTTATAATAGCTGATTTGAAGGCTTTGTCTTCTAACTACCACCTGATTCCCTTAAAGGCATTTTCATTGTCTGCTGTTTTCCTGTCTATAGGTCCCACTTTCCTATTCCTTGTCATGTTTTATAATTTTTTGTTTAAAACTGGATATTTTTGATAGTAATTTGTTGTAAAGCTGGACATTGATTCTATTCTCATCCCCAGGGTTGGTTGTTTGATTGTTGCTCTATATTTGGTCTTCTGGTTTTTCATTTAATGACCTGACTAAACTAATTCTGTAAAGTCTATGTAAAGTCTATGTCCCCGACAGTGTACAGCCTCTGATGTTCCTGGTCATATTTTTTCCTTGTTTTGATCTTTTGACTGCTTATATATTGGTTGCCTCTGAGTTGTCATAAGCCAGTTAGTCATCAAAGGTTGTCCTTAAGCCCCCATAGACATTTATACTTTTATCTTTTACCATTGAATTTGCATGTAACTCAGAGCTCCTATCACAGTATAGGGAGTTAAATTTTTTTTTTGTCCCCATTTTATCCAAGAATTAGTAGCTTGGAGTTTTCCAGTCTGATTTTTTTTTTAATTGGATGCACCCTTGGGCATGCACGATGTCTTCCAGCATGGCAGAATTTAACTTGATTTTATCTTTAAGCCTGGCTTCCTAGGAATTGGCCATGGATTAGAGTAGTTTTCTGTTTACTCAGTGTTTGGTCAGTGATTGTGCTTGAGTCACTTATGCCCACAAGTCTTCCATTCTGTTTTGATGGGACTCAGCGGTTTGGGGAATGCTTTCAATAATTCCCTCATGCCTCACTCTGCTGACATCTGAGTGCATCAAGCCTAGTGCATGCAGCCTAGTGCATGCTTGTAGATTTCTCAATCCCCATAGTTTACATTGATCCCAAGAGGGTTCTTCTTAACTGCCTCTTTCTCTTTATTATATTTCTGGTTGCTCTAACATTTTGCTTTTATCACAGATGTACCAGTCCCCTTTTAATTATTCTACACCAAGTTCTCATTGTTTTTGACAACACTCTTAAGGCATGGAATTCTCCACTCTCTGTTCCAAATAAAGTCAGTTCCCTCAGAAGGGCTGTAGAACTCCATAACCTTGTGGACTCTCTTTCCACTGGGAAGAAGCCCTGTGCCATATCACTGAATCCAGAAACTTCATTTCCTGGAATGACAAAATGCTCTATTTCTGGGCACTGTGGGCTGGTGGAAGCCCCTGGTCTTATTGGATTGCTCTTCCTAACATGTAACTTCCACCCTATGAGCAAGTTGGTGCAAGGGAAATTGGTGTTATAATATTCTTTGCCTGCTACATTTAGAACAAGGCTTATGCATTGCACTTGTGGTATGAATGGAGAAAGGAAGCCCCTATTCTTTTGGAATTACTTTCTTGGAATAGAATTTCTGCAACATGTGGCTTGGACATAATGGTGAAAAATGTAGGCAACCTACCTCTCCTAGGGTGAAATAGTACAGGCATTTTGGAGATGCAGCAAAATAGAGTCCTTATCTTCTAGCCCTCACCTGCCCAGTGTACAGCACTCAGGACAGAGCTTCTATAACACAGAACTACGGTAGAGTTGTGGAGATGAAAGGGCTCAAATGCCACAGACTTACTGTTCTTACCAACATTTAATAGATTTTCTTCAATTAACATGTCTCCACTTACTATATGTCTTTAGGACAATTTCCTGAGATTTTACTTACTTTTCTTTGTTTTCATCAGTTAAATTGTTGGTTTCCTGGAAAAAGGGTTCACCAAGATTCTTATTGTACCATTACACCCTAGATAGTTTTTTAATGCTTTTCCTAGTGTGCTTTTCTAACTATGGCTATTCCAGTTTTATTACATTACAGGTTGCAGGTAGATATTTTTTGACATTTATTAACTCAGGAATGTAATGAAAAATACCTGAAGTTTGATAGTTTAAGTAAATGTCAGAAGGGTGCAGTTTGTAAGTTGTTGTAAAATTATTCATTCTTGAAGGAGTGCTCTGCTAATTATAGAATTCTTGGTTGAAAGCATTTCTTTTTCCAAGACTTTCAACATGTTATCTCACTGTCTTCTGGCCTTCTAGATTCCAGATGAAAAGTAAGCTTTAAATTCTATTGAGAATATATTTCATCTAATAAATCATGTTCTTTTGTTGATTTCAAGATTTTATTTTTGTGTTTGAGTTTTTTCTTTCAGATTTATTAAGGTTTAAGTGACAAGTAAAAGTTGTACATATTTAAGGTGGGTAACTCGATGTTTTCACACATGTATTTCACATTGTGAAATAATCAGCACAATCAAACTAATTAATATATTCATCACCTCACATAGTAACCTTCTTTTTGTGGTGAGAACACTTAAGATGTACCCTCATAGCAAATTTCAAGTATACAATACTGCCTTATTAACCATAGCCACTGTCTTGTACATTAGATCTCCAGAAATTATTCATCTTGTGTAACTGAAACTTTGTGCTATTTGAGCAATGTCTCCCCATTTCCCTCAGCCCTCAAAACCCTGACAATCACCATTCTATTCTGTGTCTCTATGAGTTCAACTATTTTGGATTCTACATATAAGTGAGATCATGTAGTATTTGTCTTTCTATGTCTGGCTTACCTTACTAAACATAAGGTCCTCCAGGTTCACTGATGTCATGGCAAAGAGCACAAATTCCTTATTTTTTTAAGGCTGAAGAGTAGTTCCATTGTGTATGTGTATATGTACATACAATGGAAATATTATATATCACATTTTATTTATCCATTTGTCCATTGACATACATTTAAGTTGTCTCCATATCTTGGCTAATGAGAGTGAAGATATCTCTTTGAGATACGATTTTTATTTCCTTCAGATATATAGCCAGATGTGAGATTGCTGGATCGTATGGTAATTCTATTTTTAATTTGTGAGGAACCTCCATACTGTTCTCCATAGTGGCTATACCAATTTACATTCCCACCAACAGTGGACAAGTGTTCTCTTTTCTCCAAATCCTCACCACTACTTATTACCCTTTTAAAAAACAATATCCATTATAACAGGCATGAGGTGATATTGTATTGTGCGTTTGATTTGCATTTCACTGATAATTTGTAATGATAACCATTTTTTTATATATCTGCTAGCCTATTTGTATTTTTTCTTTTGAGAAATGTCTATTCAGGTCCTTTGCCCATTTTTTATTCAGGCTTTTTTAGAGGTATATTGAGTTGTATAACTTCCTCATATATTTTAGGTATTAACCCCTTATCAGATATATTATTTGCAAATATTTTCTCCTATTCCATAGGCTGCCTTTTCACTTTGTTGATTGTTTACTTTCCTTTCAGAAGCTTTTTAGTTTGACACAAACTAGATCGATCTAGATAGATCGTCTGCCTATATGATCTACCCATTTTAGAGTGAGGTATTGAAGACTCCTATTATTATTGTATTGCTATCTATTTATCCCTTCAGATATGTCAATATTTGTTTTATATTCTTAGGTGCTTTGCTGTTGGGTACATATATATTTATAATTGTCATATCTTCCATTAAAAGTGACCTTTTTTTCATTACATAATGACTGTCTTTGTCTCTTGTGACAGTTTTTGACTTTTTGTCTGATAGAAGTATAGTCACCCTGCTCTCTTTTGGTTACCATTTGCATGGAACATCATTCTCCACCCCTTCACTTTTAGCCTGTGTGTGTCCTTAAATATAAAGTGAGTCTTTTGTAGACAGTGCTGACCACAAACAAATAGACAACCAGTTATTTCTCCAGCAAAAACGGGTTTATTCAGGATTGGCAAAGAATTGCAATTCGGGATCTGCAAACATGGAAAGCTATGTGCAAGTCCCTCCAAACAAGGGGAGAAAAAGCTCTTTTATAGAGGGCAAGAGGAAGCTGGGAGGGCTATTGGAAACAGAGTGTCCATTGGAAGAATTGAGAGTTCAACGCATATTGGCTTTTCATTGTCTGAGCTTGCCTGTTGGGCTCTGTTTTGGTGTACGGTGTGAGAGCTCCCCCTTTTGGCCTCCCAACTCCAATTGAATGAGATTTCTGTTTATTAATTTCTACATTTTCCCTTTTTGATCGAAATCTTTCACTGAAAGTATCGTTGATCAAGAGTCAGGTTTTTCTGGTTTCAGCAGCATTTTGTCCCTCAATGCCGGGAAGGACCTTTCCTGGGTATCAGGTTCCACATCAGAGGAAAAGTTCACAGATTAGAAATCAGTTGTGCCCATATTTTAGTAACAAGGAAAGGTAGAAGGGGAGAACTTTCAGGCACTTTTTATGTAAAGTTCATATGTTATCAAGATCATGCACACTGGAAATCTTCTTAAGTATTTTGTCATCATCAAAGGTATGGCAGACAAACTTCAAACAGGCTTGGCCCTGACATCTTGAGAAAGCTGTCTCATCAGTTGTTGTCTGCTTCAATTCTGGGGAATCTTTACTTTTAAATCACCAGATGATGTGTAGATCCAGTCGGGGTTCAGTGCTTTCTTTATGTGTGTCACATGAATCCGAGAGTCTGTTATCTGGAGTTCTGCAGCATAGGGGCTAGTTAGCAGTACCTAATAGGGTCCTTTCTAGCAAGGTTGAAGAGAGGCTTACTGAAGGTGTCTTTTCCAAAATACAAAATCTTGAGGTTGAAAAGTGTGATAATTAAGGTTTTCATCACCCGGGATCACACTGTGAAAATTTTCTCTAACAAAATATAGCTATTTTTAAAGAAAGCAATTAGGCCTTTGCAATATTGGAGTACATTTCCTTTTATCAGCTGTGGGTCAAAAGAGGTAGAAGCCAAGTGCATTGGGAATCCTGTGACTATTTCAAAGGGTGAGTTTATGAGTTCCAAAGGGAGTGGATCTAAAATTCAGAAGGAACAATGGCAATGCTTTTGGCCAAGGTATTTGGAGGGTCTCTACAAACTTCACCAATTGAGTCTTAATTATGCTGTTATGGGGTTTAACTAAACCAAAGGATTGAGGGTGGTAAGTGCAGTGAAATTGTAAAACCAGCCAAACAGTCCTGATTTGTTGAAGTACTTGACCAGTAAAATGAGTTCCTCAGTCACTATGAGGTTTGAAAGGAGTTTCCCAGGTAGGGATAATCTTTTCTAAAAGAACATTAGCCACATAAGAGGCACCAGTCTGTCTGCAAGAAAAGGGTTTAGCCCAGTGATAAGGCATACAAATCACGACTAAAACATATTTATATCCATGATATGGGGCAACTTATATAAAATCCAATTGCCAAACCTTGAATCATCCATTAGGCAGTTTAAAATGTTTGGAAGCAGTACGAACAGACTTTCATGGGTTATATTTTGAAAAAATTAGACAAGTGAGATAGGCATTTTTTCTGGTCTTATTAATATTTCCCCACCAATATTGATTCATGAATGCTATCATTTTGTCAGTAGACCAGTGGTTTAATGTATGCACAGTGGTTAGGAGTAGCTGTTTTAGAGTCTTTGGTAGGACTACGTTATTTGGTCTGAATCAGAGCTTTCTCTTTTTATCAAATGAACAGTTATCGAATTTACAATCTTGCTTTTCCTTTCCTGACATCAATAATTGGACTTCTCTACTCACTTTTTCTAAGCTGTCATTTGGGAAAATATCCCTTTGAACCATAACAGAGGTTTGGCTATTGTTGATAAGTTTAAGGACTGCATTCCTTGCAAAAATACCAGCAAGGTGATTTTCTTTAGCTTCTATAGAGTCAAGTTTAGAATGCCCCTGGATCTTAACAGTAGCTAAAGTGGCAGGTAAAAGCATAGCATCTAATAATTTCTGAACATAGGGGCCATTTTTAATTTTATTTCTTCTGTTAGTAAGGAAGCCACGTTGCTTCCACAACATTCCAAAATCATGAGCTACTCCAAAATTGCGTCTTCTATCAGTATAAATATTGGCAATTTTGCCCTTGGCAAAAATACAAGCCTATGTGGGAGTGCATAATTCGGCCTTTTGGGCTGAAGAAGCCATAGGTAAAGGTGCTGCCCCAACAATATCAAAAAGGGTCTCAATAGCATACCCAATACAGTATTTGCCACTGTCACCTTTAAATAAGGACCATCAGTGAACCATGATAAGTCAGCATGACCCCAAGTATTTTCCTGCAGAGCACCCTGAGGAGTCAGAGTGTAATCCATCAGCGTTAAGCAATTGTGAGGGACTTTGCCAGCAATGGATGGGAGAAGAGTAGCAGGGTTAAGGTTATTACAGTGTAAAAGAGTTATGTGAGGAGCAGTTAAGGAAAGGATTTCATAGGAGGCAAATCGGCCGACTAAAAATATTGAGTATGTTGAGAATTCAGGAGGGCTTCCACAGCATGAGGTACAAAAGTAGTTAAAGGGGATCCCACAATGATTTTCTCAGTGGCCTTAACTAAAAGGACAGTGGTAGTAGTGTCTCTAAAGCAGGGGGAGTATCCTTGTGCCACAGGATCCAGTTGCTGGTTATAAAACCCTATGAGTCAATGGTGGTCTCCATGTTTTTGGGTGAGTACCCTAAGGGCATTTCCGTCAAAAAAGAGAGTCTGATAATTAGGATGTCCAAGGGCAGGCAAGTTCATCAAAGTGTCCTGGTAGATCTTAACAATTATTTTGTCCAGTTAGTTCCATAAAATTAAATTTCAGTTGTTCTTTAGTAAAATATGCAAAGGTTTTGCCATAAGAGAAAAATCTGAATTCAATTTCAGCAATAACCAACTAACCTGAGAAAACCTCCCATATGACACTAGTTTTGAGTTTGGGGAATCTTGGGACACCATGATGCCTATGTGGATCTAGGTGTAGCCTTTGTGATACAAGATGTCTTAAATATCAAACCAGGGTTTGGGAAATTTGTAATTTCTCTTTGGCAATCTCATGTCCTTTTAATACTAAAAGCTTTAACAAGTGGATGTTCTCTTCTTGTGAGGAGACTTGGGAGGGAAACAAAGAAGCAAATCATCCTTATATTGCAACAAAGAAGAGCCCTTAGGAAAATTTATGTCACTCAGATCAGCCTTCAGGATTCATGAGAAATAAGACGGACTCTCAGTAAAACACTGAGTTGTTACTGTCCAGGTGAATTGTTCTCTTTCCCAAATGAAGACAAAAAGGTATTGACTAGTTTCATCAACTGGAATGCTGGAGAAAGCACTACATAAATCAATTACCACAAAAAAATTTGTTTCCAGTGGGAATGGGTGTTAGTAGCGTATAAGGGTTAGGAACAACAGGGTGCCAAGGGGTAACAATGTTTTTTATTGCTCAGAGGTCCTGGACAAATCTCCACCCTCGGCCCTTGGGTTTTCTCATAGGTAAAATAAGAGCATTATAGGGAATGGTACAAGGGATAATGAGGCCTTGAGCCTTGTAATCCTCTAATATCCGTTTTATACCTTGAAGGGTTTCTTTATCTATAAGATATTGATTAATTCTGGGGAGAGGTTCTGAAAGACTTATTTGAATTTTGATGGAAGGCACACTGTGAATTTTATCAATATCAGTTAAAGATTTTTCCCATAAGGAGCATGGTAACTGATTTAATGGGGACACGTGATCAATTTTTTCCAGAATCAGCTCTAGTATTGTCAGAGATGGAACCAATAAAATATGTCAAAGAGTTATTAATTTACCTGATTAGCTGTTTTGATGGCCCCAGTCAAATTCTAGAATTATTTTCTCCTTTTGGGAGAAAGAAATTCCCACATTAGACTTTTTGAAGAAGTCTCAGCCTAACGGATGGGGTGGAAGAACAAAGGAGAAGAGTGTACATCTCTCAAAGGACCTAAACAAAAGGGAATTGGTTCAGAAACAGAAACATTTTAAGATTTATTAAAGATCCCCACTATCTGAACTGTTTTAGTACTCCGAGGCAGGCGCTGCTTTATAGTAGTGGGGTTGGGCACCAAGTGTGGCTTCGGTGTCCATTAGGACAGAGAGAGATTCATCTCCAATCTGGAGAAATGTTTCTCCAATCTGACTAAGAAGGAGGATTTGGAAGAGCCCCTGTATTTCCTTGGAACCCCGTTATTGGGAATTTGGAGGACATCAGAAAGACCAGCTAGAGGGCTGAAGGCACCTGACATGCTTAAATTTGTAACAACCTCTTTCCCAATGCCCTGGCTCTTTGCAACAATAACAGAAACTAAAAAGGTTTTGGACTTTGTTTGGAGGCCTTTATTTGCTAGAGTTGAAGATTAAGAATTTTAGCAGTCTTTCTTTTAGGTGGCTCATCTAGCGTTCAAGAAAGTTGGTTTACCAGATTAACTAAATCTGGAGTAGATATAGTTTTTCCCCATCCTGGTCATTTTACTAGAAGAGAGAGGTCTCAGTCCAGCCCATTAATAAACCTAGAGGTAAAAGTTATCTGGGTGGAACCAACATGTGAAAGGAAACCAGAATTTTCTTTAAAAACAATCTGAAGTCAATTGTAATAGTCACGAACGGGTTTGTCAGGTTTTTGTGCACAAGCCTGAATTTTGTTCCAATCAACAGGCCTCAGGAAAGCCATAGGAATTTTCCAATGTAGTCATCTAGTGATTGCCTGAGCCTGATTATACATACAAATCAGCAGGTTGGTCTCCTGGTTGTAATTCTAGAGACTTTTCAGGATTTTCCCAATTAGCTGCTCTCATTCAATACTGAGCCTGGCCTTCACTGACAAGCATATGAACAAGCTGATATAAGTCAGAGAACCCAGGTTGGTAGGTTTGAGTGACTACATTAAATTCCTCAGCAAATCTGTGAGGATTTTCAATCACTATGGGAAAATCTTTGACTGTGGCTCACAGTTCAGCTTTAGTCCAAGGAGTATAATAAATTAAGGGTTTAGCCTTTGGATCCTCAGAAGGCTTAATCTTAAAGGAATAGGTTCTGATAGATTCAAAGGAATAAGGAGTGGGGAGAGGTTCAGAAGAAAGGCAAAGGTCAGCAAAAGAGTTAGTATGGGGGAACTTAGTGTATAGAGGGGTGTAGGTGGTATAAAAGGGAAGGAGAATGATGGCACCAGAGGTGGGGTCTTAGACAAAGAAGCTGGGGAAGAAAAACATGAGGCTTTGGAAGCCATTTTATCTTTTTTTAATCATTTGTTTGCCTTAGTTAATCTTAAAATTGTATTTTGCAAAGAGGCAAGTTTAGACTCCTGATAACAGTTGGAAACCTCAAAATACCAATCAAAATAGGTGTTCCATTCAGTTTTGGAAATTACAGAGCTATGGTTGCTCGATTTGGTTTTAAGAAAAGTAAATTTGGGAAGTTCAAAAATTCCCCACAATAGCCATTGGTATTCTAAATTACTTTTGGTTAAGCTTTTCCATTTAGTTAGAAATGCACATGAGGAATGACTGCGTTTTTTAAACATAAAATCAGCTGAGATCCCTGTAGAGAGGGTGCCCTCTAAATATTTAGAAAGCTCGGATTCCATTGCTTAGAGGTTTTTCTATAGAGAAAAGGGATAATTCTCAAACAGCGTAAACAGCTTAAAGAGTTTAAATAGCTTAAATAGCTTGCAACTCAAACAGCTTGAACAGCTCAAACAGCCTGCAAGCTTAATACCAGCCAGTTCTAATGAACAGTCCAATTTCATTACAGTGGATCAAAGGTTGAATCAATGCAGTTCCAATAGAACAGTCTGCTCCCAAGGGAGTCAAGCCAAAGGCTATACCACAGTCTGGTTCCAAAAGGAATCAGACCAAAGGCTAGCCCAGTTTGATGGAACAGCCTGATTCAAAGATTCAGGCCAAAGTGTCACCTGAGTACTCCCAGATAAATAAGATCTTAACCAGAAGAGGACTAAGCTTTAAAATAGATCTTGAATAAAGCCTGGAGACCCTCAAATGCAAAAAGGTTGGAAGCCTGAATCCAAGAGAAAGATTTACTCTTAGACTCTAGGGTTGACAAGAAAAGCTGCAAACTCAATGGGCTCTTTTGAGCATCTGTTTGCTCACCAGCCTCAGAGTCATCAGGGGTCTTCTCTGGATCCTCATATGGGCCACCAAAATGTTGACCTTAAACAAATAGACAGCCAATTATATCAGCAAAAACAGGTTAATTCGGGATTAGCAAAGAATTGTAATTCAAAATCTGCAACCATGGCAAGCCACATGCAAATCCCTCTCAACAAAGGAAGGAAAAACTTCTACAGAGGGGAAGAGGAAGTTAAGAGAGCTATTCTAAACAAAGAGTTCAACCAAGGAATTTACAGTTCAATGCGGATTGGCTTTTCATTGGCTGGGTTGTAACAGTCTCTCATTGACTGAGCTTCTTGCTGGTCAAGAAGAGAAAAGCTTTTTTCTTCCTGTTGGGCCTTGCTGTCAATGTAGGGCATAAGAGCTCCCCCTTTTGGCTTCTCAACTCCAATTTAACCAGGTTTCTGTTTATTAATTTCCAGGACAGTATAAAGATAGTATTTTTTTTAACTCATTCAGTCACTATATGTCTTTTGATTCGGGAGTTTAGTCCATTTACATTAAAGTAAGCATTTATAGCTAAGGACTTAGTATTGACATGTTGTTAATTGTTTTCTTATCTGTTCTATAGTTCTCTTGTTCCTTTCTTCTCCTTTTGTCTTTATTTGTGGTTTGATGATATTTTTGTAATGGTGTGCTTTGATTCTTTTCTTTTTACTTTTGTGTGTCTACTATACTTTTTTGTTACTATGGGGTTCACTTCAATCATTTTATAATTATAGCAGTCTGTTTTAAGCAAATAATAACTACCTTCAATCACATTCAGAAACCCTACACTTTATTCCCACCCTACAAACTTGATGTCAGATTTTACTTTTTTTGTATTGTGTTTACACTAACAAATTTCTGTGGTTGTAGTTAGTCTTACAGCTTTTGTCTTTTAAATTATATATTAACGTTAAAAATGATTTACATGCCTCCATTACAACATTACAATATTCTCTATCCTTATATTTACCTCTATCAGTGAAATTTATACTTTCATATGCTTTCATGTTGTTGTTTAGCATTTTTTGGTTTCAAGTTGAAGAACTCCCTTAAACACTTATTGTAAGGCAAGTCTAGTGATGAACTCCTTTAGTTTTTGTCTTTCTGTGAAAGTCTTTATCTCTCATTCTCAAAGTAGAGTTTTGCCAGGTAAAGTATTATTGGTGGCAGGTCTTTTTTTTTTTTTTGGTACTTTGAATATGTCACCCCACTCCCTCCTGCTGTGCAATGTTTCTGCTGAGAAATCCATTGATAATCTTATGTGGGTTACCTTGTATGTGATAAATCACTTTCTCTTGCTGTTTTCAAAATTCTCTCTTTGTCTTTTGATAATTGAATTATAATGTGTCTTGTTGTATACATCTTTGAGTTCAACCTATTTGGAGATTTTGGACTTTGTTGATCAAGATATCCATTTCCTTGCCTAGAATTGAGAAGTTCTCAGACATTCTTTAAATAAGCTTTCTGTCCCATTGTCTCTTTCTGGGACTCCCTTTATGCACATTTTACTTCACTTGATGGTGTTGCATAAATCCTGTATTCAATTTTCATTATTTTTTTGCTTTTGTTCTTCTGACTGGATAATTTAAAATGACTGGGGGGCTAGCCCAGTGAT
This sequence comes from Equus przewalskii, assembly GCF_037783145.1. Taxonomy (NCBI): domain Eukaryota; kingdom Metazoa; phylum Chordata; class Mammalia; order Perissodactyla; family Equidae; genus Equus; species Equus przewalskii. The sequence continues at coordinate 61,145,030 of NC_091863.1, forward strand.
GTAGTGGTTAAGTTTGCATGTTCTACTTTGGCACCCCAGGGTTCATGGGTTTGGATCCTGGGTGCAGACTTACACACCACTCATCAAGTCATGCTGTGAGAGCATCCCACATGCAAAATAGAGGAAGATTGGCACAGATATTAGTTCAGGGACAATTTTCCTCAAGCAAAAAGAGGACGATTGATTACAGGTGTTGGCTTAAAGCCAATCTTCCTCATCAAGAAAAAAAAAGCAGCACCTCCCACCCTATTCCCCTTTAAAAATAAATGAATGAATAAACAAACAAACAAACAAATAAATAAAATGACCTGCCTTCGAGTTTGCTGATCCTTTCTATTTCATGATTGAGTCTGCTATTGAGCTTCTCTATTAAACTTTTCAGTTAAGTCCCTATATCCTTTCACGCTAGGATTTCTGGGGTGTTTTTCTTAATGGTTTCTATTTCTTTATTAAATTTCTCATTTTGTTCATGTATTGTTTCTTGATTTCATTTAGCTGTCTGTCTTGTAGTTTAATAAAGCTTCTTTAAAATGATTGTTTTGAATCCATTGTCAAGCAGTTCATGGATCTCCATTTCTTTATTGTCAGTTACTGCAGCTTTATTAGTAAACTTTGATGGTGTATGTGTGTCTGATTCTTCATACTCTGTGTAGTCTTGTTTTGGTGTCAGCACATTTGAAGAAGCAAACACCTCATCCTGTCTTTAAAGACTAATGTTGGCATGTACACATCTTCTCCTGCCTGGTCCCTGAACTAATGAGATCACCTCTGGGATCACAGTCAATTGGGGCTGAAGCCAGGTCAGATATCTGCTGCTGGGTCCACAGCTTGGTCTGCAATTGATGGGCCTGTTACCAGAGACATGGTGGATGTAATTCCTGTCAGGTCCCTGGGCAGATAGGATTGCCTCTTGGACTGTGGTTTAACGAGGCTGGAGCCAGGTCATAAGGCCAATTCTTGGTCTTCAGTTGGGTCTGCAGACAGCAGGCCTGTTACCAAACATTTAGAAAGGTGAAGATCCTGCCATGTCCCTGGACAAGCTCCTGACAGGTCCCTGGGCTAGTCTTTGGGTTGGCAGGACTGCCTCTGGGATCATGGTAAAGAGGAGTTGGAATTGGGTTATAGGGCTGCTGCAGAGTCCACAATTAAGTCTGAGGTCACCAAGCATGTTACTGGAGGCCCTGATGGATGTGGCTCCCACTGGGAGGCAGTCTAGACCAGCTCTGGACCAAGGTTAAGCAGGGCTGGACCTGGGTCACGTGACTGCTTCAGTGTCCACAGTTAGGTCCATGGTCAGCATGCCTGTTATCTGTCTCTGATTTTTCTTAATTTAACTATTGTAAGTCTAGGTGTGGATCTCCGAGTTTATTAGGTTTGCAGTAGATTGAGCTTTTTGGGTGTGTACTGTATTTCATAAAATATGGAATTTTTTCAGCCATTATTTCTTCAAATATTCTTTTGGCCACTTTCTCTTTTTCCTGTCCTTCTGGGACTCCTTTTGTTTATATGTATTTCCCTTTGATGGTAATCTTACACCCCTCTGAAGCTTTGTTCATTTGTCTTCATTCTTGTTTTTATCTTGGTCCTCAGATTGGATATTTTATATTGACCTATGTTTCAGTTGATTCAAGCTGATTATTTATTCTGCCAGCTCAATATTTTACTTCCTTTTGCTTGCTTCTTTCTGCATCTCATAATTTTTGCTTGAACATCAGACATCTTGTATAGGATAGTAAAAATTGAGGTGTAGTATTTATGCCTGGAAATGGATGCAACTCTTCTTGCTTTGGGCTTCAGTGTGAAGTGTTGATTTAAACTATTCATAGCTGAGCTTGTCATGGCTATCTAATGTATCTTGTTGTTGATCTGGTTACCCAATGTATATTACTGACTAAAATTCTTCTAATGTTACCTTGTGCACAGGTTTGGGGCTCAATTACCAGAGTTTTCCTTAATGTTTATGTTCCACCCAATAACTTTAGGCTTTCTCTGTGAGCATGTGTTTCGGGGAAAGTGCGTTATCTTGTATAGACTCCCTTTACATATTATTCAGTGCTTGCTATTCTGGTATGTGAGATTGAAGGTATTTTTTATGTTTGAATGGTCAGCCCCATCTTAGGTAGGTGTAGTATTTCTGGTTCTCAGAGGTGGTGATTTCTCTAGGATTCTTACCCTCCCTACGAGTGGTAGCAGTTCTATAATGCTCTGGTCTAAAAATGTTTTCTTGACTCTGTCCCAGTGCATTAAAGTTTTATTATGTTCTCTTCTCAGGTACAATGGATTGCCACCTGTGCCCTAAGGGTAAAAGGATTTTCTACCCTTCCCCAATAGCTTACTATTTTTGTGCATAGTGGAGATAGAGGAGAAGGATCCAGGCAATGTCCCCTGTCTTTCCAGTATTGGCTGTTACTCTTCATCCCCAACCCTGCACCAAATGCTCTCATCCTTTTTTCTGAGCACCCTTTGAGGTATATGGAAAAGAACGTGCAAGTGTTTCATAACTCCTTTTGAGACTACGATTCCCAGGGATTCTATGCACTCCTGAGAGCTTACATTAGATGCTGTGATAGATTCTTAAAAAGTTTGCCTTTTTTGATTATGTTTTTTTCTTCTTGTTTGGGTGGAGTGTTGCTTTTTCCAGCTTTATACATCCTAAATGGGAGCCAGAATTCCAGTTTTGGAAAAAAAATTTTGCATGTTATGAAGGTGCTTAACCATTAGTCCATCAGAAGATCAAATTGACCAGAATACCTCATTCTTTCCAAGCATTACAGGAACTCTCTAAACCTACGTGAGTTATTAAGAATTTCAATGCAATCGATCTCAATAACACTCCCATTACACAAAATTCAGACAACTTTTACCATAATTAAATTATTTTAAGCAGATACTGACGCTATTGTTGGTACCTAAGGTGAACCACATGCTCTAACATTATAATTAAAACAAAAATTAAAAATATGAAAACATTGTTTTCTTGTGAATATAACATTGTAATTGAAGAATATTTGGGGTATAACTTAAAATATATTTTTAAAGTATTTATTAATTTTAAATAGAATTATATTCCCTCACATATCTAGGGGTGAACGGGAAATAAGGTGAGTGAATGCTTTGAAATCACGAAGAAAACCATTAATAAAGTTTCTGAGGTTACTCATGAGGTCAGAACTGATAGAGATATTATAAGACTTTGCTTATAGAGCTATTATCTTGATAACATTAATGCAGCTACAATCTAAACAACTCCAGAAAAACCTGGAAGTCCAGAAACTAAAGTGACTCCATGTGAGGAGATCATATAATTTAAAATTATTTGAGAATGAACAGGGCTCCAAAATAATTACTAAGTGTTAACTGACTTATAGTAATCATAAATCAGGATCACCCATGCCTATCCAGAACACAGGTTATCCCTATTCATGAGGCCAACTTGGAAGTTAGAAAGAGTGTACTTTAAACAGAAATATTTATATAAACATTTCCAGAAATTAACAGGACTGTAATAATTGTCTAATAAAATGCAACAGCTATGTAGATATCTAAATGCATCTTTTCTCTTAGCTGGTGTTGACACAATCTTGGTGAAATATGGTGCTAAAGGAGGGCAGGACATCTCTTTTTTTTCTGTGTGTTATTTACATAAGAAACATGAAAAATTATAGATTGTGTCCCTTGTTTGCCATAAGTTAGGTTTATTTATTTATTTCTCAATAGTATGCACAAAAAGTTTATGTTTTTCTATAGCATTTACTTTTTATGAATATAAAAACCCTCGTGGAGTGTGATTTTAGATACTATCAGCATAAAAGTTTTTGCATTTGACAAGAAGGAAAGGTTCCTGGGGCAGTTTTCATTATTGGTGAAAGCAAAGTGAATACTCACAAGGAGAGGCGGGTTATTTGGAGTTGGTGAATTATTACTGCCTTGACCACATGACCATCTATGCCTTCTCATTCACAACTGCCTCCTAATATCATTTATGTTTTCTAGACTTATGCGTTTTGGGGTACTGGACTGATAATAATATGAAATGCCTTAAATTATCTCTATAACATCCTTATGACAAAATGAATAAAAGGTATATAATTAATTATATGTTAGCACCAGCTCATGGCTGCTCTTTTCGAACCTTCCCTTTCCTGATGACACAGATCTGCATGACCTTCATACTCTTTAGTCTAAACACTCTAGATAACAGTTAACTTTTAATGTGAAGGCTTCTATCTAGTGATTTTGTTACAATGTAAATCATACTGTGCCCCTCCTCAGGGTATTTTCATTTTGATAGATGCCAAAATTTGTAAACCTAGATAGTATATGAAGCATCTCTCATGGGAAAATATCAAATATCAGCAAACATGAGAAAATCTATTTGAAAATTTGAGGAATCCTTGAAATAACATAAAATAATCTAAATATAATAATATTATCATCAAATTTTGAATGCCAGGCATTTTACATGCATTATTTCATTTGGTCCTCACAGAAAACGTATGATGCAGAGGCTAATATTACCTCTATTAGACATTCATTATTTCATTGCACTAATATTTATTAACAGGCTAATTTGTGCCTGACAATATTCTAGGTACTGGGGATACATCAGTAAATGAAACATAAAAATTCTCTTGAAACTAACATTTTAATGGAGTAACATAGCTTGAAAAATGAGTAAGATACAGGATATTAACACATTATATGATGATAATATGGACAAACATAAGATAAAGGGTATCAGAAATAAGGAGGGGGATGGGGAATGACATCAGTATCATGATGGCATAAGACATTCCTCCTTTTTGTTCCCATTTATTGACAACTAATTAGGCATCCATACACAAACAAAGGTGCCTCTGTGGGAGTTGCGTGATCCAGCACCTGATGCTAAGGGACCTGGGTGGAGTCTTACCCACAGTGTCACCCACCTTTGCATCTGGTAATATGCAGACAGACTTCAGTATAAGCTCTAGAACCAGTGGAGCCAGCAAACCTGCCTCAACACCTCACAGCCACAGTCAGGGCTGTCATGGGCAGAAATCCATGAATCAGAGAGAATTTGAAGAAATGCAGCCTTCCCACGGAGAGATTGCAGCATGTCATTGTAACTAAAAAAGTATCCATTTGGAAGTATTGGAGAGGGGAAGAGGAACTTTGCCAGTGCCACACATCCACCATGAGAACAGAACATGTGGCTTAACTATCCTGCAGTTATCTCTATGGGGAAAAAGGAGAGCAGTGAATGAGTACTTGCCTTCTCCAGCTGTGTGGGATGCTGCTGGAGAAACCTGTTTTTCTCTAGCAACACCCAGAGTACTGAGGTAGCACCTCCATGACTGGGGTAACGGAGGAGATCTGGAAAGAGACAGATAAGGATATTAAAGGACATTAAAAGGATGTGGTGGGGCTTGCCCAGTGGCACTGCAGTTAAGTTCACACAGTCAGCTTCGGTGACCCGGGGTTTGCCAGTTTGGATCCCAGGCGTGGACCTATGCACCACTTGTCAAGCCATGCTGTGGCAAGTGTTCCACATATAAAGTAGAGGAAGATGGACACAGATGTTAGCTCAGGGCCAGTCTTCCTCAGCAAAAAGAGGAGGTTGGGCATCACACGTTAGCTCAGGGCTAATCTTCCTCAAAAAAAAAAAAAAAATGTGATTTCTGCTAACTGCATTCAGAATTTCAGCAGGAATTTTGTCCACAATCCTCTGGGAGAACTTCACTTGAAGATTGGCCCCACTGGGACTGTGGGTACCCCAACACCTCAAATGCTAAACTCACATCCTCCCACTCAGATGACAGATTCTGGGTTTTTTAAAAAGATTTTTATTTTTCCTTTTTCTGCCCAAAGCCCCCCAGTACATAGTTGTGCATTTTTAGTTGTGGGTCCTTCCAGTTGTGGCATGTGGGACGCCGCCTCAGCATGACCTGATGAGAGGTGCCATGTCCGCACCCAGGATCCGATCCGGCGAACCCCTGGGCCAACGAAGTGGAGCATGCCAACTGAACCATCCAGCCATGGGGGTGGCCCCTGAGGCCAGATTCTTGTGTACACTTCTGAGTGCTACAACAAGAGCAAGTCTGGTAAATGAGTCTGGTAAATGATGTGCTATCAGACAAACAAACTAGGATCGGTGGGCAAGGAGAAAAATCACAAACTTGAGCTATAGCATTACCTTATAGAGGGAAAAAAAGAGGTTTCCAGAAGACAACCTGGTGAGTGGTAAGAACCAGAGAAGACATAAAAGATTAAGAATTCTGGTAGAAAACGAAGCAAGAAGAGTGGACCAACTGTACCCATACAAAGGAATGGAAAATACCAGCTATAACACCACCAACGAACAGTATACTACATTTGAAGGCAATTAGTAAAGATTTAAGGAGGTGTTTGCTACTTCAAATGTGAAAGCAATGACGTAAAACTACATGGGACTTGGAAATTAAGGAGAAATCTCATCTCCAAAAGAGATTTTCTAATAGCTGACTATAAAAGCATAGAATTGTGCACAAGGTGATAAAGAATTCAAAATAATTGTGTTGAAGAGATTCAATGAACTGCAAGAAAACTCAGAAAACTCAGCTAAATCATTAAAAAATACAATTATAAAATGAGATATTTACCAGGGATATAGAAATCATAAAAAGGAAAGAAGCAAAAATTCTGGAGCTGAAGAGCTCAATGAATAAAATGAAAAATGCAGTAAAGAGCATCTGCAATAGAGTAGAGCAAATGGAAGGCAGAATAAATAAATTGAGGACAAGGATTTAGAAGTGACTCAGTCAAAGAAGAACAAGAACAAAAAAGAGCAAAGAAAGCCTATGCAATCCTTGGGAATTTCTCAAAAGAACAAACATTAGAATAATCAGGATTCCAGAAGTAAGAGAATGGGAGAAGGAGACAGAAAGTTCATTTAAAGAAATAATAGCTGAGAACATCCCAAACCTAGGGGGAGACCTGGACATCCAAGTTCATAAAGCTAATAGATCACCCTACTATCAACAAAAAAAGACCTTCTTCAAGACATATTATACTAAAATTGTCAAAAATCAAAGATAAAGAGGAAATCCTAAAAGTATACAGAGAAAAAAAGTTTGTGACCTACAAAGGAACCCCCATTAGTCTATCAGTGGATTTCTGAAAAGAAACTTTACAGGACAGAAGAGAGTAGAATGACATATTTAACATGTTGCAAGAAAAATTGCCAGGCAAGAATACTCTATCCAGAAGTTATTCTTCAGATATGAAGAAGAAATAAAGACTTTTCTAGATAAACAAAAGCTGAGGTAGTTCATCACCACTGCACTTGTCTTGAAATAAATGCTGGAATGAGTACAAGATGAAATGAAAAGACACTAATTAGTGATGTGAATGCATATAAAAGTATACATTTTATGAATAAAGGTAAATATACAGTTAGATTTAGAAAGCTCTAATTCTATAATAAGATGATATATCAGCCACTTCACTACACTATAAAGCTTAAAGGAAAAGATTACTAAAATGATTATAGCTACTAAAATTTGTTAATTAATACACAATTAAAAAATAGGTAAACAGTGACATCAAAAATATAAAAGAGTCAGAGTAACACTGTAGAGATTTAGTATACAATCAAAGCTGAGTTTCTCTCAGCTTGAAACGGAATGCTGTATCTATAAGATGTTTTATGTAAGCCTCACGGTAACCACAACACAAAAATGTAGACTAAATCCACACAAGATAAAGAAAAGGGAGACAGAGCAAATAACCACAAAAATATCACCAGCTTACAAAGGTTGGCAGAAACAGAGAAAAAGAAACAATGGAAAACAACACCCAGAAAGCAATTAACAAGAGGGCATTAGTAAGTCCTTGCATATCAATAATTACTCTAAGGGTAAATGGACTAAATTCACCAATCAAAAGTCACAGAGTGCTTTGGGGCTGGCTCCATGGCCTAGTGGTTAAGTTCAGTGCACTCCACTTCGGTGGCCTGGGTTTGGCTCCTGGGCAGAGACCTACACTGCTCATCAGTGGCCATGCTGTGGTGGCATCCTGCATACAACATAGAGGAAGGTTAGCACAGATGTTACCTCAGGATAAATCTTCCTCAAGCCAAAAAGAGGAAGACTGACAACACGTGTTAGCTCAGGGTGAATCTCCCTCAGAAAAAAAAGGTACAGAGTACCTGGATGGATAAAAAATAACAAGACCCAACTACAGTCATGCACCACATAATTAAATTTTGCTCAATGACAGATTGAATGTATGATGGTGGCCCCATACGATTAGTACCCTATTACTTAGTTGTGTAGTGGGCTATAGCATCTATGTTTCTGAAAGGATACTCTATCATGTTCACAGAATGATAAAATTATTCAAGGACACATTTCTCAGAAAGTGTCATCATTAAGCCATGCATGACTGTATATGCTGCCTATAAAAGACCCACTTTAGTTTTAAGGATGCATGTATTCTCAAAGTGAAGGGATGGAAAAAGATATTCCATGCAAGTGGAAACCAAAAAAAGGGAAGATAGCTATACTTATATCAGACAAAACACATTTTAAGCTAAAAATGATAGTGAGAGATAAGGAAGACCATTATATAATGATAAAGGGGTCAACTCATCAAGAAGACATAACAATCATAAATATACACACACATAACATCAGAGCACCTAAATACATTAAGCAAATACTAACAAATATGAATGGAGAAGTAGACAATAATACAAAAATAGTAGGAGTCTTCAGTACCCTACTTTCAGCAATGAATAGATCATCAAGATATAGAATGAACAAGGAAACATTGGACTTCAACCATACATTAAAGTAAATGGACCTAACAGACATTTATAGAGCATTTTACCCAAGAGCACCAGAAGAGATACTCTTTTCAAAGGCACATTGAATATTCTCCAGGTTGGATGATATTATAGGACACAAAACAAGCCTTAGCAAATTGAAAAAGATTGAAATCATAGTAAACATCTTTTCTGACCATAATGGTAGTAGTAAACTAAAAATCAACAAAAAGAATCTGGAAATTTCACAAGGATATGGAATATGAACAACACCCCTGAACAACCAATGGGTCAAAGAAGAAGTCAAAAGGGAAATAAAAAAATATCTTGAAACAAATGAAAATGGAAACACAATATATTGTGAAATGAGTTGACAATGGCGACTCCATTTTGTATCCTGGACTCCATCTTCTTAAAAATATGAAACTGCTGACCTTGTTAACTTGCCAAAAGGGAGTCATTTTCTGAGAAAGAACATTCTGAAGGACTATGCGAAAATATACTTTTTTCTGCTAACAACAAGATGTCCTAGAGTAAGCTAATGAACTGTAACATAAATTTATCTGCCCTAACAAACAACTGAGGTGATTGTTCTGGGCTTCCCATGTTGCTAATAAAAACTCCTGACTTTTACTCGTTAAGGGGACATTTTTCTGGCTTCTGCCAGAACCTGTGTTCCCCAAATTGCAATTCTAAGACCCCAAATAAACACTCTATCTATTTTTTCTAAGTTGCCATATTTGGTGTCAGAAACCTGGGATGTGAAACAACTTTCTGCCTGTTTCTGGTGCCATCATTGGTTTTGAGCAAGGTATCTGCATGAATCTCTTCTGCTCAGTCTTCTCTCCAATGGTCCTTGGCCCAGGTGGTGAGATTCTCTTGTTTTTTTTGTTTGTTTGTTTGTTTTTTTAAAGATTTTATTTTTTCCTTTTTCTCCCCAAAGCCCCCCGGTACATAGTTGTGTATTCTTTGTTGTGGGTCCTTCTAGTCGTGGCACGTGGGACGCCGCCTCAGCGTGGTCTGACGAGCAGTGCCATGTCCACGCCCAGGATTCGAACCAACGAAACACTGGGCCGCCTGCAGCAGAGCGCACGAACTTAACCACATGGCCACAGGGCCGGCCACGGGGCCAGCCCCGAGATTCTCTTGTTTTTGAGCCTGCTGCATTGGTTGAGGTTCTGGCTTTTATTCTGGCTGTATTTTGGAACCAGTTTAAGAAAATTAAGTATTTACACATATGGAGAAGTATGCAGTTTAGGACTGGTACAAGGATGAATTCCTGTTTGGCACTGGAAAACCAAAAGTTTGTGTCACTCATTTTATTGGAATATTGACTTTATTGTCTTGGTCTGGAACTGAGCTCACAATAACCTTGAGGCTTGCCTGTACTGGAAGTCTTAGATAGAGCAATCAAGCAAAACAATGAAATAAAAGAGATCCAAATCAAAAAAGAGGAAGTGAAGTTGTCATGATTTTCAGATTATATGATCTTATATGTAGAAAATCTAAAGACAACCAAAAACTTGGAATTAATCAAAAACTTCAGTAAAATAGCACGATATAAAATTAACATGCAAAAATCAGTTGTGTTCCTATACCCTAATGATGAAACGTCTGAAAAAGAAATAAATAATATTATTCCACTCACAATAGCATCAAAAACAATAAAATTCTTAGGAATGAATTTAATCAAGAAGTGAAAGAACTGTACAATGAAAACTATAAGAATTTGATGATACAAATTGACAAAGACAAAAACAAATAGAAAGATATCCCAATGTCATGAATTGGATGAATTAATTTTGTTAAAAGTTCATACTACTCAGAATTCAGCAGGTAGAAAATACATGGAGGGATGTCAGCATCATGGCAGAGTGAGCTGTTTCCTTTGTCTCCCTCCTCTAACTTACACCTAAATGGACATTCATTAACCAACATAGAATTTCCTACACAAGACAACAGGATGCCTGAGAGATCCATGCAGCTATACATCTGAAGGTGGGTGGACTGGATCCCCAGGAAGCAGTGGAACCAGGTGAGCAGACACTTCCTCCTCCCTGGAAGCAGTAATCCAGGTTGAAAATCCTCACACAGCAGCTAGCATGACTGTGAGTGGAGTGGGGGCAATCTAGCCTGCATGTTAATGCTTTCAGAGTGGTACTGTGGCCCATAAGTGCACCCACCTACTGAGGCAGCCCTGCCCACACACTCTCTACTGAATGGTGGCAGACACCTTGCCAACATGAGCACAATCCCCTCAGCAAGTGCATCAGCCAGGCCTGTATGAAAATGCCCTTCCCACCTATTGTAGCAGCTCAGTAGGCCTGCCCACCAAGCACAGAGGACACACTCACATGCATGCACTCCACTAAGCAGTTGCTGCCTGACTGGTACAACTACCAGGAGATGGTGTGGGATCAGAAAACAGAGCTCCTGCACCCCTCAGTGGTGGAAGGTGGAATCTGCAGTCAAATACTACCACCAATGTGCTGGCAGAGGATCAATTCATCAAACACCGTGAAGAACTGCAGTAACACTGCAGAACAGAAGGAAAATGACAAGTCTCCAGAAACCAAACATGAAGTCACAAAGATTACAATCTAAATGACAGAGAGTTCAAAATAGTTGTCATAAAGAAAGTCAATGAGTTACAAAACAACACAGAAATATAGTTCAATGAGCTCATGAATAAAATCAATGAAAAGAAGGAATACTTCACCAAAGAGATTGAAGTCCTCAAAAAAAGAAAAACCCACAGAAATTCTGGATATGAAGAACACAATTAATGAGATAAAAATAATGTAGAAACCATAAAAAATAGAACAGACCTTATGCAGTACAGAACTAGTGACTTAGAAGATGTAAATATAGAAATACTTCAGGTGGAAGAGGAGAGAGAACTAAGGTTTTTTTTAAAAATGAGGAAATTCTTCAAGACGTATCTGACTCAATTTGGAAAAGTAACATAAGGAGTGTAGGTATCCCAGAGCAAGAAGAGGTAGGGGAGAGGAGCAGAGAGCTTGTTGAAATAAATAATAGCTGAGAACTTCCCAGACCTGGAGAAGAAACTGAACTTACAAGTACATGAAATCAATAAAAGTCCTATTTAAATCAATGCAAAAGACCTTCTCCAAGGCATATAATATTAAAACTCTCAAAAATTAATGACAAAAAACCATTAAGGGTAACAAGGCAGAAGAAAACAACCTGTAAGAGTACAAATGTGCAACTTGTAGATAACTAAGTCTTGTAGATCTAATGCACAGCATAGTGATTATATTAAACAATACTGTATTATAAACTTCAAAGTTTCTAAGAGACAAGATTTTAATTGTTCTCACCACAAGTAAGGAATAATAATGTGACAAGATAGAGATGTCAGCTAATGCTAAGATGACAATGCTATTGCCATATACAAATGTATCAAATCAACACATTGTACACCTTACACTTACAAAACATTATATGTCAATTATATCTAAATAAATAAAAATATCAGAAAGCAAAGAAATAAAAAGGGAGAATTTCAATTTTTAATACCATAATCAAGGAACACTTAATTGGAAAGGTAACATTTGAACAAAAACTTGATGGAGATGAAATAGTGATTCATGTAGATATATCAGGAAAGAAATGTCCACACAGACAACACAACCAATGAAAAGGACCTGAGCGGGGAGAAAGCCTAATATGTTCAATGCAAACTAAGGAGTTTATTGTGGCAGGAAATAGTGGGTGAGAGGGAAAGTAACAGGAGATGAGATCAGGGAGGTACAGTGGAAGTGGTGTGGTGCATCCACAATATAGGACCATGTAGGACATCATGAAGACTTGGGCTCTTATTTTTGGTCAAATGGGGAACCATTGCATGGTTTTGAACAGAGAAGTGATGTCCCTTTTACTTTTCAAGGATCACTCTGGCTGCTGATTGGAGAAGAGATTTCAGATGTGCAATGACATAAGCAAGATCATTTAGCAGGCTACTTCAATAACTCACGTGGGAGATGATGGAGACATGAACCAAGGAGATGGTGAGAGGTGGTCAGGTGATATATTCTGAAGATGAACTAAATGTGGGGTATGAATTTCAGACAGGAGTCAAAGGTGAATATATGGTTTGAGGCGTGAGCATCTGGAAGGATAAAATTGTCGTTAACGAAGACAAAGAAGATTGCAATTAGAGCAAAATTTTGGCAGAGCTGAGGGTCAGAAGTTCATTTTTGGATGTGTTAAGTTTGAGATGGGTATTAAACATTAAATTGGAAATGATGAGGAAGAAGATACATACATATATATATATATACACATATATATACACATACACACATATATATATATATACATACATATATATATACACATATAATTCAGGAGAAAATTTTGGGCTGAACATATAATCTTTTTAGTAATCAGCATACAGATAGTATTTAAAATCATGAAACTTGATGACATCACCAAGTAAGAGGAGAACAGAAACAGAAGAAAAGAAAACCCATAACTGAGGCTCAGGGTACTCCTTGTAAATGCCACATAGTAAGTGATATATCTGTAATTGGAAAACGGATTTGCCCAATTCCAAAATTTGGATTCTTAACTAGTGAGATATAGAGCCACTATATAAAGTGAGTCTCTATTGTATAGGTAGTGATGAAGCCTGACAACTATGTAGTAAGAGTAGCAAAATAACTTTCTTTTCCTAAAACACTATTTGCATTTATGCACTAGATCCAAAAATAGATGTAAATAGCTTGTGGATGAAAAAAAGGCAAAACGAAGTATAGTAGTCATGAGCAACATGTAATAACACATCTTTACATAATTAACTCAGTACAGTTATTTGGGAACAGTCTCTTGTTCTAATGTTTGGTTTTCCTCATGATCTTTCCCTCATTTCTGATCTTATATTTATTTTGCAAAAACTAAAAAACCTATTAAAATAGCACTGGACTTATTGTCAAGTAAATTTAGAGTGATAGCTGAAAGCCACTTCTTATCTCACCCTGCTGAGGTTTTTTTGGCACAGCAACTACTAAATCATGTATAGAGATACTCAATGGCAATTGAATTAATTAAGAACATATTTCTATTACATTAAAATAATTGTTATAACATAAAAACAGACATTAAACTGGATGAGATCAGAAAAATAATATCAGAACAACTATGAATTAAAAGCTCAAAAGATGTCATTTCTGTAATGTCTATTAAAACATGTCAGCGATTGGACAACTTAGATGATTTTAAAAAGGTTTTAATAAAAAATCCTCACACATGTGAGGGTGTGTCACAGACATGCTACCAGAATATTTCTAATGTATTTCAACTGTAACTTTTAGGCAAAGCAATTACAAGGATTCTTCTGTATGGAAGTGAGTGTGCCAGAAGTATTAAGTGTATAGATCAAGTAGCAGCATAGAAAACCAATAATGCTAATACATAATGTTTATCAAGCTTAATATGTAGAATCCATTTGTATTAATTTTCTCCTTTATTTCCCACAATAAACTCAGAGGGGGAGTTACTATTAAAATTTCTTTTTATAGCTGAGGAAACAGGTTCAGAAAAGGTAAATAAATTGCTAGCAAAGCCACAGCTAGTATTTGACCCCAGTTGGTTTAACTTCAGCAGCTTTGCTATCAAATAGACTATACTTCCAAATGTTATGGTGAAACAATTGGATAGTTCTACCCCATATGAGATACAGCCCAAGAATTTTTATGTTTAATTAGGATTAAGTTCACCAAGTAAAAATTGAGACTTGAAAAATAGTGGCTTAAGTAATTTAGCAGTTTATTTTTCTTTTATGTAAAAGTGTGACTATAGGCAGTCCAAGGCTGGTATGGCAGCTTTGACTCATGAAGTCTTTAAGAAACCAGGAATCTTCCATCCTAATGCTTCACTAGGTATGTCCTCCATCCTTAAACCATCATGTGTGCATTCAAGCTAGCATGAAGGATGAAGGGACAAAGAAAAGACATGGAGGCCATGTGCCAGCTTTCTTTTAAGGAAACTGATACCCCACATTTGCACTTATAATCGTTTTTGCCAGATCTTAGTCACACGGCCACATCTATCTGCAAGGGAGATTGGGAAATATAGTCTTTATTCTAGATGTTCAGAATAGAGGAAATTGTGTTAAAATTGGATAAGGGGAGAAAAGTAGTAGGGGATAGGTATCAGTTTCTGCTACAATCAAATAATATGAAAATAGATGACAGTGATGTAAAAATGGATAAAATGTATATGTATTCTATATAACAACATCAAATAGCTAACATAAATAAATAAGAAATCCCACCTCAACTCCTAAACCCAACTTCAACGCGTTCGGAAAATTTGAGTTGACATAGAAAAAAAAGCTTTATTGTGTTAGTATAGAATGGTTTTATACTGCAATCATGCTATCCTTTTGCTCTATACTGTGCTACTGACTTGCTTGGATTTTTCAAAATCCTTTCATATAAATCGTGCCCAGTTCATGAAGCTGCTTTCTGACTCCCATAACTCCATTGCCTCAAACATGGACTACTCAAACATGGTGAATACTCTAATAATACAGCTTTTGTCATTGTCTACCCAAGTTCTTTCGGAGAAATTCCTAGCTAGGGTGGGGCAAATCTGAGAAAATAATAGTGGTTTCCTGAGCAATAAGTGGCCAAATGGATCATTAATTGGGTGAGTGCCAAAGATTTTGACCATGGTTGAACTGCAGCAAGGGCTGTAACTTCCTAGAAACAAGGCACAAAGTGGCTCAATGTACATTTCTACCAGGGTATTTTTCTTTTCTTTCTTTTTTTTCTTTTTTTAAAGTTTGGCACCTGAGCTCACAACTGTTGCCAATCTTCTTTTTTTTCTCTCCTCCCCAAAGACCCCCAGTACGTAGTTGTATATTCTAGTTGTGAGTGCCTCTTGTTTGTGCTATGTGGGATGCCACTTCAGCGTGGCCTGACAAGTGGTGCTGTGTCTGAACCCGGGATCCCAGCCAGCAAAACCCCAGGCAGCCAAAACGGAGCGCGCGAACTTAACCACTCGGCTACGGGGCCGGCCCCCAGGGTATTTTTCTAAATAGGCCAAAATCACAGGAGAAATTGGTATCCTTGAAGCAGCACAATGACTTATCACCATACAAAATATAATTAAACAAAAGCCCACACACATTTTCTTTCAGAAATTTGTCAGACTACAGAGATGCTTTCTGAATTCAACCAAAAAAAGTCTCTCAAGACACATTTGCTCCAGGTGTTCTGCATCTTGGTAGAAGCGGAATCAGAATATAAGCCAAAGGGGTAAGGGTAAAAACAACTTAGGCATGAGATTTTATTTGGCATCCAGTAGGCATTGTTTTGAGTAGGTAGCCAGGTCAGTAATGGATCCTCAACTGAATAGTTATCAAATAGGAAGAGTAGCAGAAATCCTAAGTCCATGAAATGAAAGTGAGCTGGGGATGAGATATGGCGGCCAAGTATAACTACAAAGAGCAAGAGCCCAGGTTCTTGTGAATTCTGTTTAATGGCTTACTTGATGACTTGATGGCTTTTATTGGACCAGTTACTTTCACCATTGGTCATAGACACAAGAAAGCAGGTATATGCAAGATGATTCCAAGACACAGCTACACTCAGATTAGCCTAATAGTGTTTTATTAGGCAGAAATTAATGCAATACTAATGACATTTTTACTTTGAAATTGCAGTCACCAGTTCCAATTGTACACTTGGTATTAGTAGTGCCAATTAATTGTTAGAACATCTATGCATTATGATGATTGAGATGTAGCAGAAAATAATCCACCCCATGCTCAGAAATATAACTTTTACTGAAGTTCTAGCTTCTGATTTTCAAATATATGTTGATGAGAGGAAAAACAATTAGCTCTTAACTGGGAGAAAATTAATTGCTAAGTCTGGTTTGGACTGAAATAACCTGCAACTAATGGGTCTCAGGGAGAAAGAGACTTTGAAAGAGAGTAGGCAGACGACATAGAAAAGAAGATAGAAATACCAAAGATAAACCTCAACTTCTTAACAATTTTGATGACTGGTCCTGGGTATCACGCTACAGTCAAATCCGCTGCTTTGAAGCCACTGCCAAAGAAAGAGGTTAATGATTATTTTCTTGTTAGCATATGGACCTGGCCCTCTAAGAGAAAGAATGTCATTTTTGTTTAAATTTATATACCAATTCCACACAGTTTTTTCCAGTTATCTTATTCAAAGATACATTTTTCACTACATGCAGAGCGTAAACTACAACTTTGAGCATGTCTATATAATACAAAGTGAGTCAAAGGCTTAACAATTATACAAATCCCTCTATAAACGAAGACAGCTAATCCGGATAATTTAGGTAAATTACATGAAAAGGATTGTTTAGTACGATAAAGACAACTGTAAAATTGCCCAATGTCAACTTTATTATGCGTGGTGTTGATTCACCCTAACCTGTCATGGCTAATTTGACATGGTGATTTCAATAGACAGTTAAAATCTCAAACGATGCTCTGAAACTATGAAAAGTATGCACTTAAGCTATGTCAACATAATGTCTAAACATCCAGGTAAAGAGAGAAAAAGTCATTCAACTAATTTTGTTTGTGCTATATTAAACATTTGGGAATTGGTTTGTACTTGAGTTTTCCATATTTGTAAATATGGTGAAGATTGTATCCCTTTCTCCTGGAGGAAGCAGCATTTTTGTGCACTAGAAAAAGGGTTGAACTCAAAGCAAAGAGATATGGCTTTTGCCCCAGCCCTGATAGTAATAAATTGAATGACTTCTGACAAGCCCTTAACCTCTTCGAGTCTCCATTCCTTCTACTTTGCCTGCCTACTAACCTCATAGGGATGTTGTAGAATGTGGCTGTAGATACAAAACCATATAGAAAAGTTGAATGTGAGGTTTAAATGCAAAGGATTCTTATATTTATGCTTAGAATCATATCAATACAGACTATAATTTAAGAAAAGTACAGAAATAAATACACTAAGTTGCCAGTTCTGCGTGGGAAGCCTTAAGTAAAAAAACTGTAAAAATAGATTTTATAGCTAAAGTGTTTCCAGCTGTACTTCTATTTTTGTGTTTCAAAGATATGGTAAGTTTCAAACCTTCACAACTAGTTTAACTGCCTTGATCTGAGTGCTTCTGTTATTGCAATTTAATTATAAGCAATGGCTCAGTTGCAGGTTGGTCCACCCCATCCATTCATATTAATGGCAAAAATAACCACATGTGGTTCAGTTATTTCGGTCACTATGGTAACCAAACTGGAGATGCCTAATTCCTAAAGTACAGCTTAAATAATATCTCTTCTCTGCTCAAAACCCTTTAATAATACTTTACTGGTTAAAATATAATGCCCAAATAACTTAGGATAGAATTCAAGGCCAAAATTACCTTTCCAATATAATTTCTCCATTGCCCTTCCTCACATAGACTACGTTCCAATTAAATCACATCACTTCCATTACAGAGTCTGC
This sequence comes from Equus przewalskii, assembly GCF_037783145.1. Taxonomy (NCBI): domain Eukaryota; kingdom Metazoa; phylum Chordata; class Mammalia; order Perissodactyla; family Equidae; genus Equus; species Equus przewalskii. The sequence goes on from NC_091863.1 coordinate 61,163,291, forward strand.
ACTTTTTTTGTTTGTATGATTTTTTTCAAGTTGCCCCCTCCAAATGGAATGATCTTTTTCCCTAGCTTTGCCTCTCAGTCCTGTCAATCCTTCAAGTTTCTGCTCAAATACCACCTCTTCCATGAACTCTTCTGTGATCCCATCTAAATCTAATCTTTACTTTCTGAACTCACGTAACATTTTTGCCTGTATTTTAGTGCTTTTCATACTCTTCTCTATATCACAGATATGTTTTTATAGAAATTTAACCTCTCCAGACACTCAGTTTCTTCAGGAATGTGATTCCATCTCTTTGTCATTTTATTATGCACTATAACCAGAACAATGTATTGCATATAATAGATGCTTACTAAATATTTGTTGCTTCCCCAAATAATTGCTAAACAACCAATTGAAAAATAACCAATTTGGGAAATTGGTAGGCTAGTCACAAAAGCATTGAGTTCCATCTACCAACATAAATGTGGAATAAATAAGCATTAATATCCTCATTAAGGAGATAGAAATTATAGCACATAGAAATTAGTTGACTGCTGACATTTAGAGATTTGCGAATAATTTTAGCATAATCAAAACACATGCAAATTCATCATCATATTCATGGTCTCTTGTATATGCTTCTTTCAAATATAAAATAACTTAACATTTACTATGATTGAAGAAGAATCTCTTTGCCAGGACAATAATTATATGAAAGATGTATGCAAGGTACATAATGCTCAAGTACGTGAATAATTTCTTTAACACAGTGGTTAAATAAAACATTCTTGGTTCGTATTCTGACTTTATCATTTTCCAGCTATATAACCTTGGACAAATTCAGCAACCTCTGAATTTTAGTTTTCTCGTTGATAAAATGTGGAGACTAGTAGTAATTAACTCATATTATTGTAGGAGGAGCAAACTGAAAATTCTATAGATTTATTCCACTAACGACACAAAGTAAGAAATTCCTGGAATTCAGTAAGCTAGATTATGTACAAGTCTGTACATGTAAACATATGCATTCCAAAGCGGTTATGATGAGTGGATACTAGCAAAATGCCTGCATTCTTACAGCTACTGTTCCATGTCAACATTTTAATATATCAAAGCTAATCATTTTGCATCATACTGTACTAGCTTTTTCTCTCAACTTCCCTTGTTGGCAAATAACCTGAATATTGTTTTCTTCCTAATGTTTAAGGTAATATGATAAAAAATTTAAATAGATGATCGAACACTTAAAATATATTTATTTACTTTTTTTATAGGCCATTCAAATTTTGCCCCGATATTAAAAAAAAATTATGAGGTACCTGAAAATGTTGCTGCTTATAGATGATAAAGAAATATATTTGAAAAATCAGTTTGTTTGTGCATCTAAGGTTTATATGCTTTTATTTAGGCTTGTCATTGCAAAACTGCAACTCTTTTGAGAACCTAAAATAAGTCATTTAGAAATAAAAATTATAATAATATTCAGCATTTAACCATGATACTAAATTTTAGTTGTAGCCTGTATATTCTGATTTTAACCAGTCAGTGTGGAATTTTAAGCATGCACCCTATGCCAACTATTTTTGAGAATTTGGTATGTGAGTGATAGGAATGATGTTGCAAAGGTGTGGCTCCACGGCAAAGTTGAAAGCAGCATTATTAAAATTACAACCACTTAGTGCTTCTCTGTATTTGTAGGTCTTCACATTGTGTTTTATCATTTGCTATTAATTCCATCACTTTTACCAAAAAAAATGAATCTCATCTCACGTGTGCAAGTGTTTGAGCCTAGAGTGTCACAGGCCATATGGATCTTGTTTGAGACTCTTCCAAATCATAGATATCCATGTGCAACTAATAAAAGCCAATTTATTTAGCGGTAGGGAAGGCTGCTCTCAAGGCAAGTCCAAGAAGATCACCCTATAGGCTATCTAAGTACTAAACTCAAGGGAAATTACTTCATCCCAACTTGATCCAGACCACAGTAATGAATACTGTGATGTAGCCAATGTTCAACTATATTGACTTTACAGTACTGGAATTAATCCATTTACATTGCAACTCAATGAAGTCATTTCTAGACTTTGGTGCTTTTGAGGCTTATTTCATCCTTATAGGCCTAGATGCTGAACCACATAATCCCGAGAATTAATGATGTTACTGAAATGCTATTAACCTCATGATGATAATACCTGTGTTGCTTGGCATAAGCCTGTGAGATTTAGGTTGAGATCATGCTCCTATAACCTAAAGATGTTTTTCAGTGGCATTTCCTAAGATTGTCTATCAATATGTATTCTCTGTGCAGAACACTACAATATGCCAGGGGTTAGCTGTTTATAATTAGGCTAATCTGTGGGGTTATTTTAAGTTTAAGGTTGCCCACGGCTGAAGACAGAATTCTACATTATCTGAAATACTGAGTCTCAGAAATTTCTTGCTTTGAATTCTACTTTGGTTGATTAATTTGAATGGCAACTACAGGATGGATTGAGATTTATGATATTAACACTAACGTCACTATAATCTTGCAAGAGCTTGAGGTTTTACTATGGTATAAGCTATCTCCTTGCTTCTACCCATTTCTCTCCTATTTCTTCAATGTATTCTCAAAGCAGCAGTTAGAGGGAAGTTGTTAAAATGTGGCAAACCAAGTCACATCACTTCCATGCTCAAAGTCCTTCAATGGTGTCACATTTCACTTCAAATAAAAGCCAAAGTCCTTACAGTGACCTACAGGCTTTACCTGACCTTCCATGTCCCTCAACCCATTAGCCCTCTGACTTCATCTCCAATCCTCTCCCCGTAGTTTGCTCTGCTCTAGCCACACAAGCCTCTTTCCTATTCCAAGAATATGTCAAGGCACATCTTGACTCACAGTCATTGCTCTCTCTACGCTCTCTGCCCAGATTAATTTTCTTTAAGATTTTGGCATGACCCACTCCCTCATTTCTGTTTAGTCTTTACCTAACATTCACCTTCTCAATAAGAAGTTTTCTGACCACTGTCTCTATATGTTTACTTCTACCTCAACACTTCTTCTCCCTCTTCCTTGTTTTATTTTATTATTTTCAGAACTCTTAACACCTTTTAACATATTATAAAATCTGCATATCTATTATATATTTATTGTTTGTTATGAATCTATTCCCGCTAAAATGAAACTCCACAATGGTAAGGATTTTTGGCTTTTGTATTCATTGCTGTATACTCAGCCCTACAAATTTGCCTGGCACATGGTAAGCACTAAAAGAAGTAATGACTGACCTAAATCAGTGTTCAATGCCCTGGAATCACTCACGTTTCTCCCACTGACACACAATGAAAAGCAAAAAAAATTCATTAACATTCTAATAAATCCTTTCAATTAATTAGAACTCAAAATTCAAAGCCTCAAACCAGTTGTTCTCAGAATGGGGTTAAGGGATTATGTATACGAAAATTTCTGTGGTGTTTGTCAAAAATACAAGTTTCTTCACCTCAAAACTATTCATTAGAGATCCATGACAGGAGACACCAGAAAACTGCATTTTTTTTTTGAGGAAGATTAGCTCTGAGCTAACATCTGCTGCCAATCCTCCTCTTTTTTCCTGAGGAAGACTGGCCCTGAGCTAACATCCGTGAGCATCTTCCTCTACTTTATATGTGGTATGCCTGCCACAGCATGGCTGGACAAGCGGCGCATATGTCTGCACCCGGGATCCAAACCGGCAAACCCCAGGTTGCCAAAGAGGAACGTGCTAACTAAACCGCTGCACCACCTGGCTGGACCAAGAAAATTGCATTTTTAACAAGCATGCTATATGATTATTTTATATGTTAAAGTTTGAGAACAATTTCTCTAAACTGGAAGTGAGCTACCACTGCATGTGTGGTCATCCTTATTGTCTTTACCTAAGTATTTCTTTATTCAAAACAACCCACCATTTACTGCAATAACCATGAAACTTAAAGAAAAAATACCTTAGCCAGCACATACATCTAGTTCGGAAAAGTTAAAAGTAATGCTCAGGAGAAAAACAATCTTGAAAGATTCTTTTTTTTTTTTTTTTTAAAGATTTTATTATTTCCTTTTTCTCCCCAAAGCCCCCCGGTACACAGCTGTATATTCTTCGTTGTGGGTTCTTCTAGTTGTGGCATGTGGGACGCTGCCTCAGCGTGGTCTGATGAGCAGTGCCATGTCCGCGCCCAGGATTCGAACCAACGAAACACTGGGCCGCCTGCAGCGGAGCGCGCGAACTTAACCACTCGGCCACGGGGCCAGCCCCTTGAAAGATTCTATATTCACAAATTGAGATATTTTTAAATTTTTTCTTCCAAAGATGTTATTAAATGCATTCTCACATTCTAGATTCAGAAAAAGGGAAACAAAATTATTTTTTTCCATAATCTTCAATGAACAATATTTTAACTTTAAGAACATCCTATTCAATGAAAATTTTAAATTAATCAGAGTTTAAAAGAAATTGTTTGTTTTCCTCCATGCAAGCTTACTAACTGTCCCCAAATGAAAACATAAATAAAAATTATTTGACTTCAAAAGTAATTAAATTGAGACTATGGTGCATACATTTTATTAAGGACCTCAGATAAAAATTACAAAACAGATTTTTATGATCTTTTACTCTTAACATAAAAGCTATTTAGTTAAGTAAAAATGATGACTTTTCTATGTTCTATTTTTCACTTAAAGATATTTTGATAATTATTCTCTCATCTTGTTTGAAACGTCATATAATTTAATCATGCATGTTTAAATCATTTTTATAAAAGTGCATGAGGGATTAGTGAACTAAATTAAGATAAAAATATTGTTAACTATTCTGATGTAGCTATAATTTGATTTAGAATAATAGGCAATCAATTTTAAAAAGGATAACCTAATAAAGCCTCCTGTTTTTCCTTAAGGACTTAATAAACACAAAGCCTGTTTAAGTTTTAGCAGCAAATTTTATTTAATGAGAAGAGGCAGGCTAACCTGCCTTTACTTTTGCCTTTCAGAATCTTGTTTGAATTTACTAGGAACAGATATTTAGGCTCAGAAGCAATAACAAGAGTAATATGCACATTTCACTTAAGTGATTATTCATTCTCATATCTCACAACTGAATAAACCATCAATATATTTCCTAAGGCAGTACTTTCAAGTGTATGGTACTCTTTCTTCATATAAAATTTTATGTGGAGACATAGCATGTAAAACCTATGTAGATTGAGTTATTCTGATTTGAGGAGTGAGGACAAATAATCCAACTGCTTACCATTGCAGAGAAGGTAGTGCCCAACTGCCATCTCTGAGGCATTTCTTGTGGTTCCAGGATTCCAAAGAGCACAGTATGAAAAAAGTAAAGAATGAATCTGATGAATAAGATACACTGAATGGGGAAGCAAACAAAAGGAAAGTAATTTAAAAAGAATGGTAAGCCCATGGATTGCTATTTCAAAGCTATTACAAAAGCAACAGTAACTTCATATAAAGATTTTCCTTACCTGGATCCATCAATCAGCCATTATTAAAGCTGATTTGTTGGCTTCTGCTGCTTTAACGATTAAGAATTAAGAACTTGGAAAAGAGACTAATTGGAAATTATTTTCTCTAACCTATAAGACATATAGAAGACTATGTCTTATGTTTTGTATATTAGAAATGAAAAAGTAAATGATGGGAGGAGGTAGGACATTCGGCTAAGGAAAAATGAAGAGGTTGACAGATCCTTTCTATGAAAGCAACTATAAAATTGAACAAAAACGTCAAAAACAGTTACATCAGGGTTCTGGATATTAAACAAAGACAAACAACAAATTGAGAAATGATGACTAAAAAAACAGATGAATTTTACATAAGAACAATGGGAGTCTGTACATTCTTGCATGTAGATTTCCCCATTCTCACCTACCAAGGAAAAACTGGTTCTGAAATCCAGCAGTTTGCTGCCATAGGAAATGATTTTCTTTGGATAAGAGAGTAGGAATCTCATGTCCAGCAGTGTATGGAAAAAGCCTACAGCATTCCTACCCTGAGGCTGTAGCCCTAGTTAGGGCAAAGGAAAGACCTGAGGAGTAGCCAGAAATTTAACTGGGAGGGCCTGGAAATTAGCCGTTTAGTGGCTTTATTAGCATTTCTCATAGATTACAGCAAGTCCAGAAATCTCAGGGATTTGGTGGAATGTAAAAGCCAGAGAATACTTGAAAACTGCCTGAACTTGAATAAAATACTCAAAGCAAACATAGATCTATCAGTAGCAAATGAAAGCTTTACAGACTGAGGATGTTTGAACACAATTTCTGGCAAATTATTGACTGACCAACAAGCGGTGCAGATATAAAGGTGACCCCTAGGAAGACAGGTTAAGAATAAAATTAGAACTAAATTTATAAAACTGAGCAGACGCATTAGTGGACGCACAATGTAAGGGTGACAGATTCTGCAGATTAAGTCTAGGTAGGTTACTTACAAGACAAAATCAAACAAACAAAAATAACAAAATCTTTCAGAAGATAAACAAAGAAAATAAGAACTCAGAGTTGCTACAAATATTAAATTATAGGTCCAGTTTTTTTTAATTACCAGAAATGCCAAAAATGCAGAAAAATGTGACACATTCAGGAAAATAATCACTGAAAACTGTCTTGGAGTGGGCCTATAAGTTGGATTTAGCAGATGAATACTTCAAAGAAGCTATTATAAATATGTTCAAAGAATGGAAGTAAACCATATTTAAAGAAATGTAAAGAACGTTAAGCAATAAATAGAGGCTATCAGTAAAGAAATAGAATCTATTAAAACAATGTAATAGAAATCATGTAGTTGAAAATAAAATAAAATTTTACTAGATGTGATCCATAGTAGATGTAAAATGACAGAAGACATATTCAGTGAACTTGAAAACAGATCAATAAAATGTTTCTAATCTAAAGGAAATAAATTGAAGATAAATGAAAAAGGAGACGTGTGTGATAACGTCAAGCATTCCAACATACATTTAATGGAATTAACTAAAGGGACAGACAGAAACAAAGGAATAGGACAAAAAGTATTTGAAAACATAAGGGGCAAAACTTCCCAAATTTGACAAAAAGTATTAATCTACATATCAAAACGTTTATCAAAAGAAAGATAGATCCGTCCTTGTCAAATGATTAGAAGCAATTTTAAAAAAGCTTTTACAAAGAAATGATTGAGTCATATACAGGAAATAACAATGTAATTAATGGTTAACTCCTCATCAGAAACAACGGAAATCTATAAGACAGAAGAATGACTTATTTGGAGGGCTGAAAAAGTGTTAAAGGAAACTTCTACATCCAGCAATACTCTTTTTTAATAATGAAGGTGAAATAAAGGCATCTACAGATAAACAATGACTGAAAGAATTCATTGCTAGCAGACCTTTGAAAGACACTTACAAGAAATATTAATGGAAGTCCTTCAGGTACAAAGAAAGTAAATATAGAAGCTTACTCAAATCCACAGGAAAAAATTACACTAGAAATGATAAATATATGGATAAATATGAAAGACTGTATGATTATAGTTTCTCTTTTCTTCCCTCAATTTCTTTCAATAAGATTTTGTATAATAATAATGACAACATTGTATATTTGGTTTTATAACATACACATGTATATATATATATATATATGTATTATATGTATATATGTATGAGTGTAGTAGAACAAAAAATGGAAGGGAAATGTAAGTATGTTGGAGGAACATGGCTATATTCTACCAGAATTCACAAATATGTGGAAATTAAGCAATGCACCCATAAAAAACCAATCAGTCAAAAAAAGACTTCACAAAGTAAATTTAAAAAATACCTTGAGAAAAATGAAAGGAAAACACAACATACCAAAACTTATGGGTTGCTGCAAAAGCAGTGTTAAGAAGGAAATTTGTAGTTGTAAACGTTGACATTACAAAAGAAAAAAGAGTGGCTGGCCCAGTGGCACAGTGGTTAAGTGCACACATTCTGCTTTGGCCGCCCAGGGTTGGTTCAAATCCTGGGTGCAGACATGGCACCACTTGGCAAGCCATGCTGTGGCAGGCATCCCACATATCAAGTAGAGGAAGATGGGCATGGATGTTAGCTCAGGGCCAGTCTTCCTCAGCAAAAAGAGAAGGATTGGCAGCAGATGTTAGCTCAGGGCTAATCTTCCTCAAAAAAAACAAAAAAAGACCTCAATCAATAACCTAATTTTATGCCTTAAGAAATAGAAAAAGAGAGCCAAACTAAACCCAAGGCTAGCAGAAGAAGGGAAATGATTTTTAAAAAACTGAGCAGAGATAGATAAGATAGAAAATTTTTTAAAATACAGAAAATCAAGGAAACCAAAAATCATTTCTTGAAAGATACCAAAAAAATTGACAAACCATTAGCTAAATTGTGTTAAGAGTTTTTAAAAGGCTCAAATGACTAAAATCAGAAATAAAAATGGGGACATTAGTATTGACTTTGCAGAAACAGAAAGGATTATAAGAGAGTGTTATGCATACTTGTATGCCAACAATTTGTATAACCTGAATGAAATGGACAGATTTCTAGAAACACACAACCAAACAAGTCTGAATCATGAAGAACTAGAAAATCTAACTAGATCTATAGCTACTACAGAGATTAAAATAATAATCAAAGATCTCCCAACAAAGAAAACCTCTGGATCAGATGGCTTTACTGGTGAATTCTACCAAACATTTAAAGAAAAATTAACCTTATCTTTCTCAAACTTATTCAAAATTTGAAGAAGAGGAAAGGCCATCTAACTTATCTATGAAACTATAATTACCCTAATACCCAAGCCAGACAAAGGTACTACAAAAAAGAGAACTATACACCAATATCCCTGATGAACATTGATGCAAAAATCCTCAATGGAATATTACCAACTAATTTCAAGAACATATTAAAAGTGTTACATACTACGACTTAGCGAAATCTATTCCTGGAATGCAAGGATGCGTTAACATAGGAAAATCAGCCATATAACACCACACTTCCAGAATGAAGGAAAAAACACACATGACCATCTCAACTGATGGAGAAAAAGCCTTTGACAAAATACAGCATCGTTTCAAGAAAAAAATCAGTCAATAAGCTAGTAATAGAAACTTCCTCAACATAATAAAGGCTATATATGAAACCCCACAACTAACATCATACAAAATTGTGAGAGACTAAAAACTTCTTAAGATCAGGAACAAAACAAGGATGCCTGCTTTTGCCACTTCTATTCAATATGGTAGAGGAAATTCTAGCCAAAGCAATTAGGCTTTGACAGAAAATCAAAGCATCTGGATTGAAAGGAAGAAAAAAATTATCTCTGTCCACAGATGACATAATCGTATTTGAAGAAAATTCTAATGTTTATATTTTAAAAACCTGTTAGAACTAGTAAATTCAGTAAAGTTGAAGGATACAAAATCAACACTAGATCGGTTGCATTTTTATACACCACAGTGTAAGTTCCTGACAATTAGATTTTTTTATTAAAATCTAAGTGCCAGACATTAATTTTTGATTGCCAAGAAATCTGCTTCAAAGACATTTATCTTGAATAAAAACATTACCAGCTACAGAACAAGATAAACAACAGGCCACCTCACCCATGAAGTTCCTTCTTTTTTAGGAAACTCTGGTAGAAAGATAACTAACCATTTGACTCCCTGAGTTTCCCTTTCTGCACTTTAATCCTTGTTCTTATGTTTTAAGTTCAACAATAAAAAAGGAACCTGGGAAACCGTAGGCACTGCACTCTTGATCTCAATAAAGGCAGAACCCCAGGTCTGCATTCTTTCTCTCTCTCTATCCATGACCTTACTGTATGGCCTTGGCCATGCCACATACCCTCTAAGACTTGTGAGTAATAAATCTGGTCATTTCAAAGTTCCCTGATAGTTGCTGCTGAGGTGCATCTTGCAATCATAATAAGAACACAAGGGCTGGTCCAGCCACAACATTGGGTCTGGTCAGGGAAGTGTCTGTGGGGTCTCACCACAAGTAGTGTAGGCCCAGGTGGGTGTCTCAGGCATTTCTAGCCGATAATATCACTATCTATAGCATGATACTGACCTAAAACATGCACTAACCATGAATAACCTGAAAAGAAAATTAAGAAAACAATTTCATTTATAATAACATCTAAAATAATAAAATATTTAAGTATATATTTAGCCAAAGAGGCAAAAACTTGTACACCAAAACTAAATCATTGTTCTAAGAATAAAGAAGTCACAAATAAATGGAAAGGCATCCTGTGCTCACGAATTGGAAGATTTAATATTGTTAAGATTTTAATACTACTTAATGTGATCTACAGATTCATCACAATGCCTGTCAAAATCCCAATGAAGATTTTGATAAGAACATATGTAGAAGATTTACACTTTCTGATTTCAAGCATCCTACCAAAATACAATAATCAAACAGTGGGGTATTGACATAAAAACAGACATGCAGACCAATAAAATGTAATAGCACACAAATAAAAACTTGCATATGGTCAGAAGATTTTTGAAAGAGTGCCAAGAGCATTTAATTGGGAAAGTGAAGTCCTTTCAACAAATAGTGTTGAGAAAAGTGAATATCCACATGCAAAAGAATGAAGTTTGACCTTATACTATATACAAAAATTGATTCTAAAATTGATCAAAGACCTAAATGTAAGAGCTGAAGTTATAAAAATCTTACAAAAAAACATACAGGAAAAGCTTCATGACTTTGGATTTGGCAATAATTTATTGGATATGTTGCCAAAATCCCAGGCAAAAAAAAGGAATAAAATAGATAAGTCGAGTTTAATCAAAATTAAAAACTTTTGTATATTAAATGACACTTATAAGTGAGGAAAAAGGAAATCCACAGAATGAAACAAACTATTTGCAAATCACATATATGATGAGGGATTAATAAACAAAATATATAAAAACTCTTACACCTCAGCAACAAATATAAAAGCTAGCCCCCAATTAAAATATGAGCAATGGACTTGAATAAACGTTTCACACACACAAACGCAAAATATATATATACAATAGCCATTAAGCACCTGAAAAGATGTTCAACATCACTAATGATTAGAAAAATACAAGTCTAAACCACAATGAGTTACCTCTTTGTACTCATCGGGATGGCTATTATCAACCATAAAACAACCAAAGAACAGAAAATAACAAGTTTTGTCAAGGATGTGGAAAAATTGGAGCTCTAGTGAATTGCTGTTAAAATGTAAAAGGGTGCAGCTGTTGTGGAAAATAGAGTGCTTCCTCAAAATATTAAACATTGAATTACCCTGTGATCCACCAATTCCATTCTAGGTATATAACCAAAAGAATTTAAAGCAGGGCTCAAAGAGATATTTGTACACAAATAGTTATAGCAGCATCATTCACAGTAGCCAAAAGATAGAGAAGCAACCCAAATGTCCATCAATGGATGAATGGATAAAGAAAATGTGGCATATACGTACTATGGAATATTGTTGAGCATTACAAAGAAACCAAATTCAGATACATGCCACAACATGAATGAACCTTGAAAACACTAAGCTAAGTGAAATAAGGCAGACACAAAAGGATAAATATTATGTGATCCACTTTTATGAGGTATCTAGAATATTCAAATTCACAGAGACATGAAATAAAACAGAAGTTAGCATAGGCTGGCTTGGGAATAATGGAAAGTTACTGTTAAAGGTCACAGAGTTTTGGTTTGGGATGATGATAGTTGTGGAGTTGGATAGTGATGATGGCTGTGCGACAATGTGAATGTACTTAATGCTAATGAATTGTACACTTAAGGTTGGTTATAAGGTAAAATTTGTTAGATATATTTTATCTCAAAAATGTGGATCTTTAATAAAAGAGAATGATTCAATTATTTATTGTTTATAAAGGATAAAATTTAGATTTAAAGAAACAGATTGAATGTAAAGTGGTGGAAGTACATATACATCACAAATAGTAAAATAGTGATGAAGTGGCTATTTTAACATAAGACAAAACAGAAGTTATGGTAAGAAATATTACTAGAGAAAAAGTGACATTTCATTATCGTTAAATGTTCAATACTTCAGGAATATATATAATTTATAAATTTATATGCAACTAAGAAGCAAGTCCCCAAGTACATGAAACAAAAACAACAGAAATGAAGAAAGACAAAAATCAACAATTATACCTCAATATTTCAATATGTCACTCAAAACAATTGTCAGATATCTAGAAAGAAACTCATCAAGGAAATAGGAAATTTGAATAGAACTATCAAACAATTTATGTAAATGAAACTACAGAATACTCAAACATATCAAAACAGGCATTTTTTTCAACTGTGTAGGAGCCAGTTTCTTCAGAATAGACCACATGTTAGGCCACAGAACAAGTCTCACTATAAAATCATTGAAATCATTAAAAATATGTTCTGTGCTTGCGATGGCATTAAAATAGAATTCAGCAACAGAAGGAAGTTTGGGAAATCCCCAAATATTTGGGAAGTTTTAAAATACACTTCCAAAAATCCACGGGTCTACAAAAAAAATCACATGTGAAATTTGAAAATATTTTGAACCAAATGAAAATTTATACACAAAATACCAAAATTTGTGAGATGCAGATAAAGCTGTGCTTGGAAAGAAATTTGTAGTTTTTAACAATTATATTAGAAAAAACAGAAGTCTCAAACCAATAATCAAAATCCCACTTTAAAATACTGGAGAATAACGAGCAAGATAAACTCAAAATAATCAGGAAAACAAAAGAATAAATACCCAGTACAAAAACAATGAAATAGAAAACAGAAATACGTATAAAAATCAATTAAAATAAAATTTGGTTATTTGAAAAAGTAGGCAAATTTAAAGACCTTTATTCATACTAACAAAGAAATTAATAGGAAAGAGAAGTGAGTAAATTTCTGGAAATGTGGTAATATTTAATTTTCTGGTTACAATTCAATGAAGATTGAATTTAGTAACTAGATATTTTAAAAATCATAACAGAGGAAATTTTTTAAAATGTTAATTAAAGTATTAAATAAGATATCACAATATAAATTAAAATGTACTTAGAATTGAATGATAAGAAAGCTACCACATATCACAAATTGGTGGATACAGCTAAATAGTACTTATAGTAAGTGTTATGTCCTCAAATGCATATCATAGTAAAGAAAATAAAAACTAAAATTCATGAGTTGTGACCAATTTAAGCAGTTATAAAAATAACTCTAGGTTAAACTCAAGGTTTTTTCTGGTTGCTGTATTTGAGGGCAATACATGCCATATTTCAATGTACTGTGCTGACCCCTTTTATCACATAACCCATAAGGCTGTTAGTTTTGAGTAGAGCCCAAAGCAAGATAGGTTTCTGCAGCAGATCTAGGCTGTGGTGAAAGTCTGCCTGACACTTGAAATTAAGTGTCACTTAATTTCTGACACTGCAGAAAGTGGTGTTTGAAATGCCATTGGTAAATAAGTTTGCTGTGGAAGACTGGGGTAAATCCATGGATCCATCTGCGTATAAATTTTCCTTTCTTAAGAAGCAATTCCTGAGACTGGCCCCGTGGCCGCGTAGTTAAGTTCGGACGCTCCACTTCAGTGGCCCAGGGTTTCGCTGGTTCGGATCCTGGGCGCAGACATGACACCATTCGTCAGGCCATGCTGAGGCGGTGTCCCACATAACACAGGCAGAGGCACTCACACTAGAGTATAAAACTATACAACTGCATATTGGGGGGCTTTGGGGAGAAGAAAAAATAAAAAAGAAGATTGGCAACAGTTGTTAGCTCAGGTGCCAATCTTTAAAAAAATAAAAAAAGAGTCAATACCTGGCTTGCTGCTGGTCTCTTGCAAAGAGCTCAGCATTTGACTGTGGGACATCCAGTGACCAAGCTATCTAAGCTGCCAAGCTGTGTGCTCTGATCCACTAAGCCATAAGATTGGCATGTATAGCAGGTCTCCATATCAAATAGTTGTGGTTTGAGTAGGTTCACTCAAACCAAAATCACTGGTTTGAGTGATTTTGAGGTTCAGAATGCAAAGCAATTCACATAAATAGAAGGCACAACCTCTCACAATACCTACTCTACCTGCACTGTATCCCCACCCTGTGACTCAATCTTCGTTCTCATGGGCATACCTGACAGAGGAAGAAAGCAATTGCGCCTAGTTTACAGGGACTTTGTATGATATGCTGGCACTTGCTGGAAGTGAAATACTGCTGCATTACAACCCTACTCAGGAGTGGCTCTAAAGGACTGTGGTGAAGGAAAATCCTCCTAGTGGGAGAACCTTCAGTGAGTATATCTTGTCCACTTTTTGAAGATGGAGAGTCGACCTGACTTATGAATCCACATTGACTCACATACAGTGGTTAATGATTTGAATGGTTTGTGAGGCATTTGGAAGGAAGAAAATTGATAATAAGTGAATCTGGGGAAAATATGTCAATAGAGCTTTAAGAATAAGCTTACCAAAGACACACTGCTCTACTTTCTATTGGAGGATGTTTGAAACCTGCAGGCTGTGTTTCCCAGTCCTCATGTCATCTGGCTCCTGGCTGAGTTTGACAAAATGGAGGCAAGGGATTTTAGGGTGGGAAGATGAATGAAGCCGTGATATTTCTCCTCCTCTCTCTCTGTGACCACATCTCCCCTCCAACGGAAAGAAAAGCAGATGCAAAGCAATGAATGAATCTGAAATCAAACAGGCTGAAAAGTGGCTCAATCACCCATATTTACTTCTTAGCATCTATACTCACCTTTTACACATATTTAATAATTTTTTTCCTTATGACATAAACCAACCATTAGTGACAGAAATAAAGGCATTTTCTTTCTCTCCAAAGAGACATAAGGTCTCACCTTTTATCATAAGAAAAGAGTCCGGCCTGAGCAACAATCAATTCTCTGATTGTGGCTCCTCGTGGACTAGTGACACAGAAATTAAATTGAAAAGTTAAACAAAAGCAGTACTATTCTTAAAAAGTACTAGGGGCATACTATATGATTCCACATCTATGCAGTACCTGGAGTAGTTAAATTCATATAGGCAGAAAGTAGAAGGGTGATTGCCAGGTACTTGGGGGACAGGAATATGAGAAATTGTTGTTTAATGCATTTAGAGTTTCAGCTTTGCAAGATGAAAATAGTTCTGGACATAGGTTACGCAAAAATGTAAGCATACTTAAAACTACTGAGCTATACACTTAAAATTCATTGATAGCAAATTTCATGCTGTGTGTACTACCACAGTTAAATAATAGTTGGGGCAGGAATATAGACATATAGATCAATGGCATATAATTGATAACAAAGAAATGATCCCATATATGGTTCAATTTTCAACAAGGGTGCCAAGTCAATCAAATGGGAGAAAGAACAATCTGTTCAGCAACTGATGCTGGGACAACTAGATATCCACATGCCAAATAGTGACATTGGACACCTACCTCACACCACAAACAAAAATTAACTCAAAATTGATCAAAGACCTAAATTTAAGAGCCAAAATTATTAAATTTT
The DNA here is from genome assembly GCF_037783145.1 of Equus przewalskii. NCBI lineage: Eukaryota > Metazoa > Chordata > Mammalia > Perissodactyla > Equidae > Equus > Equus przewalskii. Next base: position 61,178,788 of record NC_091863.1, read on the forward strand.
TAGATGAAAACATAGAAGTAAATCTTCGCGACCTTGGATTTGGCAATTGATTCTTAGAAGTGACATCAAAAGCACAAGCAATAAAAGAAAAATAGATAAATTGTACTTCCTTAAATTAGAAAACTTTTGTACATCAAAAAACACCATCAAGAGAGTAAAAAAACAGCCTAAAGAATGGGAGAAAATATTTGCAGATTATATATCTGATAGGAGTACAGTGTACAGAAAATATAATGAACTCTTACAACTCAACAATAAGAAGACAATCAGCCCAACTAAAAAATGCATAAAAGACTTGTGTAAACATTTTTCCAAAAAAGATATACAAATTTCCAACAGTACATTAAAAGATGGTCAACATTATTGGTCATTAGTTAAATATAAATGAAAATCACAATGAGATACCGCTTCACACCCAATAGAACAGCTATAAGTTAAAAAGAGAAAATAAGTCAACAAGGATGGGGAGAAACTGAAACCCATGTATATTGTTGGTGGAAATGTAAAATGGTGCAGCTGCTGTGCAGCCCTATGTTCACTGTAGCATTGTTCACAATAGCCAAGACTTGAAAGCAACCTAGACATCCATCAAGAGATGAATGGCTAAAGATGATGTGGTATATATAAATATACACAATGAAATACTGCTTAGTGATAGAAAAGATAAACTCTTGCCATTTGCTACAACATGGATGAATCTTGAGGGTATTATGCTAAGGGAAACAAGTCAGACAGGGAAAGATAATTACCATATTACTTTACTCATATGTGGAAGATAAGGAAACAAACACATGGATAAGGAGAGCAGATTAGTAATTACCAGAGGTGAAAGGTGTTGCGGGGAAGGCAAAAAGGGTAAAGAGGCAGACGTGTACGGTGACAGATAAAAACTAGACTATTGGTGGTGATCACGATGCAAATTATACAAAAACTGTCATATAATAATGTACCCCTGAAATTACGCAATGTTATAAGCCAACATAACTTCAATAAAATAATTAAATTTAAAAAAGCTAAGCCCAAGTTTAGAAGAAGGAAGGAGAAAAAAGATCAGAACAGAAATAAATGACAGGATAGAAAAGCAATAGAAAAGACCAATGAAAGTAACATTTATAATTTTGAAAAGATAAACATACCTGGCAAATCTTTACCTTAACTTAAGAAGAAAAAAAGAATAGCACAAATAAATTAAATTGTAAATGAAAAAGAAGTCAATACAACTGATACCACAGAAATACAAAGAATCATAATGGACTACTATAAAAAAGTATATGTCAACAATTTTGACAATCTGCAAGAAATAGATAAATTCCTAGCAACAAAGAACCTGTTAAGATTGATTCATGAAGAAGTAGAAAATCTGAACAAGAAAGAGGATTGAATCCGTAATTAAAAACCCCTCAACAAATAAATCCCAGGATGAGATAGATTCACTGATGAATTCTACCAAATATTTAGAGAATTAACATCAATTCTTCTCAAACTCTTCCAAAAAATTGAAAGGTAAGAAGCATTCCCAAACTCATTTTATAAGGCCAACATTACCTTGATATCAAAGCCATATAAGGATACTACAAGAAGAGAAAACTACAGGCCAATATCCTTGATGAATACAGATGAAAACTTCTTGACAAAATACTAGCAAACCAAATTCAATAGCATATTGAAACAATTATACAACATGATCAAGTGGGTTTTATCCCTTGAGTACAAGGATGGTTCAACATTTGCAAATCAAACAATGTGATGCATCTTGTTAATAGAATGAAAGACAAAAATCATATGATCATTTCAATAGGTGCACAAAAAGCATTTGACAAACTTCGACATCCTTTAAGGATAAGATCTTTTAACAAATTGGATATAAAAAGAATATACTTAAACATAATAAAGGACAGATATGAGAAACTCACAGCTAACATCAGATTCAACTGTGGAAGGTTGAAATCTTTCCCTCTACAATCAGGAACAAGACAAGGATGCCTACTCTCATCCTTCCTATTCAACATGGTACTGGAAGTCCCAGCCAGAACAATTAGGCAGGAAAAACAAAAGAAAGTGTTCAAATCAAAAAGGAAGAAGTAAAATTGGCTTTGCTGCTGAGTACATATTCTTGTATGTAGAAAATACTAAAAAGCCTCTAAAAAGCCATTAAACCTAATAAACAAATTCATAAAGTTTCAGGATACAGAATCAGTTGTATTTCTACACACTAACAATGAACTGAGAAATAAATAAAGAAAACAACCCCATTTACAATAGCATCAAAACAATAAGAAACTTAGGAATAAAAGTAACCAAAGAGGTGAGAGATCTGTAAACTGATAACTATAACACATTGATGAAAAAGATATTGAAGAAGACACAAACACATAGAAAGATATCTCTTTTTCATGGATCACAAGATTTATTATTGTTAAAATGTCCATAGTACCCAAAGATATCTACATATTCAATGCAATTACTATCAAAATTACAACAGCATTTTCACAGAAGTAGTAAAAACAATCCTAAAATTCATACGGAACCACAAGAGATCCTGAAGAGTCAAAGAAATCTTGAGAAAGAACAAAGATGGAAGTATCACATTTCTTAATTTCAAAATATGTTGCAAAGCTACAGTAAGCAAAACAATATGATACTGGCATAAAAACAGACACATAGGCCAGCCAGTTGAACAGAATTGAGAGAACGGAAATAAACCCACACATATATGGTCAACTGATATTAGACAAGGGAGCCAAGGATACGCAATGGAGAAAGGATAGTCTCTTCAATAAATGGTATGGAAAAACTGGATATACACATGCAAAAGAATGAAGTTGGGCCATTATCTTACACCACCCGCAAATATTAACTCAAAATGCTTTAAGGACTTAACCTTAAGACATGAAACCATAAAAATTCTGGAAGAAAACTGAAGGAAAAAGCTCCTTGACATTGTCATTGGCAATTATTTTCTGATCTGACATCAAAGCACAAGGAACAAAAGCAAAAATCAAAAAATGGCACTACAGCAAACTAAAAGGTTCTGCACAGGGTAAGAAACAAGCAAAAAACGGAAAGGCAACATGAAGAATGAGAGGGAATATTTGGAAACCATATATCTGATAAGGAGTTAGTATCCAAACTATATGTGATACTCATACAACTCAATAGCTGAAAAGCAAAATCTCATTAAAAAATTGGTACAGAAACCAAATAGACATTTTTACAAAGAAGCCATCAAAATGGCAAACAACTATAGAAAAAGGTGCTCAACATCACTAATCATCAGAAAAATGCAAGTCAAAACCAAAACAAGACATCATCTTACACCTGTCAGAATGGCCACTATTAAAAAGATAGGGGATAACTAATGTTGGTGATGATATGGAGAAAACGGACCCTTGGTGCACTGTTGGTGAGAATATAAACTGGTACAGCCAGTATGAAAAGAGTTATGGATGTTTCTCAAAAAATTAAAAATAAAACTGCCATATGATCCGTTAATTACACTTCTGGGTATATATCCAAAGAAAATGAAATCAGTATCTCAAAGAGTTATCTGCAATCCCATGTTCATTGCAGCTTTATTCATATGGATACAACATTACATGGAAACAACCTTAATGCCCATATACAGATGAATGAATTTAAAATAAGTGCTTAATACAATGGACTATTATTCATCCATAAAAAAGGAAATCCCCTCATTTGCAACAACATGGATAGACCTTCAAGGCATCATGGTATGTGAAAGAATTCAGAGAGAGAAAGGTACTGTATGATCTCACTTATATGTGGAATCTAAAAACATCAAACTCAGAAACACAGAGTAGATTGGATGTTGCCAGGGACTGCAGGGTAGGGGAATTGGGAGAATTTGGTCAAATTTTACCAACTTTCGGTTATAAGATGAATGATTTGGGGGTATCTAATGTACAGCATGGTGACTATAGTTAACAATACTGTATAGTATTCTTGAAAGTTCCACGAGAGAGGAGCTTTAATTTTATCACCATAACATCAACAACAAAATAGTAATATGTGAGGTAAAGGATGAGTTGATTAACTTTATTGCAGCAAACATTTTGCAATATATATGTGTAACAAATCACCACACTGTACACTTTAAGCTTACATTATGTTGTGTGTGAATTATATCTCAAGAAACCTGGAAAAAAATGTACAGGCAAGAAATGTGATCCTTTGAGAAGAAGAGTTGAAATACAACAGAAACACATTCTACATTCTTTCTCTTGGACTCAGATTTACCTGAAATTTTCAGCTGCACACGCATAGGATGATTCATCAGAATTGGTTTTATATTCATGTGGTAAATTTTGGGAAAAATTTTGGCAAATAATTAAGGTGAATATTCAGATAATGAGATTTTTGGATACCAGTACATCACAAAGCCAATGACATCTCATCACGTCCACAAATAGGATGCTAGGTTAAGACACAAGAATTTTCTACAAGGCTGTGGAAGCTACAAAAGTAGATATATCACAGATATAGATCTTATTTCAAGCAAAGTCAATACAATACTATATAATATTTTTTTATTTTTTCATTGTCATTTTACTGAAGTCACGTTGGTTTATAATGTTGTGCAAATTTCAGGTGTACATCATTGTATTTTGGCTTCTGTATAGATTACATCGTGTTCACTATGAAAAGTCTGTTTTCCATCCATCCCCATATATATGTGCCCCTTTAACTATTTTTCCTTCCCCCCCACCAACTTCCCCTCTGTTAACCACCAATTTTTTCTCCTTATCTATGTGTTTATTGGTTTACCTTCTACATATAAATCAAATAATATGGTATTTGTCTTTCTCTGTCCAACTTACCTCACTTAGCAGAATACCCTCAAAGGTCCAGCCATGTTGTTGCAAATGACATGATTTTATCTTTTTGATGGATGAGTAGTATTCCAGTGTGTGTGTGTGTGTGTGTAAACCACACCTTCTTTATACATTGATCCATAGATGGGTACTTGGGTCATGAGTCTTGGCTATTGTGAACAATGCTGCCATGAACATAGGGGTGCATATATCTCTTTGAATTAGTGTTTCCACGTTCTTTGGATAAATACCAAGAAGTGGCATAGACGGATGATATAGTAGTTCTATTCCTGATCATTTGGGGAATCTCCGCACTGTTTTCCATAGTGGCTGCACCAGTTTACATTCCCACCAGCAGTGTATGAGGGTTCTATTTTCTCCACATCCTCTCCAACACTTGTTATTTCTTGTCTTTTTAATTATCACCATTCTGACAGATGTGAGGTGATTATCTAGTTGCAGTTTTAATTTGCATTTCTGTAATAATTAGCGATGCTGAACATCTCTTCATGTGTTTGCTGGCCATCTGTATAACTTCTTTGGAAAAATGTCTGCTCATATTCTCTGCCCATTTTTTGATTGAGCTGTTCACTTTTTGTTGTTGAGTTGTATGAGTTCTTTATACATTTTGGAAATTAACCCCTTATCGGATATGTGATTTGCAAATATCTTCTCCAAGTTGCTTTGTTGTCTTTTCATTTATTGAAGGTTTCCTTTGCCTTGCAGAAGTTTTTAGCTTGATGTAGACCCATTTGTTTATTTTTTGTTTCCCTTGCCTGAAGAGACATGGTATTAAAAAAGATACTGCTAAGACCAGTGTCAAAGAGTATACTATGTGTTATTCTACAAGTGTCATGGTTTCAGGTGTTACATCCAATTCTTTAATCCATTTTGAGTTAATTTTTGTGTGTGGTATAAGATACTGGTCTACTTTCATTCGTCTACATGTGGCTGTCCAGTTTTGCCAACACCATTTATCGAAGAGACTTTCCTTTCTCCATTGTATGTTCTTGGCTCTTTTGTCAAAGATTGGCTGCCCATAGATGTGTTGTTTTATTTGAAAAGTGACACTAAGAACTAACAAAGTAAAGAATCTCATTATTCTCTTTCAACTTAACTTCCTGTTTCTTTTATTTTTTTTTAGCCTGATTTAACGTTATGCCTTTGAGCTTTAAATGTCTTCATAGCATCATGCCTTATCTGTCAAGATATATTTGTCTCTCTTTTCTCTTAAACTGTCCATTTGGACATTTTGGTAAACTCATCTTGTAGGCGTTCAGCCCTGCCTGGGCATTCTCTTAGCTATTGCACTCTGAAGCAAACAGAAAACGCTTTTATAGGATACTATAATTACAGGCTGAATAATAGAACTGAAATTGAAGCTGGAAAAGTAGCCTGAGTAAGTAAGGTATATTTTTTATAAATGGAATAACTGATGGGTGATTATTTTATCAGTCATATTGGTCTAGCATTGAATGCATACTTTTAATGGATAAAAAAAAGGATAACCAAATGGAGGTAAAACATCTGGATCTATTATTAATTAAAAATATAATTTACATAGACCTTTCTGTGGTACAATATGATAAAATAAATGTTCCAAAAATCTCTACTGTCATATTTTTACATGTATTCAGTGCTGATTGCGATTTTAGAGCTGTTACATTAACAAGAATTTTCAGTGCTACTTCCAATAATAGTGGGGACAGTTGTACAAAAATGCTTCAGGTATAAAGGAGCAAATCCAGAACTAAACTTATTACAATGAGAAAAACCACACAATAATAGTTTTAAAAAATGATTTGAGGAAAGAAGCAGTATTAATAATAATCTCTAAATCTTTACATTCAACTGCTGAAGGGTGTATTAGTAAATGGAAAGAAACTTCTGTTTAAATTAATTTATACTTTCATTTTTATTTCAGAATAGGTAACTCTGGAATATATTAACTTATAGAATTTTATTATTTAAGATTATTTGATATTATTTTAAAGATATTTATTTTGTTTCAACTAAAATAATGATGCCTAAACTTATTACATTTTACCTGTTAATTGACTGTTCTTAATTTGTCGGGATAAGACACAGTTTGTGGCTCTTTCTTCAATAGAAACTTGCTTAGTAAAATCTGAATTGTGTGACAAACCTACAGGTTATGGCCCTATGAGAAACAGACTTCTAAAATCCGTCTTAGAATAGCACCTCTTAACCTTTCACGCAAATTTGAATCACCCAGAGATCTTATTAAAATGAAGATTCTGTCAGCAAATATAAAGTGGGGCCTGACAGTATTCATTTCTATAAAGATCCTAGTTGATGCCTACATTGTTGTTCCATGGACCACACTTCGAATAGCAATATTCTAGAATAGTGATTCACAGCCTTGACTATGCTTTCAAATTGCCCGAGGAGTTCTAAAAATTACTCGTATGTTCAATTGGTCTGGGGAGTAGCCTGAGCGTCAGAATTTTTTTCCTTTTAAGTACACTTTATTTTTTAAAGAAGTTTTTAAGTTCACAGCAAAATTGAGAGGAATGTACAGAGATCTCCCATATAACTCCTGCCCCATTACATACACAACCTCCTCCATTATCAACATCCCCTCCCAGAGTTGTACATTTGTTACAATTGATGAACCTACATAGGCATGTCATTACCACTCAAATTCCACAGTTTACATTAGTGTTCACTCTTGGAGTTGTATGTTCTATGGGTTTTGACAATGTATAATGACATGTATCCATTGTTGTAATATCACACACAATAGTTTCACTGCCATAAAAATCCCCTATGCTCCACCTATTCATTGCTCCCTGTCTCCTTCCTCATAACTACTGATCTATTGAATAGCTCCAGAGTTTTGCCTTTTTCAGAATGCTATATCATTGGAAGTATACAGTACATAGCCTTTTCTGACTGGCTCATATCATTTAGTAATGTGCATTTAAGGCTCCTCCATGTCTTTTCATGGCTTGATAATTTAGATTTAGCACTGAATTGTACTCCATTTTGGGATATACACAGTTTGTTTACCCATTCATCTACTGAAAGATATGTTGGCTGCTTCCACGTTTTGGCAAATGTGAATAAAGCTGCTATAAACATTTGTGTGTGAGTTTTTATGTAGACATAAGTTTTCGGCCACTTTGGGTAAACATCAAGGAGTGTGTTTGCTGAATTGTAAGGTAATAATATGTTCAGTTTTGTAATAAACTGCCGAACCGACTTCCAGGCTGACTTTACCATTTTGCATTCCCATCAGCAATGAATGAGTTTCTGTTGTGCCAAATCTTCACCAGCATTTGATGTTGTCAGTGTTTTGGATTTTGGCCATTCTGTTAGGTGAGTAGTGGTATCTCAATGTTGTTTTAATTTGTATTTCCCTGTGACATACAATGTGGAGCATCTTTTCACATACTTAATTATCATCTGTACATCTTTTTTGATTAAGTGTCTGTTCAGGTATTTTGCCCATCTTTTCATTGGGTTGTTCATTTTCTTATTGTTGGGTTTTAAGTGCTCTTTGAATATTTGGATAATAGTCCATTATCAGATATGTCTTTTACAAATATTTTATCCTAGTCTGTGACTTGGCTTCTCTTTCTTTTGACAGTGTCTTTAGGAAAACAGAACTTATTAATTTTAATGAAGTCCAGCTTATAAATGATCTATTTCTAGGATACTGTGTTCAGTGTTACATTTAAAAAGTCATTACTATACTTATGATCATTTGATTTTCTCTTGTTATCTTCTAGAAGTTTTAAAGTTTTGCATTTTATATTTAGGTCTGTGTGTGATCCATTTTGAGTTAATTTCTTCGAAGGGCACAAAGTCTGCTTCTATATTTTTTTTGCATGTGGATATTCAGTTTTTCCAGCATCATCTGTTGAAAAGTCTATCTTTTCTTTATTGTATTGCCTTTGAGTCTTTGTCAAATATAAATTTATTATATTTATGTGGGTCTATTTCTGGGACTTCTGTTTTGTTCAGTTGATCTGTTTGTCTAGTCTTTTGCCAATATCACACTGTTTTGAATACTGTAGTGGCAAAGGTAACCAACCAAAGGTGCATACTAGTTAAAGAGAGCACGATAGATTTTATTCAGTAATAATTATTGCAATGGGGAAGATAGTTCAGCATGAGCTGAACACAACTTCACTGAAACAAAAGGGTGGATATTTTGTAGGGCTTGTATGCCCTAAGGGAAAAGCCTTGAGGGGTGTTAAGTGGCATGGTGCACTCAACTAGCCCATGTGGATTTATTAATTGGCACTTATCCAAAGGAGAAACACACTTTTTATATTTTTATAACAAGAGACAGTGGTGCAAGACAGAGCATAGCACCCACTGGGCTGGGAGCAAGAGCAAGAATGATCTTTTCGAATGTTTGCCTTTTAGAGAGATGGCTCTCAAGTCCTTGAGAGGACAACCCTGGATGGTAGAAGATTTTATTTCAAAGGGACAGAGAAAGAATTTATAATTGCAGGTTTTCTACTGCTCTAAGAGAGGATTCAGGGTCCTATCTGACAATCAACAGCTTTTGGCTGGGATAAACACTAAATTCTCCTGATAGCACTGAGCTTTCTCAGGCAGGCACTTTAAGGGGAGCTGGGGACATCATAGAAATGCATCTTTGAGCCGCTAGAAATTACGCTTGTTTATGTTGAAATTTCTTAATTTTGGGGGAGATAGATGAAATAATTTGTGCTAAGAGTCTGCAGTTTTTAAAAGCCAAGTTTGAGGCCTAGTCAAGATGTGGGCCAGAGGGGCCTGACTAGAGTTTGATCAACAGAGTCTTTGACAGTAGCTTTATAGTAGGAGTGTCATTCCTCTGAATTTGTTCTCCTCCAATTCTATTTTGGATATTCTTGACCTTTTCCTTCTTAATAAAAACTTTAGAATCAATTTGTTGATATACACAAAATAACTTCCTTAGATTTTGATTGGGATTGCATTGCATTTACAGATCAAGTTGGGAAAATCCAACATCGTAACAATATTGAGTCTTTCTGTCCATGAGCAGGGAATATATTTTCATTTATTTCGTTCTTTGATTTCTTTTATCAGAAGTTTGTAATTATCTTTATGTAGATTTTCTACATATTTTGTTAGATTTTTACCTAAGTGTTTCATTTTTTGAGGTGTTAAAGTAAATGCTATTATGCTTTTTTTTTTGTTTTTTGTGGGTTTGTTTGCTGAGGAAGATTCTCCCTGAGCTAACATGCATGCCAATCTTCCTCTATTTAGTATGTGGGTTACCGCCATAGCCTGACCACTGACAAGTGGTGTAGGTCCATGCCTCGGAACTGAACCTGAGCCACCTAAGTGGAGCACGCTCAACTTAACCACTAGGCCATGGAGCTGGCCTCAATGGTATTGTGATTTTAATTTCAAATTCCAACGTTTCATGGTTGGTATTTAGGAAAATGATTAACTTCCATTTACTAACTTCATATCCTCCAACCTTGATATAATCATTTATTAGCTCCAGTAGTTACTTTTTGTTGATTCTTTTGGATTTTTTAACAAAATATTCTCAATTCCTCCTTCTCATCCCTTATCTCGTTGTCATTTATTTCATTTGTGCATACTTTATACTCATCAAATATATTGTTGCTATTGTTTTGAACAGACTGTTATCTGTTAGATTAATTAAGAATAAGAAAAATAAAATTTTTTATTTTTTACTGTCACTTATTCCTTCTCTAATGCTTTTTCTTTATTTACATAGATCATAGTTTCTGGCCTATATCTTTCTCCTTCTTTCTGAAGAACTCCCTTTAACACTTCAAGGGAGGTGAACTGGTCACAAGCTTCTTCAGTTTTTGTTTGTCTAAAAGAGTCTTTATTTATGCTTCACTTCTGAAGTGTAATTTCACAGGTTACAGGATTTTAGGTTGATGGGGTTTTTCCTGTCAACACTTTGAATATTTTAATTTGCTCTTTTCTTGTTGCATAGTTTCTGGAGAGAAATCAGATGTAATTCTAACATTTGTACCTCTATAGCAAGGTATTTTTTCATACGGCTTCCTCCAAGATTTTTTTTTTAATCTTTGAACTTCTGCAGTTTGAATTGTATGGCTAGGTATAGGAATTTTTGGCTTTTATCCTGCCTGTTGTTCTCTGAGCTTTCTGGGTCTGTGATTTGGTGTCCAACATTGATATGGGGGAAATTCTCCTCCATTACTGTTTCAAATATTACTTCTGTATTTTTTGCTTTCTTTTCCTTTTTGGATTCCCATTACATGTAAGTTACAACACATGATCAAAATCCCAGAAGTTCTTAGATATTCCAACTGTGTGTCCCAGAGTTTTTAGATATTCAGTTCTGTTTTTAAGTATTTTTTATTTGTTTTACTGCTTTGGACGTTTCTATTGACAGATTCTCAAGCACAAAGATGCTTTCTTCAGCCATGGCCAGTCTACTAATGAATCCATCAAAATCATTATTCATTTCTGTTACAGTGTTTTTTATTCCTAGTATTTCTTTTTGATTCTTTCCTAGAATTTCTTTGCTTACATTACTCATCTGTTTATGCTTGTTGTCTGCTTTTTCCATTATAGCCCTTAGCATATTAATCATAGTTGTTTTAGATTCAGTCTAATAATTCCAACATTTTTGACATATGTGATGTCAGATGTTTTGATGATTACTTTATCTCTTCAAATTGTATTTTACCTTTTAATTATTTTTGTTGAAAGCCAGACATGATGTACTCATGAAAGGAACTCCAGTAAATAGGCCTTCAATAATGGGATGTTAGGGTGTAGGGGGAGGATAAGCATTCTATGGTCATATGATTTGGTCTCACAGTGAGCCTGTGCTTCTGGGCTGTAAATTTCACAAAAGTCTCTCAGTTTTGTCCTTGCCTTCGATGGGACAAGAGGGAAATGCAGTTGTGTATTTCTCTTCCCCTCTATGGAAGGCTAGAGGCAGGCAGGATTTGGATATGTCTTTTCCCTCAGGTTCATTGGGCTCCGATAAAAACCCCAATATGGTTAGGCCTTCGTAAAATAGTTTCTTTTGATGTCAGGCCTTGTTATGAAAAATAGAATGCTCTGCCGTATTTAAAAATGGTTACTTTTTCCATCTCCCTACTGGAAACATAAGGGGATTTTTCTCCAAAATGCACTGTGAGGACCTGGTAGAGCTCTAGAAGGTAAAACTCACAAAAAAGCAGGAGCCCACTTGGAGTTTTTGACTCTTGCACTTTTCCACACTCAGTATCCAGCAATTCATCAATTAGAGTTCGGGTTCAAGTTTTTCTGCCTCAGTACAGGTTTCCACAGCGGTTCCTACTTGTGGATTTCTGCTCCGGTACATTATGATTCTCTGTATCTGCCTGTCTGTCTCTCCAATTTGGGAGGCAGCAGGTTGGTCTGTGACTTCACTTCTCTGATGATTCCAGGAAGAGTTGTTGACTTTTTAGATTGTTCAGCTTTTCATTTATTGCTATGAAGGAATGGTGACTTCCCAGTTCCTTATATGCTGGACCAGAAGGCTTTTATAGGCATCCTTTAAAAGAAAACAATATATTAGTTTTCTAGGGCTGCCATGACAAAATATCACAGACTTTGTGGTTTAAACAAGAGAAATTTATTTTCTCACAGTTCTGGGATCAAGGTGTCAGCAGGTTTTGTTTCTCCCGAGATTTCTCCTTGCTGGCAGGTGGCCATCTTCTTCTTGTGTCCTTACAAGGCCTTTTCACTGTGCACATGCATCCCAGGTGTCTCTTCATCTTCTTATAAGTACACTAGTTCTATTGGATCAGGGTCCCACCCTTATGACTTCATTTAGCCTTACTCAATTTTTTAAAAACCCTATCTCCAAATACAGTTACATTGGGGGTTAAGGCTTATACATATGAATTTAGAGAGGAAACATAATTCAGTCCATAATAATGTTTATTATACTTCTTTTCTCATTTTTCCAAATATTGAAGTTATAATATAAATATATTCAGTTTCTTTACTTTTAAGTAAGAATCTTGCCATTCCTGTACAGATTGTAGAAAAAGAGTCATTAATTCTTCTTACCAGCTTTCTATAGATTGAAATTTTTCAAAAGTACTGACAAAAATTCTTAGCTTAAAATTCAGTGAATTTCTCCCTTAGAGAATCTCTCAGTTGCAGTAAACAAACACTTTATACATAGCAAAATGAAAATTACTTGATGGTTTTAAATCTACTCTATAAAGACTAAAGACAATTAGTTGATTTATATTCACAGTCAAAAGCAGCTAGGGAATCCAGTGAGTTGACTCTCCTGTGGTCGGAGCCATCATTTCAAAATTTTATGTGCATCTTTTATAGTTTATAATGGACAGAAGTTCAGTTGTTATTTGCTATAGGCATCTCCATAGCCACCCAGGAAGGAAAGGTTCACCATTCCTCACCCCTCCATTTTTACTTTTTCTGAACAAAGTTTTTTGACATATTTCACTGACAGGGTTGTTCTTATAGTTCCTACCACTGCCACCCAAGTTCAGTGGATCACTGGGAGGACTCACAGGTGTCAACATATAGTCATACTCACAGATATGATTTATTACAGCAAAAAGGCAAAAAGCAAGAGTTGATTCTTTTGTATGGTGTTAAGATGTGTGCAATTTCATTCTTTTGTATGTGGATATCCAATTTTATCCTACATCATTTGTCGAAAAGACCATCCTTTCCCCATTGTGCATTCCTGGCATCCTTGTCCAAGATCAGTTGACTGTATATCTGTGTGTTTATTTCTGAGCCCTCTATTCTGTTCCACCGATCTATGTGTCTGATTTTATGTCTGTACCATACTCTTCTGATTATACTAGCTTTGTAATATATTTTGAAATGAGCAAGTGTGATACTTCCAACTTCGTTCTTCTTGCTCAAAATTGCTTGGGCTATCCAGGGTCTTTAAGGATTTCATATGAATTTTAGAAATCTCTTTTCTATTTCTGTAAAAACTCCCATTGGAATTTTGATAAAGATTTCATTGAATCTGTAGATCCCAGTGGGTACTATGGACATTTTAACAATATTAATTCTTCCAATCCATAAACACGGGATTTCTTTCCACTTTTTTTGTGTCTTACTTAACTTCTTTTATCAATGTTTTGTAGTTTTCAGTGTACAAGTGCCACGTATCCTTAGTTAAGATAATTCTTAGGTTTATTATGTGTTTGATGCTATCTTAGTCTGTTAGGGCTGCTATTACAGAATACCACAGGCTGGGTAGCTTATAAAGAGCAGAAATTATTTCCCACAGTTCTGGAGGCTGGAAGTCGGAGATTAGGGTTCCAGGATGGTCAAGCGAGGGCCAACATCTGGATTGCAGACGTCTTGTTGCATCTTCACGTGGCAAAATGTGCCAGAGATCTCTCTTGAGCTTCTTTTATAAGGCACTAATCCCATTCATGACAGTTCTACTCTCATAACTTAAGCATCTCCTAAGTTTTCGTATGTTGTGTTCTCATTTTAATTTGTCTTAATATATTTTCTAATTTACCTTTTAATTCTTCTCTGACCTATTGTTTGTTCAGCAGGGTGGTATTTAATTTCCACTTACTTATAAATTTTCCAGCTTTCCTTCTGTTTTAATTTCTAGTTTCATTACACTGTGGTCAGAAAGGATACTTGGTATGACATAAATCTTCTTAAATTTGTTAAGACTTCTTTTGTGACCTCAAAAGTTATCTATCCTGCAGAATATTCAGTATGTACTTGAAAGGAATGTATACTTTCCTGCTGTTGGGTGGAATGTTCTGTATACGATTGTTAGATCCATTTGTCCATAGTGGTAAGTTCACTGTTTCTTTGTTGATTTTCTGTTTTTTCTGTCCATTGTTGAAAGTAGGGCATTGAAATCTCCTACTATTATTGTTTGCTCTCTATTTCTCCTTTGATATCTGCCAATATTTACTTTATATATTTAGGTTCTCTGATATTGAGTTAGTTTATGTTTATAATTGTCATATCTTCCTGATGAATTTATCTTTTTATCATTTTATAATATCTTTCTTTGTCTCTCATACCAGTTTTTGACTTAAATACTATTATGTTGGATATAAATATAGCCACTCCTTCTATCTTTTTACCATTTGTATGGAATATCTTTTTTTCATCCCTTCATGTTCACTTTATGTGTGTACTTACATCTAAAGAGAGTATCTTGGAGACAGAAAGTAGTTGAATCTCGTTTTTTGGTTTTGTTTTTTTTGCTGGGAAAGATTTGCCCCAAACTAACATCTATTGCCAATCTTCCTCTTTTTTTTATTTTTTCCTCCTCAAAGCCCCAGTACATAGCTGCATATTCTATTTGTAAGTTCTTCAATGTGAGCTAGTGCCACATTATGGCTACTGACAAACAAGTGGTGTGGTTCCACAACTGGGAACCAAACGACGGCCGCTGAAGCAGAGAACACCAAAGTTTAACCAGTAGGCCATCAGGGCTGGCTCAAATCTTATTTTTTTAAATCAATTCAGCCACTCTATATCTTTTGAGTAGGAAATATTATCCAATTCCATTTAAGGTAATTATTGAAAGGATTTTCTCTTGCCGTTTTGTTAAATGTTTTCTGTATGTCTATACTTTGTCTCTCTTTTCCTCTTTTGTTGTCTTTTTTTGGGTTTTGTTGATATATTGTGTTGATATGCTTTGATATCTTTCTCATATTCTTTTATGTAGCTTCTTGGGCTTTTTTTATGGTTCAATTGGGGCTTGCACAAAATATCTTATGGTAATAACAATCTATTTTAATCTGATGAAAACTTTAACTTCAATTTCATGCAAAACCTCTACACTTTTACTCCCCCCATCACTTACACACAATATATTTTTCATGTCACAATATAAATTTATTTATATTATGTAGCTATTGACATATTGTTAGTTATAGTTATTTTTAATACTTTTGTCTTTTAACATTTATACTAGAATTTAAGTGGTTTATCTACCACCATTACAGTAATATGGTATTCTCTATTTGTCTATATTTTACCTTTACCAGTGAGTTTTATGCTTTAATATTATTTATAGTGCTGTTTATCATACTTTTATTTCAACTTGAAGAACTTCCTCTAGCATTTTATATAAATCAGGTCTAGCGGTGAAGAACTCCTTCAGCTTTTGTGTTTCTGGAGAAGTCTTTAGCTCTCTTTCCTATAATGAGGGAGAGTTTTGCCAGGTATAGTGTCTTGCTTAGCAGTTATTTTCTTTTAGCACTTTGAATATATCATCCCACTCTCTTCTGGCCTGCAAGATTTCTCCTGAAAAATCTTCTCATGGTCTTATGTGGTTTCTTTTGTACATAGCAAGCTGCTCTTCTCTTGTTTTCAAATTTTTCTTTGTCTTTTGGCAATTTGATAATAATATGTCTCCACGTGGATTTCTCCAAAGAAATTATATTTGGTATCTTTTGGGATTCTTGGCTTTAGATATCCTTTTCCCTCCCCAGATTGGAAAATTCTTTAGGTATTATTTCTTTTAATAAACTTTCTGGTCCATTCTCTCTCTCTTCTCCGTCTGTGACTTCTAAATGTATATATTGGTTTGTTTGATGGTGTGCCATAATCCCTTCAACCTTTCTTAATTTTTATTCTTTTTTCTTTTTTCTCCCCTTACTGATTTCCAATAACTTATCTGTGTGATCACTTATTTTTTTCTGCCTACTCTAATCTACCATTGAACACTTTTAGTGAATTTTTCAGTTCAGTTTTTATATATTTCAGTTCCAAAATTTCTACTTTGTTCTTTTATAGATTTTTGTTTTATCTCTGTCAGAGTTCTCAATTTGTTCATGTATTGTTCTCCTGAACTCATTAAGCATTTTTTTGACAGTTATTTTGAATCATCCATCATGTTATACTGAGATCTACATTTCATTAGGGTCAGTCTCTGGAGTTTAACCTTGTTTCATTTTTTGGATCATGTTTTCCTATTTCTTCATTTTCCTTGAATCTTTGTGTTGATATCAAGACATTAGGAAAAAAACGACCACCATTCCCCGTCTTCATGGATTGGGCTCATACAGAAGAAAATCTTCACAAATCAACCTGTCCACAGCTTCTGTGGGGCTGCTAAACCTTCATTCTAGTTCAAACTGCCCTCTTCGTTCTAATTGGCTTCCAGCCATCTAAAGTATGTAGGGTCTCATCAGCACTCCAAGACAATTGAGACAGAGACTAGATCTCTGGGAAACATGAAAAATGTTGAAACACTTCATGTGAGTTTCAATTCTTCCTCCTCTGGGAGATTCTGGGAGCTAGTGTTTATTGCCTGCTTGCTCTGCATTGAGGTGGAGGGAGGATCTATGGCAAATGCCTGAATGCTAGTTCAACCCACTGTTTTTGTTCTTTGCAGTCCTCAGGGACCTAGAATATTCTGTGCCCCATCAGTGCTCCAAGACAGGCAAGATTGAAGCAAGTCTCCCAAGCATCACCAGGGATCTGTGGTCCAAATCTTTCTCTTCTCAGTGAGAAGCTGGGAACTGGGTTTTCCTCTCGATCATATAGCACTGTACTAGGGTGAGGATTATGGGGAGAGAATATCTTCAATTTTACTACCAGTTATGATGTGGTTGGTTTTGCACTTACTCATGGTTAAAGAGCCTCTCAACTAGTTTCTGGATTTCTAATAAAATGACTTGATCTACATATTACTGTTGAATAGATGTATCTGTGGGGAAAAGGAGAGTCCAGGATTTCCTATTTGCCATTTTACCAAATTCAATCTAAAAGTATTTTTTTAATTTTCCTTGTTATTTCTTCATTGACCTATTTGTTATTTTAGAGTACATTGTTTAATTTCAAAAAACATTTAAGTATTTGAAAATTTCTTTTGAGTGTTAACTCCTACTTTTATTCCACTGTGTTGAGAGAACATACTTTGCATTATATAAATCTCTTTAAATTCATTGAGGTATTTTTTTACATTCTAGCATGTGGTCCATCCTGTAGAATGTTTCACGTGCATTTGAGAAGAATATGCATCCTTGTGCTAGTGCATGGAGTATTCTGTAGATATATTTCAGGTCTAGTTTGTTCATAGTGTTGTACATGTTTTCTATATAATTGCTTATTTTCTGTCTTGTTGTTCCATCCATTAATGAAAGTTGAGTATTAAATTATCTAACTATTAATGTTGAATTACCTATTTCTCCCTTCATTTCTGCCAGTTTTTGCATTGTGTGCTTTGGGGCTCTGTTGTTAAGTTCATGTATATATAATTGTTATGTATACCTGATAGATTGAATATTTTATCATTATAAATTATCCCTGTTTATTTTTATTAATATATTTGACTTAAGGTCTGTTTTGTATAACATTAGCATAGCCACTACAGTTTTCTTATGCTTACCATTTGCGTAGTATATCATTTGACGTCATTTTACTTTCATCATATTTATATATTTTAATCAAATTTGTCTCCTGTAGCCAACACAGGACATGGCTCTTGTTTTTTTTTTCCAATCTGACAATCTCTGTTTTTCATTGGATTGTCTAATCCATGCACATTTAGTATTATTGTTGCTATGATTGAGTTTTACATCTTCTGCTTTGTTTTTTTGTGTGTCTATGTCATTTTTTTTTTGTGCTGAGGAAGACTAGCCCTTGGCTAACATCTTTTGCCAACCTTCCTCTTTTATTGCTTGAGGAAGATTAGCCCTGAGCTAACATCTGTGCCAGTCTTACTCCACTTTATATGAGAGTTGCTACCACAGCATGGCTGATGGTATAGGTCTATGCCTGGGATCCAAACCTACAAACCTGGGCTGCCAAAGCGGAGTGTGCCAAACTTAACCACTATGCCATGGGGCTGGCCCCTATGTCTATGTCATTTTTGCTTCTCTATTATTATTTAATATTCCCTTTTGTATTAAGTGGATATTTTTAGCACAACATTTTAATTCTTTCAATGATATTTTATTATATTTTTTGAGTTATGTCCTTAATGATTACTGTAGGACCTGCAAAAGACACATTTTCTGAGATCTTCAGATTTATACTGACTAAATTACAGTGAAATATGGAATCATGTTTCATTCTCTTCCCTCTATTTTAGTTCTATTATTGTTATACATATTATTTACATATACATCTTACAAAATTAACAATATATTGCTATCATGTTGCTTTATGTGATCTTATATTTTTAATGAAGTTGAGAGAAAAAAGGAGACAGGTAATGTTTGCAAAGTATGTTATATTAACCTTCTTATTTACCCTTTCTGATCTTCTTCACTTCTTCTTATATAATTCAGTTACCATTTTGTGACATTTATTTACTCCAATATAGCTCTGTCACCATCTGCCTTCTTTGTGCTGTTCTTGTCAAGTACATTACATTTTTGTAAGTTATAGGCCCAACAACATAATTATATTTTTGTTTTAGGCAATTGCTTTTTAAATTAGTCAAGAGAAGAAAGAAGAAATATGCATTTATATTGTATTTTCTCATTTACACATGGATCCAAATTACTGTATGTGGTCACTTTCTTTCAGTCTGAAAAACTTTATTGTTTTTTTGTAAGCCAGATGTATTAGCAACAAATTAACTCCTTTTGGTTGTCTATGATTGTCTTTAAAGCATTTTTACTTTGAAAGATCCTTTTACAAGATATAACATTTTTTGATGGAATTATTTTCCTTTCAACACGTTATGTATGTTGTCCACTGTCTTCTGGCTTCCATTGTTTCTAATGAGGTATCAGTTGTTATTATTGGGGTTCCTTTGTATTTATGAATTGATTTCTCTTGCTGAATTCAACATTTTCCCTTTGGCTTTAGCTTTCAACATTTTCACCATGATGTGCCTGGGTGTGAATTTTTTTTCTGTTTATCTTATTTGCTCTTCTTAGTTGTATAGATTATTCTTTTTTAATAAAATTTTTAAAGCTTTCAGTCATTATTTCTTTGAATATTTTGTCTATCCCTTTATACTTCTAATCTTTTGGTACTCTAATTACATGTATGTTCCTGCAATTAATGGTACCATAACTCTCTGAGGCTCTGTTCATTTTTTTATTCTTTTTTCCCTCTGTTTTCAGATTGAATCATCTGTATCAATTAATTCACCCATTATTTCTTCTGCCAGTTCATATCTACTACTGAGCCATTCTAATATTTGTTAATGCATTTATTGCACTTTTCAACCCCTAAATCTCCATTTTGGATTTTTCTTTTAATATTTCAATCTCTATATTGATGTTTTCTATTTTAAAGAGAGTGTCTTCATACATTTCTTTTATTTTTCAAGCGTGGTTTCCATTAGCTCTTTAAACATATTTATAATGGCTTCTTTGATGAAAGATAAAGGGACTCCAAAGATTATTTCCTCCCATAAAAGCAATTTAAAAATGGGCACAACTTATTAGAATCAACTTCTTTAGAAGTGTGGAAATTAACCAACAGCTTTCAGGATTCTGAACAACATTTATTCCAGAGAAATGGCTGAATCTCCATAATAACAGTAAGCATTTTGTTATTTTTATTGTCCTATGCCCATCGCAACATTCAATTTTCACAATAGTCTTGAATACAAATAGCCCAAAATCACAGTAAAAATTATCAGCCTGTTAGTCGCCACTAGTGGGAGAACTAGCTTTCAACTCTTTCAAATCCCCATTATCAAAAATTGTCATTATTTGACACGTTTGTTAGGTCAATGGAAGAGCCCATTTGAAAGGCCATCGCTATTTGATATAACTGATCTTACTTTACATAGAAAGATTTTTTTGTTAAAAATGTTATTAATAATTATTTAAGTTCATTGTTTCCTGAGGCAGTGGAAAAACCTGAGGTAAACTACAAGCTATAAAAACTAGAAAGTAAATCTTAGGAAACAAGATATCCATAGAGTCCTTGAAATTTTCTGGCTATTTCTGAGATCTAGAAAATCATGCATGTGCAAAGAGCAGTGTGCTGTCCCAGGATACTGCCCATGTTTAAGAAATAATTGAGAAGGCCCTCAGATCCAACTTTGATCTGTAGGTGGCACACTGTGCAATTAGGAAATAAAAAAAAAGTAGAGCTATCACTGCTGAAATGAGTGTTGAAGGCAAGTCTTAACATGCACAAACAGGCCATCAACAAAAACTTGGAGACTTATTGGCTCCAGAACTTTAAAGAAAGCTGTCTACAAGCTTTAGCTTGACATAAATCTGAGCAGGCACTTCCTTGGCCACAAATGATAAAGAATATAGACATTACAGAATTAATTCAGAAAAGTTACTAAACAAATAACAAATACAACAAACAGCAGCAATAATCCCTGAGAAGGAGGAAGATACTGATTTCCATATTTGTCATATTATTTATTTTGCATGTTTACTTTTCAACCAAAACAACAAAAGATGGAAAGAAACAAGAAAATATGACCCATAGACAGAAAATAAAGTGGCCAAAATTAACTTTCAGCAAAGATGCCCAGATGATGTATTTACTCGACAAGAAATTTAAATGTTATTTTAATATATTCAAAACATAAGAAAACCATGTCTAAGAAACATGTACAGAAGTATGAGATTCACATCTAACCAAGTATAGAATATCAATAAAAGGATAAAAATTACAAACGGAGCCAATATAACTTATAGAGGTGAAAAGTTTAATAAATAAAATAAAAATTCATTAGAGAGTCCAACAGAAGATTTTGAGAGGACAGATAAAAGAATCAGTTAACTTAAAATAGATCAATAGAGATTATTTAGTGTCAAAACAGAGAGGAAAAAAAGAATGAAAAAAAGTGATCAGAGTCTCACAGATCAGTGAGATATCATCAAGCATCAAGCATGTCAACACACACAGAATAAGGTTCAAGAAGTATAAGAGACATAGAAAGGGGAAAAAAATATTTGAAAAAACGATACCAAATGTTCCACCACAGGCCCAGCAGGGCTAAGGCAGTGGGGTCTCGTACCGAAAGACCAATGAAATGACCTGGAGACTGTGAACGAGACATATAGATTTATTGGGTCCTACTTATATGAGAGTGTCCAGTGGTGGCTGGCTGGATGGAAGTATATAGGCACCCACAACCACCCCCTGAGAGAAGCTTGCTTAAGTAGGCAGAGGAACAAAGACTGCATGCTTGCCAAAGGGCTGTCCTTGGTATGACCAGCATTCCCAGGAACAGTAGCTCACATGGAGGGGCTTTGTGTCCCTGTAAGACATGATGCTATTCTCATGGGATAAGGGAGCATCCAGGCTGACAGGCCTGGATTGTTACAAATCCTGGTAGTCGGGCTGCCTGTCCAGAAGGGAGCTAGAAGGACACATGATTTTAATGGGCCTAGGGGTTTCTGCTGAGCAAGAAAGGCCCAGGTCCTACACCAAATCTCTCACAAATTTAATGAAAATGTGAGCCTACAAATCCAAGATGTTCAATGAATTCTAATTGGGATACATTCATAGGGTAACCTACACTTATATACATCATAAACAAACTGTCAAAAGCCAAAAACAAAGCACCAACAGAAAAATGAGTCATTATGTATAATGGATTCTCAGTAAGATGAACAGCAGACTTATCATCAGAAAGAATGGAAACATGAAGCCAGTGGGGTTGCAGATTCAAAGTACTTAAAGAAAAATAAAAACATGCCAACCAAGAATTCTATGTCTAGCAAAATTATCCATTAAAACGATGGAGAAATTAAGATGTACCAACACTATGTTGAGTAATATGATGACAGCAAGCATTTTTGTCTTGCTCTTGATATCAGGGAAAAGCATCAATATTGACCAATAAGTGTAATGGTTTCCTTGGGATTTTTGAAGATATTTATCAGATTGAGAAAGTTCACTTCTATTCCCATTTTGTTGTTGAGTGTTTTTATTTTAATCATAAAAAGATATTGGGTTTTGTCAAATGTCTTTCCATGTCTACTGAGATGATCATGTGTTTTTTGTCCTTATTCTATTGATATAGTGTATTACATTAGCTAATTTTCATTTGTTAAACCAATCTTGCATTCCTGCCATGGTGCCCACTTGATCATGGTACATAATTCATTTTCTCTTTTTTTCAACTATTTAATTGACATCATAATGGTTTATAACATGTCATTTCAAGTGTACATTATTATTTAGGAGTTTTGTATAGACTGCATGATGCTCACAACTAGTAGTCTAATTTTTATCCATCACCCAACATATGTGCCCCTTTACCCCTTTTGCACCCCCAACCCCCTTCCCCTCTGATAACCACTAATCTGTTCTCTTTATCCACGTGTGTGTTTATCTTCCACATATAAGTGAAATCATGCAATGTTTGTCTTTCTCTATCTCTCTTATTTTGCTTAACTTCATACCCTCCAGGTCCATCCATGTTGTTGTGAATAGGTCGATTTTGTCTTTTTTATGGCCGAGTAGTATTCCATTGTAAATACATACCACGTCTTCTTTATCCACTCATCCATAGAAAGAGACTTTTGTTTATTCCATGCCTTGGCTAAAGTGAATAATGCTGCAATGAACAGAGGTGCATAAATCTCTTTGAACTGTTGATTTCAAGTTCTTTGGACAAATAGCCAGTAGTGGGATAGTTAGATCATAGGATATTTCTATTTTGAATTTTTTGAGAAATCCCCAAACTGTTTTCCATAGTGGTTGCACCAGTTTGAATTCTCACCAGAACTCTACAAGGGTTCCCTTTTCTCCATATCCTCTCCACATTTGTTATTTTTGTCTTGGTAATTAGAGCCATTTGGTCAGGCATAAGGTGATAACTCATTGTAGTTTTGATTTGTATTTCCTTAATAATTAGTGATGTCGAACATTTTTTCATGTGCCTGCTGGCCATCTGTATATCTTCCTTGGAAAAATGTCTGTTTGTATTCTCTGCCCATTTTTTGATCTGGTTGTTTGTTTTCTCGTTGTTGAGATGTATGAGGTCTTTATATATTTTGGAAATTAATATCTTCTCTAAAATGTGATTTAAAATTTTTTTCTCCCAAGTGGTGGGTTGTCTTTTCACTTTGTTCATGATTTCCTTTGCCTTATAGAAGATTTTTTAGCCTGATGTAGCCCCATTTCTTATGTTTTTCTTTTGTTTCCCTTGCCTTAGCAGACATAGTATTTGAAACAATGCTGTAAAGACCAATGTTAAAGAGTGTACTGTTTATATTTTCTTCTAGGAGTTTTACGGTTTCAGGTCTTACATTAAAATCTTTAATCCATTTTGAGTTAATTTTTGTGTATGGTGCAAGACAATGGTCTACTTTCATTCTTTTGCATGTAGCTCTCCAGTTTTCCCAACAACATTTAAAGATACCTCCTTTCTCCATTGTATGTTCTTGCCTCCTTTGTCAAAGATTAACTGTCCAAAGTTGTGTAGTATTTTTTATGGGGCTTCAATTATGTTCCATTGATCTACATGTCTGTTTTTGTACAGATACTATAATGTTTTGATTACTATAGCTTTGTAGTATATTTTGAAGTCAGGAATTGTGATGCCTCCAGATTTTTTCTTTTTCCTCAGGATTTCTTTGGCTATTTGGGATCTCTTATTGTTCCACGTAAGTTTTAGGAGTCTTTGTTCTATTTCTGTGAAGAATGCCATTGGAATTTTCATTGGGATTGCACTGAATTTGTAGATTGTGTTAGGTAATATGGAATTCTAACTATGTTTATTCTTCCAGTTGTTGAGCATGGAATATCTTTCCATTTTTTCAAGTTCTTTCAGTAATGTCTTATAGTTTGTAGCGTATAGGTCCTTCACCTCTTTGTTTTAATTCATTCCTAGATATTTTATTCTTTTTGTTGAAGTTGTAAATGGGATTGTATTCTTGACTTCTCTCTGCTAGTTCATTATTAGTGAATAGAAATGCAATTAATTTTTCTATGTCGATTTTTTACCCTGAATCTTTGCTGTGGTTGTTGATTATTTCTGATTGATTCTTTAGGGTTTTCTATGTATGTAATCATGTCATCTGCAAAAAAAAGTGAGAGTTGCACTTCTTCCTTTTCTATTTGGATTCCTTTTATTTCTTTTTGCTTGTCTAATTACTCTGGTGAATATTTCCTGTACTGTGTAGAGTAGGAGCGGCAAGAGCAGGCACCATAATCTTGTTCTTGTTCTCAATGGGATGGCTGTTAGTTTTTCATTGCTAAATACGATGTTGGCTGTGAGTTTGTCATATATGTCCTTTATTATTTTGAGGTACTTTCCGTATATGGCCATTTTACTGAGAGTTTTTATCACAAATGTATGTTGGATCTTGTCAAATGCTTTCTCTGCATCTATTGAGATGATCTTGTTATTTTTATTCCTCATTTTGTTAATATGGTGCATCACATTGGTTGATTTGTGCATGTTGAAACATCCCTATGTCCCTGCTGTAAATCCCACTTGTTCATTGTATATGATCCTTTTAATATATTTGCCAATATTTTGTTGAGGATTTTTGCATCTATATTCATCAGCAGTATTGACCTGTAATTTTCCTTCTTGCTGTTGTCCTTGTCTGATTTTGGGATCAAGATAATGTTGGCCTCATAGAATGACTTATGAAGTGTTCTATTTTCTTCAATTTTTTGGAATAGTTTGAGAAGGATAGGTATTAAACCTTCCCTACATGTTTGGTAGAATTCTTCTGAGATGACACCTGGTCCTGGTCTTCTGTTTTTTGGGAGGCTTGTTATTATCGTTTTGATCTCTTTACTTGTGATTGGTCTATTCAGATTCTCTACTTCTTTATTCAGTTTTGGGAGCTTGTATGAGTCTAAGAATTTACCCATTTCTTCTAGGTTATCCATTTGTGGGCATATAGTTTTTCATAGTATGCTTTTATAATCTTCTGTTTTTCTGTGGTATGAAATGGAATTTATCCTCCATAATTTTTAATTTTATTTATTTGAGACTTCTCTCTTTTTTTCCTTAGTGAGTCTAGCTAAGGATTTGTCAATTTTGTTTATCTTCTCAAAGAACCAGTTCTTACCTTCATTGATCCTTTCTACTGTTTTTTCAGTCTCCATTTCATTTGTTTCTGCTCTAATTTTTATTATTTCCCTTCTTCTGCTAACTTTGGGCTTTGTTTGCTCTTTTTCTAGTTCTTTTAGGTGTAGTTTAAGATTAATTATTTGAGATTTTTCTTGTTTGTTGTGGTGGGCCTGTATTACCATGAATTTCCCTCTTATAACCACTTGTGCTGTATACCATAAGAGTTGGTATGTTGTATTTTCATTCATTTGTCCCTAGGTATTTTTTAATTTCTTCTTTGATTTCTTCCTTGATCCAGTGGCTGATCAGTGGCATATTATTTAGTCACCACATATTTGTGACTTTCCCAGCTTTTGTCTTATCATTGATTTCTAGTTTCATAGGATTCTGGTTCGAAAAGATGCTTGATACAATTTCAATTTTCTTATATTTATTAGGTCTTGCCTTGTTTCCCAATATATGGTCTATCTTTGTTAACATTCTATGTGCCCGTGAGAAGAATTGTATTCCTCTGTTTTTGGATGAAATTGTCTCTATATATCTAAGTCCATCTGATCACATTTCATTTAAATACACTATGTCCTTGTTTACTTTCTGTCCAGATCATACATCCATTAATATAAATGGAGTGTTGAGGTCCTCTACTATTAATGTGTTGTTGTTAATTTTTCCCTTTAAGTCTATTAATAGTTGCCTTATATACTTTGGTGCTCCCCATGTTAGGTGCATGCATATTCATAAGTGTTTTCTCCTCTTGGAGGAAAGTTGCTTTTGTCATTATATATTGCCCCTTTTGTCTCTCACTGTCTTTTTTATCTTTATGTCTGCTTTGTCTGATATAAGTATGGCAACACTTGCTTTCTTGTGTTTGCCATTTGCATGGAGTATCGTTTTACATCCCTTCACTCTGAGCCTACGTTTATCTTTAGAGGTGAGATGTATTTCCCAGAGGCAGTATTTTTTTGGTCTTGTTTTTTAATCCATCCACCTTGTCTGTCTCTTTTGATTGGAGAATTCAATTCATTTATATTTAGAGTGATTATTGATATATGATAGCTTAATACTGCCATTTTATCTCTTGTTTTCTGGTTGTTCTATATTTCCATTGTTTCTCTTTCTTTGTATTTCCAACTGTGATTTCAGTTTGGTGGATTTCTGTGCTGGTTTTCTCAGTTTTCTCTTTATTTATGAATTGTGGCTCTGCTCTGAATTTTTTAGTGGTGACTGTGAAGTCTGTAAAAGATCTCATTTGATGAGATAGTCCATTTTCTAATAGCCACTTATTACCATTAGCCTAAGCAAAATCTATCCCTTTCCTCTTTCCCTTCTGAGTTATTGTTGTCACAAGTCATTCTGTTTTGTGTTGGGAGTTTGTGACTAAGTTGAAGTGTTTATAGTTACTTTTGATACTTTTCTTCCCTTTATCTTTTAAGCTATAATTAAATATTTGCTACCTGTTCTGAAAAAGAGCTGAAGTTTTCTGATTTTGTCTGGCTATTTATCCCCTTGCTCAAAGCTTTGTAGACCTTTGCCTTTTTGTTTCAGGAATGAGGGCATCCTTGATGATTTCTTGTAGGGAGGTCTAGTGGTGATGAACTCCCTTAGCTGGATATGAAGAACACAGGTGAGATAAAAAATAATCTAGAATCCTTAAAAAATAGACTGACATTGTATAAGTCTAGTTTCTTCCTCAGATTCAAGAAATTCTTTTATTTGCTCTTTTTCTAGTTACTTCAAGTGAATATTTATTTTTTATTGAGATAATATTGGTTTGTAACATTATATAAATTTCAGGTGTACATCATTATATGTTAACCTCCATATAGACTATATCATGTTCACCTCTAAAAGTCTAATTGCCATCCACCATTCTACGAACATTCCCCATTACCCCTTCACCCTTCCACACTCTCCATTCCCTCTGATAATCACTAATGTATTCTCTGTATCTATGTGTTTGTATGTTGTTGTTATTGTTTTATCTTCCACATATGAGTAAAATCATACAGTCTTTGGCTTTGTTTGTCTGACTTATTTTGCTTAACATAATCCATATTATTGTAAATGGCATCTTTTCTTATGGCAAAGTAGTATTCCTTTGTGTGTGTGTATATATATACATTTATATACATATATATGTAACATATCTTCTTTATCCATTCATCTGAAAATGAGCACTAAGGTTGTTTATAAGTCTTGACTATTGTGAATAATGCTGCAATGAACACTTTGCTTAGATCATTTAGTCCTTTTACATTTAAAGTAACTATTGATATGTATGCATTTGTTGCCATTTTGTTACTTTTTCTGGATATTGTCATAGTTCTTCACTGTTCCTTTCTTTTGCTTTCTTGTGATTTGATGATTTTCTTTGTGTCTGGGTTTCTTTCTCTTTTTTGTTTGCTTATTATAAGTTTTTGGTTTGTGATTACCCTGAGATTTATATATAATAACCTATGTCTATAGCAATCTATATTAAGTTGATAGTCTCTTAGGTTTAACATCTTACTAAAGCCATACACTTTTGCTCCCCCTACACACATTTTATGTTTCTGACATAATATTTTGCCTCTTTTAACATTGTGTATTCCTTACCCTCTTATTATAGATATGGATGATTGTAATACTTTTGTCTTTTGGCCTTCATACTAGCTTTACAGGTGATTTATCCACTATCTTTACTATATATTTGCCTTTACCAGTGATATTTTTTCTTCGCTAATTTTCTTATTTCTATTTATGGCCTTTTCTTTTTCACTTAAGGAAGTTTCTTTAACATTTTTTATAAGACTGATTTAGTAGTGATGGAATCCTTTAGTTTTCACTTGTCTGGAAAGCTCTTTCTCTCTCCTTCCATCTGAATGATATCCTTGCCAGGTAGAGTATTCTTGGTTGTATTTTTTTTCCTTTCAGCACTTTGACTATATTACACCATTCCCTTCTAGCCTGTAAGGTATTTGCTGAAAAGTCAGCTGATAGCCTTATAGGGTTTCCCTTGGATGTAATATGTTGCTTTTCTCTTTCAGCTTTTAAGATTCTCTCGTTATCTTTAATTCTTCACATTTTAATTATAATGTATCTTGGTGTGGGCCTCTTTGGATTCACCTTGTTTGGAACTCTCTGTGCTTCCAGCACCTAGATGTCTGTTTTCTTCCCCAAGCTTTGGAAATTTCCAGCTATTATATCTTCAAATAAGTTCTCCGACCCTTTGTCTCTCTCTTTTCCTTCTGGGACACCTATAATGTGAATGTTAGTGCACTCAATGTTGTCTCAGGGGTCTCTTAAACTGCCCTTGTTCTTTTTAATTCTTTCTTCTGTTCAGCTTCAGTGATTTCCTCTACTCTGTTGTACAGAACACCGATTTGTTCTTTTGTGTCATCTACTCTGCTGTTGATTCCCCCTAGTGAATTTTTTATCTTAGTTATTGTATTCTTCAGTTGTGATTAGTTCTTTTTTTTCTAATTCTTTGTTGAAGTTCTTACTGTGTTCATCTTTCCTTCTCCCAAGTTCAGTGAGCATCCTTATGACCATTAGTTTGTACTCTTTAAGAAGTAGGCTGTTTCATTTAGTGCTTTTTCTGAGAACTTGTCCTGTACTTATATTTGAAACATATTCTTTTGTATCCTCATTTTGCCTACTTCTCTGTCTTATTTTTATGTATTAAGTGTATCAGCTACATCTCCCAATCTTGGAAATGTGGCCTTATGTAGGAGATGTCTTATGAAGCCCAGCAGTGTGCTTCCATGTGGTCACCCATGCCAAGTGCTCCAAGGGTTTCTCTTGTGTGGTATGCATGTGGCCTTCTATTGTGGCAGGGCTGCTACTTCTGTAATCATGTAGGTAGGCTGAATTGGCCACAAAGCTGGATGGTTGAGAACCCCAGACACATGTGACTGCTACAGGCATATTGTTGAGCAGGGCAAGTTCTAAGTATGGCTGGCTGCAAGGCCCAGTTGTGCACAAATACTGCAGGTTCACTGGTAAGTGGGTCAGGCTCCCATTTGGCTGGTTGTAAGGTACAGCAATACATGGCTATTGTGAACATATTTCTGGGTGGTGCAAGGCTCTGGTGTCACAGGCTACTAGGCCTGGGGTCACACAACTGCTGTAGAACCCCAGTGTGGCTGGCTACATGGCCTGGTGGCACTCAGCTGCCTGAAGTATACTGTTGGGTGGGCAAACCCTCAGTAAGGCTAGCTATGCAGCATGTGGCTGTTGCTAGCTCCCTCTTGTGTGAGGCAGGCTTCTTATGTGTGTTGGCTATGGAGCCCAGTGGTGCACAGCTGCCTTGGGCGCACTGTTTGATGGAGCAGACACCCAGTGTGGACTTGCTATGTAGTCTTGGGGCATGCAATTGAATCAGGTGTGTTGGTTGATGGGGCACGCCTTCTGTACAGCAGCACACAATCATTTCAGGCATGTTGGTGAGTGGGGCAGATCTCCTGTGTGGCTAGGTGCAAAGCCTAGTTATGCAAATTTGCTGTGGGCTCACTTGTGGACACGAGAGGTCCTTGGGATGAGCTGTATGTGTTGCTTGGCTGTATTCAATTGCTTCAGGTGCTCTAGTGTGGGGGGGCAGGCCCCTGTCCTAACAAAATAGAAGAAGTATCCCAAAATGGCACCTGCCAGCATCACTGTCAGCACAGCTGAATTGGGCCACAAAATGGGCTGCCACCAGTGTCTCAGTCCCTGGAGTGGGAGTCCCAGCTGCCTCCTAGCTACCCAGGATGCACTTCAAGCTTATTAAATGAGTCTCTTTTACCAACAAACTATGCACTATTCTATATGGACCTTTTGTGCTGGTTTTAGGTCAAGTGAGTCTGTGTATGGATCCATTAAGAGCAGGTTTTCCTTTCCCTGAAGTTCTATAGTTTTCCTGGATGTAGTCTCTGTTGGCTTTCATAACTAGGTTTTTTGTGGGTGTCATCTCTCTTGTCCTGTATCTAAGGGCTGAGGTATCTAATGTAGAACTTCAATCCCCTGCTCCTCCAGGAAAAGCTCCATGCCTTTGAGATCACTCTTGATCATGAAGTACTGCAATTAGAGTGTTTTTTTCCTCAGCAGGACTGATCTCTCTTTGTGTTGCCCCTTGTTGTAGAGGTTCTTTTCACCCGCTTTCCAGATGTCTCTCAGAGGAAATTATTCCACAAGCAGTTGTAGGTTTGTTGTCTCCATGAGAGGAGGTGAGCTCAGGTTCCTCCTACACCACCATCTTCCAAACTTCCGTGTGTACATCTAATTTATTGATTTGAGACCTTTTTTAAAAAATAAATTTAGAACTATAACTTTTCCTCTAAGCACAGCTTTAGGTGTTTTACACAAATTTTGATATATTAAGATCTGTAAAAATTCATCTTAAAGAATTTTCTACTTTCTCTTTGAGTTACTCTTTCATCTTTTAATTATTTAGGAGTCTGGTATTTTATTTCTCATGTTTGTTTCCTTCCAAAATTTCCTTGCTATTGATTTCTATCTTTATTACATTGTCATCAAATAACATATTGTGCATGAAGTCAATTGTTGTAAATTTATCAAGACTTGGGAAACGTCCCATGTGCACTCAAGAAGAAAGTGTATTCTTCTATGGTTGGGTGATATGTCCTATATCTAATTGGCTTGTATAGTCATTCCAGTGTTCTAGTTTTTCATTGATCTTCTACTTTGTTATTTTATCCATAACTAAAAATGGAGATGTTGAATTCTCCAAGTATTACTTCTGAATTGTCTATTTTTGCCTTCAATTTTGTCACTTTTTCCTGCTTCATTCATTTTAAGGCTATATTGTTATATTCTTATATGTTTACAATGGCTATATCTTCTCAGTGAATTGATACTTTATAACATAAAGCTCCTCATTGTCTCAAATACAGATTTCTCTGCAAGTTTATTTTGTATGATATTGTTGTAGTCTGTCCAGCTTCTTCTTGGTTACTGTTCTTATGATATATTATTATCCATCATTTTAGTTTTAAACCATTGGTGTGTTTGAATTGAAAGTGTGCCTGTTGTACATAGCATAGAGTAGTATACTTTTTAATTCATCTACCAATTTCTGCTTTTTTTGGAATGTTTAATCTATGTAGATTTAATATAATCTGATAAGATTTACATCTCCAATTTTACTATTTGTTTTCTATTTAACATGTTTTATGTTCCTATTCCTTCATTGCTGCATTATTGTGTGTTATTTTGGGGAATACCATTTTAATTTTCTTTTCATTACTTTTCTATTTCTTTAGTTATTTTTAGTGGATTCCTGGTGATTGTTATTAACATTTTAACTTATAAAAAACTATTTCAGAGTGTTATCAACTTAATTTCAATAGTATACACAATGTGCTCCTATTCGGCACCATTCCCTATCTCTTCATTTGTAATGTAGCTATATATATCACATTTTTTACATTTTATGTACATCAGCACAGATTTAAAACTGACACTTTTCTTTTAAATCATATAGGAGAAAAAATTGTCATATAAATCAGATGGGAGAAAAAGAGTTACAAATAAAATACATATTTATGCAAGTTTTTATAATTATATCTTTAGTTAGCTTTACTGTTGCTCCTCATTTCTTCATATGGATTCAAGCTGCTGTCTAGTGTCTTTACATTTCAGCCTGAAAGACAATCTTCCATATTTCTTGTAGGACAGTTCTGTGCTTGTCAAATTTTCTCAGTTTTTGTTTATCTGGTAACATTTTAATTTCCCCTTTAGTTTTGAAGGATAGTTATACAGGATAAATAATTATTGGTTGACAGTCGTTGTTTTTCAGCACTTTGCAAACATTGTCCTACTGCCTTTTAATGTTATAATTTCAGAGAAGAAATTAACAATTTTTTTGAGGATATCTTGTATGTGATGCTTTTCTCTTACTGCTTTCAAGATTCTCTCCTGGTTTGGCATTTATAGCATGTTTATGATATATCTAGGTGTGGCTCTCTTTGAGTTTACTATCCTTCAAGTTTATTGAACTTTTTAGATGTGTAGATTAATGTTTTCATCAAATTAGGGAAGTTTGGGGTCATTATTTCTTTATAAATTCTTTCTGCTTCTTCCTTTTTCTGAAACTCTCATATACATGATGGTAAGCTTGATTGTTTCTTCAGGTTTCTGAGATTCTCTTCCTTTCTCTTCATTCCATTTTCTTTCTTTTCCAAAGAGCGGATAATCACAGTTGACCCATATTCAAACCGTTAATTCTTTCTTATGCTTGCTCAAACAAACCTGTTGACACCACCTAGTGATTTTTTTTTTCACTTTGGCTCTTGTATTTTCAACTCTAAAATCTGTGTTTTTAAGTAGTTTCTCCCTTTATTAATATTCTTTATTTGCTGAGAATTCATTCTTATACTTTCTTTAGACTTTAGACATAGTTTCCTTTAGTTCTTTGAAACTATTTTAAATGGATGATTTCAAGCCTTTGTCTAGTAAGTTCAATGCTTGGGATTTTTCAAGAACAGTTTCTACTGATGGTTTCTTTACTTGTGTATGTATCATACCATCTTCTTTCTTTGCATACCTTGTATTTTTTTTTAATTTGACACTTTAAACAATATAATGTGAACATTTTGTAATCACATTCCCCCTCTCCAAGTTTTTGTTGTTGTTGTTGTTGTTTTCAGTAACTTCTCTGAACTTATTCTATTGTCTGTATATTTTGTCAAGTGTGGCTGCTAAAGTTTCTGCTCAATTAGCTTGGTGGTCAGATAATGGTAATGCTTGTTGAGAAATTTCCTTAAATGCCTAGAAATCATAAATCTCCCAGTCTCTGCCAAAGAGCTCTGTGAGTGTATGTGTGGGTTTTGGTACATTTTCTTTACTTCCTAATTATGCATAACCTCAAAGTTAGATAGTGGCAAGAAGTTAGATTTTCTAAGTTTTCTCTAATTATGAACACTGGGTATATGCACAAGCCTATATGTGCACATGACCTTCTAGATTCCCAAGAATATATTTAACTTGATCTTTTCAAAGACTCTTGTGTACATCTCATTCACCAAATTTTCCTTTTGAGATTTTTACTAAGGCTATTTGCCCTAACTGTTATCAACCAGCTCAGGGGCCACAATGTTAACTAGTTACTGGTGAATATTTCTGGAAATGTCTATAGGGAAATGAATGTCACAATGGATGGATTTCATGTTAGTTAAAAAAAAAGGTAAACCTCGCCAATGACAATTTCCAGGAAACCACCAGAGAGATAAAATAGTGACAATTCTGTGCAAATGGAGATTTGAAGGAACTCCAATACTGTTCTATCCTACCAGTGACTGTCAGCTTGCTGCTTTTCACCATGATTGTAGTCTGTTGGTTTTGAATGCTACATCAGAATTGGGAACGTGAAATGGGAATACTGAAAGCTAAAATGGCACAAAACTCACTCTTCTTACCGCAATTTAGCTGTTATTATTTTAATTTAGCTTGGCTCACAGACCTGTGTTATGTGTCCAAGGCCCTAACTGCCTATGATCTAAGGTGAGGTGGAGATGCAAGACAAAGGTTAGGTGGTTTCTGCCTTCCTCTGGGACTAGACAACATTTGACTAGCAAATAAATGCCTGCTCATCTGTATCAACAGCTGTGAGTTGTCAGTTACATGGCATCCTCCCCTCCCAGAAAAGACTTGATGTGGATGATAACATTAAACACATATGCTAGAAACTATTATCTATGTTAACCAGCTTAATACACAAAACAACAAAGCAAAGTAGGCACAATGATTACCCTAATTTTTAACTGAGGTCCAGTAATTTACAGTAATCATAAAGATGTCTATTATGTTGGAAAGGTGATGTGGCTAGGTCTAAGCCTGGGCATCCAGACTTATGCTAAGTCCCATGACTTCAGAAAAGCTAGGAAAAATTGATTTGTGGTTGTTCTTATAGATTGTTTTATTTTAATGTTTGCATGAAGAAATGGAATTTAATGAAGCATTGATCCAAACCCTTTCCACTATGATAGAGACAGTAAAAAGAGAATAGCCTATGTCGAGGTTTTCCTGGAAAAATGCTAGCCAATGACTTGTGCAAGGCTCCTCTTTGTCTTCAAAGTACACACATAACAAGATAACTGGAAGATGGGTAGATATGCCCCAAAGTTTCTAAGGTGGAAGTTTTTAGGAGGTCAGCCTTAATGGAGAGGCTTAAAGTAAGGGGATTTTATTGAGGAAGAAATCATGAAGGTTGAGCTGGCTCTTGTGAAGGATGACTAAAAGATGTTTAGGCAGGAAATTACAAGCATGAATACATATGGAAGCAGCAAATAAACAGGGACTAAATACAAACAATTCAGTTTAACTAGAATATAAAGCCTATTAAGGGGAACATATGGAAATAAGAGGTGTGGGAGATAGATCATGGAAGGCTTTAAATGCCAGGGCAA
Organism: Equus przewalskii; assembly: GCF_037783145.1. Taxonomy (NCBI): domain Eukaryota; kingdom Metazoa; phylum Chordata; class Mammalia; order Perissodactyla; family Equidae; genus Equus; species Equus przewalskii. The sequence goes on from NC_091863.1 coordinate 61,213,926, forward strand.
ATATTGTGAATTCCATTCAGTAGGCAATGGAGAACCTGTCAAATAAAATCGAAGTAAAAATTGAGGCCCTGGAGGAAGAACAACCGTTATTTCACTCACACTTACACAGGAACTCGGGCAATTTAAAGCTGAGTTGTGACTCCAGATTGAAGGCTATGCAGAGTATTTCAATCCTCTTGACCACCACCATCAGTCTGAAAATAGAACTGAGGTAAAGAACTGTTAGGTAGATGGTAAATGACTGAAATTAGAATTTATTTTCTGACTTTCAGGGCATTTTGTTCATTTAACAAAAATTTTTTAGCATGATTTTAGGTACAGTAGACACAGCCAAAAATAAACATGGTTTTAGGGGAAATAGTCATCCCCAAACTTAATCTACTTCTTATGTTATTGGCTCAGTATTTAAATTCTTGGATATAACACCTTTATACTGCCCAAGTCTGTGCTGCCCTTATTTCTTGCCCAAATCCTTTCATAGTCTCTTTTTTCCCTCTGCCTCTCTTTTTTTTTGTTGAGATATATTTGATATATAACATTCTATTAGTTTTAGGTGTATAACGTAATGATTTATGTATATACTGTGAGTTGATTAGCACAATATTAACATCCATCATCATGCATAGTTATAATTTTTTTCTTCTGATGAAAATTTGTTAAATTAACTCTCTTAGAAATTCTCAGATATACAATACAGTATTGTTAACTATAGTCACCATGCCATACATTTCATTCCCAGGGCTTATTTATCCTAAAACTGGAAGTTTGTATCTTTTGACCACCTTCACTCAATTTGCTCCCCTCCATGCCCTGGTACCCAGTAAGCTGTTCTTTATAATTATGAGTTTGTTTTTATCTTTCTGGTTCCACGTGTAAGTAATATCATACATTATTTGTCTTTCTGTCTGACATTTCATTAACATTGTGCCCTCCAGATCCATCCATGTTGATGCAAATGGCAGGATTTTCTTATATTTTATGGTTGAATAATAGTCCATCATGTATATATATCACGTTTTCTTCATCCATTTATCCATTTATAGACACTTATGTTGGTTTCAAGTCTTACCTATTGTAAATTATGCTGTACTGAACACGAGAGTGCAGATATCTTTTGAGATACAAATTTGTTTCCTTCAGATAAATACCTAGCAGTGGAATTGCTGAATCATTTGCTACTTTTAATTTTTTGAGGGACCTCCATACTGTTTTCCATAATAGCTGAATCAATATACATTCCCTCCAATAGTGTCAAGGATTCCTTTTTCTCCATGTCCTCACCAACACTAGTTATTTCCTGTCTTTTTGATAGTAGCCATTCTGACAAATTTGAGGTGATATCTCACCGTGGTTTTGATTTGCATTTTCCTGATCATTAGTGATGTTGAGCACATTTTAATTTATCTGTTACCTATTTGTATATCTCCTTAAAAAAAAATGTCTATTCAGATCCTTTACACGTTATTTTTTTTTTGAGGAAGATTAGCCCTGAGCTAACATCTGCTGCCAATCTTCCTCTTTTTGCTGAGGAAGACTGGCCCTGAGCTAACATCCGTGTCCATCTTCCTCTATTTTATATGTGGGACGCCTACCACAGCATGGCTTGCCAAGCGGTGCCATGTCCACACCCCAGATCCAAACCAGCGAAGCCTGGCGCTGAAGCTGAACATGTGAAATTAACTGCTGCACCACCGGGTTGGCCCCCTTTACCCATTTTTTAATCAGAATTTGTGTTTTTTTTTCCTGTTAAGTTGTATAAGCTCCTTATGTATTTTGGATATTAACCCCTTATTATATTTATGACTTGCAAATATTTTCTCCCACTCTGTAGGTTGATTCTTCACTATGTTGATTATTTCGTATGTTATGCAGAAGCTTTTTAGTTTAATACAATGCTACTTGTCTGTTTTTATTTTTGTTACCTGTGCTTTTTGGAAAATATCCAAAATACTATTGCCCAGGCCAATGTCATGAAGGTTTTTCCCTAAGTTTTCTTCAAGTAATTTTACAATTTCTGTAAAATTACAATTTCATGTAAGTCTTTAATCCATTTTGAGTAGATTTTTGTATATGGTCTGAGAAAAGAATGCAATTTCACTCTTCTGCATGGGGACATCCAGTTGTCCCATCATCATTTGTTGAACTGTCTTGTCTCCATTGTGTGTTCTCAGCACCTTTGTCAAGGATCAATTGACCATAAGATGTGGATTTATTTTGGTCTGTCTGTTTGATTGTTTATACATCTGTTGTCTGTTTCTACGCACGTACCATACTATTTTGATTACTATAACTTTCTAGTACATTTTGCAATCAGGAAACACAATTCCTCAACCTTTGTTCTTCTTGCTCAAAATTGCTTTGGCTGCTTGGGGTCTTTTGTGGTTTCATAGAAATTTTATGATAGTTAATCCTATTTCTGAGAAAAAATGCCATTGAAATTTTTATAGGAATTGCGTTGAATCTGTAGATCATTTTGAGTATTATAGATATTATAAAAATATTAATTCTTCAAATCTTTGAACATAGAATGTTTTTCCATTTATTTGTGTCTTCTTTAATGCCTTTAATCAATGTTTTGTGGTATTAGATGTACAGACATTTCACCTCCTTGCTTAAATTTATTCCTAAATATTTTCGATGTTACTGTAAATGGCATTATTTTCTTAATTTTTTTGGATAGTTCATTGTTAGTATATAGAAATGCTACTACTGTGTTATCTATGTTGATTTTCTTTCCTGCAGCCTCACTGAAATTTTCATTAATTGTAATAGATTTTGGGTGGAGTCTTTAGGCTTTGCTATACATAAGTTCATGTCATCTGTAAACAGTTCGATTTATCTCCTTTTATTCTGATTTGAATGCTTTTTTATTTCTTTATCTTTCCAAATTGCTCTGGTTAGGAATTCTAGTACTATGTAGAATGAAGTGGCAAAAGTAGGCATCCTTATCTTGTTCCTGATCTTAGAGAAAATGCTTTAGTGTTTCATCATTGAGTATTATGTTAGCTGTGTCTTGGCACATTTGGCCTTTATTATGTTGAAGTGCATTCCTTCTATACCTGATTTGTTGACAGTTATCATGAAAAGATGTTGAATTTTGTCAAGAAATTTTCCTGCATCTCTTGATATGATCATGCTATTTTTCTCCACCATTCTGTTAATGTGGTGCAGAACATTTATTGATTTGTGTGTTTTGAATGATCTCTGGGATAAATCTTACTTGACAATGGCTTATGATCCTTTTGGTGTGCTGTTGAATTCAATAAATCCGCATCTTATGATCAATTGGTCTTCAATAAATGGTGGTGGAAAACTGGATATCCACATGCAGAAGAATGAAATCGCTCCCTTATATCACGTCATATATATTTGTAGTATTTTATTGAGGATTTATGCATCAATGTTACAAGAATATTGATCTGAAATTTTCTTTTCTTGTAGTGCTCATGTCTGACATGCATCAAGGTAATTCTGGTATTGTAAAATAAGTTTAAGGGTGTTTCCTCCCCTTTAATTTTTTGACAGAGTTTGAGAAGATTGATATTAATTCTTCTCTAAATGTCTGTATGAATTCACCTGTGATGCAGTCTGATTCCTGGCTTTTATTTGTTGGGGGGTTTTTGATTATTTATTCAGTTTTCTTATTTGTTGTTAGTCTTTTCAGATTTTCTATTTCTTTATGATTCAATCTTGATACATTGTACGTTTCTAAGAATTTGTCCATTTCTTCTAGGTTATCCAATTTGTTGACATATGGCTACTCATAGTAATTTCATGATCCTTGATTTTTTTGTGATATCTGTTGTAATATCTACTCTTTCAAGTACAATTTTACTTATTTGAGTCCTCTCTCCTATTTGCTTAATTATTCCAACTAAAAGTTTGTCAATTTTATCTTTTCCAAAAATCAGCTCTCAGTTTTGGTGATCCATTCTATTTTTTTCTAGTCTCCATTTCATTTATCTCTTCTCTGATCTTTATGTTTTCCTTCCTTCTAGGAACTTTGGCATTATTTGTTCTTTCTCTAGTTCCTCAAGGTATAAAATTAGGTTGTTTATATTTGATCGTTCGTTTTTTTAAATATAGACATTTATTGCTACAAATTTCCTTGTTAGAGCTACTTCTGCTGCATCCCATAGGTTATGGTATGTTGTGTCAGGTTTTATTTCTTTCAAGATATTTTGTCTTCATTTCTCTTTTGACTTCTTCTTTGTTCCATCGTCTGTTAAGGATTGCATTGTTTAATTTCCACTTATTTGTGAATTTTCCAGTTTTTCTCCTCTTACTGATTTCTAGTTTCATAATTTAGTGGTTGGAAAATATATTTGATATAATTTCAATTTTCTTAAATTTATTAACACTTATTTTGTGGCCTGACATAAGATCTATCATGGATAATGTTATGCATGTGCTTAAAAACAATGTGAATTCTTTTGCTGTTGGGTGGAAAGTTTTCTATTTGTCTGTTAGATTCATTTGGTCTATAGTGTTGTTCAAATCCATGTTGATATACTGTCTGGATCATCTACTCATTTTTAAAACTGGGATATTGAATTGCCTTACTATTATAGTATTTCTTTTTATTTCTCCCTTCATATCTCTTAATATTTTATTTATATATTTAAGTGCTCTGATGTTAAATGCATTTATATTTACAATTGTTATATCCTTGTGATGAATTGACATCTTTATAATTACATAGAGACCCTTTTGTCTCTTGTTACTATTTTTGTCTTAAAGTCTATTTTGTCTGACATAAATAAAACCACATTGCTCTCTTTTGGTTACTATTTCCATACAATGTCTTTTTCCGTTCTTTCACTTTCAGTTCAAGTGTGTCATGATTTCTAAAGTGAGTCTCTCAGAGGTAGCATTTGGTTCAGTCTTGTTTTTTTATCCACTCAGTCACTCCATATCTGTTTATTGTGGAATTTAGTCTATTTCTATTTAAAATAACTATTGGTATGTAAAAAGTTACTATTGCCACTGTTTGGTTTTTTTTTCTGTTTTGTGGTTATATTCTTTCTTTTTCCCTCTCTGGCTTTCTTTCTTTGTGGTTTGATGATCTTTTTAGTGGCATCTATTGATTTCTTTCTTTTTGTCTTTGTATCTGCTCTAAGTTTTTGCTTTCTTGTTACCATGATGCTTACTCTGAACTTCTTATAGTTATGTGTGTTTTTTGCTGATAAAAACTTAACTTCAATTACAGACATAATTCTTACACTTTTACTCCCCCCTACTTTATATTACTGATTACACAATTTATATATTTTTATCGTTTCCACCCATTAACAAATTGTGGTGTTTATAGTTATTTTTAACACTTTCATTTTTTAACTTTTATACTAGAATTAAAAGTGATGTATGCATCCCCATTACAGTATTAGAATATCCTGAATTTTACTATCATCTTACCTTTATGGTGAGTTTTATATCTACATATGTTTTGATGCTTTTAGCATACGTTTGTGTCAACTTTAAGAAGTCCCTTTACCATTTTTCTAAGGCAGGTGTAGTGTTGATAAACTCCCTCAGCCTTTGTTTGCCTGGAAATGTATTTATCTCTCTTTCCTTTCTGAACAACAGCCTTGTCAGGTATTATATTCTTGCTTGGCAGTTTTTCTTTCTTTCAGCACTTTGACTATATCATCCCACTATTTTCTTGCTTGCAAAGATTCTGCTTAGAAATCAACTATTAGTCTTATGGGGATTTCCTTATATAAGATGAGCTGCTCTTCTCTTTCTGCTTCAACATTCTCTTTGTCTTTGACTTTTGAGAATTTGAGTATAACGTGTCTTGGTGAAAATCTTTTCATACTTAACCTATTTTGGATTTTGAGGGCTCTATGGATCTGAATGCTTATTTTTCCTCTCCAGGTTTTGAATTTTTCTGTCATTATTCCTTTAAATAAGCTTTCTGCCCATTTCCTTTTCTCTGCTTCTGTAACACAAATAAGTTTTTCTTTTTTTGTCCCACAAATCCCTTATGCTTTCTTCACTCTTTTTCCTTATTTTTTTCTGTTTCTTCCTCTGAGTGATTTCAAAACCTGCCTTTGAGTCCACTAATTCTTCCCTCTGCTTGATCAAGTCTGCTATTGAAGCTTTCTGTGGAATTACTTTGTTCACTCATTGTGTTGTTCAGCCATAGAATTTTTGTTTGTTTCTTCTTTATGGTTTCTTTCTTTTTGTTGGTCTTCTCATTTTCGTTATGTGTTGTTTTTGTGATTTTGTTTAGTTGTCTATCTGTGCCATTTGGTGGCTCACTGAACTTCTATAAAATAGTTATTTTGAATTCTTTCTCAGGCAATTTATATATCTCCATTTCCTTAGAGACTACTAGTAGTGCTTTATTTTATTACTTTTGCTGTGTCATGTTTCTCTGATTATTTTTTATTTTTTGGCCTTGTGCGTGTCTGCACATTTAAAGATGTGGGCTTCACTTCCAGTCTTTACAGACAGGCTCTGGCATGGAAAGCCCTTCACCAGTGAGCTTGTCCAGAGATTCTGGGTAGGCTGTCTGGTTGGGTTCATAGGCCAGCTTTTTTCTCAACTCCTTAGATAGGTTGGCCTGGTACCCTGGTCAGTAGTTTAGTGGGCCTGGTGTCTGGGTGTGTGGGGACTGGTCTGGTGCCTGAATTCATGGGAACAGGCCTAGAGCCTGGATCCATAGGTATCAGCCTCGATCTTGGATCCCCAGGGTCTGGCCTGGCACCAGTGCCCACTTAAGTGGACCTGGTGCCTGCATCCACAAGGGTGGGTCAGATGTCTTGGACTGTAGAGGCAGCCCTGGAGCCTAGGACCATGAGGTCTGGCTGGAACCTGGTCTACTGAAATTTGGGGCAGTGAGATCCAGCCTGAAGTCTGTGGGACAGCTCTTGAGTCTGGATCTAGCCTGAAACTGAGATAGGCATGAAATATGAACTATGGTGATTGCCTGGAGTCTGGGTACATGAGGGCTAGCCTGATGCCTAGGACGAGGAGTGCCAGCCTAGAGTCTGGAGCCATCATGGCTGGCCTGGAGCCTCAAATCATGGGAGCCAACCTGGTGCTGGTATTCACTGGGACAGGCCTGGTTCTGGAGTCCATGGTGATATCAGGTGATCATTTCACTTTCCTTCCCCCACACAGAGAATATCTCCATGCTGCCCTGCCTAGGCATGGGGTAGCAGTGATGTGGGTAATGTAAAACTACCCTTCCTACTCTCTTCAAAGAATCTTTTCTTATTCCTGTGCTGTACCAATGTGATTAATCTCTCACTTTGTTTCTTTAGCTTTCCTGAATGTATTTTTATGCAATGGTAGTTGTTCATATGTATGTTTCTGTGAGGGAATGAGCACTGGAAACTTCTATGTTGCCATCTTGCAGATATCACTCCCCAATACACAGTAATTTGATTGTACATTCTAAGTAGAATAGATCAAAAAATAAAAGACAGGAGATTTCTGGGAAGATGGTAGCGTAGGAAGATTCTGAACTCACTTCCTCCCACAGACACAATAAATTCACAACTACCTGTGGAACAATTACTTCTGAGAGAGAACTGCAAGCTGGATAAAAACAACCCCCACAACAAAGGGACAACACTGATAGAGGTGGAGGATGCAGAAATACCTGTTTGCTGAAGAAAAAAACACACCCTAGCCATGACACTTCATGGTTGAGAGCAATCTTAAGGTATGGAGCTTTTCCTGAAGGAGGAGAGAATCTTAGTGGGATAGGTATGCCACAATAAGCAACCTTTAATTCAGCACAATCGAGATGAATGCCATCATGCCTTGCTTTGCTGGCTATTAAAATCAATAGAAAAAACACCCAGAAAAGGCTGTTTAACATAAGAGAAAGGAAAGCTTGCTCTTAAAGTGCCCGTGCAGAAATTCACCCATATAGGAATCCAATACAAATTCACCAGAAAGAGGTGTGCATAGTCCTTTGGTAAAAAAGACTTACTTGATAGGCTCTAGATATGTCTCAGAAAGGCAGGAGGCATCTGGGCCCAACTCCTCAGGAAATGAGACAATGGCAGCAGCCATTATAGTGACCTGGTACAGGCATACTGACACAGATTATGGCAGATACCATTGGATTTCTTCCTCTGGCCTGTTAGTGCAGGGTTTTGCCCCACCCACTAGAGCACCAATTTAATCCAGCTTAGCCAGGGAAGGCAGCCCATCCCAGGGACTGGCCTTGCTGACCAGCCCTTAAGGAACTTGTGGGCCCTTGTAAGTAGACTGTATTGGACCCCTGCAGCAGGGTGAATGGGTCCACATCAGTGGGACAGAATGTGCACATGGGGCAGGACTGCATTGGTGGACTGTGTGGACCCGTGGGTGGTGGAGTTTGACAGCTGCAGCAGACTTATGCCATTGGGCATCTCAAACAGCCACACGAGGGATCTTCCTGAACTTCTAATGCCTGAAACAATTGTATGTTCCCATGCCTGGGGCCACCTTCACCCAGGTGTGCTCCTGAGAGGGCTGATAACAGCTTTGAAAGCCAGAGGCCTACAGCAGTTTTGAGCTGTTGAGCCTAGCAGCCAGCCACATTGGGTACGTGACTCATTTAACAGCAAAACAGCAGCAGGTGTGTGTTATTAGACCTTGTGCCAACTGTTCTGGGCTAGCCCAGCAAAATAAAGTGAATATAGCAGCTGCATACAGCTGAGTCTTACAACCAGCCAGCCAAGGGGCCAGCCTAGCCTACCCATGCTCTGGCAGAAAGAGCAACCCCTTCACAACAGAAGGGCAAATGTAGCCCACACAGGGGACATTCCTGGAACATTTGGAGCTTTTAAGGAGAGGGAAGCACATTGCTGGGCCTCACAAGGCATTGCTTACATAAGACCACATCTCCAAGATTGGGAGACATAGCTTATGTGTCTAATTCATAGATATAAACACAAATAAATAGAGAAAATGAGGGATAAAGGAATATCTTCTAAATAAGGGAACAGGACAAATCCTCAAGAAAAGAACTAAACAAAAGAGAGGCAAACAATCTACGCGATGAAGAGTACAAACTCATAGTCATAAGGATGCTCACTGATCTTGTGAGAAGAATAAATGAAGACAGTTATAACTTACAAAAAGAGTTGAAAATATGAAAAGAAACAATGAGAACTGAAGAATACAATAATGGAAATGAAAAAATGACTAAAGGGAATCAATGGCAGAATAGATGACACAGAAGAACAGAATAGCAAGCTGGAAGAAAGAGTAGAGGAAATCACTCAAGCTGAACAGAAAAAAGAAAAGGAATTAAGAAGAATGAGGACAGTCTAAAGGACCTCTGGCACAGCATCAAACTACTAATATCTATATTATAGGTGTCCCATAAGGAGAACAGAGAAACAAAGGAGCAGTGAATCTATGTGAAAAATCATCCTGAAAACTTTCTTAACCTAAAGAAGGAAACAGACATCCAGATACAGGAAGCACAGAGGGCACCAAACAAGATAAACCCAAACATGCCCACACCAAGGCATATTATAATTAAAATGTCAAGAATTAAAGAGAAAGAGAGAATCATAAAAACCACAAGAGAAAGGTAACAAGTTACATACAGAGGAAACCACATGAGGCTATCAGCTGACTTCTCAGCAGAAATCTTATAGGGCAGAAGGGAGTGGCATGATATATTTAAGGAGCTGAAAGGAAAAAGCCTACATCCAAGAATACTCTACAAGGTTATCATTCAGAATGGAAAGAGAGATAAAGAGTTTTTCAGACAAGCAAAACTTTAGGAATTTATCACCAATAAACTCACCTTACAAGAAATGTTAAAGGGGCTTATATAACTGGAAAAGAAAAGACCATAAATCACAATAAGAAAACTATCAAAGAGAAAATTGACTGGTAAAAGCAAATATACAGTAAATGTAGCAGATCAACCACCTATAAAGCTAATATGAAAATAAAAAGTCAAAAGTACCAAAATTGAGGCCAGCCTGGTGGCGCAGCAGTTAAGTGCACATGTTCTGCTTCTCGGCCGCCCGGGGTTCGCAGGTTCAGATCCTAGGTGTGGACATGGCACCACTTGGCACACCATGCTGTGGTAGGCGTCCCACATATAAAGTAGAGGAAGATGAGCATGGATGTTGGCTCAGGGCCAGGCTTCCTCAGCAAAAAAGAGGAGGACTGGCAGTAGTTAGCTCAGGGCTAATCTTCCTCAAAACAACAAGAACAACAAGAACAACAACAAAAAGTACCAAAATTATCTATTTTCATGGTAAGAAGTTAGTGGATATACATGCACATGCACAAAAGAGGTTAAATATGATTTAAAAAATGTAAAACATGGGGTGAGGGGAGTAAATGTATAGGGCTTTTAGTAAGAGGTCAAACTTAAGAGATCATAAACTTAATATAGATTGCTATTTACATAAGTTCTTATATATGAGCCTCATGGTAATCACAAACTAGAAACCTATAATAAATACACAAAAAATTAACAGAAAGGAACCCAAACACAGTACTAAAGAAAGCCATCAAACCACAAGAGAAGAAAGCAAGAGAAGAAGAAAGGAACAGAGAAGAACTACTGAAACACCCAGAAAAAAGTTTCAAAATGACAATAAATACATACTTATCAATAGCTACTTTAAATGTCAATGGGTGAAATGATCCAATCAAAAGATGCAGGGTGGATAAATGGATAAAAACTTAGGAGCCATATATATCCTGCATGCAAGAGGCACACTTCAGATCTAAAGACACTCACAAAATGAAAGTGAAGGGATGAAAAAGTTTCTCCATGCAAATGACAACAACAACAAAACTGGGTTATCAATACTTACATCATAAAAAATAGACTTTAAAACAAGAACTGTAACAAAGGACAAAGAAGGGCACTATGTAATGTTAAAGGGAACAAACCAACAAGAGGACAGAACACTTCTACGTATCCATGCATCCCACATAGCAGCACCAAAATATATAAAGCAATTATCAACAGACCGAAAAGGAGAAATAGACAATAATGCGATAATAGTAGGGGAATTTAACACTCCAGTTACATCAATGGATAAATCAACCAAACAGAAGATCAATAAGGAAACATTGGCCTTACATGACATATTAGATCAGATGGACTTAGATATATACAGAACATTCCTCCCCCAAACTGCAGATTACACAATTCCTTTTGAATGTACATGGAACGTTCTCCAGGATAGATCACATATTAGGCCAGAAAACAAGTCTCAATAAATTTAAGAAGGCTGAAATAATGCCAAGCATCTTTACTGACTACAACAGCATGAAAGTAGAAATCAAGTACAGGAAGAAAACTGGAAAAGCCACAAATATGTGGAGACTAAACAAAATGTTACTGAAAAACTACTGGGTCAATGAAGAAGTCAAAGAAGAAAACCTTGAGATGAATGAAAGTAAAAGCACAACATTCCAAAATTTATGGGATACAGCAAAAGCAGTTCTCAGAGGGAAGTTTATAGCAATACAAGCTCACTTAAAGAAACAAGAAAAATCTCAAATAAACAATCTAACAGTGCACCTAAGGGAATTAGAAAAAGAAGAACAAAGCCCCAAATCAGTAGAAGGAAGGAAATAATAAAAATCAGAGTGGAAATAAATGAAATAGAGGCTTAAAAAGCAATAGAAAAAAATCAAGGGGCCAGCTCTGTGACATAGTGATTAATTTCAACATCCTCTGCTTCAGTGGCCTGGGTTTGCAGGTTTACATCCCAGGCACAGACCTATACCACTAGTCAGACATACTGTGGTGGAGACCCATAAACAAAAAGTGGAAGTGGACTGGCACAGATATTAGCTCAGGGCTAATATTCCTCAAGCAAAAAAAAAGAGAAAGATTGGCAGCAGTTGTTAGTTCATGGCTAAACTTTCTCAGAAAAAAAAAGAAAATCAACAAACCTAAGAACTAGTTCTTTGGAAACATAAACAAAATTAACAAACCTCTAGGTAAACTCAACAAGGAAAAAAGAGAAAAGGCTCACATAGATAAAATTAGAAATGAAACATGATCAGTTACAACAGATACCTCAGAAATACAAAAGATCATAAGAGAGTACTGTGAAAAAGTACACACCAACAAATTGGATAATCTAGAAGAAATGGATAATTTCTTAGAATCATATAACCTTCCAAAAGCGAATAAAGGAAAAATAGAGAATTTGAATAGAGCAATCACAAGTAAGGAGATTGAAATGGTAATCAAAAACCTCCCAAAAACAAAAGTCCAGGACCAGATGGCTTTCCCAGTGAATTCTAGCAAATATTTAGGGAAGATTTAACATCCATCTTTCTCAAACTCTTCCAAAAAATTGAAGAGTAGGGGAAGCTTCTTAACTCATTCTGGAAGACCAACATTTCCTTGATACCAAAACCAGACAAAAACACACAAAAAGAAAATTACTGGCCAATATCACTAATGAACGTAGATGCAAAAATCCTCAACATAATTCTGGCAAATCAAATACAACAATACATTAAAAAGATCATACACCATGATTAAGTGGGATTTATTCGTGGGATGCAGAGATAGTTCAACATCCACAAATCAATCAGCGTGATGCAACACGTAAACAAAATGAACAATAAACATCACATGATCATCTCAATAGATTCAGAGAAAGCATGATACAACATCCATTTATGATAAAAACTATGAATAAAATGTATATAGAAGTAAAGTACCTCAGCATAATAAAGACCATATATGACAAACCCTGTACAGAGTTCATTGTCCTCCTGGCCTTCTAAGGACACTGGGCCTGGGCCCTACATAAAGGAATGTGTCTGGGCTCGGGGCTGAAGATGGCCAATTCGGCCCTGACTCTAAGGCACAGGTTAGAAAGAATATGTCCTGCGTCATGTCCCTTGTCTGGGCTAGCCACCCCGAAGGACACCTAACTGGACTTTAGAAACATCCCATCCATGGGAACAAAAAAGATAGAAGCACCCCATCCATGGGAACAAGAAGAAATAACTCAAAGTATCCAAATGTCTGCAACCCTGAGTCAGAACCTAGAGAAACCTTAGGATAAAAGGGAGTAACAGGCATAGAACAATTGGAAGTCTCACTGAAGAAAGTACGCTTTGCCTCAGAACTGGACAATCTGCACTCCCACCCGCCATACAAACTATTGGGACTTCCCCAGTTGATTGTGATGTGGATGTTGTAAGTATCGATTTGTTGTTCCCCTTTATCCCTGCCTCTCGTTCTGTTGCCCTTTATCAATAAACTTTGAATGTTTAAACAACCAAGGAGCCTTGGCGGTATCTGTCATGCCTTGCCCTTTGACGCTGTGGACAACAAACCCATAGCCAATATCATACTTAATGTTGAAAAACTAAAACTATCCATTTAAAAATAGGAACCAGACAAGGATGCACACTTTGACCACTCTTATTTAACACAGTATTGGAAGTCCTAGCCAAACAATCAGGCAAGAAAATGAAATAAAAGAGATCCAATTTGGAAAAGAAGTAAAACTGTCACTACTTGCAGATGTCTTGATTTTATATTTAGAAAACCCTAAAGAATCCACCAAAATCTACTAGAAATAATAAATTAATACAGTAAAGTTGCAACGCACAAAAATGACATACAAAAATAAGTTGCATTTCTATACATTGTCAACAAAATAACAGAAAGAGAAATTAAGAATACAATCTCATTTACAATCGCAACAAAAAGAGTAAATTACCGAGGAGTAAATTTAACCACAGAGGTAAAAGACCTGTACACTGAAACTACAAAACATTGTTGAAAGAAATCAAAGAAGACACAAAGAAATGGAAAGATATTCCTTTGTCATGGATTGGAAGAATTAACATAGTTAAAATGTCCATACATCATAAAGCAATCTACGATTCAATGAAATCCCTGTCAATCTTCCAATGACATTTTCACAGAAACAGAACAAAGAAGCCTAAAATTTACAGGGAACCACAAAAGACCCCAAATAGCCAAAGGAATCCTGAGGAAAAAGAGCAAAGCTGAAGATATCATACTCCCTGATTTCAAAATATACTACAGAGCTGTAGTAACCAAAAGAGCATGGTACTGGCAAAACAACAGACACAGAGATCAATGGAACAGAATCAAGAGCCCAGAAATAAACCCACATATTTATGGACAGTTAATTTTTGACAGGGAAGCCAAGAATATACAACAGAGAAAGGAAAGTCTCTTCAATAAATGGTGTTGACAAAACTGGACAGCCACATGCAAAAGAATGAAAATAGACCATTGTTCACACCATACACAAAAATTAACTCAAATGGATTAAAGCCTTGAATGTAAGACTTGAATTCATAAAACTTCTAGTAGAAAACATAGGCATTATGCTCTTCCACATCAGTCTTATTAGCATCTTTTTGAATACCATGTGTCACCAGGCAAGGGAAACATAAGGAAAAATAAACAAATGAGACTATATCAAACTAAAAAGGAAACCATCAACAAAATGAAAAGGCAACCTAACAATTGAGAGAAGATATTTGCAAACCACATATCTGATAAGGAGTTAATGTCCAAAATATATAAAGAAATGCATATATATAAAGAAAATATATAAAGAAACTCAACAGCAGAGAAACAAACAACCCAATTGAAAAATGAGCAAAATATCTGAACAGATGTTTTTCCAAAGAAGATATACAGATGGTAAAGAGGCACATGAAAAGATGGTCAACATCACTAATTATTAAGGAAATGCAAATCAAAACTACAATGAGATATCACCTCACACCCATCAGAATGGCTATAATTAACAAGACAATAAGTACCAAGTGTTGGAGAGGATGTGGAGAAAAGGGAACTCTCATACACTGTTGGTGGGGATGTAAACTGGTGCAGTCACTATGGAAAACAGTATGGAGATTACTCAAAAAATTAAAAATAGAACTACCATATGATCCAACTATTCTACTTCTGGGCATTTATCCAAAGGACACAAAAACAAGAATGTGTAAACATATATGTACTCCTATATTCGTTGTAGCAGTATTCACAATAGCCAAGACTTGGAAACAAAGTGCCCATCAATGGATGAATGAATATAGAAGATGTAGTACATATACACAATGGAATACTACTCAGCCAAAAAAAAACAGATGAAATCTTCACATTTCCAACACCATAGTTAGAACTTGAGGGTATTATGCTAAGCAAAATAGGTCAGATGGAGAAAGACAAATACTGTTCGATTTCACTCATAAGTATAAGATAAACAACAACAACAAAAACACTTAGATACAGAGATTAGATTGGTAGTTACCAGAGAAGAAGGGGGAGGGAGGAGGACAAATGTGTGAAAGGGCGCATGTATGTGGTGATGGAGGGTAATTAGTCTTTGGGTAGTGGACATGCTGTATTCTACTCAGAAATCAAAATATACTGATGTACACTTGAAATTTATATAATGTTATAAACCAATGTTACCTCAATAAAAAAAGGTAAAAGGCAGAGTAAAAATAAATACATTAAGGAATGAATGATTGAATTAATGAATAAATAAATATTTAGTAAATATATTTGTATTAGTTGTTTTAATGTTGGTATTGTTATTCTAAGACTATTGTATGCATATTGTTGCCTAAAGAGAATAAGTAATTTTGTTTAGATTATTGAAAAACAGATATTTTAACATAAAAGAAAAGGGATATACCTTTACAATTTATGAGGTGAAATAAAAACCTTATCATCGTGAATGCGAATTGCAGATATCAGTATGAATACATGAGGTATTTCATCTTTAAAAAGAAACATATTTCCGAGTGATTTTTAGTTTAACCAAAATGGAGTAGCCCCATTCCTCCCTAGTCCTCTCCGTTATATCTAAAAAACCTGAATACAACAAATTGGTATTGCTTTTCCCTCTAAAAGGAAGAAACAAATTGTGGACAGCCTCTGGAAGTCAGGACTTGAGGATGATAAAGTGGTGAGTCCTCTGTTTTTCCTTATTGCCTCCCATCTAGCCCATACAGGGAGCTCCAGAAGTCTACAACCTGGAGCCACCAACAGGAACAGACCAAAAAAAAGATGCAAGAAAATCCTTTTTTCCCCCAGCAAAATGAAGGGAAATAACAGAAAATGTTTTTGGTAATACTTGCCCTAGAGCAGCCAAACACAAATGGAAAAAAAAAAAAAAAAGTTTCCTCTTCCCCTCATGGTGCCAGTGAGGTTGAGAGGAAAGTTTTGCTTCCACCCAATCCCATCCCAACCCACCCCACAAACCATAAGCAGGCAATGCACCTCAACTACATGACTGGTGGATGATGACAGGCTGAGTTGGACCTAATCTTCTGTTTTCCGCCTGGAAGAAACAGTCTACATTCCAATTCCCCCTACCAGGTGATATAGGCAGGCCAAGAAGAATTAACCTGTTATTTGATTCTTCTGCCAAGGAAGTGTCAATGGGGTCCAGTGGCAACCTGTGCCTCCACCACCACCCAGCAGCAAGGAGACTCATTGAGGTGCTGTGAGGCAAAGCTAGTCAGCATGAGGCTTTACCAGTGTTATCCATGTGAACAGAGTCTATTGTGGGGCCAGTTTCCACTCACACCTAGCATCAACGAGAGTGAACAAGGTCCAAGTCTCAGCTAGCAAGCACTCTACTTTCCCCCACCTGTGATGTCGGTGGGTCCCAACAGGAAGTTGAACTTAAGCAAAGTGAACACGACGAAGCAAAGCAGACCTAGTTAGCACTCCCGTATTCTCCCCTTTGTTGTCAGTGGGGTCCAATGAAGAGTTAAGCCTTCATTCCAACCTGTCATCAGTGAGGTAGAATGAAGTAGTGAGAGGTGGATTAGTTGGCATTTGACTCTCATCTTCCTACACTATTGACAACAAATCCTAATGTAGAGTTGGGCTTCTGCCCCAACCCTGTAGCAACAAAGCAGTGTGAATCAGCACTGCACTTTTTCCTCCTCATTAGGTGCATTTGGGTACAGAGGGATCCTAAGCTTACATCCTCATTCAGAGGTAAGAAGTCAGTGCAAGTCATACCCCTCACTTAATAGAAAGGATCAGCAGGCCTGAGGGAAAAGCTAAACTTCCATTCCAAGCATCTGTAATGAGGCAATGTAAATAAGTGTGCCACTTTGCTGGGGTGGTATGGACAGGACCAAAAAGGAAGATGACCATAACACTTACCTGATCCTTTTGGTACACTCCAACAGAAGTATACCCTACTAAAAATAGATAACTAAATAGAATCTGGAGTTTCACAACACAACATTCAAATGTCAAGGATAAGACGGAAAATGAAAGCAAAATCCAGGAAAATTGCAATGTTAATGAGAAAAGGCAAAGAACAGATGTCAACAAGGAGATGAACTAGATATTGGAATTATCTGACAAAGACTAAAAAGATCATCATAAAATTTCTTTGGCAATCAAACATAAATTTTCTTGAAATACATGAAAAAATAGAAAAACGTGAAAGAATAGAGGTTATTAAAAATGAATGAGGGGCCAGCCCCATGCCTGAGTGGTTACATTCACACACTCCGCTTCGGCGGCCCAGAGTTTGGCTGGTTCGGATCCTGGGCATGGACATGGCACCACTTATAAGGTCATGCTGAGGTGGTATCCCACATGCCACAACTAGAAGGACCCATAACTAAGATTTACAACTATGTACTCGGGGGATTTGAGGAGAAAAAGCAATTAAAAAAGAAGTTTGGCAACAGTTGTTAGCTCAGGTGCAAATATTTTTTGAAAAATGAATGTAATTATATAATATAAATATAATAACTGAAATTTTAAAAAATCTTTCTTCAGGCTCAATACTAAAGTGGATATGACAGAAGACAGACTCACTGAATTTGAAAGCAGATAAATACAATATACTAAATCTGAATAACAGATAAAATAGAATGAAGAAAATAAAATCTCATGGACATATGGACAACAACAAAGGATCAAATTTTCATATAATCAGAATCCCAGAAGGAGAGTAGAGAGAAAGTAGGATTGAAAAGGAATTTGAAGAAATAATAGGTGAAATCTTTCTAAATTTAGCAAAAGACATAAACTACACACTCAAAAGCAAACCCCAAATTGGATAAACCCAAATAATCTCATGCCAAGAAACATCTTAATTAAAAGCGTAAAAACTAAAGACAAAGAAAACATGTTGGAAGCATCAAAAGAGAAAAACACATTACTTTAGGAGTACGCCAGTTCACATGACAGAGAACTTCTCAACTGAAATTAATGAAGGCAGAAGAAAGCATCCTTCAAAAATGAAGGGAGAAATAAAGGCATTCTCAGAGAGAAGGAAAATAAGATAATCTATTACTAGCAAAATACTTTTCAAGAATAGCTAAAAGAAATTATCTAAAAGAAAGGAAATTATAACAGAAGAAGGCTTAGAATTTCAGAAAAGAAAGACTATCAGAACGTAGAAAAATATGAGTAAATATAATAGACTATCCTACTTTTCATGAATTTCTTAAATCTTGATGGTTGAAGCAAAAAGTATAATATTGTGTGATATGGTACTCAGTATACGTAGAATAAATACTCAAGACAATTACATTTACAAAGTTGAGAAGGTAAAGGGACTCAAATGGAAATAATGTTTCTACACTTGAAGTGTATTCGTACCAGTAGACTGTGATAAATTATATATGTATACTGTAATATGAATAACAAACACTAAGAAAACTATGCAAAACAATATACCAAAAATACTATAAATAAATCAAAATAGAATCCTAAGAAATCTTTAAATAATGCACAGAAAGGTAATAAAAGGAAGCAGAGGAAGGAAAATCAAATGACATAAACAAAAACTAAATAATAAAACAGCATAATTAAACCCTACATGTGTATAAATACCTTAAATATAAGTGACTTAAATACACCAATGCAGACAGATTAACAGAGTGGATGAAAACATAACCCAATAATACGCTATGTTCAAGAAATCCACTTTAGATATAAAAATATAGGTATAAAGTAAAAGACTGGAAAAATATATGTCATCTAATCATTAATTTAAAAAAATAAAAACTGGTTATATTAATATTAGGTAAAGTAGACTTCAGAGGAGAGAAAATTACTAGAAATACAGAAGAGCTTTACACAATAATAAAAGAAGAAATCCACTAGGAAGGCAACACAATCCTAAACGTGTATGCACCAAACAACAGAGCCTCAAAATATGTGAAGCAAAACCTAATAGAACCAAAAAATGAATAGAAGAGTCCATAATTGTAGTGGGGTATTTCAACATCCAATCTCAGCAATTAATAGATTTATTAACAGGCAATCAGCAAAGGTATAGACCGAACAAAACAATCAATCAGCAGGATCAAATTAACACATATGGAACACTCCAAAAAAGAACAGTAAAATATACATTTTTTAAGCACCTACAGAACATTCAACAAGATAAATCATATTCTGGGCCATAAAAACAAACCTTGATAAATTTAAAAGAATTTAAGTTATACAGAGTATGTTTTCTAATCACAGTAAATCAAATTATAAATCAAAAAAGAGAAATACAGAAAGCCTCCTAACACCTTATAAATAAACAATACACTTCTCTATAATCCATGTGTCAAAGAGAAAATCTCAAGAGAAACAACATTAATACACAGAACTGAATAAAAATAAAATTCTGAATTTCAAATCTTGTGGGACACAGCTAGAACAGTGCTGAGATGTAAATTTATAGCATTAATGTAAGCAGGATGGAGGAAATAACATCAGGAATGAAACAAAGTTTGTCTTTATTGAGTGTGCAGTCACTAAAATGATAAAATAGAATAGCAATAACCTTACATTCATAAATTTGACAACTTAGAAGAAGGGAGCCAATTCCTCAGAAACCATTAAGTATCAAAGCTCAAACAAGATGAAATAGATAACCTGAATATTCCTATAAACATCTAAAAATTAAATTTGTAATTAAAAATTTTCTCCAAAAAATATTCAATCCCAGAGTTTCACTGAAGAGTTACACCAAAAATTTACAGAAGAATTAACAAGTTTAACAATTTTCTTTCAGAAAATATAAAAGTAGAGATCACTCTCCAACGTATCTTGCAAAACTAGTATTACCTTCATATCAAAAAAAGTACAGAAAATAAAAATAGGGACCAATATCTTTCATGAACTTAGACACAAATATGCTCAATAAAATATTGGGAAATAGAATCCAGCAATTTGTAAAAAGAATTACACACTATGACCAAGTATCATTTATTTCACATATGCAAAGATAATTGAACAGTTTTAAAATCACTAAATATAATGCACCACATCAACAAGCTAAAAAAGAGAAAATCATATAATTATACCAATTGACAGAGAAAAATCATTTGACAAAATCCAGCATCAATTTATGATAAAAACTCTAAGAAATCTCTGAATTCAGAGGAGCTTCCTCAACTTTATAAAGAGCATCTTCAAGAAATACACAACTGGAGAAGCACTGGTGGAGTGAAGACATTCAAAAATCTAACACCATAATAAAAGCAGTGAATACATTGGAAAAATTGCCCAAAAAAACTTTGCAGAACTCTAGATATTCTGGATATTAACCACAGACATGTATCAATCTGAGGAGTGCAGACTCAAGAAAATATATTGCATCTTAGTAAGAGCAGTGAATTTGGGGGCACTAAAACTTGCCCTATTCCCATCTCTCTCCTCTCATCTCTATAGTAGTCTTGACAACCAACAGCATCCGAACCACAGTAGATGTAGAATATTATGAGTTTATGGGTCACTAGAGTAGAACAAAATAGTTTTAGAACTGCCCAAAATGTCAAGCTCCAGATAATTGGCCTGTTTTTTATATTGTGGTAAAGTGCAGATAACATAAAATTTACCATCTTAAAGTGTATAGTTTAGTGGCAATAATTACATTAATAATGTTGTACAACCATCTCCACTATCTTGTTCCAGAATAGTTTCATTACCCAAATGGAAACTTCACACCCATTAAACAGTCACTTCCCATTCTCCTCTCATCCTATCCCCTGGCAACCATGAATCTAATTTTGTCTCTATGGATTTGACTATTATGAGTACTTCTTATAAATAGAGTCAATCATTCAATATCTAGTCTTTTGTGTCTGACATTTCATTGAACATAATATTTTTGAGGTTCATCCACATTATGGTGTGTATCAGTACTTTATTCCTTTTTAAGAATGAATAATATTCCATTGTATGGATATAGCGCATTTTTTATTCTTTCATCTGTTGATGAATAATAGGGTTGTTTCAACTTTTGGCTACTGTGAGTAGTATCTACATGAACATTCATGCCTCAGTTTTAGTTTGAACAATTTTTAAAAAAATTTTGGAATATATATATATATACACATACATAGGAGTGGAAATGCTGTCATATGATAATTCTAACTTTTTAAGGAGCCATCAAACTTTTCCACAATGGCTGGGTCATTTTACATTCTACCAGCAATGTATAAGGATTTCAACTTCTCCATATTCTTACCAACACTTGTTATTTTTCTTAAATTATAACCATTTTTATAGGTGCAAAGCAGTATCTCATTTGTTTTGATTTACATTTCCCAAATGACTAAAGAAGTTGAGCATCTTTTAATACACTCACTGGAGATTTGAACATCTTCTTTGGAGCAATGTCTATTTAAGTCCTATGTCCATGTTTTAATTGTGTAATTTGTTCTCTTATTGCTGAGATGTAAGAACTCCTTTTATGTTCTGGATAGTAGACCAATATTAGATATATAATTTGCAAATATTTTCTCATTATGTAGGTTGCCTTTTCATGTTCTTGACAGTATCTTTTGATGCAAAAACAGTTCTTAATTTTTATGAAGTCCAATTTATCTATATTTTCTTTTGTAGCCTGTGTTTTTTTGGTGTCATTTCTAAAAGTCTATTGCCAAAATCAAAGACATGAAGATTTACCCCTATGTTTTCTTCCAAGTAATTAATATTTTTGATGCTATATTTAGGGCTTTAGTCCATATTTTTCTGTGTTCTTTTATGTGATGATCAGTCAGGTGTAGCCACAAGAGGAAACACGGGAGAGACTCAGGAAAAATAAGCTTATTATACTCACAGATCCTAGAAACAGAATGCATAGCATGCCATGCAGGGCCACATGGGAAAACATCAGTATTGGTCAGGTGGCAGAAGGTCAGGAGCAAGGGGAGAGCCTATGTCCATGGCCTTTATTAAAGTTTCTATGGGAAAGGGAGGGTAAACAGTTTAAGATTGACTAGTCTGAATAATTTTATTGGGCTTTAAGCTTTAGGGGAGGTCCCTGGTTGCCTGGCACCTGACCCTGGGATGATTAAGGCAAAGGAATATTGCCTCCTGGGCCATACAGGCCAGATAGATAAGGTATGACACTGAATTGATTAGTTTGAATATCAAAGACATGTTCTTGGCTGAGTCTTTTGATATCTCTAAGAATTGGCTAGCCCTGAAAGGGGCAGTCTCTCCCCAATCAGAAATGCTTTTAAGATGTCAAAACATTGTAATGTGCATAAAACATAAAATACATATAATACAATTGGTCCTTTGATATTTTTACATCATATTAAGGAAATTTTGGGGTGATGTTAGTGGAGATTTTGAGAGAGTAGGACATAAGTTTCCCTAAACGGCATAGAAAACATTTTATTACACTTTTTGTGAGAGTAGAAAGAAAGAACATAAGTAGAAGTACAAGGAATCTTTGCAGGCCAGCCCATAACCAAGTTTCCCATTATGACATTAGCCAAGAAAATATATCTGAAATGTTTTTGGTTCTCTAACAATATCTTGGTGGAGTTTTAAGAAGTGCAAAAAGTATAATTTTGACAATAATATCTTACTATAGTTTTTGGGTCAAGGTGGTAAGTCTGGCAGATATGTTGTTGGGGGGTGTAAATTGAAATTTAGTAAAATACATGTAAATATTAGTGGTATTTGTGTGTAACGAAGGAGAAGGAGTGATCATGGTCTGAGACTCAGGGCAAGAGTAGGAGAAGGGATCAAGGAGTGGATGGTCCTCTTCCAAGGGGGCCAATGGATTGACTGATGTGAGGCATATGCCTCCTGGGGAAAGCAATAATTTTCATTGACTTTTAGAGAAGCACAGAGAATACTAACTTTTACCAGATTTCCATTTAGGCAAAGAACAGTAGAAGTATACATTTTGTCAAGGAGCAATGAGAATAGCAGCGTTCTGTCCTAAGCAGAGATTGAGCTCAGGAAAAAATAGAATCCGTATTATCAAAGGAAAAAATAATAAATGTACTGTGTCCAATCTTTGCCTTAGGATAGGCAGTCCATGAGTGGAGGTCTAGGTGTCTGGGGTAAAAGTCTCTCCAATGGTAGGGTCTAGGGCTGGAGCAATGTCATCTGAGGTGATGTCTTCTCCACCAGGGAACTCTAGAGGTAGGGAAATGTTGTCTAGGATGTGCGACTGAAGTATCCTTTCCTAAGGATACCCACTCAGGTTAATATGGGTGTCAGTATTTGCCATATTTGATTGAAGCAATGGCTTGCTTGGAGTGTTTGGCCCTCAGGATTGTAAGCTAAGGAAAGCATCAAGATTAGCAGTAGTAAAATCAACAGTCAACAGAATGGTGTGCAGCTGCAGTTGGAAGGCTTTTTTTTTTTTTTGGAAGTTTAGGTTCAAATGGGTTCCATATTAGATAAGTAGCTGCCTGGCCCATGAACTGATCTGTGATTACTAGGTCCCTGGAGAGTATATGCCTCATTCTGGCTCCAGCTGTTATGAAATGAGGGAAAGATTGAAAATTCAAAAAGATAGGTTAAGGCCCGGGGCAAGATAGGGACATATTTAGGAGTCCGTCTGTCAGATTGGAATTTGAAAAGGAAGTGTTCAAGGAGACCATTATGTCTTACAATTAAATTTTTTATCTGGGTCTATTAGAGACATGAAAGTTCTATTGAACGCCTTTTCCAAGAACTCAGCATTGCATATGTTGAGAAGAGAAATGTGCGCCTTTACTATAATTGCAAGGCTTTATATTGTGACTGTAACATATAGAGACAAGTGTGATTTTATATTTTGGTTATCTGTGAGGCAAGAGATTCCCTGAGGTCTTTAACCTGAAAGGGACAAGTTTTAGGCAATGCCCAACTGTTTATAACGAATGTGAACATGAGGCCATCTTTTGGCCACAGCATCCAGTATTAAGATGACTGACTGAAGTTTTAGCCAAGCATGATGTTCCTTGGGTCCTGTTCTTTATCAGTGACATTCTGGCTAAGAGATGAAAAGTAGCAATATTTCATCAAGCTCCATCATGATGGTCAGCAGTACCATTTGTGTAGTCCATGACTTCCCATTGCTGTTCACTCAGTTAAACCAAGGGGCTCCCTGGGTAGTCAAGGGTGGGAATATATCTTCCAGTACCATGGCATCTGACAAGGGACTGAGGACAGGAGAGGCTACCCTCTCCTGCAGGTGAGATATGCCAGAGGGCCCAGATTTGGCTCTATTCTCTCTTAAGAAGGCCTTTGTTGATGCCCCAGCCATGCAGGGTGCTGTTTTCCTGACCCAAAGCAGAATGCACAACTGGGTATGGAGAATCAGGATTTGTGAGAACCTCTATTTTCAGAAGCTCCCAGTAAGTAGCCAGCAATTTGCTGTTTTAGTAGTGTATAGCCTGAGGCCGAGATGGGCAAGTTCTTGCATCAGAAGCCCTTGGGAAACTAATGACCATCATAAGTGGTCCAGAGACTCCATGAAGCATGAGAAGAGGTTGTCAAAGCCTCTACAGTGAAGGAGTTTTTGAGGTCACTAACAGGAATGCCTGTCGATTTTAATTTGTAAATGAGGATTATATTGCCATCAGAACACAAAAAAAGGACCAAAAGATGTTGCACTTGTATGTCTGTAATGAGCATGTTAAATTTATATCTTTAGAAATCCATCCATGTAAAATGTCATACCTGTGCTTCTGGAGAAAAGTGGATGCAGTTAAGATCCTGTCTGCAAAGATTGTGTGCAATGGCAAAGCTCTGAAGGTAATCCATGGCTAGCCTGGAAAAGGTGTACTGTGCCCCTTTGGAGGTAAAGCAAACTATAGCTGAGAAGATGTGTAAATAAGCACTGAACCGACATCATTAGCTATCAGGGAAATGCAAATCAAAACTACAATGAGGTATCACCTCATTCCAGTCCGAATGGCTATAATTAACAAGACAGGAAACAGCAAATGTTGGAGAGGGTGTGGAGAGAAGGGAACCCTTGTTCACTGCTGGTGGCAGTGCAAACTGGTGCAGCCACTATGGAAAGCAGTTTGGAGTATCCTCAGAAAATTAAGGATAGATCTACCATATGATCCAGCTATTTCACTGCTGGGTATTTATCCAAAGAACTTGAAAACACAAAGGCATAAAGATACTTGCACCCCTATGTTCATTGCAGCATTATACACAATAGCCAAGACTTGGAAGCGACCTAGGTGCCCATCAAAGGACGAATGGATAAAGAAGATGTGGTATTTATACACGATGGACTACTACTCAGCCATAAGAAATGACGAAATCCAGCCATTTGTGACAACGTGGATGGACCTTGAGGGTATTATCCTGAGTGAAATAAGTCAGAGAGAGAAAGTCAAATACCATATGATCTCACTCATAAGTAGAAGATGAAAACGACAAAAAAAAAACACGTAGCATTGGAGATTGGACTGGTGGTTACCATTGGGGAAGGGGGGAGGGGGGAGGGCAAAAGAGGTGATTAGGGTCACATGTGAGGGGATGCACTATAGTTAGTGTTCGGGTGGTGAACATGATGTAATGTATCCAGAATTTGAAATATGATGTACATCCGAAAAAAATAAAAATTAAAAAAAAAAGAACATATCTGCCGAATCTATAAGAGCCAAAAACATTTACTGGTTGTTAATTGAATAGAATCACTAATTTTAATAATGGACATTAGGTATGAGTCATTAATGGATGAGATCACATGGTTGTAATATTACAACTATGAAGCATAGTTCAATTTTTCCAACTTTAGGAACAGGCACAATTGATGGGGCTGGCTGGTGGCATAGTGGTTAAGTTCATGGGCTCTGCTTCAGTGGCTTGGGGTTCACAGGCCTGGATCCCGGGTGCGGAGCTATGCACTGCTTACCAAGCCATGCTGTGTTAGGTGTCCTATATATAAAGTAGAGGAAGATGGGCCTGGATGTTATCTCAGGGACAATCTTCCTCAGCAAAAAAAGAGGAGGATTGGCGGCGGATGTTAACTCAGGGCTAATCATTCTCAAAAAGAAAAAAAAAAGAACAGGCAAAATTGGGCAGTCAAATGGAGAAGCAGTGCAGATAATCATCCCTTTATTAAGTTTCATATAATAAATTTTAATCCTTGAAGACCCTGATTTAGTTTACACTGGGCCATATTAACTATGTTAACTGAGGTCCAAGGGATCCCATTTTATTAAGTCAATTGTAAATGCTAAAGATCTACTTTAATTTTAATTTATTATTTAATGTGTTAAAGTGTCTATGCCCATAATGGAATATTTTAGGGCAATAAGTGCTATGATTATGGGAAATTTAGGCAAGGCTACAGTTAAATTGAGGCATGCCTATTTTTTCCTATTTTATATTTAATTATTTTTTAAATAATATAGGGATTACAATGTTTACATTTAGTGGGATCCCAAGGTATAACTCTACTTTGAGTCTCAGTATTAAGTTCATGAAGTTTTGTCAATTGGTGACAAATTTTAGCAAATGTTCATTTAGAATCTATGTTATAGAAAAACAAAAACCAACCAGTGCCCTTTGTAAAGTTTTTGTTATATAAATAATTTATTATTTAAATTTTAGTTGTATATTTGTTATATATATTACGTATATGTAGTGTGTATACAT